>NC_092755.1:81708188-82308188 GCF_047496795.1 Chiloscyllium punctatum
TGTATGTGTGAGTGTGTATGGGTGTGTGTGTATGAGTGTGTATGTCAGTGTGTGTGGGTGTGAGTGTGTTAGTGTGTGTGAGCATGTGTGTGTATGTATGCATGTGTGTGTGTTAGTGTGAATGTGTGAGTGTGTATGTGTGTGTGTGACTGTGTGTGTGAGTGTGTGTGTGTGAGTGTGTGTGAGTGTGTGTGAGTGTGTATGCGTGTGTTAGTGTGTATGTGAGAGTGTATGTGTGTGTGTGTGAGTGTGGGCGTGTGTGTGAGTGTGTTTGTGTGAGTGTGTATGAGTGTGTGTGTGTGAGAGTGTGTGTGAGTGTGTGTGTGTGTCTGTGAGTGTGTGAGTGTGTGTGTGAGCATGTCTGTGTGAGTGTGTGTGAGTGTGTGTGAGAGTGTGTGTGTTCATGTGTGTGTGTGTGAGAGTGTGTGTGTGTGTGTGTTTGAGTGTGTGTGTGAGTGAGTGTGTGTGCATGTGTTAGTGTGTATGTGTGAGTGTATATGTGTGTGTGTGAGTGTGAGCGTGTGTGTGAGTGTGTGTGTGAATGTGTGTGCGTGTGTTAGTGTGTATGTGTGAGTGTATGTGTGTGTGAGTGTGAGGGTGTGTGTGAGTGTGTGTGGGTGTGAGTGTGTTTGTGTGAGTGTGTATGAGTGTGTGTGTAAGAGTGTGTGTGTATGTGTGAGTGTGTGTGTCTGTGGGTGTGTGTGAGCGTGTCTGTGTGAGAGTGTGTGTGTATGTGTGAGTGTGTGCGAGTGTGTGTGTGAGTGCTTGTGTGTGTGTGTTTGTGAGTGTGTGTGTGAAAGTGTGAGTGTGTTAGCATGTGTGAGTGTGTTAGTGTGTGTCCGTGAATGTGTTAATGTGTGTCTGTGTGTGTGTGTGAGTGTGTGTGAGTGTGTGTGTATGTGTGAGAGTGAGTGTATGTGTGTGTGTATGTGTGAGTGTGTGTGTGTCAGTGTGTGTGAGTGAGTGTGTGTGTTAGTGTGTGTGTGTTAGTGTGTATGTGTGAGAGTGTGTGTGAGAGTGTGTGTGTGTGTGAGTGTGAGTGTATTAGTGTGTGCGTGAGTGTGTATGTGTCTGTGAGCATGTGAGTGTTTGTGTTAGTGTGTGTGTATGTGTGAGTATGTGTGTGTGAGTGTGTGTGTGTGAGTATGTGTGTATGTGTGAGTGTGTATGCATGTTTGTGAGTGTGTGTGAGATAATGTGTGTGTATGTGTGAGTGTGTATGCATGTCTGTGAGTGTATCTGTGAGTATGTGTGAGTGAGTGTGTGAGAGAATGTGTGTGTATGTGTGTGTGTGTGAGTTAGTGTGTGTGCGTGTGTTAGTGTGTATGTGTGAGTGTATATGTGTGTGTGAGTGTGAGCGTGTGTGTGAGTGTGTGTGGGTGTGAATGTGTTTGTGTGAGTGTGTATGAGTGTGTGTGTGTGAGTGTGTGTGTGAGAGTGTGTGTGAGTGTGTGTGTCTGAGTGTGTGTGAGTGTGTGTGTGAGCATGCCTGTGTGAGAGTGTATGTGTGTATGTGTGAGTGTGAGTGTGCGTGAGTGTGTGTGTGAGTGCTTGTCTGTGTGTGAGTGTGTGTGTGTCTGTGTTAGTGTGGGTCTGTGAGTGTGTGTGTGTCTGTGAGTGTGTGTGTGTGTGTGAGTGTGTGTGAGTGTGTGTGTGTAAGTGTGAGTGTGTGTGTGCGTGTGTGAATGTGTGTGTGTGTGTGAGTGTGTATGTGTGTGTGTGTGTGAGTGTGAGTGTGTGTGTGAGTTTGTGTGTGTATGTGTGAGCGTGTATGTGAGAGTGTGTGTGAGTGTGTGTGTTTGTGTGCGTGTGTGTGTGTGAGTGTGTGTGTGAGTGTGTGTGTGTGCGTGTGTGAATGTGTGAGTGTGTGTGTGTGAGTGTGAGTGTGTGTGTGAGTGTGTGTGTGTGTGAGTGTGTGTGTGAGTGTGAGTGTGTGTGTGTGAGAGTGTGTGTGAGTGTGTGTGTCTGAGTGTGTGTGAGTGTGTGTGTGAGCATGCCTGTGTGAGAGTGTATGTGTGTATGTGTGAGTGTGAGTGTGCGTGAGTGTGTGTGTGAGTGCTTGTCTGTGTGTGAGTGTGTGTGTGTCTGTGTTAGTGTGGGTCTGTGAGTGTGTGTGTGTCTGTGAGTGTGTGAGTGTGAGTGTGTGTGTTTGTGTGCGTGTGTGTGTGAGTGTGTGAGTGTGTGAGTGTGTGTGTTTGTGTGCGTGTGTGTGTGTGTGTGTGAGTGTGAGTGTGTGTGTGCGTGTGTGAATGTGTGAGTGTGTGTGTGTGAGTGTGAGTGTGTGTGTGTGTGAGTGTGTGTGTGTGTGAGTGTGTGTGAGTGTGAGTGTGTGTGTGTGTGAGTTTGTGTGTGTATGTGTGAGTGTGAGTGTGTGTGAGTGTGAGTGTGTGTGTTTGTGTGCGTGTGAGTGTGAGTGTGTGTGTGTGTGTGTGTGTGTGAGTATGTGTGAGTGTGTGTGTGTGTGAGTGTGTGTGTGTGAGTGTGTGTGTGTGTGTGTGTGTATTTCCCTTTGGTTCGTGGCCCATAAAAGTCCTATCCCTTGTCACTGTGGTGAACCTTGCAGTTTGGTTCCTTTGTTTAAATCCACATGATTATGTTTTAATTGAAGTGGAAGCGAACACATTGCAAACGACAAGGAAGGGCTTACAAAGAGGGGATCAGTTCATATACCTCCCAATAACAAGTGACATCCAGCAGGATGGAGCAATGTTTGGGTGGTCTTTTATGCCCTGTCCAATGGAGAATGGAGGTGGGGGCAGTATTTAGGAGGGTTGTAGTCTGAACGCCCCTCAGCTTTAATGCCCAGTCAGTGGCAGTTTAACAAGGAGCCTCTCTGTACCACTTCCTGCAGGTTACTGCAGAATGAATGGAAATATTGAACTGGCCGAAAACACCCATCTTCTGAGAACCAATGAAATGTCTCGCTGCAGTCTTGGCCCAATCCTGAATCATTAACGAGAAAGGCGACTTGGTCATGTGTTTGTTCATGGGTGGTGACCACTGGCTAGGTCAGCACTTACCGCCCATCCGTAACTGCCCAGAGGAATCAGGGTTAGTGGTGATGGAAGAGCACAGCAGTTCAGGCTTTTGCCCGAAACGTCGATTTCGAAGCTCCTTGGATGCTGCCTGAATTGCTGTGCTCTTCCAACACCACTAATACAGAATCTGGTTTCCAGCATCTGCAGTCATTGTTTTTACCTTGTTTTTGCCCAGAGGAATCAGCCCCTTTGCTGCAGGTTTGGAGTCACATGTGGCCAGACCAGGTATGGGTGGCAGATTTCCTTCCCCAAAGGGCATTAGTGAACCAGCTGGGTTTTTAACAGCAATGGCGACATGGTCACAGAGAGGATTTTGTCTCTCAATTCCAGTTTTTTTAAAAGCAAACTCTAATTGCCACTGCAAACTGTGGTGGGGGTCGGACTCATGTTCCCAGAACATTAGCCTGGATTCCTACTTCACAATACCTTTCCTGACAGAGTGATTGTATCAATCCCATAAGGAATACCTCCCTCAAAGCTGAGAAACAGCTGTTCAGCCCAGCTGTCCTTAACTGACTTGCTTCTGATGTAGATTGCGGAGTCAGTCACAGACTCAATTTGTTTTGTGAATTCCAGATTGTCTGGATTAGTTACAAATAACAGAAGGTACATTGGGAAAACCTGATTGAATGGGAGTGTCGTCCTTCATCTCTGATTCGCCAATAGTTCATGTTGAGATTCCACATCGTGTTTTTCTGTCAATGTAAAGTCTGGTGTAAACACTGAAAAGGGCTCTTTATAGAGTTACACGGAAAGGCAGGTTAGTGGACCAAATTGGATTGCTGTTTCAAAGGGCTGTGCTGGGTTTGATGAACTGAATGGCCTCCCTGTGTGCTAGGGATTCAGTGATTCAATCTTGAATACACAAACCATCGTGGTGACTGAGTAACTCCTGATCTCTTGCCTCCTTAATCGAGTGCAACAGCATTGGATTCCCTTCTGTGTGAATAATTCACCATTGGAGCAAAGGCCGATTCCCACAAGTGGGAACAGAATTCAGCCTCTGAGCTTGTGCATTTGGCATTTTCTGCTTCTGATCTGCAAGAAACCCACCAATGACTTCCCCTTAAAAGAATTTGTGAAATTGGGTACAAGACTGTAACTGAGCTAGTGCCCAGGGCTTTATTTTGGAACTATTGCCTTGGTTAAAGAGACATCAGTTACAAAACTGTCATCAGCGCCAATCCAATTCAGTCCTCGTTAGCAGAGGAGCTGAAATGGAAATTCTCAGGCTTATTTTGATCCTTCTACAATGTTGTAACCTTCCAGTCCCATACAGTACAGCAGCAAGTAGCTCCCAGCTGTGCTGGGTGATTGACATCTGTCAGAAACTGCCCTGAAGGCTTGAATCAGCAATGAACCTGGACTCACTGTGTGGCCCCTGTTGTGGGATCACGCTGCCAGTAGACCCTTTCATTACTGTAAAGCTGTGAATCTCACACCCCCATTCCAATGTGGAAGGATAAGAGCCAGGTTTCTGACTTTAAGAGAACATACCTGAGTCTGAAGGGAGCAGTTAGCACAGGATCAATACCAGAATGTTAGGCTTAGACCGCTATCGATCACTGACAGTTAGAGGAGGGAGCATAACCTTGAGATAACTGACCTTTAACACATCTTCTGAATTCCTCGGCACATTTCTACTTGCTTTAACTTTGCTTTTAACATTCTCAGTTACAAAGCCAGCCAAACCTCCCAGAAACCTTTTAGTCACTTCTGGGATGTGGGCGTCGCTAGCTGGGTCAGCATTTATTGCCCGTCCCTAGTTGCCCCTTGAGAAGGTGGGGGTGAGCTGCCTTCTTGAACCTCTGCAGTCCATGTGCTGTGGGTAGACCCACAATTCCCTTAGGGAGGGAATTCCAGGATTCTGAAAGAATTGGGAAGAGTAGGAATCTGATCCTCTTTTTTAACCCCTTCCTAGTTAACCCCTTCCAATGGCACTGAAGGAACTGTGACATATTTCCGAGTCAGGACAGTGAGTGGCTTGGAGGGGAACTTACAGGGTATAGTGTTCCCATGTAACTGTTGCCCTTGTCCTTTAAGATGGAAGTGGCCGTGGGTTTGGATGGTGCTGCCTGAGGATCTTTAAAAAGGTTCTGCAGTTAGCCTGGAAAATCCAGGAATGGGATAATCCTCAGGATGTGAAACAAGCAAAACGTATCTCTTTGAACATTTTGACGTGTTAATCCTCAAGAAATATTGGAATTGGGGGCCTTGGGAAGGAAAGACTGTTCAACTATGGCCACCATTCAACCAATCAGGTAGCAGAGAGTCAGTTCATTACTGAGAAGGTGGGGATGAACATGAAAGACACAGACAAGGAACAAGACTAGGCGAAATGACCCTTCCAGCCTGCTATACCAGGCTTTGAAATTGTGGCAGATCTGACCTTAACCTCAATTCCACATTCCTGCACATCCGAAAATCTTTCATCCCCTTGGTCATCAAGAATCGATCTCCCTCCCCCCCACCCCCCCACCACATTCAAAAATCGAAACATGTCGTACCCACTGCCCCTTGAGGAAGAGAATTCCAAAGACTCACAACCCTCAGAGATAAAGAAAACAGTTTCCTCATCTCTGTCTTCAATGGGTGCCCCCTCATTCTAGACTCTACACAAAAGGAAACATCCTTCCCACATTCACCCAGTCAAATCCCCTCAGAATCTTAGATATTTCAATTCAGTCCCCTCTGACTCTTCTAAATTCCAGAGGGCCTAGCCTGTCCAACCTTTCCTGATAAGGCAGTCTGCTCAGTCATGGTGTTAGTTATATGTTAGTGACCCATGGGAGGGGTCTAGGGAGTGGAACCCATTGGGATGTGGAGGCAGCCTCCAGGAAAGTGCCCAATCAGAGTTTGCAATGGGACCCACTAAGATGCGAGGTGCTTATTGAGGCTGCTGGGTCCTAAAAACCTCCCCGTCCACTTCTGAAGACCTCATTTTGGCTGGTGCAGTGACCTCCCAGGAAATGGAGTCGGGATTTGGAGACTAGGAAATTCAGAACGTTGGACTGAGTGCCACTTCATCAGGGCCCTGCTCTGAAATGGGGGAGTCCACTCCCTAGATCCACACATAAAGTTACCGTGTATCAGGGGTGGGCAGGAAAGTGGGGTTGGGGCCGCAGTCAAAGCAACCAAGAATGTAATAAATGGTGAAGCAGGCTTGAGGGGCTGAGTGACTCCTTCTGTTCCTAGTGCACATATTCTCAGGTAGTTAAACTAATGTGCTGTACTGACTGTAAATCACACATGAATAAGCAACACAGCTTTGAGCGTGCTTCTGGATTCGGTGCCGATATGAGGAATTTTCCACAGAATCTCCATTTGCCATCATTATGCTCTAATTCCCTTTGTGCCCAGAAATCAACTAATCTCAATCGTGAATACATTCAATTGCTGAGCATCCACAGCTCTCTGGGGGGGGGAGACAACTCGTGAATTAAAGAGATTTCTGCACCTCTCTGTTCCATATGGCCTGACACTCTGACATCTAGTCTGGTCTCCAGCCAGGAAACATAGTGGTTCAGCTCACGTCTTCCACACCTATCTCCAGGGACCCCTGTGCTTGTTCACATAGGGTCACTGAATTGACAGATCGAAGCTTCTTGGGGAGAGATGGTAGCTGTGACTGATACTGACTGAGTGTCGCTTCCTGACAGACACACAAGTAGGTCGTTTCAAATTGAATGGGCCACCTCTATGTAAAGACCTGGCTCTGAGAATGTCATCATGGATGTGGCGTCATTGACTTTACACCTCACCTTCATCAGGAAGAAACAAACTTTAGACTTGCAACAAGTTCCAGGAAAATGGGATAGACATGTCAATTGCCTTTTAAAACCGAAAGAGGACAGTATAGAGTTCCATCAGCAGGACCATCAGGCAAAGCAGCTGTTGTAGTCAAGGAAACTATCTAGCTAATGAAAGTGAGGGAAAGACTGTCCCTCAGTCTGTTCCAACTTTAAACTCAACTAGAGAGTCAATCTCCTGCCAGTCCAGAAACCTTGCAGCTTTATGGCAAGCTTTCTGCTTTCCAAGAACTTCACTCCAGCCAGGTCATCAGCTCATCTAAGAAGCTACAGACCTGCTACAATGGAAAGAGTGAGACAATTGCACATTATAACTGCAATTTTTCCTTACCTACATCAAACCTTTTTAATGAGTGGTAGTGTGTGTGTGTGAGACAAATGAGTGAGATGATATATTTAAACCCCTGGGATTATAAACAACATGCTTTATGTTTAAACTCGTGGAAAAACTTGCTGCTGATATTATTTAAATTGGGACAATGTCTTTGAGTGTAAAGGAAATACATACATTGCACACGCAAACCGCATCAATCACAAGCTGTTAGAACGTACATGAATTCTGTCCATGAAACAAAGGGAAAAAGAGTCAAAGTGAAGGTCATGGGAGGCCTGAGAAAGTAGACTGAGCTTCTGTTAATGCCATATATGAAAGCTGGCACTATCAACCCTGCAGCATTCCTCTAGGATTGCATTGGGAATATGTCTGGATGTTTGCACAGGAGGCTGGAGTGGAGTTTAAAAGCATGGCCTTCTGACTTGGACAATTGTCAATGTTGCTTGTATCCCTGACCGAACCAGACTCAACTTCAGAAAGAAATGTCCACTTCAAGGACTTCCTGCTGCAACTCAGGACAATGAGTCAAAATATTCATTGTACTTTATTTGTATCCCACTCTTGACATCAAACCTTTTTAAAATAGGGGTATTCTTTAAGGGGACGTTAGCAGCACCAGCAAGGTCAATATATGTGGCCCATCCCTAATTACTCTTGGATTGAATAGTTGGCTAGGCCATTGTCAGAGGGCAATTAAGAGTCACCCACAATGCGGGTGGGCCAGACCAGGTAGAATGGCAGGTTTCCTTCTCTGAGGTCGAATTGAGGTGTATAAGCTGCAAAAGGGCATTGACAAAGTGTGGACAATCTAGAACGAGTGGTGATAGTTTCAGGTTAAGGATTTAAAACAGAGATGAGGAGAAATTATATCTTCTCAAACGGTCACGAATCTGTGGAACTCACTCCCCCGGAGTGTGGTGGATGATGGGACGCTGAGTTCGTGTAAGGAGGAGGTAGAGAGATTTTTAACAAGTAACATGTTGTAGAAATATGGAGAGTGGGCAGGAAGGTGGAGTTGGGGTTGAGGTGAGATCAGACATGATCCTATTGAATGGTGGAACAGGCTAGAGGGGCTGAATGGCGGCCACCTACTCCTAGTTCTGATGGTCTAAGGGAACCGGACGGGTTTTTTTTTAATGAAATTAATTGAGTCCGTATGAGAGATTCCTACATTGTAGCTCAATCTCTCCAAGTATCACACTTCTCATTTGTAGCTCCATCCTAGCAATGAGGGACTGATGAGTTAGAGTTAGAGCGTGAGACTCCAATCTGAACTTATATCTAGTACTTTCAGTGAGGCTACAGGACAGGAAGGGTGTGTTGGAGATCTCTTGAAATCCAGGAGGAGCAAGCGAATGAGATGTTCGAAAGAGACCTTCTCTTTGCAAAATCCTTTGAACATAGCAGAGAGAGCCATGAAATATTACTCCATATAAGAGGTGCCACATTTTGACAGCTGAGGGGAGTGGTAGTGTGTCTTTGTATTTGGGGATTGATTCTGACACAGAACGCACCTCAAGTAGTGAAGGAAACAGAATTAAAATGTGCAATACATTGACATCCCTTGGTGCAGACAGTACAATTCTGGTGGTGGTGACCTGGAAGAATGTTTGCATGTTTGTCGAAGTGAGATGGAAGGGATATCATGAATACACTAAGTGTGAGTGTATTCACTTTGATTTTGCATTTTATGTGGATTAACTTTGCTGGGGTGGGGGTGTGGGGAGGGGGGGGGGAGGGCAGAGTGACTTTACAGGCTCCTGTGTTGCTAGAGGCAAGTGGACCATAGGGGGCTTTGGAAATGGACGTGAAGAACCAAAGAGAAAGAGTTTACAGGACAATAGAGAGAAAACAAAGGCACGGGACACAGGCTGAGTTGCTCTTAAAGAAAACCAGCATCCGCACAAAGAGCTGAATGGCCTCCCTGTATCCATTCCTTGATACCTTGATATTGTGGAACTCCTGCAGACACTAAATCCAGAGCCAAACACAGAGAAATCTGACATTTCTTGAATAATGTCAATGAATGATTAAATGCAACAAAATGTATCAACAAACAACATCATTCACAGTTGATGCTTTTCATGAAGATGACAACAAAGTCGTCAAATCTTCAAACACTGCGAATTAAGACAGCAACATGAAGAACCAGAAGCTTAGGGTTAGCTATACGTTTCTCTGGGCTTACTTCATCATTCAGTAAGGTCCTGGTCGTCTTTAACTCAATTGTAGTGACAGTATGGTGGCCCAGTGGTTAGCCCAGTTGCCTCACAGTACCAAGGTCTGAGGTTCAATTCCAACCTCAGGCGACTGGGTGGAGTTTGCATATTCTCCCCATGTCCGTGTGGGTTCCCTCCCACAGGCCAACCATGTGCAGGTTAGGTGGGTGAGCCATGGGAAGTGCAGGGTTACAGGGATAGGGTAGGTCTGGATGGGATGCCCTTCAGGGAGTTGGTGTAGACTCCATGGGCTGAATGGCCTGCTTCCACACTGTAGGGATTTCATGATTCCTTCATATTAAGTTACCTATATACATCACATTACTGCTTGTGGAGCACAAATTGACTGTAACATTTGCTACTGCAGCAACCATACTTCACAAGTAGTACATTGGCTGAACATTTGTGGCATTCTGAGGTTGTAAAAGGTACGATGGTAATACAAGCCTTTTCTTATTTCCTATTGGTGAGAAGAATGGATGTCAATTGTGGTGTGTCCAATGGCATTTATTAATACATTCTGTAAATACATTATCGAGTAGCAACAACTTGCAAAAATGTAGAAAATAATTCCAAGACGATTCTGTGTTGTACTTAAAGTTGTTTAGGAACCTTTGAAGAGATAGCAAGACATCTTCACTGCGAATGTTAACAGTCCTGGCTGTCATTAGCTTCATGTCCGTCCTGTCGAGAGGGAACCTTAATCATTTGTCACCGTACTTCCCAAATAATCCTTAAAAAAAACTGAAAGGATGGGGGAGTGTTTAGAAGAGATTGTTATTGAAACATTCATGGCCTGGTTTTTCCCCAGCCTACCGTTATCATCGCGCCAGGCTCTGCAGTCCTGCCACATCCAGTCAGGAATGGTGGCGGGCGGTTAAACAACCACCCTGGAGGAGGAGGGTCCACAAATCTCCCCATCCTCACTGACGGGGAGCCCAGCGCATCAGCACAAAATAAGTAAAGCAGTCAAGTACTGAGTGGATAATCCATCTCAACCTCAGCTTCCTCCAGTGGTCCCCAGCATCACAGATACCAGTCTTCAGCCAATTTGATTCACTCCATGTGATATCAAGAAATGACTTCAAGAACTGGCTATTGCAATGGCTCTGTGCTCCAGAACCTTCCACACCACGAGCAGTAGTTCCAGAGCAGACCTTCAGAATATTTGGCCGACAGAATTTGCTGTTCAATAAAATCATGAGCTGATAATCCTCAATTCCACTTTCCTCGTTCTTGATTGTCTTACTGATTAAAAATCTGTCCATCCAGCTTTGAATATCATTAACAATCCAGCCTCCACAGCAAAGAATACCCCAGATTCACTCCCCTCTGAGGGTAGAAATACCGAACTAGGTGACCTGTTATTCTGAGATTATGCCCTCTGGTCCTAGACTCTTCCACAAGGGTAAGCAACCTCTCTCCACCAACCCTCTAAGGATCTAGTCTGTTTCAGTAAAGTCACCTCTCATTTTTCTAAACATCAATGAGTATAGGCACAAACTATTCAACTTCTCCTTGTAAGACACTCCCTTCATTCCTGCTTTTATCCAAGTGAACCTTCCCTAGACTCTCCAATGCCAGTATATTTTTCCAAAACTAAAGGTCCCAAAGCTGTTCATATTACCTTAAGTCTGATCTAACTGGTGCCTTGTATAGTTTCACCTAGACTTCCCTCCTCTAGTACTCCATTCCTTTTGAGGCACGGTGGCTCAGTGGTTAGCACTGCTGCCTCACAGCACCAGGGACCCAGGATCAATTCCTGCCTCGAGCAACAGTCTGTGTGTCGTTTGCACATTCTCCCTGTGTCTGCGTGGGTTTCCTCCCACCGTCCAAAGATGTGCAGGTTGGGTAAATTGGCCGTGCTAAATTGCCCGTGGTGTTAGGTGCAGGGGTAGATGTAGGGGAATGGGTCTGGGTGGGTTGGTCTTCGGAGGGTTGGTGTGGACTTGTTGGGCCGGGAGGCCTGTTTCCACACTGCAGGGAATCTAAAATCTAAAAATAAAGGCCAACATTCCATTTGCCTTCCCTATTACTTGCTGGACTTGTAAGCTAACTTCATGGAATTTATTGGATGAGGATTCCCAAATCCCTCAGTGCTGCAGCTTCCTGCAGTCTTTCTCCATTTAAATAATATTCAGCTCCTCTATTCTTCCTGCCAAAATGCAGATCCTCAATTTTCCCAAATTATATCCCATCTGATAGGGTTCTGCCCACTCACTTGACCTGTCGATGTCTACATTTCTCCTCTCCTCTGAACTCTTGATTATTTGATATTTTTGAAATGTGCTTAGTTTCTTCTTCTACTGTGAAGCCTGTTGCAAATTATTTATTAAACGAACTCTGCCTATTCCTTAGTCCCTCATCATTATTTCTCCAGCCTCATTCTCTAAGGGACCTAATGCTCATTTTAATCTCTCCCCTTATTAAATACTTAAAAATGTTATTACTCTCCATCTTGGGGTTACTTAGAGGCTTACTCTGAAAGATTATTTTCTTGCTATCTTTTCATCGTTTATGCTGCTTTTTCGAAACTTCTGAAATCCTCCGACTCACCACTAATCTTTGCCACGTTGTGGGTCTTTTTCTGTATTTGGTTCTTAATTTTCCTGGCAAACCACGGTTGACTTATCAGCGTCCTAGAATCTCTCTGGGATGTATCTTTGTGGTGTGGCTGAACTATTTTCTTAAAGGTCTACCATTGTTCAGCTTTTCATCTGAATTTCTTTCCTAGTCCACCACAATCACTCTGCGCTCACCCCTATGTAATTAATCATATTTATGTTTATCACAGTTGGTTCTGATCCATATTTCCCACTCTCAAACTGAGTGCTAAATTCTACCATGTTATGGTTACTGTTTTCTAAGGGACCTTTTATCTTGAAACAGTTATTAAACCTATTTCTGTAAACATTACAGCCACAGCACTGACTTTCATCTGTCAATATAGGAAAGTAGTCCAGATATGTCCTCTACACAAAATGCAGGACAAATCCAACCTGTAAATCTACTCTCGATCATCAGTAAAGTGATGGAAGGGGTCACCGACAGGGCTATCAAGCAGCACCTGCTCAGCAATAACCTGCTCAGTGACACCCAGTTTGGGATCCCCCAGGGTCACTCATCTCCTGACCTCATTCCAGCCTTGGGTCAAACATGGACAAAGGAGCTGAATTCCAGAGGGGAGGGGAGAGGGACATCCCTTAACATCAAGGCTGCATTCGACCGAGTGCGGCATCAAGGAGCCTGAGCAAAACTGGAATCAATGGGTATCACGGGACAAACTCTCTGCTGGTTGGAGTTAAACTTGGCACGTAGGAAGATGTATTTCCCTCCCCTCCCCTATCAGTGTTCCGGAAAGACCACTCCCCCCGCGACTCCCTCGTCAGGTCCACACCCCCCACCAACCCAACCTCCACTCCCAGCACCTTCCCCTGCAACCGCAAGAAATGCAAAACTTGCGCCCACCCCTCCCCCCTTACTTCCCTCCAAGGCCCCAAGGGATCCTTCCATATCCGCCACAAATTCACCTGCACCTCCACACACATCATTTACTGCATCCGCTGCACCCGATGTGGCCTCCTCTATATTGGGGAGACAGGCCGCCTACTTGCGGAACATTTCAGAGAACACCTCTGGGACACCCAGACCAACCAACCCAACCGCCCTGTGGCTGAATACTTTAACACCCCCTCCCGCTCTGCCAAGGACATGCAGGTCCTTGGACTCCTCCATCGCCAGACCATGGGAACATGACGGTTGGAGGAAGAGCGCCTCATTTTCCATCTAGGAACCCTCCAACCACAAGGGAGAATGCAGATTTCTCCAGCTTCCTCATTTCCCCTCCCCCCACCTTATCTCAGTCCCAATCCTCAGACTCAGCACCGCCTTCTTGACCTGCAATCTTCTTCCCGACCTCTCGGCCCCCACCCCCTCTCCGACCTATCACCCTCACCTTAACCTTCTTCCACCTATCGCATTCACAACGCCCCTCCCCCAAGTCCCTCCTCCCTACCTTTTATCTTAGCCTGCTTGGCACACTCTCCTCATTCCTGAAGAAGGGCTTATGCCCGAAACGTCGATTCTCCTGCTCCTTGGATGCTGCCTGACCTGCTGCGCTTTTCCAGCAACACATTTTTTCAGCTCTGGTCTCCAGCATCTGCAGTCCTCACTTTCTCCTACACAGGAAGATGTTTGTGGTGGTTGGGGGTCAGTCATCTCAGCTCCAGGACATCTCTGCAGGAGTTCCTCAGGGGAGTGTCCTCAGGCCTATCCATCTTCAGTTGCTTCATCAATGACCTTCCCTCAGAAGGTCAAAAGTGGGGATGTTCTCCAGTGATTGCACAATGTTTGGCACCATTCGTAATGTCCCATTGATGGTCATCGTTCGATTTTATTTCCAGACTTCTTATTTAATTCAAAATCCACAATCTGCCGTGGTGGGCTTCAAATCCAAGTCCCCAGAATATTCTCTGTGTTCCCTTGATTACTAGTCCAATGATAAACCCCCCTCCCCACCCCCACTAAATTATTTAAATGGAAACAATGTCTGGCATCATGGAGAAAAGGAGGAGATTAAAATGTTCCGAGATCCAGGATAGTGACAGGAGGAGAATGCACTGTAACAATTCTGTAAATTCTATGAAGAGCAGCTTGGACATGTAGAAGGACTAACTCACCTCCTGACTCCCCAAAGCCTGTCCACCATCTACACGGCACAAGTCAGGAGTGTGATGGAATACTCCCCACTTACCTGGCTGGGGGCAGCTCCAACAACACTCAAGAAGCTCAACACCATCCAGGACAAAGCAGCCCACTTGATTGGCACCACATCCACAAGCATCCACTCCCTCTACCACCAACGCTGAGTAACAGTAATGTGTACTATTTACAAGATGTACTGCAGAAATTCGCCAAATATCCATACATAGCACCTTCCAAACCCATCTAGAAGGACAAGGGCAGCAGATACATGGGAACACCACCCCCTGCAAGTTCCACTCTGAGCCCCTCACCACCCTGACTTGGAAATATATCGCTGTTCCTTCACTGTCACTGGGACTCCCTCCCTAAGGATATTGTGGGTCTACCTACAGCACATGGACTGCAGTGGTTCAAGAAGGCAGCTCACCCCCACCTTCTCAAGGGGCAACTAGGGACGGGTAATAAATGCTGGGCCAAGCCAGTGACACCCACATCCCATGGTTGAATAAAAAATACTTGATGTCCATAGGAGGAATTCAGTATTGTAGCTTTTTCATTTCCCTGTTTGTGAATTAGCAGTATTATCAGTCTGGTCTCCCATCCTGGTTACTGAGGGTTGTGCCATGGGCATCCATTGGATTGTTCTGCCTCTTACACCCACATAGTGGAGTGGGTTTGTCATTGCTTTCTGCAGGATACTGACCTGGAGACTCTCCTGCTCTCAGTCTGCTGTCAGGGTTAGCTATCAACCTGTTTGACCAGATTACAAACCCATCCATAGCCATTGAGTGTTGGTTCAAACCCATAGATTCTCCCTTCTGCACCACAAACACCCTTCCTCATTATCAATTATATATCATTGATTATAAGGCATACATTATTTATCACTGGTCTAATAACCCAGGGACCATACAATCTTGGTTGGATTTGAGATGATGGATCACATCACCAAGGTTGGTGTAAAATGGGAGTACAGACCCCACACTTTGTACAGAGCATTGACCGAACATTTTGGTCTTCCCTGTTTTAGCTAAACAGTGGTCAGGAGGTGTGCCCCTCCATCCAAGTCCCTCAAAGCTGGAGGGCCAGTAGGAGATAACATTTGCACTCAGAGTGATTTGCAAAAAGATGAGCAGTGTTTAGGAGTGAGACCTTCCTTTTGCGCAGTGAGTGATTTGGGACCTGGAGAGGCAAGGGAGACAGGGTTGATTGTGGTTTTCAGGAGAATTGGATAAACACCGAAAATGCAAAGTTGCAGGGCTCCAGGGAGGGGATTGGGAAAGGGATTAGCAGCGTGTCTCTTGCAGAGAGGCAGCAGAGACTTGGTGGGCCAAAGGGCCTCTATACCCATTCTGACAGGCAAATATCTAACCCTGAGGAGAAATCAAAGTTAACGTTTTGGGTCTGGTGACCCTTCCTCTGAACTGGCGAAGGGTCACCAGACCTGAAGCATTAACTGATTTTTTTTCCACAGATGCTGCCAGACCTGCTGAGTTTTTCTGTTTTTGTTTCTGATTTACAGCGTCTGCGGTTCTTTTGGTTTTTACTTCAATATCTAACCTTCTTTGTAAAGTTCCATTTGAGTTTAGTCCCACTTTTAGTGAAGTGCATTCCAGATCCCAAGTTGAGAAGTGGAAAATAATTCCCCGTCAACTTCCCCCAAACCAAGAGTTTTCTTCGACCAGTTATTAAAGTGCAGTGATGCCTAAATGTAAGATTCCCCCTGGAGAATTGACTGTCAATCATCCCATTTCTGAAGCAGTTCTGAATGCTCTTTCCAATTAGCTGACAATGCACATTGCTTTCAGTGTGACACAGTGGAACCTGTGTTTTGACCAGTGAAATCATTAGCAACGCCAAGCACTTGCTCTGATTTCCATCAGGATCAATAAAAAGCAGAGATGAGAGGCTCAGCACAGCAGGATACGTGAGAATGCCCTCACTCACCTCTCCTGTGTCAGCCACATTGAAGATTGAACCCAGCAGACCTTCCAACTTCAATGCAGCAAGTGAACTTACCTGAAGTATGATTTGGAGCTGCCGGTGTTGGACTGGGTTGGACAAAGTTAAAAATCACACAACACCAGGTTATAGTCCAACAGGTTTAATTGGAAGCACTAGCTTTTGGAGCGACGCTCCTTCGTCAATTATGAGCCCTCTACAACCACCTGATGAAGGAGCGACCCTCCGAAAGCTAGTGCTTCCAATTAAACCTGTTGGACTATAACCTGGTGTTGTGTGATTTTTAACTTTACCTGAAGCACACTGCATTCAGTCTCACGCCAACCCTTTGTTAACATACTTGCAACCTCGAACATACAATGTTCATTTGGACTGACAATGCTGTTCAGAATCTGTTTACCAAACAGCTCATTGTTTTGAATGGATCAGCGGTCTTTTCAAACTTGACTGGCAGCAACAAAGAGCTCTCAATGTTCATAATCTCTGAGGAGATTTTATAACTGATGTAACAAATTACTTCCATCTGTTTGCAAATATCTGCCCAGCATTGCCTTTGAACACAGTGTGGCAGTAGGTTATGAATACAACTTGTTTACGTGCTGTGGGAGGGGGAGACGGAAATGGTGAGACAATTCGTAATTTCATTCCTGTTTTGTTGAATGAAGCATTTGTTTATTTATCAGTGTGACCAAAATCCCCAGTCTTTGATATTCTAATGACAACGCTGGGTGCACGCTTGAAACATGATGCTTCTTCAACCACATAAATTATTCCGACAACCACTCTGCTCCACATTATTCCCTTCCATCTACAGAATTGGAAATGTGCTGAACTTAGTGTTAAGCTTGAATGTTATCAGGTCAGTCCCTTCACCGATACATTTTGCCCTTGTATACTAGTACTGACTTCATTTACAGGATCCGTGTCCCTCTATTCCCTTTCTGTTCATCCACGTGTTTCTCGAATGCTGCTATTGTGTCTGCTTCCACCCCCTCCTCTGGCAACGCCTTCCAAGCACTCACCACCCTTTGTGTGAAAAACACCCCTCGCACATCTCTGTTAAACACCTCCCCCCCAACTCCCAGTTGAATGGCAGAGTAGAGTCAATGGGCTGAATGCTCTATTACTGCTCCTATGTCATCTTGTTTTAATGTGGGGATTTGCCCCTGTTCTTAGAGCAATGGGTCTTCCTCACCTGTGCATACCTGGAGACTGCTATGACCCCTAACCCTACAGCAGGTCAGGCACAGATGGGTTGGTATGACCCCTAACCCCACAGCAGGTCAGGCACAGATGGACTGGTATGACCCCTAACCCCACAGCAGGTCAGGCACAGATGGGCTGGCATGACCCCTAACCCCACAGCAGGTCAGGCACAGATGGGTTGGTATGACCCCTAACCCCACAGCAGGTCAGGCACAGATGGGCTGGTATGACCCCTAACCCCACAGCAGGTCAGGCACAGATGGGTTGGTATGACCCCTAACCCCACAGCAGGTCAGGCACAGATGGGCTGGTATGACCCCTAACCCCACAGCAGGTCAGACACAGGTGGGCTGGTATGACCCCTAACCCCACAGTAGGTCAGGCACAGATGGACTGGTATGACCCCTAACCCCACAGCAGGTCAGGCACAGATGGGCTGGTATGACCCCTAACCCCACAGCAGGTCAGGCACAGATGGGCTGGTATGACCCCTAACCCCACAGCAGGTCAGACACAGGTGGGCTGGCATGACCCCTAACCCCACAGCAGGTCAGGCACAGATGGGCTGTTATGACCCCTAACGCCACAGTAGGTCAGGCACAGATGGGTTGGTATGACCCCTAACCCCACAGCAGGTCAGACACAGGTGGGCTGGTATGACCCCTAACCCCACAGTAGGTCAGGCATAGATGGGCTGGTATGACCCCTAACCCCACAGCAGGTCAGACACAGGTGGAAGGTCACAAGTTCAATCTCAGCTGAAATGGGGATTGAACCCCAAACTCATGGCATTAACCTGAGCCCGAAATGAGCCAAACAGTGCCACCCCCCCCCCCCCCCCCCCAGCCCAAGGATTTTGAGTTGCTCTGGTAACGTACTTTCACCATCATGTGGCTAGTGGTTGCAGAGACTCTAATATTGCTCATCACCCACATGATCAGAAATCTCTCCCATACATACCTGCCATTAGCGTGTCTTAAACAGTCTGTCAGAGAGTGATTCAAACATTGAATGCAGACTTGAAGAAGCAGCCTACAGCATCACTGGATACCAAATCGTCCCAGTTCCTGTTTGATTATAGGACCACCCCACACACAGTACCAGAGAGAGCTCCAACAGAGACGCTGATGGGGAGAAGCCTCTGCACCTGCTTAATTCTGATATTCCCAGACCTGGGTGGGGGAGGTGAAATAGGAGCAGGAACATCAATGCCAGCCACATGTCTCCCCTAAGCGAGAGGGACAATTTAATTCAGGGGATGGAGTTTGGTGCTGGAACCACAGGAATGGTCCTGGATGGGTGCAGAGAGAGGTCATGTTCTATCACTTACAAAGTTCAGGTTGGTGATACAGTCCGGGACAAACATGGGGATCACTGGAAAGCTGTTACCTCACAAACAGGACAGGAGCAAAACATACCTGGCCCCTCAGAGCAGCTAGAAGGCCTGCCAGAAACTGTTGGTTCTCCCCCTCCACCTAGTGTTGAGCTGTCCTCAGAATGGCTGGAGGAAGAGGAGGTAACTCTCCCGAAACTCTCTGGATGCTGAGACAGGCTGGGGTCTGGTACACGTTGCCCGTGTGAGAGTCTGAGTCAGCCTCGGGGCAAGAACATCATAGGAAAAGCTATAAGAGAAAGACCAGGCATGGGTCATCCCTGGTCATCATAAGTCATCCCTTCACTTGCTACTTAGCAGTTGACACTTTAGTCACACGGTTTGACTCTCTTGATCACCAGCAGAGACTTGTTGTTCAGCCTGTTGACATTCCACTCGCACTATTTGTACCATCTTTTGATGTCTCTGCCTATAAATTCTGTGCCTGTGTGCTTCCCTTCACTTCAGCTGACAAACGGGCAGTGCTCCGAAAGCTAGTGATTTCAAATAAACCTGTTGGACTATAACCTGGTGTCTTGCTATTTCTGACCAGCGAACATCTGAGGTACTCCCAGGAGGTAATTACCCACTCAGATTCTCTATGTTGGAAAGGATTCAAAGTGTAGATGTCCTTTATAGAATGTGGGCAATTCTACACGTACAGGGCTTTAATGAAATGTTCAAGCATGCCTGAACCAAACTACAGAATAAACACTTCAATGTTCATCACTGGTTGAATGACACCTGGATCCCAAATCTATCTTTCTCAGAGTGATCTTTAATCTTTGGTCATAAACAATCGAGCTTTGTTCAATTTCCCAGCCTCGAATGACAGATATTTATAAGTCTTAATCATTCCTTTATCAAAACCCAAGGGTGACAAAGTTTAAAGTACTAAACCTGTCCTTTAAACTTTACGGTGTGAGCACAAATGCCACTTCTCAATGCAGTGTCACACTGTAGACAATTGCTCAGAACTAGCCCATTATCTCAGCGAAACATAGATTCTGCAATAAAATGTAAGATTACATCCACAGCAGTTCACATCTTTTAACATAATCGTTAGATTTTTGTTTCTTCATTAATAATTTCGGGTTGAGAGACACTTTACTTTGTAACGTTTATCTTTCACTTTTCTTGGTAATTCTACCCTTGATTGGAGCTCTGTCTCTCGAAAGCACAAACTCCCACCATACACAGACCAGTTCGCTACCCACTAGATAGAGGCCAGACCCCCCAATATCCAGAGTCAATGGGATTGCACCAATGTTGTGAGCGCTTCAAGGAATAGTTGTATTATTGGTATTGATTCATCCCTCTTAGTTTTGTAAGCAAAACAAAATCATAAAACCAACGCTGATTCTCAGCAACCATCCAAACAAAGATTGCTATACCACCATCTCCATCAGGATGTGAATGTCCAGCTGTTGTACCACTTTAATTATCTTTGGCGGATGAGTCAGGCTGTCAGCGTCACTCAGAGGAGTGGCTGAGGTGAAGACCCTATGACAGTCAGTGTCACTGAGGGGTCTGTCCCCCTGGAATGCACAACGAGACAAGCATTGACTGTGTCTGGAGGGGCTTTGGGCAGGGAATCTGCCATGAGATCCCACTGCTCTACGCCAACATCCGTAGTGCAGTCTCAATCAGAATGGGTGGGAATTAGACAGCTTCACTGTCAGATCTGGAGTCAGGCAGGTCTGTTCACTGTCTCCTGCCTTGTTCATGCATCACATAGAATCTTTGCAAGTCCGTCAGGAAGGATGAGAGCGTGAGAGGAGGGACTATTCCAGGAAACGGTGGCCTGCAGGTCAAATTACTTCCTGTAGATGGATGATACCGCTGTTCTCTGCTCAGATCCGCTGATTCATGAGCATAGAAAAATACAGCACAGATCAGATCCTTTAGCCCATGATGTTGTGCCGAGGATTAACCTTAATGTAAAATAAAATAACCTAACCTAACCTACACACCCCTCAACTCACTGCTCTCCATGTGCATGCCCAGCAGTCACTTAAATGTCCCAAATGACTCTGCTTCCAGCACCACCGCTGGCAATGTATCCCATGCATTCACAACTCTCTGATGAACCTTCCTCTGATGTCTCCTCTATACATTCCTCCTAATATCTCAAAACTGTGACCCCTCGTGCCAGCATCTGCAACCAGTTCAAACTGGCCTCGAGAGCCAAGGTGAATCAAGGCAAGAGCGAGACCGTGTTCTCTGGGAACTGGGCCGACCAATTTCCTATCCCCTTCACCTTCAGGTCCGATTATCTGAAGGTGCTGGGAATATGACGTGGAAGGATGGGGCATGTGCAAAAACGTGGAGGGAGCGCATCACCAAGGTGAGGTAGAAACTCGGCAGATGGGAGCACCACTCCTTCTCCATTGCTCATCAGGTGTGTTGTTGTACATGGCTCAGGTCTGGCCTGTTTCCCAAACCTGCATCGCTGTCGTCACCCCCAAACCATCTTCCACTTCACCTGAAAGTCTAAGATGGGCTCCAGGTGACAGCTCCATATACAAAGCTCTGGGTAAGGGGAGGGAAGAACATACCCAACACCGCCCTCACCCCATGTGTGTGTGGCTGCCTCAAGCTGTGCGTAGACCCTCAATACGCAAACACCAAGTGTCACTATGTCCTGAGGTTTAACCTGTCCCTGGTGTTGTGGAGAATGGGACTGGCCTCGCTGCTGTGGAACCCTCCATGTAGTTCTGCGTCCCCTGTCCCTTGTGGAGAAAGTTGCAGAGAAAAACATCTTTGACCACCAGCTCATCAGGAAGTAGTCAATACGTAGCGTACCTGAGACCCTGGGGGAAAAAGGAGAGGGTGGATCCCATCGCATGGTTCCCTGAGCAGACTGTCAAACTATTTGGCAGAATGCCTCATCGCCAGAATTTTCCAGCAAACACCAAAACATTGCTCGGCTGGTGGTGGGATCGAGTAAGATCCAGGCTTTCTGCATCACTGTACGCTGCCCTCAAAATGGTCACTCGACCCGAAATGTTAACCCTGTTTTCTCTCCACAGATGCTGCCATACCTTCTGAGTTTCTCCAGCAATTTTTGTTTCTGATTTCCAGCATCCACAGTTCTTTGCTTTCATTGTGTAGAAGTTATGCTGAAGTTCGGTCAGTACTGGAGTACTGTGTGGAGTTCTAGTCGCCACATCATAGGCAGGATAGAGAGGGTGCAGAGGGGATTTACCAGGACGCTGCCTGAGCTGGAGACTCTGAGCTTGGGGAATGTTTGGAGAGGTTGGAGTTGCTTTCTTCACAACAGTGAAGTTTGAGAAGGGACCTGGTAAAGTGTGTAAGATTACAAGGGCTATAGATAGGATGAATAGGAAGGGACTTTCTGTTGGTCAAGATGACTATGCCCAGAGGACATGGTGAGATGTAAAAGGTTAACAGGAGTGTTCAGGAGAAATGGTTTCATTCTGGGTGATGGGAGTCTGGAACTCTTGGCCTGAAGGAGTTCACAAGGTCAGAAGTCACACGACACCAGGTTGCAGTCTAACAGGTTTATTTGAAATCACACACTTTTGGAGCGAAGGGGCAGCTTCTGCTCAAATAAACCCGTTGGACTATAACCCAGTGTTGTGTGACCTCTGGCCTTGTCCATCCCCACTCCACCACCAGCCCCCTCCACATCCTGAAAGAGTTGTCAGAAACTCTCATGCGAGCAACATTTAGATATTTACTTGTCTCCTTATTATAGCCTCCAGTGTTATGGGCAAGGAAGATGGGTTTATTGTAGTCATATCTTTGTTGACTAGTAGACTGGCCCTCAATGGGCCAACAGGGCTTCCTCTTCATTCTGCACTGTCAATACCCCTGAGCCCATCCTCTTTGATCAATACAATATCTCCCTGTGAACGTCTGGCGTCCAGTTCTATTTGATTATCTCACAGTGATACGCCGTGAAAGATGCTATATAAATGTAAGATGTGATTGTATGCACGTGCCACAAAAAAAAGAAATTGAATACTGAGCTATCCCAGATGATTTATATAACAGTGTGGTGAGTGTGGGAACATGTGTTCGTAAGTAGCTGCCCAATTTGTACCATAATTAGTTTGCCTTTTCAGAACCTCATCCCGTAATATTTCTAGGGATTTACAATAAATTATAAATTCACTGTTTCTACACAGAACGAAACACGACATCAACTAATGATCCTATCTGGTGCTTGGAGATGTTTCAAAAACAATGTTAGACATGTTAGTTCCTGTGCCCGATGATATATTTTAATCATTGTTGCAGCACCTCAAGGAGCTGTTTTGTTGTATCTACTGACACCACATGAATTATAAGATGATAAGAGAAAGGGGCAGAATTAGTCCATTCGGTCCATTGAGTTTGCTGCACAGCTGATAGGTTTCTCAAGAAGGAGAAACTGAGCACTGCAGATGCTGGAGATCAGAGTCGAGAGTGTGGTGCTGGAAAAGCACAGCAGGTCAGGCAGCATCTGAGGAGAATCGGCATTTCAGGCATAAGCTGTTCATCAGGAATGCGGCTGGGGGATGCTGAGAGATAAATGTGAGGGGGTGAGGTTGGGGGGGAAGGTAGCTGGGAATGTGATAGGTGGATGGAGGTGGGAGAGAAGGTGATAGGTCGGAGAGGAGGGTGGAGCGGATGGGTGGGAAGGAAGATGGACAGGTCAAGAGGGTGGTGCTGAGTTGGATCTGGGATAAGGTGGGGGGGGGTGAAATAAGGAAGTGCGTAAAGTCCGCATTAATGCCCTGCGGTTGCAGGTTCCCAGGGTGGTAAGTGAAGTATTCTTCTTCCAGGTGTCAGGTGGTTAGGGTTTGGCGATGGAGGAAGCCCTTAACCCTTGACCCCTTACTAACCTATCTCTGCCTTAGATACATTGAATAACTTGGCCTCCACAGCTCTCTGCGGCAATAAGTCCCACAGATTCCCCACCCTCTGGCTGAAGAAATTCCGCCTCATCTCAGTTCTAAAGGGTCATCCCTTCACCCTGAGGCTGGACCTTAGGGCCCTAGTCTCCTATTGGGAACATCTTCTCCACATCCACTCTACCCGGGTCTCTTCTGTAAGCTTCGATCAGATCCCTCCTCATCCTTCTAAACAGACCGAGGGTCCTTCAACCGCTCCCACGAGACAATATTTAGGCAGAGCAACAGGCATTCAGCATAAAACAAATAATGGCAGTCAGGTGGTGCACTGGTAGTGTCCCTTCCTCCTGGTCACAAAGTCATAGTTGCCCTGGAATTATTTTAGAATGGTGTGTTGCTTCCCTGGTGCCAGGATCAGGGATGTCTCAGAGAGGGTGCAGAATGTTCTCACGGGGGAGAGAGGCCAGCAGGAGGTCATTATCCACATTGGAACCAACGACATAGGAAGGGAAAAGATTGAGATTCTGAAGGGAGATTACAGAGAGTTAGGCAGAAATTTAAAAAGGAGGTCCTCAAGGGTAGTAATATCTGGATTACTCCCAGTGCTACGAGCTAGTGAGGGCAGGAATAGGAGGATAGAGCAGATGAATGCATGGCTGAGGAGCTGGTATATGGGAGAAGGATTCACATTTTTGGATCATTGGAATCTCTTCTGGGGTAGAAGTGACCTGTACAAGAAGGACAGATTGCACCTAAATTGGAAGGGGACTAATATACTGGCAGGGAGATTTGCTAGAACTGCTTGGGAAGATTTAAACTAATAAGGTGGGGGGATGGGAACCAGAGAGATAGTGAGGAAAGCGATCTATCTGAGACGGGTACAGCTGAGGACAGAAGTGAGTCAAACAGTCAGGGCAGGTAGGACTAATAAATTAAACTGCATTTATTTCAATGCAAGGGGCCTAACAGGGAAGGCAGATGAACTCAGGGCATGGTTAGGAACATGGGACTGGGATATCATAGCAATTACAGAAACATAGCTCAGGGATGGGCGGGACTGACAGCTTAATGTTCCAGGATACAAATGCTACAAGAAGGATAGAAAGGGAGGCAAGAGAGAAGGTGGAGTGGTATTTTTGATAAGGGATAGCATTACAGCTGCACTGAGGGAGGATATTCCCGGAAATACATCCAGGGAGGTTATTTGGGTGGAACTGAGAAATAAGAAAGGGATGATCACTTTATTGGGATTGTATTATAGACCCCCTAATATTCAAAGGGAAATTGAGAAACAAACTTGTAAGGAGATCTCAGATATCTGTAAGAATAATAGGGTAGTTATGGTAGGGGATTTTAACTTTCCAAACATAGACTGGGACTGCCATAGTGTTAAAGGTTTAGATGGAGAGGAATTTGTTAAGTGTGTACAAGAAAATTTCTGATTCAGTATGTGGATGTACCTACTAGAGAAGGTGCAAAACTTGACCTACTCTTGGGAAATAAGGCAGGTCAGGTGACTGAGGTGTCAGTGGGGAGCACTTTGGGGCCATCGACCATAATTCTATTCATTTTAAAATAGTGATGGAAAAGGATAGACCAGATCTAAAAGTTGAAGTTCTAAATTGGAGAAAGGCCAATTTTGACGGTAATAGGCAAGAACTTTCAAAAGCTGATTGGAGGCAGATGTTCGCAGGTAAAGGGACGACTGGAAAATGGGAAACCTTCAGAAATGAGAAAATGAGAATCCCGAAAAAGTATATTCCTGTCAGGGTGAAAGGAAAGGCTGGTTGGTGTAGGGAATGCTGGATGACTAAGGAAAGTGAGGGTTTGGTTAAGGAAAAGAGGGAAGCATATGTCAGGTATAGACAGGATAGATCGAGTGAATCCTTAGAATAGTATAAAGGAAGTAGGAGTATACTTAAGAGGGAAATCAGGAGGGCAAAAAGGGGACATGAGATAGCTTTGGCAAATACAGTTAAGGAGAATCCAAAGGGTTTTTACAAATACATTAAGGACAAAATGGTAACCAGGGAAAGAATAGGGCCCCTCAAAGGTCAACAAGGCAGCCTATGTGTGGAGCTGTAGGACATGGGAGAGATACTGAGTGAGTATTTTGCATCAGTATTTACTGTGGAAAAGGACATGGAAGATATAGAATGTAGGGAAATAGATGGTGACACCTTGAAAAGTGTCCATATTACAGAGAAGGAAGTGCTGGATGTCTTGAAACACACAAAGGTGGATAAATCCCCAGGACCTGATCAGGTGTAACCTCGATCTCTGTGGGAAGCTAGTGGTGGGCCCCATGCTGAGATAGATGACCTGGGGGTTGCAGTGAGAGAGGGACTCACTGAGATTCTTCTGGAGAGGAGGAGAACTTCAAGGTAGGCATCCTTGGACGAGGATTCACAGTAAGGTTAAAATCAACTAGGCAAAAATGAGGACTGCAGATGCTGGAAACCAGAGTCTAGATCAGAGTGGTGCTGGAAAAGCACAGCCGGCCAGGCAGCATTCGAGGAGCAGGAAAATCAATGTTTTAGGCAAAAGCCCTTCATCAGTCCTGGTGAATATATCCCAACCTAATCGAGTCCTATTTGCCAGCACTTATCCCTCTAAACCCTTCCTATTCAGATATCTGTATCAATGGAAGCAAACACTCAGAGACATAGTATGGCTCTACTTTCTTCACCTTTATTCTGGGCCCTGGAAAGAGAGCAATCACCCATGTAAACAAAGACATGCTAGGTGCCGGAAGACTGGAGGTTGGCTAACGTGGTGCCACTGTTAAAGAAAGGTTGTAAAGACAAGCCAGGGAACTATAGACCAGTGAGCCTGACGTTGGTGTTGGGCAAGTTGCTGGAGGGAATCCTGAGGGACAGGAAAGGCAGGACTGGTTAGGGATAGTCAGGTATTTGGAAAGGCAAGAACTGATTAGGGATAGTGCATGGGAAATCATGGCTTTGTGCATGGGAAATCATGTCTCACAAACTTGATTGAGTTTTTTGAAGATTGATGAGGGCAGAGTGGTAGATGTGATCTATATGGACTTCAGTAAGGCGTTCGACAAGGTTCCCCATGGGAGACTGGTTAACAAAGTTAGATCTCTTGGAATACAGGGAGAACTAGCCATTTGGATACAGAACTGGCTCAAAGGTAGAAGACAGAGGATGGTGGTGGAGGGTTGTTTTTCAGACTGGAGGCCTGTGACCCGTGGAGTGCACACCGCTGAGGCTCGCAGACACCTCCTCCTAATGCCCCCTTGACCATGACCCCACCTCCCACCACCAAACCATCATCTCCCAGACCATCCAGAACCTCATCACCTCAGGGGATCTCCCATCCACTGCCTCCAACCTCATAGTCCCACAACCCCGCACAGTCCGTTTCTACCTCCTGCCCAAAATCCACAAACCTGACTGCCCCAGCAGTCTGCCCTTTACTGCGAATCCTCATCCAAGGATGCCTACCTTGAAGAAGTTCTCCTCCTCTCTCCAGAAGAATCTCAGTGAGTCTCTATCTCACTGCAATCCCCAGGGGCCCACCACTAGCTTCCCACAGAGAATGAGGGTACACCTGATCAGGTCCTGGGGATTTATCCACCTCTGTGTGTTTCAAGACATCCAGCACTTCCTTCTCTGTAATATGGACACTTTTCAAGATGTCACCATCTATTTCCCTACATTCTATATCTTCCATGTCCTTTTCCACATTGTCTCTGCCTGCTCCTGCCCCACCGAACTCATCTCTGCATACCTCGACACGGTCCTGTCCCCCTTAGTCCAAGAACTCCCCACCTACGTTCGGGACACCACCCACGCCCTCCACCTCCTCCATGATTTTCGCTTCCCCGGTCCCCAACACCTTATCTTCACCATGGACATCCAGTCCCTGTACACCTCCATCCCCCATCACGAAGGACTCAAAGCCCTCCGCTTCTTCCTTTCCCGCCGTACCAACCAGTACCCTTCCACCGACACCCTCCTTCGACTGACTGAACTGGTCCTCACTCTGAACAACTTCTCTTTCCAATCCTCCCACTTCTTCCAAACCAAAGGAGTAGCCATGGGCACCCTCATGGGCCCCAGCTATGCCTGCCTCTTCGTAGGATATGTGGTACAGTCCATCTTCCACAGCTACACTGGCACCACCCCCCACCTTTTCCTCCGCTACATTGATGACTGTATCGGTGCTGCCTCGTGCTCCCACGAGGAGGTTGAACAGTTCATTCACTTTACTAACACCTTCCACCCCGACCTCAAATTCACCTGGACCGTCTCAGACTCCTCCCTCCCCTTCCTAGACCTTTCCATTTCTATCTCGGGTGACCGAATCGACACAGGCATTTACTATAAACCGACCGACTCCCACAGCTACCTAGACTACACCTCCTCCCATCCCATATTCCCAATTCCTTTGTCTCCGCCGCATCTGCTCCCAGGAGGACCAGTTCCAAAACTGTACAACCCAGATGGCCTCCTTCTTCAAGGACCGCAATTGCCCCCCAGACGTGGTCGACGATGCCCTCCACCGCATCTCTTCCACTTCCCGCTCCTCCGCCCTTGAGCCCCGCCCCTCCAATCGCCACCAGGACAGAACCCCACTGGTCCTCACCTACCACCCCACCAACCTCCATATACATCGTATCATCCGTCGTCATTTCCGCCACCTCCAAACGGACCCCACCACCAGGGATATATTTCCCTCCCCTCCCCTATCAGCATTCCAAAAAGACCACTCCCTCCGTGACTCCCTCGTCAGGTCCACACCCCCCACCAACCCAACCTCCACTCCCGGCACCTTCCCCTGCAATCGCAAGAAATGCAAAACTTGCGCCCACACCTCCCCCCTTACCTCCCTCCAAGGCCACAAGGGACACTTCCATATCCACCACAAATTCACCTGCACCTCCACACACATCACCTATTGCATCCCCTGCACCCGATGTGGCCTCCTCTATATTGCGGAGACAGGCCGCCTACTTGTGGAACGTTTCAGAGAACACCTCTGGGACACCCGGACCAACCCACCCAACCACCCCGTAGCTCAACACTTCAACTCCCCCTCCCATTCCACCAAGGACATGCAGGTCCTTGGACTCCTCCATTGCCAGACCATAGCAACACGACGGTTGGAGGAAGAGCGCCTCATCTTCCGCCTAGGAACCCTCCAACCACAAGGGATGAACACAGATTTCTCCAGTTTCCTCATTTCCCCTCCCCCCACCTTGTCTCAGTCCCAACCCTCGAATTCAGCACCACCTTCCTAACCTGCAATCTTCTTCCTGACCTCTCCGCCCCCACCCCCACTCCGGCCTATCACCCTCACCTTGACCTCCCTCCACCTATCGCATTCCCAACGCCCCTCCCCCAAGTCCCTCCTCCCTACCTTTTATCTTAGCCTGCTGGACACACTTTCCTCATTCCTGAAGAAGGGTTTATGCCCGAAACGTCGATTCCCCTGTTCCTTGGATGCTGCCTGACCTGCTGCACTTTTCCAGCAACACATTTTCAGCTCACCCATGGAATGCCACAATGATCGGTGCTGGCCCCTCTACGTTTTGTCATTTACATAAATGATTTGGATGCGAGCATAAGAGGTACAGTTAGTAAGTTTGCAGATGACACCAAAATTGGAGGTGTAGTGGACAGCGAAGAAGGTTACCTCAGATTACAACAGGATCTGGACCAGATGGGCCAATGGGCTGAGAAGTGGCAGATGGAGTTTAATTCAGATAAATGTGAGGTGCTGCATTTTGGGAAAACAAATCTTAGCAGGACTTATACACTTAATGGTAAGGTCCTAGGGAGTGTTGCTGAACAAAGAGACCTTGGACTGCAGGTTCATAGCTCCTTGAAAGTGGAGTCGCAGATAGATAGGATAGTGAAGAAGGCGTTTGGTATGCTTTCCTTTATTGGTCAGAGTATTGAGTACAGGAGTTGGGAGGTCATGTTGCGGCTGGACATTGGTTAGGCCACTGTTGGAATATTGCATGCAATTCTGGTCTCCTTCCTATCGGAAAGATGTTGTGAAACTTGAAAGGGTTCAGAAAAGATTTACAAGGATGTTGCCAGGGTTGGAGGCTCTGAGCTACAGGGAGAGGCTGAACAGGCTGGGGCTGTTTTCCCTGGAGCGTTAGAGGCTGAGGGGTGGCCTTATGGAAGTTTATAAAATCATGAGGGGGATGGATAGGATAAATAGACCAAGTCTCTTTCCTGGAGTAGGGGAGTCCAGAACTAGAGGGCATAGGTTTAGGGTGAGAGGGGAAAGAGACCTAAGGGGCAACGTTTTCACACAGAGGGTGGTATGTGTATGGAATGAGCTGCCAGAGGAAGTGGTAGAGGCTGGGACAATTGCAACATTTAAGAAGCATTTGGATGGGTATATGAATAGGAAGGGTTTGGAGGGATATGGGCCGGGTGCTGGCAGATGGCAGGTTGGGATATCTGGTCGGCATGGACGGGTTGGACCGAAGGGTCTGTTTCCATGCTGTACATCTCTATGACTCTATGATTTTAAGTAGCCTTTAGGGAAATGAAAAAGCAACTATCGTTATCTAAGTGTTGGCCAACCGGTGGTGCTGATATCTGATGCCTCCCCATATAGTACCAGGGTAGTGTTGGCTCACCAGTGAGCCCATGGAGCGCCACGCCCAATAGCATTTTGGATCCCACACCCATGGGTGACATCAGGGAGTGCCTGTGGTTGGGGTACAAGCCTACCGTCTTGTTTGTAAAGGGGCCCCTGTTTGGAAATTGGTTTCTAGATGATCACTGAGGCTTTTGTATTTTGTGTTTGGAAGCCTTACCTTTATTACCTTGATTGCAATACTAGTTTAGTGACTTAATATTGGTGAGTTTTGAGAGGATTTGTAGCTCAGGTTGAGGTTCTGGATGTAGGTTTGCTCGCTGAACTGGAAGGTTCATTTCCAGACGTTTCGTCACCATACTAGTTAACATCTTCAGTGGGCCTCAGGCTGAAAATTCCTGCTTTCTGTTTATATGTTTGGGTTTCTTTGGATTGGTGATGTCATTTCCTGCGGTGAAGTCACTTGATCTTAAAAATGTGTTGCTCGAAAAGCGCAGCAGGTCAGGCAGCAACCAAGGAACAGGAGAATCGACGTTTCGGGCATAAGCCCCTCTTCAGGAATTCTGAAGAAGGGCCTATGCCCAAAACGTTGATTCTCCTGCTCCTTGGATGCTGCCTGACCTGCTGCGCTTTTCCAGCAACACATTTTTAAGCTCTGATCTCCAGCATCTGCAGTCCTCACTTTCTCCCAGTGAAGTCACTTGATGTTCTTTTTCTCAGGGGGTGGTAGATCGGGTCGAACTCAATGTGTGTGTGCATATCTTTGTTTGGCTTGTCCTAGGATGGATGTGTTGTCCCAGTCGAAGTGGTGTCATTTTGTGGGTAGTTGATGTTCATGCATGCTGGTGGCTAGCTTTTTGCCTGTTTGTCCAGTGTAGTGTTTGCATGGTATTTTGTAAATGACATTAGTTTGCTTGTTATTCGTATAGGGTCTTTCAAGTTCATTAGCTGCTGTTTTAGTGTGATGGTGGGTTTGTGGGCTACCATGATGCCAAGGGGTCTGAGTAGTCTGGCAGTCACTTCTGAAATGTCTTTGATGTAGGGGAGAGTGGCTAAGGTTTCTGGACGTATTTTGTCTGCTTGTTTGGGTTTGTTGCTTAGAAATCGGCGGACTGTGTTCATTGGATACCCGTTCTTTTTGAATACACGGTATAGGTGATTTTCCTAGCCACAAAATGACATGACCCTCTCTCACTAGTATCCTTACATACGGTAGATGAGGAAGGAGACCACTTTGACTGGGTGACGAAACTTCTGGAACTGAACCTTCCAGCTCAGCAAGCAAGCCTACATCCAGGTTTACTATTGAATTAGGAATTCAGGAACAGGATTAGACCATTCAGCTCCTCAGGCCTGTTCCACTGTTAATGAGATCATGGCCAATCTATGGCATAACTCCATGTACCTGCCTTCGGCCTATATCCCTTAATACCTTGTTAAATAAAAATGTGCTTATTTCAGATTAAAATTTCAGATTTAAAGTTAACAATTAATAACAATTAGTGGTGCTGTTATAAAGTCATAGAGTCATAGAAATGTACAGCATGGAACCGGACCCTTCAGCCCAACTCGTTCTTGCCGACCAGATATCCCAACCCAATCTAGTCCCAGTTGCCAGCACTTGGCCATGTACCCATCCAGATGCCTTTTAAATGTTGTAATTGTACCAGCCTCCACCACTTCCTCCGGCAGCTCGTTCCATACACGCACCACCCTCTACGTCAAAAAATTGCCCCTCAACTCCCTTTTATATCTTTCCCCTCTCACCCTAAACCTATGCCATCTAGTTCTGGACTCCCCTACCCTTTGAAAAAGACATCAGCTATTCACTTTGTCCATGCTCCTCATGATTTTATAAACCTCTATAAGGTCACCCCTCAGCCTCTGACACTCCAGGGAAAACAGCCCCAGCCTGTTCAGCCTCTCCCTATAGCTTAAACCCTCCAACTCTGACAACATCCTTGTAAATCCTTTCTGAACCCTTTCAAGTTTCACAACATCTTTCCGATATCAGGGAGACCAGAATTGCACACGATATTCCAAAACCAATGTCCTGTACAGCCACAGCATGTCCTCCCAACTCCTGTACTCAATACTCTGACCAATAAAGGAAAGCATACCAAACACCTTCTTCACTATCCTATCTACCTGTGACTCCACTTTCAAGGAGCTATGAACCTGCACTCCAAGGTCTCTTTGTTCAGCAACACTCCCAAGGACCTTACCATTAAGTGTATAAGTCCTGCTTAGCTTTGCTTTCCCAAAATGCAGCACCTCACATTTATCTGAATTAAACTCCATCTGCCACTCCTTGGCCCATCGGTCTATGTAATCAAGGTCCTGTTATACTCTGAGATAACCCACTTGGCTGTCCACTACACCTCCAATTTTGGTGTCATCTGCAAACTTACTAAACATACCTCCGATGTTCACATCCAAGTCATGTATATAAATGATGAAAAGCAGTGGACCCAGCACCAATCCTTATCGTACACCGCTGGTCACAGGCCTCCAGTCTGAAAACGATAAGAAATGAGTAAAATTACAGTGTTCTCACTCTAAGATGTTACAAACAATTTGACCAGATAAAAGCTTGCACCTTCATCAGAGACTATTTCAAGAATTAGACAACTGAGAGTAATACTGAACAAAGCAACCTTATGGAGATGGGGAATGAATCCAGGCAAAGAGACAATATCCGCATTTGCAAGGTACGAGTTATCGAGAGTGTACATAAACATGGTAATCTAACGGCAAAAATGTGTTGAGCTTCGTTAAACAATTGTTGAAATAACTATGCTTGTATTTTTATAGCATGGTTCAGAGTTATTAAATGACCCAAAGTTCTTCACAGGCATCTTAACTCTTCAAAATATGAGACTGAGTCAAATACAAAACATTAGGAGGGGGATAGGATACCTGGCCACAGAGATGGGCTTTCAGAGGTTTTGCAGGGTTCATGGAGACAGGAATCCAAAAGCAGAGAGGTTTACGATGGGAATTCCAACGCTGCAGGCCTCGACATCTGAAGACAGATTTGTGAAGAACTTAAAAGCTGGTGATGACCAAGAAACCAGACTATAGGGAAGAAAACATCTCAGAGTTGTGGAGCTGGAGGGGGTTACAGAGATAGGGAGGGGGTGTAGGAGATGGAGGGGGTTACAGAGATAGGGAGGGGTGTAGGGGCTGGAGAATGTTACAGAGATAGGGAGGGGGTGTAGGGGATGGAGGGGGTTACAGAGATAGGGAGGGGGTTTAGGGGATGGAGGGGGTTACAGAGATAGGAAGGGGGTGTAGGAGATGGAGGGGGTTACAGAGATAGGGAGGGGGTGTAGGAGATGGAGGGGGTTACAGAGATAGGGAGGGGGTGTAGGGCTGGTGTAGGTTACAGAGATAGGGAGGGGGTGTAGGAGATGGAGGGGGTTACAGAGATAGAGAGGGGGTGTAGGGGATGGAGGGGGTTACAGAGATAGGAAGGGGGTGTAGGAGATGGAGGGGGTTACAGAGATAGGGAGGAGGTGTAGGGGATGGAGGGGGTTACAGAGATAGGGAGGGGGTGTAGGGGATGGAGGGGGTTAAAGAGATAGGGAGGGGGTGTAGGGCTGGTGTAGGTTACAGAGATAGGGAGGGGGTGTATGGGCTGGAAAATGTTATAAAGGTAGGGAGGGTGTGTATGGGCTGGAGAATGTTACAGAGATAGGGAGGGGGTGTAGGGGCTGGAGGAGGTTACAGAGATAGGGAGGGGGTGTAGGGGCTGGAGAATGTTACAGAGATAGGGAGGCAGTGTAGGGGCTGGAGGAGGTTACAGAGATAGGGAGGGGGTGTAGGGGCTGGAGAATGTTACAGAGATAGGGAGGGGTATAGGGGCTGGGAGGAGGTTACAGAGATAGGGAGGGGGTGTAGGGGCTGGAGGAGGTTACAGAGATAGGGAGGGGGTGTAGAGACTGAAGGGAGATACAGCGATAGGGAGGGGGTGTAGGGGCTGGAGAATGTTACAGAGATAGGGAGGGGTATAGGGGCTGGGAGGAGGTTACAGAGATAGGGAGGGGGTGTAGGGGCTGGAGGAGGTTACAGAGATAGGGAGGGGGTGTAGAGACTGAAGGGAGATACAGCGATAGGGAGGGGGTGTAGGGGCTGGAGAATGTTACAGAGATAGGGAGGGGGTATAGGGGCTGGAGGGGGTTACAGAGATAGGGAGGGGGTGTAGGGGCTGGAGAATGCTACAGAGATAGGAAGAGGGTGTAGGGGCTGGAGGAGGTTACAGAGATAGGGAGGGGGTATAGGCTCAGGAAGGAGGTTACAGAGATAGGGAGGGGGTGTAGGGGCTGGAGGAAGTTACAGTGATAGGGAGGGGTATAGGGGCTGGTGTAGGTTACAGAGATTGGGAGGGGGTGTAGGGGCTTGAGGGGGTTACAGAGATAGGAAGGGGGTGTGGGGCTGGAGAATGTTACAGCGATAGGGAGGGGGTATAGGCTCAGGAAGGAGGTTACAGAGATAGGGAGGGGGTGTAGGGGCTGGAGAATGTTACAGAGATAGGGAGGCAGTGTAGGGGCTGGAGGAGGTTATAGAGATAGGGAGGGGGTGTAGGGGCTGGAGAATGTTACAGAGATAGGGAGGGGTATAGGGGCTGGGAGGAGGTTACAGAGATAGGGAGGGGGTGTAGGGGCTGGAGGGGTTTACAGAGATAGGGAGGGGGTGTAGGGGCTGGAGGGGTTTACAGAGATAGGGAGGGGGTGTAGGGGCTGGAGGGGGTTACAGAGATAGGGAGGGGGTGTAGGGGCTGGAGGGGTTTACAGAGATAGGGAGGAGGTGTAGGGGCTGGAGGAGGTTACAGAGATAGGGAGGGGTTGTAGAGGCTGAAGGGAGATACAGCGATAGGGGCTGGAGGAGGTTACAGAGATAGTGAGGGGGTGTAGGGGCTGGAGGGAGTTACAGAGATAGGGAGAGGGTGTAGGGGCTGGAGTGGGTTACAGAGATAGGGAGGGGGTGTAGGGGCTGGAGGGAGTTACAGAGATAGGGAGAGGGTGTAGGGGCTGGAGGAGGTCACAGAGATAGGGAGGGGGTGTAGGGGCTGGAGGGAGTTACAGAGATAGGGAGAGGGTGTAGGGGCTGGAGGAGGTCACAGAGATAGGGAGGGGGTGTAGGAGCTGGAGGGGGTTCCAGAGATAGGGAGGGGGAGTAGGGGCTGTGAGGACATTACAGAGATAGGGAGGGGGTGTAGGGGCTGGAGAAGGTTACAGAGATCGGGAGGGGGTGTAGGTACTGGAGGAGGTGACAGAGATAGGGAGAGGGTGTAGGGGCTCGAGGGGGTTACAGGGATCGGGAGGGGGTGTCGGGGCTGGAGGAGGTGACAGAGATAGGGAGGGGATGTAGGGGCTGGAGGGGTTTACAGAGATAGGGAGGGGGTGTAGGGGCTGGTGGGGGTGACAGAGATAGGGAGGGGGTGTAGGGGCTGGTGGGGGTGACAGAGATAGGGAGGGGGTGTAGATGCTGGAGAGGGTGACAGAAATAGGGAGGGGGTGTAGGTGATGGAGGGGATGACAGAGATAGGGAGGGGGTGTCGGGGCTGGAGGAGGTGACAGAGATAGGGAGGGGGTGTCGGGGCTGGAGGAGGTGACAGAGATAGGGAGGGGGTGTAGGGGCTGGAGAATGTTACAGCGATAGGGAGAGGGTGTCGGGGCTGGAGGAGGTTACAGAGATAGGGAGGGGGTATAGGCTCAGGAAGGAGGTTACAGAGATAGGGAGGAGGTGTAGGGGCTGGAGGAGGTTACAGAGATAGGGAGGGGTTGTAGAGGCTGAAGGGAGATACAGCGATAGGGGCTGGAGGAGGTTACAGAGATAGTGAGGGGGTGTAGGGGCTGGAGTGGGTTACAAAGATAGGGAGGGGGTGTAGGGGCTGGAGGGAGTTACAGAGATAGGGAGGGGGTGTAGGGGCTGGTGGGGGTGACAGAGATAGGGAGGTGTTGGGGCTGGAGGAGTTTACAGATATAGGGAGGGGAGTAAGATCTGAAGAAAGTGACAGAGATAGAGAGGGATAGAGGAGATGACAAAGGTAGGGAGGAGTGTATGGGCTGAAGCTGTGGTGACAGAGATAGAGAGAGGTATTGGGGCTGGAGGAGATGACGGAGATAGGGAGGGACAAGGCCAAAAAAGGGATTTGAAAACAGGATTGAGAACTTTAAAATATTCGCACAGCCAGTCTTGTGCAGTGGTAGTCTCCCTACCTCTGGGCCTGGAGGGCTGGATTCAGGTTCCACTTGCTCCAGACTGTGAACAGGGGGTCGATTAGAAAAACAGGCTCATTCTGTTTATGTTTTGTTCATGTTACGGTATGATCGAATGAACAATTCGGTCATACTGTACCCCTGGCTGAACTCACCCTGTCTCCATCTCAGCCCATCTCAGTAAGCTGCCTTGGATCATTTCTCAGGTATAAGTTAGTGGTTCGGAAAGGGTTAATGCTGAAGATGGTATTAAGCTCCACCCAACCTGATGGACTTTGTAAGGAATGGATTTTGAGGAAGACAGACCGATTATCTCGGTCTCCCTGTAGTTGAAGTAACAGCGTCTATCTATTCTCCCTTACCTGTTTGGACCCATTGGACCCTGCAGAGTCAGTTATGAAGTAAGATAATGTCTGCCCAACACTGTTTTGGCAGTGGTTGACATTGTACACCTACATGACCTTTCCCCAGTGTTGGAGATGCTACATCAGTGTAAGTTACTGTTGATGGAAGCTCTACAGACATTTATATTGCAGAAGGGGGAGCATTCAGCATATTCTCCCTGAGACTGCTATTTGACTGAACAATCCAAATCTCACTGATCTGATCAAAACCCTGTATTTTTTTAAGGGGAAACCATACAGCAGTGATCTTTCCTTCAACCACTCAATGCTTCAGTAGTTCTATGTTAATAAATTGCCTTTCTTCATTTATCTAATTGCAATTCAGAATTATCCCAGTTTCTTCAGAGGCACAAACATTCACCAATTTCAAACACTTTTCGGAATGTAAAGGCTGCCTCTCACTCTCTCCTGGCTGTCTCTCTTCAGGTGGATTAGTCCCAGTGCTGCCTAGTGACGTAATGCAGAAGTGAAATCCAATGCATTCATTCATCTCTTCATTCCTGACCTTTGTCTGTTGCCCTAAAACAACGGTGCGTGCTGACAGAGGGATGAAAATTCTGCCAAAGAACTTCCAGCTATAAGACTTGTACTTGATCAGTCAGACTGTTCCTTTTAATCTCTTGCATAGGCTTGTCCCCAGCTCCCTGGGAAATTGAGTGAGAGAAATAGACTTTTGATAATTTAAAACTCAAAAGTTCATTAAGAAACCGATTCTAAACACAGCACATTGCAATGTTATGCTTGCTTTATGGATTAAAAACTATCCCACTCTGAAAGCACAAATTTAATTAATATTTAATAGTATTTCAACTCAATTTTCAATGTAATATGCAAGTCTAATAGCATTAGTGGTGTGAAGTGACACCATCTTCAGTCACTCCGACTTCTTACACTGGCAAATTTCATTGATTTTGATTTCAACAATGTCACCTTTTGACAGCACAGAACAAATCCTAATAGTTCAATAAATAGCACGGCTGTAAATCTTTCTTATCTGAGAAAAATCTGATTCAGACTGTTAGGAAGAGAATAGCACTATGTGGCATTAACAAGTAAAAGCCCTAAGACATGCTTCTGAAATTCCGATCTGCTGTGCTAAAGGGCTTTTTTTTAATCTCAGTACAAGGCTTATTCGTGTGTGTAAAATGGCAGAGACCATTTCCTACAGGAAACATGTCAATTTCCATTTCCTTATTATTCCTTGCTACTGAACATCTCAATCACATTAACATTAGACATGACAATCCAACAAATACCTGGCCTGCCTCCCACATTCAACCCGAAACTCTGAAGAAAGGTCATTGATCTTGGAGTGCAGGTTTATAGTTCCTTCAGATTTGAAGTTGCAGGTAGATAGGATAGTGAAGATGGCACTTGGTATGCTTTCCTTTATTGGTCAGAGCATTGAGTACAGGAGTCGGGAGATCATTTTGCAGCTGTACAGGACATTGGTTAGGCCACTTTTGGAATACTGGTTTCAGTTCTGGTCTCCCTGCTATAGGAAAGATGTTGTGAAACATGAAAGGGTTCAGAAAAGATTGACAAGGATGTTGCCAGGTTTTAAGCTATAGGAAGAGGCTGAATAGATTGGGGCTGTTTTCCCTGGAGCATCGGGTGCTGAGGGGTGACCTTATAGAGGTTTATAAAATCATGAGGGGCATGGATAGGATAAATAGACAAGGTTTTTTCCCTGGGGTGGGGGAGTCCAGAACTAGAGGGCATAGATTTAGGGTGAGAGGGGAAGGATATCAAAGAGACCTAAGGGGCAACTTTTCCATGCAGAGGGTAATATGTGTATGGAATGAGCTGCCAGAAGAAGTGGTGGAGGCTGGTACAATTGCAACATTTAAAATGCATCTGGATGGGTATATGAATAGGAAGGGTTTGGAGGGATATGGGCCAAGTGCTGGCAAATGGGACTAGATTAATTTAGGATATCTGGTCGGCATGGATGAGTTGGACCAGAGGGTCTGTTTCCCTGCTGTACATCTGTATGACTCTGACTCAAAACATTAACTCAGTTTCCGTTTCCCAGATGCTACCAGACCTGCTGGATCTCCCCAACAATTTCTGCTTCTGTTTGTCTGTCTCCAGCGTCTGCAGTCCTTTGTCTTATTTTACCCTGCTGTGCATGTCCTAACTCTCAGTAAATCCCATTTGTTGTGTTATGCCTCACAGCAGGTGTGTAATGTGCCTTCAAAAGACGATCTCATTTTATCAGCACTGTGTCACAGCATGTCACCGAATGGTGGGAAATTCTCAGTCTCTATTGGATTGAGTGCTGCCCTCTTGAAGCATGTCATTCTGAGGGAAATGTACATCTGAATTACTTCTCTAGAGCCTAGACCTGGAAGTGCCTGTGAGTGTAGTGTACGTATGTGAATACCAGGAACAGAATTCTTCAATACTGTTTGAGCCATGTCTCTATTCCAGGAGCTGATTTAAATGTCACTGTGTGTTGGGATGGGGCAGGCCATCAGTTTATCTTGTAGCCTCACGTCAGTTTCACATTTTACACCCTGTGCTGACCAGAGTCATTGAGGTCTGCAGCATGGAGACAGGCCCTTCGGCCCAACTTCCCGTTCCGCCCAGTTTTCACAATTAAACTCGTCCTATTTGCCTGTGTTTGGCCCACGCCTATCTCATCCATATACCTGTCCCAAATGTGTCTATTATGTCAAAACTGTACTCACTTCCACTACTGGCAGCCTGTTCCAGACACTCATCACCCTCTGTCTGACATTTTTGGATCTCTCCCCTCCCACCTTAAACCGATGCCCTCTAGTTTCACACTCCCCTACCAATCCATGCCTGGCAATGCTTTGATCTTTAAAAATTCTCAAATCCCTCTGTAGCCCGTCCATCTCCATCTCTGCTGTGACCTGTAGTTGCCCAACATATCAATACACTTTTGATCTTGGCTTTTTAAGCCTGAATTTTAATTACTCAAGCACCCCGGTCCAAAATTCAGGAACGTTTTCCCCAATCCGCCTTAACTCTTTTCCTTGCTTTCTTCCTTGAAGAAATGTCTTGAACTTTAAGCTTTTCACCAAACCTTTGCCCATCTAATCAAATGTCTCCTAATGTGTCTGTGTCTCATGGTGCTTCATAATGGTTTCTGTGAAGCTCCTTGGGACATCTCATTGCACTGAAGGTGCTATCTCAGTCTAGGTTAGTCTTGTTGTTGGAGCATCCCCCCCCACAACACACACTGCCCCCAGTTTGGCCATCCTCCAGGGACAGGAGATAATGTTGCGCATCGTTGGGGAGGGAGTAGTCATTCTTTCATATTATGTTAGTAATTTTTCCAAAACACGGATTGTGGGCAATCATTAATGCCCATTCCTTGTAGGCCTGAGGGAATTAAGATTCAACCATGATATTTGGGTTGGAGTCACCTGCAGGTCAGGGCTTCCCAAAGTGGGGACCGCGAGAGGAGATGCAGGGTCTGTGAGAGGGTAATGGCTGCCGAGTGAACAATCCCCAGGCCAGCTTTGAATCCTCGTGTGGGCATGGCCGGAATTCCTGACTCCTGAACGGGGAGGAAAAGTTGGCTTTACATTCTTGCACTGCGTGATGAAATCCCCTCCTTTACCCTCCCTAGTCCACACCTCCTCCTCCTCCCCTCCCCCATCACTCCCACCCCTCCCTCAACAGGGGCCCACCCCAGTTTGAAGCTGGAAACCACAACCCGAGTGGAAAAAGTTTGGGAACACCCCCCTGATATAGGTGCGAGGTTTCCCTGGAGACTGTGAAAGAACCGATGGTTTGTTTGGTTAGTATCAGCGTGGGGCTCTTGATGTTTGGTGTTGTGGGATGATTTGGTTGTGGCGGGGTGTGGGGGGGGGGGGGGGGGGGTGTGGGGGTGGTAACTGTGCATTTTGGTTGCAGTGAACTCTGAGACTGAATGAACTCACCCACCCACACACAGGTCTGGCAGTGCGGGGGCAGCATGGAGGTCCTGCCTTGCTCAAGAGTGGCCCACATCGAACGCACAAAGAAGCCATACAACAACGACATTGACTATTACGCCAAGCGTAACGCCCTCCGAGCTGCTGAGGTCTGGATGGATGACTTCAAATCACACGTTTACATGGCATGGAATATACCGATAAACGTAAGTATGGACCAGCCAGGTGAAAATACACACTCTAGAAAGGCCAATGGTTCTGGCCACTGGTGATGATTTGTTTGAGAAGGCGGTAGAGGGTCTTGCATGTTGGTTAGTGAGACATGAAGAAGCTAGTAGTACATAGTCATAGAGTCATACAGCACGGAAACAGACCCTTCGGTCCAACCTGAAGATAATCCCAAACTCAAATAGTCCCACCTGGCAACTCCTGGACCGTAGGTTTGGAGGGCCGAAGGGCCTGTTCCTGTGCTGTAATTTTCATTGTTCTGAAATCCCCTTCAGCCATTTCTATTCATGTGGGACAGTCAGGGGGTTAGAATCTCTGGCTGTGCTGTCCAGAAATTGCATGAATCTGCAGTGATGCAGCAGTACTGATCCTCGTCACAAACACACCAAGTCTGTGTTGGATCAAGGCCTCAGTCTCTGAGATGCTAATCATGTACATTCCGAGTCCCACAATTGGAAAGGACTGGAAGGACATTGCAGTCTCCACGGGAGTCTGTCACCTCTCCAAGCGACTTTCTCTGAGACTCCCTCAAGGATGTGGTGGGGGGGGGGGGGAGGGGTGTGGAGGAAATGGGAGTTTGGAGGGAAGAGTAGGGAGGTGGAGAGTTTGGGGGGAAGGAGAGGTTAGGAAGGGAGAGCTTGGAATGTGGGGTGGTTGGAGAGGCAGAATTTTAGGGATGGGAGGAGTTTGGGGATAGAGTGACTCATAGAGTCAGAAAGAGAAAAGGTCCTTCAGCCCATTGAGTCTGTGCCAGTTAAAATCAATCACCTCACTATTCTAACCTCCATTTCCCAACCCTTGGGCCACACCACTGTCTGTCTTGGCATTGCACATCTAAACCCTTCTTGTTTCGAGCTGTAGGAGCTTGAGGGGAATGTTGTGAGGGGACAATGTGAGAGGGAGGAGTTTGGGAAAGGGGAGTTCAGGAGCAAAGCATTATTAATATTTTTCATAAGTTGTTACAAGGTGGAGAAGATGACAATGTTTGACCGAGAGCTGAGAGTCATTCAGTTGAATCTGTTTTCCAACCAGCACGAGACTTTGAATAACCAATGGGGAAAGAGCAGGGAATGCAGGCATGATGAAAGATTCTGGACTACACCCAACTAGAGTTGGCAACCATCATCGCTTCGGTCATCCCCAGAGCCTGGAGTTGTGCATTGCGATAGTCAGTGGAGGGGAGAGTAAGAGGCTGTGATCTTTACATGTTCCACGCCCCAGGGAAAACTTTAATCATGATATTCCTCCCCCCTCCCCAAGAAGGAATAATGAAGCAGCAATCCCATATTGGGTTTCTTTATTTTTGAAATTGTTTTCTAAATTATTTCATATCTCGTTAGGAAAGGTGAGGTCCTGAGGACCAATTAGATTCAACTCATTCCTATCTTTTTGATGGAACACAACTCAGTGATGCTGGTTTGTCCTGGGGTGGATAGAAGTTATATCCTGAGCATCAATACAACGTTTCCTCAATTACTCAGGAAAGAAATGTTGGTCTTTCCATACCACCCAAACTTCAACAAGAGAAAAAGAGAGCTATTTCCGAACACCTGACGTTATTCCATTACTTTCAAGTGTAGTCACTGAATGAAGGCAGTTGGAGGCAGGAGGTAGTGTAAAGAAATATATTTATGAGGGATTGAGACAGTCAGTTAACACACAGCAAGTTCCATCAAACAACAGTATAATCAAGAGCAAATTTTAGACTGAGGATATACATAGTGACCAGGTCTTTTTCAATATTGAAGATTAGAAGACGACCTCATAGGGGCGTTAAAAAGATTAAATTATTTGATAGGTACGATAGAGAGAAATTGACAGGCCAATGGGAAAGTGGTGCTGAAATGGCACTGAACTAGTAACCCAGAACCCCAGCTCAATGTTCTACAGACACGCATTCAATTCCTCCTGTAGCAGATGGAGAATTCAATTAAACAAATCTGGAACTTGGGGAAAGACAGTACTAGCCTAATGGTGACCATGTAACCAGTGTCAGTTGTCGTAAAAGCCCATCTGGTTCACTAATGCCCTTTCAGGAAGGAAGTGGCGGCTCTGTGGTTAGCATTGCTGCCTCACGGCACCAGGGACCTGGATTTGACTCCACCTGTGTGGAGTTTGCAATTCTCCCCGTGTCCGCATGGATTTCCTCTGGGGGCTCCAGTTCCTCCCACAATCCCAAGGTGTGCAGGTCAGGGTGGATTGACTGTGTTGAATTGCCCATGGTGTCCAGGGTTGGGCAGGCTAGGTGGATTAGCTGTGGGAAATGCAGGGTTATATGGTGGAATGCATTTCAGAGGGTCAGTGTGGACTCGATGGACCAAATGACCTGCTTCCACACTTAGGGATTCTGTGGAAATCTGGCCTAGATGTGACTCCAGGTCCACAGCAATGTAACTGACTCATAACTGTCCTCTGGGCAATTAGGGATGGGCAATAAACACAGGTCTGACCAGCGACACCCACATCCTGTAAGTGAATAAGTGGGTGTAACTTTGAAATGACAGCCAGGCCCATTAGAAGTACACTCTGCATACACACAGAGTATTGAAAATCTTAAATTTTAGTCTCCCAAAATGTTGTTGAGTCCGAGAGTCAATTGCAAATTTCAAAACTAACATTGAATGATTTGTATTAAGCCAGGTTTAACGAATTAAGGCAGATAAGTGCAATGGATTCGAGATGCAGAACAGGAGGAATTTCAACTGAATGTTGCCTCAGGGCCTGAATGATCCTGAGGTTCCCAGTGGAATTGAGAGGAGTTAAAATTGACCCTTAACTGTAGTAGAGTCGAGAGTGTGTTGCTGGAAAAGCACAGCAGGTCAGGCAGCATCCGAGGAGCAGGAGAATCGATGTTTTGGGTCCTGATGAAGAGCTTTTGCCCAAAATGTTGATTTTCCTGCTCCTCGGATGCTGCCTGACCTACTGTGCTTTTCCAGCACCACTCTCTCGACTCTACTACAGTTAAGGGTCAATTTTAACTCCTCTCAACTCTAATCTCTAGCATCTACAGTCCTCATTTTCACCTCAGCTATTGTAGTTCCATTGTTTATAATTCAGCCCTTGACTGTCCATTTGTAAATGATCTGTAAAGGGCATGCTCAATTGAAAATTAATTTCTGATCTCCCAGGGAATAAAAAGATTGATTTTACAATGAAGTGCAACATTGCAACAGATTCGCTAATGGGTCAATTACACACAATGGGTCAATTACACACAATGGCCAAAAAGTGTTCACCCCATGATGCAAACAACATTTCACACATGAGTGTCACTATGTCCCATTGATAATGCAGTCTATTCAGGGAGAGTGGCAGCAATTACATTAAAGGGAGAGAAGGAGGAAACATTTTCCCCGTTTTGAATCTATCGTAAATTTGAAAAGGCAAATGAATGAGGGGGATGCATTTACAGGTTTATGTTCATAACAGTGATTATTGTTCTGTGTTCAAAGTTTGTGAGAAGATTTGGAGCTCGGGTGCTCGTTGTTGTGGTTCTGTTCGCTGAGCTGGGAAATTCTTGCAGACGTTTCGTCCCCTGTCTAGGTGACATCCTCAGTGCTTGGGAGCCTCCTGTGAAGCGCTTCTGTGATGTTTCCTCCGGCATTTATTGTGGTTTGTCTCTGCCGCTTCCGGTTGTCAGTTCCAGCCGTCCGCTGCAGTGACCGGTATATTGGGTCCAGGTCAATGTGCTTATTGATAGAATCTGTGGATGAGTGCCATGCCTCTAGGAATTCCCTGGCTGTTCTCTGTTTGGCTTGTCCTATAATAGTAGTGTTGTCCCAGTTGAGCTCATGCTGCTTGTCATCTGAGTGTGTGACTGTTCAAAACAGACTGTTCAAAAGGGCCACAACACACTGCAGCACACCAGAACTGCAAAAAGAGGAAGAAGAACACCTATACAATGTATTCACCAAAAACGGATACCCTCGCAATTTCATCAACAGATGCCTAAGGGAAAGACAACGGAACGAGGACATGCCGCAACCCAAAGGACTAGCCACACTACCATACATCAGGAGCATTTCCGAACTGACAGCCAGACTACTGCGACCACTAGGACTCATAACAGCACACAAACCAACAGCCACGCTCAGACAACAACTCACCAGAACAAAGGACCCAATACCCAGCATGAGCAAAACCAATGTAGTGTACAAAATCCCATGCAAGGACTGCACAAAAAACTACATAGGACAAACAGGAAGACAGCTAACGATCCGTATCCATGAACACCAACTAGCCACGAAACGACATAACCAGCTATCCTTAGTAGCCACACACATAGATGACAAACAACATGAATTCGACTCGGACAACACTACTATTATAGGACAAGCCCAACAGAGAACAGCCAGGGAATTCCTAGAGGCATGGCACTCATCCACAGATTCAATCAATAAGCACATCGACCTGGACCCAATATACTGACCACTGCAGCGGACAGCTGGAACTGACAACCGGAAGCGGCAGAGACAAACCACAATAAATGCCGGAGGAAACATCACAGAAGCGCTTCACAGGAGGCTCCCAAGCACTGAGGATGTCACCTAGACAGGGGACGAAACGTCTGCAACACAAATTCCCAGCTCGGCGAACAGAACCACAACATTCTTCTGTTTTGTACAACTCTATAATTCTTCCTGTTTCACTTCCACAGAATCCAGGGGTTGATTTTGGTGATGTTTCAGATAGAGTAGCACTGCGCAAGAGATTGAATTGTCGGAGTTTCCGATGGTACAGGGACAATGTCTATCCTGAAATGAGGATCTACAACAATACCATCACCTACGGAGAGGTAAGCTGTCACAGTCATACTGCCTTCCCGATTGTGGGGAACCGAACTGGAATTCTAAAGCCATCCTGATGGTAGCTGTAACTAAGTAGGTAACACCGTCATAACATTGTGGATTCAAGTCCAGTCCTAGAAACCATGAGCACCAGATCAAGACAGAGACTCCGGCTCCAGTAGTGAGGGACTTCTGCAGGGGTGGAGGTGTCAACTGTATTGGACATTAACCAAGGCCAGGTCTGCTGTTTTGAGTGAACATAAAATATCACATTTCACTATTTCCAAAGAAGAGCAGTGGAATCTTCATGGTAAAAACAATGACTGCAGATGCTGGAAACCAGATTCTGGATTAGTGGTGCTGGAAAAGCACAGCAGTTCAGGCAGCATCCAAGGAGCAGAAAAATCGACATTTTGGGCAAAAGCCCTTCATCAGGAACGTTTCGGGCAAAAGCCCTGGTTTCCAGCATCTGCAGTCCTCACTTTTGCCTCAATAATCCATCCATCCTTACAACACCTCACCCACTTATCCACCTTTCAAACCTGAACCGTATTAAATATAGGAGTGGAAATAGGCCAATCAGCCCATCGAGTCTGTTCCACCATTCACTGAATAAACATATGTTTATTTAAACATAAATATATGGAATAGTGTAAGTCAGGTGGCTTCAGATTGGTTCCACAGGTCAGCGCAACATCGAGGGCCAAGGGGCCTGTACTGCATTGTAATGTTCTATGTTCTGTGAGACCATGGCTAATCTGATCATCCTTAACTCCACTTTCCTGCCTTTCCCCCATAACCATTGATTCCTCTTGCTGATTAAAAATCTCTCTCTGTCAGTCTTGGATACACTTAATGACCCAGCCTTGACAGCCCTCTGTTGTACAGAATTCTACAGATTCACTCCCCTCAGAGAGAAGAAGTTCCTCCTCATCTCTGTCTTCAACGGGTGACCCTTTATTCTGAGATGACGGCCTCTGGTCCTAGGCTCTCCCACAAGGGAAACAACTTTTGCACATCAACTCTGTCCTGTCCTCTGAGAATCTTGGATGTTTCTATAAGGTCACCTGAAACTTCCAGTGAATACAGGCCCAACTCAACCTCTCATGAGGGGAGGTGCTGACCAAGTGGTATTCTTTCTGGACTATTAATCCAGAAACTAGAGTCCCAGGGACCTGGGTTCACAACTCACGATGATAGAACTGGAATTCAAAAAAGAAGCTGGAATTAAGGGTCTAATGATGACCATTGTCAATTGTCAGGAAAAACCTGGCTGATTCACTAATGTCCTTTTAAGGAAAGAAATCTGTCAAGATTAAAGTGGTGCTGGGAAAGCACAGCAGGTCGGGCAGCATCTGAGGAGCAGGAAAATCAACGTTTCAGGCAAAAGCCATTCCTGATGAAGGGCTTTTGCCCGAAAAGTTGATTTCCCTGCTCCTCGGATGCTGCCTGACCTGCTGTGCTTTTCCAGCACCATTCTAATCTTGACTCTGATCTCCAGCATCTGCAGTCCTCACTTTCGCCAAGGAAATCTGTCACCCTACCCTGGTCTGGCCTGCACGTGATGCCAGACCCACAGCAATGTGATTGACTCTTAACAACCCTCTGGTCAATTAGGAATGAGTAATAATTGCTCCCCTAGCCAGAGACACCCACATCTCTTGAGTGAATGAAAGAAAGACAGTTCCTCAATACCTGGTACCTTCCCCCAGTGAACCTTTACTGGACTACCTCCATTGCATAACCCACTAATCATTGACCAAACTGCCCACTGTACCCACCTTCACACCTCCCCACATACCCATTCACCTATCCATTTGGGAGGTAGACCATGCTTCAGAAATTGAACCTTCATCCTGACACTACAGTAGCTGGTGCTGTGTAAAGGGGTTATGCCCCATCAAATGGAGTCTCTGAGGGACCAGATCCTGTATGTTTGTCTGGAAGCTGAGTTTGTAAAAACACTGGAAGAAGCCAGCAAGCTCAGTTGGAGAACGAGCACGGACACAGCAGGCTGAATGGCCTCCTCCCGCGCTGGACCATTCTGTGATTCTGTAAAGCGCTTTTGGGACTTGGAAAAATTGAGAAATCCTTCCTTTGATGTAATCGACTTTGATTTGATGTAAATCCTTAAGCTTCTTTACAGAGAGCAAGAGATTTACGGAAGATTCAAAAGCTAAACCCATTGCCTTCGCTCAATCCTGTTTATCACCCTGACAAAATTAGAAATGTGTAAACCTTGCAGCTTGTCCCTTTTGTGAGTGAGTGTAGCAAAGGGGCGACTGCACTGGGGTGTATTCGTCTCCCATTTAAACCTTGCACAATTGCTGTGGATCTCATTTCTGAGTAATCACAGGGTGTGGAAGGATCGAACCATTGATCATTTTCCAGTTGAGGAAGTCACCCAAGATAGCAGTGACATGAAAATTGTCGAATCCCTCCTCTGAGCTGACCTGGGGGAGGTGTTGGAAGAGGGTGGTGTGGTTGGAAGGATGGGCTGTAGCATGACCTGGGGTAGAAGGGTTGGGGGGGGGGGGGGGGGGGGGTGTGGAAGGAGTGGGGGTTTTTTTTAAAACCAAACCATGTTTTGTGAGTCAGAGTAGGAAGCACATTTCTCAAGTCCACATCAGTCTGCCAATAGTCCCTCTGAAAGAGGGCCTGAAGCTGTCGAGGTTACTCCTAAGAGATTAGTGTTCTTAAAATAACTGTAGGAAAGCTTTTTACATTTTAGCTGTTCTTACTAATGCTTTTAGAAAGTACTTCTATCTCCTTTTCTTCAAGCTTTATATATTTAGCGTGGAACCAATTTCTGATCCCGCACTAACAGTGATATTAATGGCACTGGGGAATAAAATAGAATACAGTTAGCATGGAGGACAGGGGCCCCAGGGTCAGCGTACATATGGAGATGGAGTCAAGTAACATCCCCTCTGTTGCTCCCGCAAGACTTCCACTTAAAGTGAAAGTGTATCTTCTTTCACAACTTCACAAAGTGCCAATTAAAAACCAAATGAACTGGGGGTGCTGGGAATCAGAATAAGAAACAGAAATTGCTGGAAAAGCTCAGCAGGTCTGCCAGGGTCTGTGGGGATAACTCAGAGTTAACATTTCAGGTCTGGTGACGCTTCCTCAGTACGGTTCTGAGGCGGGGTCACTCGACCCGAAACGTTAACTCTGATTTCACTCCACAGACGCCAGTGAGCTTTTCTGGTTTTGCTTCTCACAATGTGCTGTCTGTTTCTGACAAACAAGCTGCCCCTCACCTGGTTCCTTTGGCTAGAAAGTTCAAAGGGAGGGATTTAGGGTTGGTATTAAAAATCAGTTGCAAATGCTCGCAGGAAGTTCTTGCAGTAAGGCTTGAGTATGAACCTGCATTTCCTTTTAATCCAATAGGTACGAAACAGCAAAGCGAGTGGCTATTGCTTAGACCAAGGCTCAGAAGAAGATGACAGAGCTATCCTGTATCCATGTCACGGTATGACCTCCCAGGTAGGTGCATCCTTCTGTGTGCTGCTAACCTGCTTTATCCTTTAAGCTGTGCAGTAAGTAGCAACAGCTACTTGGAGATCTTCGCTCAGTCTCTTGGCTATCAGTTAGGATTCTGGGTAATCCAAGATGGAGGACAGGAAAAATTTCAGCTGTTCCTTTTTTGAGGTAGTTGAGGTGTTGGAGGTGTTTTCCTCCAATTCCAGGAGCAGCAATTACTGTTTTATATGTTTTATAAACTGTTTTACTGTTTTATATGCTGTGGCATTGTTTTAGAACTTTGGAAAAAAAAATCAAAACAACAGCACAGAGGGTGGTGTGTGTATGGAATGAGCTGCCAGAGGAAGTGGTGGAGGCTGGTACAATTGCAACATTTAAGAGGCATTTGGATGGGTATATGAATAGGAAGGGTTTGGAGGGATATGGGCCGGGTGCTGGCAGGTGGGACTAGATGGGGTTGGGATATCTGGTTGGCATGGACGGGTTGAACCAAAGGGTCTGTTTCCGTGCTGTACATCTCTATGACTCTGTGACTGTAAGACATTGAGGAGATTTTCAAAGGTCCATCTCGGTATCAAACTAGTTATTTTAGGTCAGTTAAATTCGCCTGTACCTGTGGTGTTTGTTTTTGCTGCTGTTTACCTATTATTTACTTACCTACGCTACTTAACTCTGTCTGTATCGCTCGCAAGACAAAGCTTTTCACTGTGCCTCGGTACACGTGACAATAAATTCAATACAATTCAATTCCAGAGGCACCCTATGAACTTTATGGAACCTATTCTAATCCGAGCTGACTGAGTTGATGTATCAGGCTCATTGAGTCTCATGCCCAATGTGAGAGGAGATTAATGAGCCCTAAAAGCTCATCTGGAAGGGACAATGGATGCTTCCCAAATCTGTCAATGACCTGAGCCTAAACCGAACATGTTTTGCGAATGAATCGATGGTGTACTTCTGTGATGATAGGACAACGTAAGGAGCAATGCTGTCCAAAGTCAAGAACTCTGAACAATCTGTAATCACCATGGCTACCTCGGTCAGTCCCAGACAGGATTCATCTGTAAGACTCGCTAGTCCTGCTTGGGGCAGCTGAGTTAGAGTTTGCACAGGGTTACACAATGGCTTGGAAAGTGGTCATTTTCACCCTGTCTGCCCATTGTTATTTTGTGTGGAGGTTTCTCCTCCAAAACTGCAAACTCTTAGAGGTGACAAGTCACAGAGTACAATTTCTTTTAGCAATAAATTTCTCCAAATTCAGGTTTGGACACCACTCAATCCTCCTGCCACCCTTCCTTACTTTATTCTACCTTCGAAATGTTCAATTTGCGTTTCTTCCTTAACAACCTAGTGCTCGATAGTATTGCTTTCAGCTATTCCCCTGCACTCTCAGCTCTCTCTGAATAAAGCCTTCTCTCCTGAATTTCGGATTGGATGTCATGTATTGACTGCCTCTAGTTTTGCTCTTTCCCATAAGTGGAAACATTCTCTCTGTGCTTACTCAATCAGAAACTTTGAAAAACAGATTGAGGCTGTTCACCCTCCCCTGATGGCTGTCACCTCCCATTCCTAAGAGCAATCTTTTAGATCATCTTTTCCTGCTGCCTTTACAGTGACTTTTATATTGCGGACAGCTGAACCGTACTGCAAGAGTGATCTAACCAAAGCTCGATATAGCTTTAGCATAACCTCTTTCCAACTATCCTTAACTCTCTGGTTTGGTTTGATTTCCGATGGCCTTGTTACTCTGTGTCATTATTGTTAGTGATGTACTTTTGTTCCCCGATCCCTTTGCACCTCCAACACCTATAGATCTTGGAAGTATAACACAACCTGCTCATGTTTATTAATGAATAGTGCACGCTGCTCTGAGTGGAGATGGATTTACTGCAATAAGAAGATGAAAAACCAGAGCTGCTTTAGGCCATTCAGCCCCTCTAGCCTGCTCCCCCATCCAGTATAATCATGGCTGATCTCATCTCACCCGCTGTCCATGGTTGTTCAGCCTGTTACGAATTAAAAATCTCTCTATCTCCCCCTTCAACGTACTCAGCATCCACTACACTCTGGGGGAGTGAATTCCACAGACTCACTACCCTTTGACAGTAGGAATTTCTCTTCATCTCAGTTTTGAATCTGCTCCCCCTTATCCCAAAGCTATGATCTCTTGTTCTAGGTTGTCTCACATGACCTCTCTACGTCTACCTTGTCAATCCTCTCTCACATCCTTATATTAGATCTCCTCTCGTATTTCTAAACTTTAACGAGTATGAGCATATGGGCGAGGGGGGTGGGAACCGGAGCGACAGGTCAGATGATGGAGTAAGTAGTGAACAGCCAGATGCAGTGTGCAGAGTCTGTGAGGAGGTATAGGCACTTGATAGGGCAAAGGCGCAGTCAGTGTGATGGGCTGAAGTGTGTCTATTTTAATGCAGAACGTATCAGGAATAAAGGTGATGAACTTAGAGCGTGGATCAGTACTTAGAACTATGATGTTGTGGTCATTACAGAGACTTGGATATCACAGGGACAGGAACGGTTGGTGGATGTTCCAGGGTTTGGATGTTTCAAAAGGAATAGTGGGGGAGGTAAAACAGGTGGAGGGGTGGCATTGCTCATCAGGGACAGTATCCCCATTGCAGTAGGTTTGCTGATGGTAAGGTCAGTGGAGTGGTGGATAGTGTGGAGGGCTGTTGTAGGTCATGACAGGGCATTGACAGGATGCAGCGCTGGGCTGAGAAGTGGCAGGAGGAGTCCAACCTGGAAAAGTGTGAAGCAATTCATTTTGGAAGGTCAAATTTGATGCAGAATACAGAGTGAAAGGCAGGATTCTTGGCAGTGTGGAGGAACAGAGGGACCTTGGAGTTCATATCCATAGATCCCTCAAAGTTGCCACCCAATTCGATAGGGTTGTCAAGAAGGCAAGTAGTGTGTTGGCTTTCATTAGTAAGGGGATCGAGTTTAAGAGCCGCGAGGTTATGCTGCGGCTCTATAGAGTCCTGATTAGACCACACTTGGAACATTGTGTTCAGTTCTGGTCGCCTCATTATAGGAAAGATGTGGAAACTGTAGAGAGGGTGCAGAGGAGATTTACCAGGATGCTGCCTGGATTGGAGGACAGGTCTTATGAAGAACGGTTGAGGAAGCTAGGGCTTTGCTCATTGGAGTTAAGAAGGATGAGAGGTGACTTGATAAGAGGTTTACATGATGTTGAGAGGCATAGATACAGTGGATAGCCAGAGACTTTTTTCCAGGGCAGAAATGGTTATCATGTGGGGGTATAATTTTAAGGTGATTGAAGGAAAGTTTAGGGGAGATGTCAAGGGTAGGTTCTTTACACAGAGAGTGGTAGGTGCATGGAATGCACTGCCAGTGGTGGTAGTAGGGTCAGATACATTACAGAGATTGAAACAACTCTTGGATAGGCACATGGAAGATAGTGCAATGAAGGGTATGTCGGTCAGTTTGATCTTAGAGTGGCACAACATTGAGGGCCAAAGCGCTTGTACTGTGCTGTATTGCGCTATGTTCACGTTCTATGTTCTATAAACTGCTTGAGATGTCATAGAAAACCACATGACCATTTGAGAATGGAAATGTGCAAAGTGAAATATAAAGCTAAGAATGTTTTGTTATAAAACTGTCTTGTTGGCATAACAATTGACAGAGTATCAAGAGTCTGTGAAAACTAAGCAAGAGAAGACAAGTCAGTGATCTTCAGCCTGAAGTGCTGAGCGGGTGATTCATCTCGGCCTGTTCCAGTGGGCCCCAGCATCATACTGACCAATCAGCTCATTCAGGAAATGATTGGATACTGCAAAGACTATGGGCATTGACAACAGTTCAGCAATAGTCCTGAAGACTTGTCCACCAGAACTTGTGACTCCCCTAGCCAAGCTGTTCCACTAGTTACAACACTGACATCAAACCAACGATGTGGAAAACTCCACAGGTATGTCCCGTACACAAAACCCAGGACAAATCCAACCCAGCCAAAGTCCACCCCATCGGTCTACTCTCGATCATCAGTAAAGTGATGGAAGGGGTCACCAACAGGGCTATCAAGCAGCACCTGCTCAGCAATAACCTGCTCAGTGACACCCAGTTTGGGTTCCCCCCAGGGTCACCCAGTTCCTGACCTCATCACAGTCTTGGGTCAAACATGGACAAAAGAGCTGAATTCCAGAGGGGAGGGGAGAGGGACAGCCCTTAACATCAAGGCTGCATTCGACAGAGTGTGGCATCAAGGAGCACCTAGCAAAACTGGAATCAATGGGAATTAGGGGACAAACTCTCTGCTGGTTGGAGTCATATCTGAGACATAGGAAGATGGTTGTGGTTGTTGGAGGTCAGTCACCTCAGCTCCAGGACATCTCTGCAGGAGTTCCTCAGGGTAGTGTCCTAGGCCCAACCATCTTCAGCTGCTTCATCAATGACTTTCCCTCCATCATAAGGTCAGAATTGGGGATGTTCGCCAATGATTGTAAAATGTTCAGCATCATTCACAACTCAGGTATTGAAGCAGTCCATGCTCAAATGCAACAAGATCTGGACGATATCCAGGCTTAGGCTGACAAGTAACATTTACGCCACACAAATACCAAGCTATAATCATCACCAGTGAGAGACAATCTCACCACACTTCCTTGATATTCAACAGTGTTACCATTGCTGAATCCCCCACTATCAACATCCTGGAGGTTACCATTGACCAGAAACTCAATTTACATTTCATAAAATGCAATGCTAAGCACACAGAAAATATAGACTGTAGGGAAATATATGGTGGACATGATCTAAGGGGAGTTCAGTAAGGCGTTCAACAATGTTCCCCATGGGAGACTAGTTAGCAAGATTAAAATACCCCAGATACAGGGAGAACTAGCCATTTGGATACAGAACTGGCTCAAAGGTAGAAGACAGAGGGTGGTGATTAGATTAGATTACTTACAGTGTGGAAACAGGCCCTTCGGCCCAACGAGCCCACACCGACCCGCCGAAACACAGCCCACCCCCCTATATTTACCCTTTCACCTAACACTACGGGCAATTTAGCATGGCCAATTCACCTAACCTGCACATCTTTGGACTGTGGGAGGAAACCGGAGCACCCGGAGGGGACCCACACAGACACGGGGAGAATGTGCAAACTCCACACCGTCGCCTGAGGTGGGAATTGAACCCAGGTCTCTGGTGCTGTGAGGCAGCAGTGCTAACCACTGTGCCACCATGCCACCCACCGTGGTGGAGGGTTGTTTTTCAGACTGGAGGCCTGTGACCAATGGAGTGCTACAGGGATCGGTGCTGGGTTCTCTACTTTTTATTATTTATATATATGATTTGGATGTGAGCATACAAGGTATAGTTAGTAAGTTTGCAGATGACACCAAAATTGGAAGTGTAGTTGACTGTGAAGAAGATTACCTCAAATTACAACAGGATCTTGACCAGATGGGCCAAGGGGCTGAGAAGTGGCAGATGGGGTTTAATTTAGATAAATGCGGGGTGCTGCATTTTGGGAAAGCAAATCTTAGCAGGACTTACACACTTAATGGTAAGGGCCTAGGGAGTGTTGCTGAACAAAGAGACCTTGGAGTGCAGGTTCATAGCTCCTTGAAAATGGGGTCACATGTAGATAGGATAGTGAAGAAGGCATTTGGTATGCTTTTATTGGTCAGAGTATTGATTCAGGAGTTGGGAGGTCATGTTGCGGCTGTACAGAATGTCGGTTACGCGACTTTTGGAATATTGCATGTAGTTCTGGTCTCCTTCCTATTGGAAGGACGTTGTGAAACTTGAAATTGTTCAAAAAGATTTACAAGGATGTTGCCAGGGTTGGAGGATTTGAGCTATAGGGAGAGGCTGAACTGGCCAGGGCTGTTTTCCCTGGAGCATTGGGGCTGAGGTTTATAAAGTCATGAAGGGCATGGGTAGGGCAAATAAACAAAGTCTTTTCCCTGGGGTGGGGGAGTCTAGAACTAGAGGGCATAGGTTTAAGGTGAGAGGGGAAGGATATCAAAGAGACCTAAGGGTCAACTTTTTCACACAGAGGGTGGCACATGTATGGAATGAGCTGCCAGAGGAAGTGGTGGAGGCTGGTACAATTCCAACATTTAAAGTGCATTTGGATGGGTATATGAATAGGAAGGGTTTGGAGGGATATGGGCCGGGTGCTGGCAGGTGGGACTAGATGGGGTTGGGATATCTGGTTGGCATGGACGGGTTGAACCAAAGGGTCTGTTTCCGTGCTGTACATCTCTATGACTCTGTGACTGTAAGACATTGAGGAGATTTTCAAAGGTCCATCTCGGTATCAAACTAGTTATTTTAGGTCAGTTAAATTCGCCTGTACCTGTGGTGTTTGTTTTTGCTGCTGTTTACCTATTATTTACTTACCTACGCTACTTAACTCTGTCTGTATCGCTCGCAAGACAAAGCTTTTCACTGTGCCTCGGTACACGTGACAATAAATTCAATACAATTCAATTCCAGAGGCACCCTATGAACTTTATGGAACCTATTCTAATCCGAGCTGACTGAGTTGATGTATCAGGCTCATTGAGTCTCATGCCCAATGTGAGAGGAGATTAATGAGCCCTAAAAGCTCATCTGGAAGGGACAATGGATGCTTCCCAAATCTGTCAATGACCTGAGCCTAAACCGAACATGTTTTGCGAATGAATCGATGGTGTACTTCTGTGATGATAGGACAACGTAAGGAGCAATGCTGTCCAAAGTCAAGAACTCTGAACAATCTGTAATCACCATGGCTACCTCGGTCAGTCCCAGACAGGATTCATCTGTAAGACTCGCTAGTCCTGCTTGGGGCAGCTGAGTTAGAGTTTGCACAGGGTTACACAATGGCTTGGAAAGTGGTCATTTTCACCCTGTCTGCCCATTGTTATTTTGTGTGGAGGTTTCTCCTCCAAAACTGCAAACTCTTAGAGGTGACAAGTCACAGAGTACAATTTCTTTTAGCAATAAATTTCTCCAAATTCAGGTTTGGACACCACTCAATCCTCCTGCCACCCTTCCTTACTTTATTCTACCTTCGAAATGTTCAATTTGCGTTTCTTCCTTAACAACCTAGTGCTCGATAGTATTGCTTTCAGCTATTCCCCTGCACTCTCAGCTCTCTCTGAATAAAGCCTTCTCTCCTGAATTTCGGATTGGATGTCATGTATTGACTGCCTCTAGTTTTGCTCTTTCCCATAAGTGGAAACATTCTCTCTGTGCTTACTCAATCAGAAACTTTGAAAAACAGATTGAGGCTGTTCACCCTCCCCTGATGGCTGTCACCTCCCATTCCTAAGAGCAATCTTTTAGATCATCTTTTCCTGCTGCCTTTACAGTGACTTTTATATTGCGGACAGCTGAACCGTACTGCAAGAGTGATCTAACCAAAGCTCGATATAGCTTTAGCATAACCTCTTTCCAACTATCCTTAACTCTCTGGTTTGGTTTGATTTCCGATGGCCTTGTTACTCTGTGTCATTATTGTTAGTGATGTACTTTTGTTCCCCGATCCCTTTGCACCTCCAACACCTATAGATCTTGGAAGTATAACACAACCTGCTCATGTTTATTAATGAATAGTGCACGCTGCTCTGAGTGGAGATGGATTTACTGCAATAAGAAGATGAAAAACCAGAGCTGCTTTAGGCCATTCAGCCCCTCTAGCCTGCTCCCCCATCCAGTATAATCATGGCTGATCTCATCTCACCCGCTGTCCATGGTTGTTCAGCCTGTTACGAATTAAAAATCTCTCTATCTCCCCCTTCAACGTACTCAGCATCCACTACACTCTGGGGGAGTGAATTCCACAGACTCACTACCCTTTGACAGTAGGAATTTCTCTTCATCTCAGTTTTGAATCTGCTCCCCCTTATCCCAAAGCTATGATCTCTTGTTCTAGGTTGTCTCACATGACCTCTCTACGTCTACCTTGTCAATCCTCTCTCACATCCTTATATTAGATCTCCTCTCGTATTTCTAAACTTTAACGAGTATGAGCATATGGGCGAGGGGGGTGGGAACCGGAGCGACAGGTCAGATGATGGAGTAAGTAGTGAACAGCCAGATGCAGTGTGCAGAGAGTCTGTGAGGAGGTATAGGCACTTGATAGGGCAAAGGCGCAGTCAGTGTGATGGGCTGAAGTGTGTCTATTTTAATGCAGAACGTATCAGGAATAAAGGTGATGAACTTAGAGCGTGGATCAGTACTTAGAACTATGATGTTGTGGTCATTACAGAGACTTGGATATCACAGGGACAGGAACGGTTGGTGGATGTTCCAGGGTTTGGATGTTTCAAAAGGAATAGTGGGGGAGGTAAAACAGGTGGAGGGGTGGCATTGCTCATCAGGGACAGTATCCCCATTGCAGTAGGTTTGCTGATGGTAAGGTCAGTGGAGTGGTGGATAGTGTGGAGGGCTGTTGTAGGTCATGACAGGGCATTGACAGGATGCAGCGCTGGGCTGAGAAGTGGCAGAAGGAGTCCAACCTGGAAAAGTGTGAAGCAATTCATTTTGGAAGGTCAAATTTGATGCAGAATACAGAGTGAAAGACAGGATTCTTGGCAGTGTGGAGGAACAGAGGGACCTTGGAGTTCATATCCATAGATCCCTCAAAGTTGCCACCCAATTCGATAGGGTTGTCAAGAAGGCAAGTAGTGTGTTGGCTTTCATTAGTAAGGGGATCGAGTTTAAGAGCCGCGAGGTTATGCTGCGGCTCTATAGAGTCCTGATTAGACCACACTTGGAACATTGTGTTCAGTTCTGGTCGCCTCATTATAGGAAAGATGTGGAAACTGTAGAGAGGGTGCAGAGGAAATTTACCAGGATGCTGCCTGGATTGGAGGACAGGTCTTATGAAGAACGGTTGAGGAAGCTAGGGCTTTGCTCATTGGAGTGAAGAAGGATGAGAGGTGACTTGATAAGAGGTTTACATGATGTTGAGAGGCATAGATACAGTGGATAGCCAGAGACTTTTTTCCAGGGCAGAAATGGTTATCATGTGGGGGTATAATTTTAAGGTGATTGAAGGAAAGTTTAGGGGAGATGTCAAGGGTAGGTTCTTTACACAGAGAGTGGTAGGTGCATGGAATGCACTGCCAGTGGTGGTAGTAGGGTCAGATACATTACAGAGATTGAAACAACTCTTGGATAGGCACATGGAAGATAGTGCAATGAAGGGCATGTCGGTCAGTTTGATCTTAGAGTGGCACAACATTGAGGGCCAAAGGGCTTGTACTGTGCTGTATTGCACTATGTTCACGTTCTATGTTCTATAAACTGCTTGAGATGTCATAGAAAACCACATTGAAAACCAAATGTGCAAAGTGAAATATAAAGCTAAGAATGTTTTGTTATAAAACTGTCTTGTTGGCATAACAATTGACAGAGTATCAAGAGTCTGTGAAAACTAAGCAAGAGAAGACAAGTCAGTGATCTTCAGCCTGAAGTGCTGAGTGGGTGATTCATCTCGGCCTGTTCCAGTGGGCCCCAGCATCATGCTGACCAATCAGCTCATTCAGGAAATGATTGGATACTGCAAAGACTATGGGCATTGACAACAGTTCAGCAATAGTCCTGAAGACTTGTCCACCAGAATTTGTGACTCCCCTAGCCAAGCTGTTCCACTAGTTACAACACTGACATCAAACCAACGATGTGGAAAACTCCCCAGGTATGTCCCGTACACAAAACCCAGGACAAATCCAACCCAGCCAAATTCCACCCCATCGGTCTCCTTTCGATCATCAGTAAAGTGATGGAAGGGGTCACCAACAGTGCTATCAAGCAGCACCTGCTCAGCAATAACCTGCTCAGTGACACCCAGTTTGGGATCCCCCCAGGGTCACCCAGTTCCTGACCTCATCACAGTCTTGGGTCAAACATGGACAAAAGAGCTGAATTCCAGAGGGAGGGGAGAGGGACAGCCCTTAACATCAAGGCTGCATTCGACAGAGTGTGGCATCAAGGAGCACCTAGCAAAACTGGAATCAATGGGAATTAGGGGACAAACTCTCTGCTGGTTGGAGTCATATCTGAGACATAGGAAGATGGTTGTGGTTGTTGGAGGTCAGTCACCTCAGCTCCAGGACATCTCTGCAGGAGTTCCTCAGGGTAGTGTCCTAGGCCCAACCATCTTCAGCTGCTTCATCAATGACTTTCCCTCCATCATAAGGTCAGAATTGGGGATGTTCGCCAATGATTGTAAAATGTTCAGCATCATTCACAACTCAGGTATTGAAGCAGTCCATGCTCAAATGCAACAAGATCTGGACGATATCCAGGCTTAGGCTGACAAGTAACATTTACGCCACACAAATACCAAGCTATAATCATCACCAGTGAGAGACAATCTCACCACACTTCCTTGATATTCAACAGTGTTACCATTGCTGAATCCCCCACTATCAACATCCTGGAGGTTACCATTGACCAGAAACTCAATTTACATTTCATAAAATGCAATGCTAAGCACACAGAAAATATAGACTGTAGGGAAATATATGGTGGACATGATCTAAGGGGAGTTCAGTAAGGCGTTCAACAATGTTCCCCATGGGAGACTAGTTAGCAAGATTAAAATACCCCAGATACAGGGAGAACTAGCCATTTGGATACAGAACTGGCTCAAAGGTAGAAGACAGAGGGTGGTGATTAGATTAGATTACTTACAGTGTGGAAACAGGCCCTTCGGCCCAACGAGCCCACACCGACCCGCCGAAACACAGCCCACCCCCCTATATTTACCCTTTCACCTAACACTACGGGCAATTTAGCATGGCAAATTCACCTAACCTGCACATCTTTGGACTGTGGGAGGAAACCGGAGCACCCGGAGGAAACCCACGCAGACACGGGGAGAATGTGCAAACTCCACACCGTCGCCTGAGGTGGGAATTGAACCCAGGTCTCTGGTGCTGTGAGGCAGCAGTGCTAACCACTGTGCCACCATGCCACCCACCGTGGTGGAGGGTTGTTTTTCAGACTGGAGGCCTGTGACCAATGGAGTGCTACAGGGATCGGTGCTGGGTTCTCTACTTTTTATTATTTATATATATGATTTGGATGTGAGCATACAAGGTATAGTTAGTAAGTTTGCAGATGACACCAAAATTGGAAGTGTAGTTGACTGTGAAGAAGATTACCTCAAATTACAACAGGATCTTGACCAGATGGGCCAAGGGGCTGAGAAGTGGCAGATGGGGTTTAATTTAGATAAATGCGGGGTGCTGCATTTTGGGAAAGCAAATCTTAGCAGGACTTACACACTTAATGGTAAGGGCCTAGGGAGTGTTGCTGAACAAAGAGACCTTGGAGTGCAGGTTCATAGCTCCTTGAAAATGGGGTCACATGTAGATAGGATAGTGAAGAAGGCATTTGGTATGCTTTTATTGGTCAGAGTATTGATTCAGGAGTTGGGAGGTCATGTTGCGGCTGTACAGAATGTCGGTTACGCGACTTTTGGAATATTGCATGTAGTTCTGGTCTCCTTCCTATTGGAAGGACGTTGTGAAACTTGAAATTGTTCAAAAAGATTTACAAGGATGTTGCCAGGGTTGGAGGATTTGAGCTATAGGGAGAGGCTGAACTGGCCAGGGCTGTTTTCCCTGGAGCATTGGGGCTGAGGTTTATAAAGTCATGAAGGGCATGGGTAGGGCAAATAAACAAAGTCTTTTCCCTGGGGTGGGGGAGTCTAGAACTAGAGGGCATAGGTTTAAGGTGAGAGGGGAAGGATATCAAAGAGACCTAAGGGTCAACTTTTTCACACAGAGGGTGGCACATGTATGGAATGAGCTGCCAGAGGAAGTGGTGGAGGCTGGTACAATTCCAACATTTAAAGTGCATTTGGATGGGTATATGAATAGGAAGGGTTTGGAGGGATATGGGCCGGGTGCTGGCAAATGGGACTAGATTAGGTTGGGATATCTGGTCGGCATGGGTCTGTTTCTGTGCTGTACATCTCTATGACTCTATAAATTAACTCCAGGATTAACATCCACAGGGATTATTAAAATAGCAACACAGGTTGTTCACCTCTTTATCCCAACTGGTGCTCAGGACTTAGCTCAGTTTTTGCAGGTGGAGTATAATGTAGGAAAATGTGAAGTTTTTCATTTTGGAAAGGAGAAAAATTGCAACACAAAGGGACTCAGGAAACTTCTGCATGAAACACAGAAAGTGAGTACACAGGGGCAGCAAGTAATGGCTAGTGGAATGTGGGCCCGTATTTCAGGGGGTTTGGAGTATAGTGCCGGGAAGTCTTATACAGCTGTCTATGATGCTGGGGAGACCACATCTGTCATCCTGTGAGTAGTTTTGGTCCCTTTTTTCAGGAAAGATGTCACTTCATTGAACACAGGTCAGAGAAAGTTCACTTGGATGATCCCTGGGATGGAGGTATTGTCTTAAGAGCAAAGGTTAAACAGGTTGGGACTCTACTGACTGGAGTTTGGAATGAGAGGTGACCTCATTGAAACCTATCAGATTGTTAAGGGGTTTGACAGGGTCAGTGCTGAGAGGCTGTTTCTCCTCATGGGAGGGTCTGGGACCAGGGGGCATAGTCTCCGAATAAAGGCCATCGATTTCAGACTGAGATAAGGAGGAATTTCTTCTATAAGACCTTAAGGCATAGGAGTGGAAGTAAGGCCATTCAGCCCATCGGGTTCACTCCACCATTTAATCATGGCTGATGGGTATTTCAACTCCACTTACTGCACTCTCCCCGTGGCCCTTAATTCCCTGTGAGATCAAGAATTTATCAATCTCTGCCTTGAAGACATTTAACGTCCCAGCCTCCACTGTGCTCCGTGGCAATGAATTCCACAGGCCCACCACTCTCTGGCTGAAGAAATGTCTCCTCATTTCCATTTTAAATTGACCCTCTCTAATTCTAAGGCTGTGCTCACGTGTCCTAGTCTCCCCGCCTAACAGAAACACCTTCCCAGCGTCCACTTAAATAGCAATCACTTGACTTCCCAACAGCCTTGCTGCTCCGACCTCACTTGCGCCCAGCTCCCGCTGCTTTCCGTTGTAAAAAAATAAGGTCTCTCCGAGGGTCATGAGTCTTTGGGGCTCCTTGCTACAGAGAGCTGTGGGGGGCGGAGTTCTTGTGGATATTTCAGAGACAGAGAGATTCTTGGTCAGTCGGAGAATCAAGTGTTGGGAGAAGGGGCAGGAAAGTGGATGGAGAGAATGTCAGATCAGCCACGATGCTATCATCTGAAGCAGACTCAAGGGGCTGAATGGCCTAATCCTGTTGCTATTTCTGATGGCCTTTTGGTCTTACTTCCTTGCTTTGACTCACAAAGTAGTCCTCTTTTGAAGAGATCACAATTGTCAGAGCTCTTACCACTTGTCAGAATTTGGTCATACATTTGTGAAACACAAATCATATGTGTTTCTTACTGGAAAACATCGTGCCTGTAGCACCAAAAAACACACTACCCCCTACACCAGCCCCCTTTCCCTTGAATGTTCTGACACTTCAAGTGCTCATCCAAGTACTTTTTAAAGGCTGTGGGGTTTCCCACCCTCAACCTCTCCTCCCAAGCTGGGCATCCCACCACCCTCTGGGTGAAAAAGCTTTTCCTCAAATTCCCCCCTAAACCTCCTGCTTTTCACTTTGAAAGTATGCCTGTCTTGCTTGATTAGATTACTTACAGTGTGAAAACAGGCCCTTCGGCCCAACAAGTCCACATCTTGGCCCTTCAACTAAGGGGAACAGCTGCTTTTTATCTCCCAAGTCAATGTCCCTCAGAATTTTAGCCGTCCCTATCGGTACCCCGAGCATATCCAGTCTCTCCTCATCACTGTAATGCTCCATCCCAGGCAGCATCTTGGTGTACCTGCTCTGCATCTCCTCCTTTGCAGAGTCCCTTCTACAGTGTGGGGACCAGAACTGCACACAGTGAGTGATCTCAAAGTATTATATTTTCTCTCATCTTCTGATCACTGAGGGAATGCTGCACTGTCAAAGGTACTACTCCTGTAATGGAGGCCACACCAGCTGCCCTCTCATTGGATGTTAAACAAAATCCCACGGCCATTACTCAGAGAAAAGTTGGGAAATTCACCCTGGCTTCTTCCACCATCTTTTATTCTTGCACAGTCAACAACAACTTGCATTTATTCAGCACCTTCACCATTGGAAAACATCCCAAAATGTTTCACATGAATGTAATGAAATGACGTTTAAAACCAATTCTTGATAAGGAGATGTCCAATGGAGGTCTTGGTTGAAGAAGTGGGAGCTAAGGAGGGGAAAGGTTTCGGGAGAGAATTCTGGAATGTAGGACCCAGCCAGTATCTAGATGATCAGGATATGTTCAAGAGACCTGAGTTAGAGGAACACTAGGATCTTGGAGGACTTGATAGATTGAGTGGTAGTTATCTTTTCTCTAAGATGGGAGGCTTTCAAGACTAGGTGGCACATTTTCAAGTTGAGAGGAGAGATATTTAGAAAAGACATAAGGGGCAACGTTTTTACACAGAGAGCAGTTCATATGAGAATGAATTTCCTGAGGAAGTGGTGGATATCGATACAGGTACAATGTTTAAAAGACATTGTGAATAGGAAAGGTTTGGAGGGATATGGGCCAGGAGCAGGCAGCTGAGACTAGTTTAGTTTGGGATTATGGTCGGCATGGACTGGTTGGACCAAAGGGTCTGTTCCTGTGCTGTATGACTCTCTGACTACAAGGCTGAAAGAGTTTACATGCTTTGGAGGGGCTTGGGCAAGACAAGGAAGCTATTTAAAAATAAGGACAATAGTTTTAAAATTGAGACACTGTCAGTGAAGGAACCAGAGCGGTTTAGTGATGAGAACAGGAGGACATTGGGTGAACATGACTGAGCAGTCTTGGATACATCACTGTGTTGGAAGTCTACACATATGTTTGATGCCACACGTGCTGTCATTTCCCTGCTGTGTGTTTTTGTGTCTTCTCGCTAATGTTTTTACCAACTAGCAAATTCATCGTCTGTTGTGCTATCACAAGGGAAACGATGGAAAGTATGTTGATTATTGAGCCGAAATGTGATCATCCTCTCCAGCGGAGTGATTTAAATAAAGCACTTGTTGTTTCCAACTTAGCCTTTCACAGAATGTGGGCACCACTGGAAGTTGGATTTATTGCTCATTCCTATTTGCCCTCGAGGCGGTGGTACTGAGCCACCAACTGGAACTGCCGCAATGCCAATGGTGCCAGTTTAGTTCCATGGTACCAGGGAATATGTGGGCATTGGTCTGCCCACGATCTCACTGCCCTTGACCTTCACGGTTTCTCAAGGGGAGCTGCTGTTGTGTATCTTGTACGTGGTAATGGTCCCCATTTCAACACAGGCAGGACTGTGGCCTGGTCAGAGGCCAGCTTGCTTCAGCTGTGGTAGCAGAGGCCCAGTGCCAATTCTAAAGGCTGGGCTCCATGAAAACTCTACTGCGTGGACCCTCATTGGTCAAAGGAGAATCAGCAAGATTGGCCCAGCGTTGAAATCATCAAAATTGATCTGGACACCAAGGAGGTGAATCGTGATCAGTGAGAAGATGGGGAGCAGAAGGCGTTGAGGGCAAGAGGGCCACATTTCCTCGTTCCCACCTGGAGGAACAACTCCTGTTAAGATTAGGTGACATTAATCCAAGAACCAGGAGATGGGAGCCAATGAGAAGCATGTGGCTATTGAGTTAATTGCAGCACTCAATGTAGCCCAAACCCCTTCCACTTCCCTGCCCCTTCTCCATACTGTTTGAGCCCAAATGTCTGTCAATTGCAGCCTTAACTATATTCAACATTGGAGCATATGGGACACAGAATTCCAAAGAATTTGAGATTTCCATCTCATCTCAGCCCCCAATGTCCTGTCCTTATCCAAAGATTGCGCACCGCTGAGTTAACTACCCAGCATCCCATCACCAAACCACCCTTTCGGTACACAGTACACTGGCTGTGGCCAACTAGCTCAGAGTCAGTCCCTGAACTGAGGAGATTCTAAATCCCCCGTTTATATTTTTTTTATTTTATTAAACAATACACAGTTTACAAAACAATTAACAGCTGTATACAGAGGAACAGCAATTTTACAAGGGAGAGGGACAGCAAAGCCAGGCTCCAAACCCCACTGTTCGACCAGTTTTCAGGGAAATGAGGACAAACCTCGAATCCCAGTTTCAATCATTATAAAACAGTAACAATGACATTTATACATACAAGACAGTCCAGTTACACAAAAAACAGTGTGTACAATATCACCCATAGCAGGAAATATCCCCCGTTTATATTGGTCAGCCCGGGCTTCCTGATTGGCCCACTCAGAATTCACATGACACCAGGTTGTAGTCCAATAGGTCTATTTGCGACTTCATCACCTGATGAAGGAGCCGCACTCCAAAGGCTTGTGGTTTCAAATAAACCTGTTTGACTATAACCTGGTGTCATGTGACTTCTGACTTTGTCCATTTTTTTTTCTCTTTTCTTTTCTTTTTTTTCACCTAACTGCAGTAGTGCTTATTTTTTCCCCAGCACCCATGGTGTGTGTGAGACACAGTGAAAGACACAAAGTGCACGAATCTTTATTCAATTTCCACCACCAGGAAGATAGGAAACACCCGAGTGGCCAGTGACAAGCACTGCCCTTCACATCAAAGGGTAATGCTGTGTGATCAAAACAGTGAAGGGGAGGGTAGAGACTAAATCAAAATAGAGTTGGAGGGAGAAATAATGCACTCCACTCCCTGAACGACTCCAGGGTGTTGGTGGAGACACTCCCCTTTTTTTTCTTTTTTTTCGGTTTTTTTTGGGGTTTTTTTTGTTTTTTATTAACCCCCACACTACCGCCTAACTGCGGTAGTGCTTATTTTTTCCCCAGCACCCATGGTGTGTGTGAGACACAGTGAATGACACAAAGTGCACGAATCTTTATTCAATTTCCTGACTTTGTCCATAACCAGCACCTCCACATCCTGATTGGTCCAGGTTAATAATGTCAATCAAGGATTGTGTAGTCAACAAGATCCACCTGGTTCCAATCACCATACCCATGTTCCCATTCCCCAGCCAGTATTGACCCCAGGTTTCTTGAATATCGATATTGACCAGATTCACCCTTTTAAGGACATTCTCATTTTCCATTTCAACTAAAGTGAACAACCTCACAGTTACTCACATTATGCTTCACCTTCTAACCTGTTGCTCACTATCTAACCTTATCCCTGCCTCTCTGTTAGCTCTTTGTCCTGGTGTCATATTCCTATCACCAGCAAGTCCAGAGGAAAAGGCAAAAGGGGCACGTAACTTGTGAACACGGGTTTGTTAACTGTTCGACAAAGAAATCTCTAACGTAAGTGAGCCTTGAGGATAAGGTATACTCCTTCAGTTGCTGTATAGTGATGAGATAATTCTGTAAATAATAGCCAAAATAACTCTGGATGCTGGAAATCATAAACAGAAACAAAAATTGTTGGAAAAGCTCAGCAGGTCTAATAGCATCTGTGGAGAGAAATCAGATGCTGCCAGACCTGCTGAGCTTTCCCAGCAATTTCTGTTTCTGATTCTGTAACCATCCAAGATAATTCTGTGGGTGAGGAAATTGTATAGGCGTGCTCTCATGTCATTCTCTAACAGTCCTCTAATGGTCCGTCCAAATCACTCGTTTCATTGAGACTGAAGTTGTGCTCTCATACCATGTTTTTCATTAACCAGCTACAGTTTCCATGGTAATGTGAAATCACCATTTGATTATAATTGGAAGGTGTGTGATAGCCCACGTTGAACAATCAGGAGTGTATTCAGAGAGATTCACCATTGCTGATATTTTTGCTCAGACGTTGTCAGAGAATGACTGCAGGAGAGACAGATGAGCTGTACCTAATATTCCCTTTTCTTGAGATTCGCCTGGTTCATCTCCTGCTCCTTCCCCTTCTAAATTCTAAGCCCTCCTTTTACAGATATTGCTGATGCAGCCTATGCACTTGACAAAGTTCAATTCATCTCAAGCTTCAACTTTCACCAAGTCACCTATCACCTTCCACGCTCACAGATGGACACCAACCTGTATTCTACCATCATCCTGCATTTTTTGAATTGTTATTCTGGTTTCTAAGTCATCTCGCTCTCTCTCGTGCTCTCTCTCTCTGTGCGACCCCAGTTTTAACTGTTCACCACCTTTGGTAAATAGGTTGGAATGTGAAGCTGCGGGATGGGATCAGCTACAGTTGTACAGAATCATGGAACAGGCCTGTTGTGTTGCTTCCTCCTGCTCCTATTTCTTGTGTTCATTCTGCTCCCTGACCATTCTCTGAATTCTGGACCGGACTCCCAAACCCTTCCTGCTTCTTCCCTCCAGTAAGATATTGCATAAAATGTACTACCTCTTCCCAGCTGACAGGGAAACCTCCTTATGTGTCAGTTTCTGCTTGATACGTCCCTGCAAAGCATCGTGGAAATGCATTACTATTTTAAAGGCCATACATGCGTATTGCTGATCCACCCTCCACACTTGTCATTGTGATACATGGTGAAGCGAATGTTGGCTGTGGTACCGAGTTTGTTTCACGACATGGTTGAAGAGCTTCAGGGCAGAGGAAATGACCTGGGAGTTGTAGTGGGAGAGGGACTCGCTGACATTCTTGTAGAGAGAGGAGGAAAACTTCTTCAAGGCAGGCATCCTTGCAAGAGGATTCGCAGTCGGGTTAAAACAATGACTGCAGATGCTGGAAACCAGATTCTGGATTAGCGGTGCTGGAAGAGCACAGCAGTTCAGGCTTTTGCCCGAAACGTCGATTTCGAAGCTACTTGGATGCTGCCTGAACTGCTGTGCTCTTCCAGCACCACTAATCCAGAATCTGGTTTCTGGCATCTGCAGTCATTGTTTTTACCCCATTGTGATACATGATAAATCTGAACATTTATATGTGAAAGCGATGGTCTCTGTTCATACACACCATTCATTAGATCATGCAAGTGGACTCTATTCAATCTAACCCAGGGTAGACTCCAGGATTATACTGAGGGTTCCAATAATCTCACTCTTAGTGTTCAGAACACTGCTGCAGCTGATGGACAATACAAGGAGTTAATCCACTTCACTCCAGTTACGTCTAGCTAATTTTTAAATTCTTTCATCCATGGGATATGGGCATAGCTGGCTAGCCCAGTATTCATTACTCGTTACTAATTACCTTGTGGGAGTTTGGTGATGAACCACCTCCTTGAGCTGTTGCAGTGCCTATGCAGTAGGTCACATTGCTTGGAGACAGTGAGGACTGCAGATGCTGGAGATCAGAGTTGGGAGTGTGGGGCTGGAAAAGCACAGCAGGTCAGGCAGCATCTGAGGAGCAGGAGAATTGACATTCTTGGTGAAGGATTCCGGCCCAAAACGTCGGGTTTTTTTTTTCTGCTCCTCGAATGCTGCCTGACCTGCTGTGCTTTTCCAGCATCACACACTTGCACTCACACTGCTGTTAGAGAGACAGTTTTAGGGCCCAATGATAACGAACATTGAGATCGTTCCAGGTCAGGTTTGTCTGTGGCTTAGAGGGGAACTCAGAGTTGATGCTGTTCAAATGTTTTCTCCACAAATTTGTAACACAAAATCAGTCTGTTCCTGGTGTACCCATCGGTTGGGGTGCAAAGGGGAGAGGGAGACTTGGGTGGAGGGGAGAGAGACTGAGACTGAAAGGAGGGAGAGAATGAGACAGCAGGCAGTAAAAGATGTGAAGTTGGAGGAAGAGACTGCAGGAGAGTCTGAGAGATTACAGTCTGCTTGGAGAGTGGGAGATTGAAACAGTAGGGCGTGAGAGTGAGAGAGATTGTAGAGAAAAGGAGAGAGACTCTGGGCGAGGATCTGGAGGGAGAGAAATAGAATACAAGAGGAGAGAGAGAGAAATAGAGACTGCAGGGAGATACGTGGACTTGGGGGTCAAGTGAGAGAGACAGATACCATGTGGCAAGAGGAAGACTGCAGGGGAGACTAGAGGGAGTCTGCTGGAAGAGATTGAGAGAGAGAGCTGGAAGAGAGGGATGGACAGTGGGGGTAGAGAAGAGTGGGAGAGAGAGAGCGTGAGGGAGCGGCAACTGGGAGACAGTGTGAGGAAGAGAGGAGCAACAGGGAGATAGAGTAAGGAAGGACTTGATGGTGTGTGAGAGAGAGAGAGGGCAGGACAGCAAGGAGCCTGAGGGGTTACAGCTGGTAGAGATGGGCGACTGATAATTCATATTGGCTTTCACTAGGTTGACTGGTCTTCAGAAAATCAAAATTAAACCGGTTAGCTGCAGGTGGTTTCATTTGAAGCATTTTGCGTGATATCTGGTTCCAGGGACTGACCTACCCTGTAATATGTCATTTGTGCTGGCACAATATAGAACGTATGCATATATCTTTAGGAGAGATAATATATAACACATGGGGCTCAGTTGACTGGACAGCGGAATGGTACCAACAGCGTGGGTTCAATTCCCAGACTGGCTGAGGTGACCATGAGGGACTCTCCTCAACCTCTCCCCCTGCCTGAGGCACGGTGACCCTCAGGTTAAACCACCATTGGGTCTCTGTCTCTGTCTCTGTCTCTGTCTGTCTGTCTCTGTCTGAGTATCTTCATGGTCTGGTCAGCTCTGGTGACTTTATCTTTACATAATGTATGAATCCTGTATTAATCTACTTGGCATTCAATCGAACACAAGTGCTGGGTGTGTAAATAAGTCATATCCTTTTAAAATATTAAATGAAGCCTGAACACTGAGCGCATGACATAGATTTCAGTGTTTAACCGTTGCAATTAAAGGACTTTAAGTTGATGAATGTGTCTTGCAATAAACCTGAAATTCACACCAATCAACAAGTTTGGCTATGGGTTTCCCAATGGCTGGGGGTCAGAGTGCTTTATTAACCTGCGTGTGTTTCCCTCTTATCCTGAAATTACATCCCAGCTCCTAGAAACATTCTTGGAATGTGCCTTCAAAGTTGCTAACCAGGTACTCGTGGAAATAGCAGGTAAATTCAAAAGATATTCAACATTCTGAGCCTGGAGTTGGCTTTGGAAAACTAATGTGGAACATGTCAAATTATTTAACGTTCACAAATCTGTTCAAATCATCGATCCAGCGCAGAAAGAAGCTGTTTGACCCATTGTGGTAGCTCTATGATATAGATATCCAATTCCCCCACTCTGTGTATTCTTGTCCGATAGCCCGCCCCTTTTGAAATATTCTACTGTTAAAAGAATTGAATGCACTGCCACTGAGCTTTGAGGTTAATATAACCCCGTTTTAGTTAGAAAACTTGAGTATTACAGAAAATAATTGCAATTTCTTGTCTTATTTCAGGACAATTTGCAAGAAATTCCAAATTAAAGGGAAAACTGCATTTATACTGCATAAAAGGAGCATGCTGATCAGTTGGCAAGTAGACTATGAATGGTGGAGATGTTGCCTTGGAGAATGCACCAGTTAATGATGACTGACAGTTAACTGCTAAGCCTTGTTTAAATTTTAAGGAAGGTGGATTGACTCTGCTTGGTCAGAGTCAATTCACCTGAGAAAATGAGGCAGAGGCCAGTTGTCATGCTGATGTGCTGAGTTGAAACAGGCATGGTGTGTGTCTGTGTTCTTCTTGTTGCAGAGAGCAGGGCAAGGTAGAAGAACTGGGAATGGAGGGAGTAACCAAGATTGGGAAATTTCTTACAGACTGGGTCAGCAGGAAGGTAGCTGTGGAGAACAAAATCCTGATAAACGCTGGCCATGCATCAGACCCGAAGGATCTCAGTAACCCTCTGAAGAGATCTTTGGTTTGATTTATTATCATGTGCATCTTGTTAAAAATACTGTGAAAAGAGTTGCATAGTGTTGCCACTCTCCAGCGCCATGTTAAAACAGAAAATAAACCAAAATAAAGCCATGAAAATAAAGCAATGAAGTTTTTTATCATCTTATTTCAATAAGGATAGCTGGTCTTTGGAACAGCTCCCACTTCTCACTCAGCTTTGGGCCTGATATGGGCTCCTACACCCCAATACCCCTGTGGCTAAACTGGCTACATTGCTGTAACCATGCTTCACTGTGCTACCGCTGCTGTGGGAACAAAGAGTCGCTGTTGTCCAGCACCACCTCACGTTCACCGACACCATCGCTACCATGAACTCACACTAGGCCAATCTGCTGCAGCAGGGTCCTGCACTGGGTCCAATCTCATCGCACTCCACCTTCCCCCTAACCAGGCAACTCGGCTTAGCCATGGACCTGGAGCCTGGGCTCACCCTGCGAGATTGGGCCAGAGTGGGTGTGGTGGTGGATTCACCCTGGGACCTGCTGCTCACCCGTTGGGAGAGCCCAGGCTGGGGTGCAGCCACATTCCCCTCACCCTGGCGTTTCTGCCATTGCATGCCTCCTCCTCCTCCATCACTCACTCGGCCTCACCACTCCACAGGCGCGTGCCGCCATCTTTGTCTGCTATTCTTTGGATCTCATCACCCCGTGATAACCACTGAAGAGATTTTGCCACTTTGCCAAGGTAATGGTCTTTACTGCCCTCAGTGTGAAGGATGGGCACTGGCCACGGTAGGAGAGGAATGGAAACAGCAACTTTCTCACCACACGGGGAAGGTACAGATGGTTTATACCCTGTTTGGTGTTTCTACTGCTCCAGGGAGGATCACTGCAGCTATCAGGAGATAGTCTGTGATTTTGCTGGAGTGGGAGCTAAAGTGAACACTCTGTGAGTTTCTGAACATGGCGACATAACTGACGGAATAGTTATTGACTGCGATCAGAGTCCATAGTGACCGCTCAACAGAGCTCGCTAAGTGAGTCTCGAACCAAACGAGAGAAGGAGTGAACATACCTGCAATAAACTACAGAGCTCATGATCTGACAGCACAAGGACTTCACCCAGATCCTGACAAGGGGAGATCTGTAACAGAGGTGCAGCAACCAATAGCAGTGTAATAATCGCTGGGATATGTGAGCTATCTAGCAGAGTTCCTGCCCGATCTGTCATCAGCATATGAACCTCGCGGAAGCTCAGTGCTAACCAAGGGAACAGAACCAGAATCAGCTTTCTCCAGGATCATAATAGCATCAGTGGTGTGGTACTACAACACCAATGGTGGAATCACCTTGCAGTGTGACGCCGGTGATACAGGACTTGGAGTAACATTAATACAGGGAGCACAGCCAGTTACACTTAGATCCAGACAGTAACACTAACTGAATGATACTCTGCTCAGACTGAGAAACAGTGTCTGGCCATTTTCTTTGCTTGCAGTTGTTTTAATCAATCATTGCTTGGGAGAGACAAAGGAACATTGGGGTCTGACCATAAGCCACTTCAGAGCATCTTCCTCCCACTATGCCTATCTGCTCTAAAGTATCTGCGTGAATGTTCCGTTATTTGTAGAGAGATCACCTGGACATGACCATACAAGGAATGGAAACAGACTACGTTACTAATATGCTGCATAGAGTAATACCCTTATGAAGCATGCTGAAGACAGTGTAGTGATCTCTTACAGCTCATCGTGCTGAAAGTCAAGTCATCTTGCACAAGTGGACTACATAAGAAGATGGAAATCCCTAGTGCTGCATAAGCCCATGAGAAATAGGGACAGGAACAGGCAGTTTGGCCTCTCCAGCATGCTCTGCCATTCAGTAGGAACATAGCTGATCCAACATTCCTGCCATTCCCAAGTTTCCCTTCCTTCCCTGACTGAAGCAGGAAAGAGTGATGCAAGGATGATCTGCAAGCATCAGGGATACACTTGTTGCTATAAAAGAGTAGTGGGTAAACAGGAATGCAGTGACTTCCCAAGGTAACATAGATTCATGGAATTTTATAGTAAAGTAGGAGGCTATTTGGCCCTTTGTGTCTGCACCAGCTCGCAAAAGAGTTACCAATCTCCAGCTTTATCTCTGTAACCCTCTAATGTCATCACTTTCAAATATATCCCCAGCTCTCCTTCGAAACCTCTGATGGAATCTGCCTCCAAAACTCTCCCAGACAGTGCATTCCAAATCCCAACAAGGATCTGAGTCCGAAGTCACACAACACCAGGTTATAGTCCAACAGGTTTGTTTGAAATCACAAGCTTTCAGAGTGTAGCCCCTTCATAAGGTGCACCCCAGTCCAACTCCAACACCTCCACATCCTATCAACTCTCTGATAAAGATGTTTCTCCTCATCTCCCTCCCAGCTCTCATGCTGACAATCCTGGAATTATGACCCCTCGTTACGGACAGCTTGCACAAAGGAGAAAGAATCATTATTGCTACAGAGGTGGGAGAAGAGATGCTGAAGAGCTTGGAAACAGGTCATCAAGCGATTGAGCCTCAGGAAGTACTTTACTGGCCCAACAAGAACAATGCGATTGAAGACCACATCAGACAATGCAGTGTTTATAACAAATACCAAGTCAAAGGAGGATAAAGAGTCCCTTATGATGCATTACGTCCCTATTAGACCGTGAGTGAAACTGGGAGAAGATCCATTCACTCTCACAAGAGCTGATGAGCTCGTCACTATCAGCTAGTATTCTGACTGTTTAGGGGTAGATCGTCTGAGGTCAGTGTCTATCAGTGAGATTGTAGGACACCAGAAAGCGGCATCCTGCCCACAGTGACGAGTGACAGTGGCCCTCAGTTCATGAATGAAGACTTCAAAGTCTTTGGAAATGATTAAAAAAATCAACATGGCATGTCATCTCCACAGTACTCCCTGTCAAATGGAAAGGCTGAGTTGGCAGTGGGAATTGGTTAAAGGAGTTGTGGAGAAATGGAGACAATCCTGATGTTGCACCTGAACTGCTGAAAGAAATAAAAACTGCTGAAGCCAGAAGTATCAACAGGAGTGAATGACAAAATGAAGGTGAAATGTCAGGAAGCCAAGTTTCTCTCGGATAAAACTAAGAAGTCTTTGTTTGATCTGAGCATTGAGAGCCAGTCAGAGTACAAACATTCAACACTGTCAAAAAAAGCTCATGTGGCAACTTGGAATCTGTGTGGAACGATTCTTACCTTGGTTGTGGGCAGTGAACATGAGCAATCAGATATATTGTAGTAATCACAGATATAAGGAGAGGAGCAGTTGCTTTATTGTAGGCAGAGTAGCAAATGAACATCAGTGCCAGAGACCCTCTATAACTTAACAATATTTATAGATCAGTATCACTGTTACTATGGCAAGAGCACTCAGCAGGGGAATGACAATCATCAGAGAAGGAGCATTACCATAGGTACCAGCCAGTGACAATTTGCACACATACCTTCAAAAGACCTGCACAACTTAAAAATTGTGAATGCAGTACATGTGCAGAGACTGAGGGAAGTGGGACTGACTAGAATAGTTCCATAATTGAATGATAAGTTTTTTTGTTGACCATGGATATTGGATCTCTTTGTTACTTTTAGATTAGATTACTTACAGTGTGGAAACAGGCCCTTCAGCCCAACAAGTCCACACCGACCCGTCAAAGCGTATACCACCCAGACCCATACTCCTACATTTATCCCTTCACCTAACACTACGGGAAATTTAGCATGGCCAATTCACCTAACCTGCACATTTTTGGACTGTGGGAGGAAACCCACGCAGACACGGGGAGAATATGCAAACTCCACACAGTCAGTCGCCTGAGGCAGGAATTGAACCCGGGTCTCTGGCGCTGTGAGGCAGCAGTGCTAACCACTGTGCCACCCACTTGTTGCAAATGTTAGTAGAGGAGAATGTTTCTTTTTATGAAAAGGGGAATGGTTGGAGAAATTCCATGCCGTGGCTAGTTTGCGGTAATCACACACGTTCTACCTTGGCAGCAAGTGCCTCCACTTTAATTTGTAGCAGTTGTTAAACACATTGGATCGAAAAATGATCAGTCATCCTGGACTATCTCACCAGCAGAAATCATTTTCCATCACTTCCCCTCTCTATAGATCCTCAATAGTCTCTCTTTATGTGGGATTCTATCAGACAGACCTCCTCTTTAAACAGGCCCCCTATGGGTTGGAGTTCTAACTTACGTAGAATTCCAAAGAAAAATATCCTTGGCCCTATATATTGAAGCACCTGTCACGTTGGGAAATAAATCCCTTCAATTCAGACACTCGAAGCAGTCAACTGATTTTAAATTTAAATAATGACATTGTGACAAAATCAATTTCCAAACGTTCTTTTCCTTTCAACCTACATGGTAGTTTATGCTTGATTTCCTGAATCAATTTTGTCCAATCCGATGACAGCTCAACCTTTTTTACAGCAGTCACTGGAAATTATCCATCTATCATTATTTTCCACTCTGACTGCTTTCTACAGAGAGAATCCCAAGCAATGATGCCCATGACGTGCAGCATAGTGCCTCTCACAGTGTCCAAACGGAAAAAAACTCCTTGCAATTCATTGATCCATTACTTCTTGTTGCAAAGTGGGGATAACATTAAATGATCTTTCTGAAATGAATTGAGAGCTGAGTATGGTTACCTTATTTCCTCATCAGGAGTTGGCATCACTGGTTATGCCAACATATATTGCCCATTCCTAATTATCCCTGGGGTAAGTGCTAGTGAGAGGCCTTCTTGAACCGCTGCAGTTCCTAGGCAGAGGGGGGATACACCATATTGTTTATGAAGGAAGGCCAGGATTTTGACCCAGTGACTGAGAATGAATGACAATGTTGATACGCGTTAAGGTGATGTGTGGCGTAGAGAGGAACTTATAATCGGTAGAATTCCCATGCATCTGCTGTCCTTGTTTTCCACAGGAAAGTGGGGCAAAATTGAAAGTTGGGATTGTGAGCTGTGCTGAAGGGTCATAATATGTTTTTGCTATTTGGAAGCAAAGTGGAGGAAAAATCAATGTTGGTTTTCAGTTCTGCGAAAGTTTGATTTGTTTCATTTGAGAAGGTAAGAAAGTCTTTTGAAAAGTTAAAGACAGCATTTCCCAGAAATCATGTGATCCGAGTTAACCCTCTTCCTCCCACCACTCCCCGGTAAATCCCAAACCAGAATCCCAGTCTGAGTATCCCTACTGTAGCTAATTCCCTTCAATCCTGAAGGCACTGATGACGGTTCAATTTTGATTTTTCTGCCAGTGATTCAAATAAAGTCAAGTGTGTGTAGTCCTGCCGCACCAATGACTGCTGTCTTCTTAGAGAGAGACAACTGTTGGTGGTTTAATATGAGGGTTACTGGGCCTCAGGCAGGGGGAGAGGTTGAGAAGGAGAGTCCCTCAGGGTTACCTCAGCCGGTGTGGGAATTGAACCCTCACTGTTAGCATCACTCTGCATCACAAACCAGCCACCCAACCAACTGAGATCACAAGCCCTGCCAATGACGCCAGGAATATCCAAATCTTCAGTGATTTAAACATAAATTAAGCAGTTTAGGATCGGAAACTCTGGTTGGGTCTAGGAGCAGACAAACAGCAGGATACTTTCCTGATGTTTAAAGGTGAAGGTGTCACCACATCAGCAATGGACAGCCATTCAAAACATTGGTGAGGTGCCCTTGCACATATTTTACCAGCTGATTTTGTGAGGTTAGTAGATTTTAAACATAGAATCGAGTCCCTACAGTGGGGAAGCAGGCCATTTGGCCCATCAAGTGACCTTCAAAAGAGCATCCAACCCCCACCCCATCTGTGTAACCCTGTATTTCCCATGGCTAATCCACCTAGCCTGCACATTGCTGGACACCATGGGTAATTTATCATAGCCAGTCCACCCTAACCTGCACGTCCCTGGACACCATGGGTAATTTAGCACGGCCAATCCCACCCTAACCTGCACGTCCCTGGACACCATGGGTAATTTAGCACGGCCAATCCCACCCTAACCTGCACGTCCCTGGACACCATGGGTAATTTAGCACGGCCAATCCCACCCTAACCTGCACGTCCCTGGACACCATGGGTAATTTAGCACGGCCAATCCGACCATAACCTGCACGTCCCTGGACACCATGGGTAACTTAGCACGGCCAATCCCACCCTAACCTGCACATCCCTGGACACCATGGGTAACTTAGCACAGCCAATCCCACCCTAACCTGCACGTCCCTGGACACCATGGGTAACTTAGCACGGCCAAACCCACCCTAACCTGCACGTCCCTGGACACATGGGTAATTTAGCACGGCCAATCCCACCCTAACCTGCACGTCCCTGGACACCATGGGTAGTTTAGCACGGCCAATCCCACCCTAACCTGCACGTCCCTGGACACCATGGGTAATTTAGCATGGCCAATCCCACCCTAACCTGTACATCTATGGATAGTGGGAGGAAACCCACACAGAGACAGCGACAAACAGTTGCCTGAGGGTGGAGTTGAACCCGGGTCCCTGGCACTGTGAGGCAGCAGTGCTAACCACTGAGCCACCGTGACACTGCTCCCTCCTGGGCCAGTTTAGTTTTCACATGTTACATGTAGCTCAGTGTGACATCATTGTAGTTAAACTGGACAGCCCTGGGAAGGCAAATCACATAAATCCTGGAGATGTTTGATTGTAATGATAAAGATTATGTTGTCCTTCTTCCTGGCTCACCTTCGGTAGGTGTGTCACTCCCTGACTTTGATGATAGACAACATGGAGTTAAGCCACAGGTCAGCCCTGATCTCATTGAATGGTGGCACAGGCTGGAGGGGCAGAATGGCCTAATCCAGTTCCTATCGCCTGTGTTCCTATATCTGGCCAAACAAACGCAAATTTTGTACACAGATCTTTGAAAGTTGCCACCCAGGTAAATAGTGCTGTGAAGAAGGCATATGGTGTACTGGGCTTTATTGGTAGAAGAATTGAGTTCCGGAGTCCTGAGGTCATGTTGCAGTTGTATAAGACTCTGGTGCGGCCTCATCTGGAGTATTGTGTGCAGTTTTGGTCGCCATACTATAGGAAGGATGTGGAGGCACTGGAACGGGTGCAGAGGAGGTTTACCAGGATGTTGCCTGGCATGGTGGGAAGATCGTATGAGGAAAGGCTGAGGCACTTGGGGATGTTCTCATTGGAGAAAAGAAGGTTTAGGGGAGATTTGATAGAGGTGCACAAGATGATTATGGGTTTAGATAGGGTTGACAGTGAGAACCTTTTTCCGCGTATGGAGTCAGCTGTTACTAGGGGACACAGCTTTAAATTAAGGGGTGGTTGGTATAGGACAGATGTTAGGGGTAGATTCTTTACTCAGCGGGTTGTGAGTTCATGGAATGCCCTGCCAGTAGCAGTGGTGGACTCTCCCTCTTTATGGTCATTCAAGCGGGCATTGGACAAGCATATGGAGGTTATCGGGCTAGTATAGGTTAGGTAGGCTTCGGTCGGCGCAACATCGAGGGCCGAAGGGCCTGTACTGTGCTGTATTTTTCTGTGTTCTATAAATGATTCAATTACAGAACAAATAAAAAGTGACTCCATTCAAAGAACGTTTAAATGTTTCAAAATCCTTTATGAACTCCAGCGGCAGGTACAACCTTGGATCAAAACAGGACCCGTACCCAGCAGGAAATGCTCTCCATACAAATCACTTTGCTTCCATTTCACTCTTTACTTTGAATTCCAACAATCACTCGACTGGGCAAGGGAGTCTGAGATGCTGCAGAAGAACATGAAAATGTATGACCTTGGATCTGACCTTATATAAGCGTGTAATTGAAATCCTTTCATCAACCTTGGAGCCTTTCCCATTGCTGTAATGATATCTGTGTCGATGCTTCTCTGCTGTCAGCCACCTGCACTCTCTCACTGTCCACATCCCGCGGAGCAGCTGTTTGCATTAGTGAGCAACTGCTTGTGAATGCCAGAGGTGCCAATTAATGCTTCAGCATATGCCCCCAGAATGACCCTGTCTGCAAGCAGGTCAGGATTTATCATACAGCTTCCCAAAGCTGGGGCAATGTGAACAGCCCAGTATTGCTGTCTCTGTGACTCGGTCGGAGTTTGAATTTGTGTTTGTTCGGCTCAGCCAGCAATTCATACATTTCAGTGTCAACGTCCGGGAATCCCATATCAGACCAGGTAAAAGTACTCTGTTCCAACAAGGACATCTGATAGGAAAAATTAGCAGAAACTGTCAGTATTCAATGTCATTAAGCCTCTGACAAAGGAGTGATTGAAAATAAACCTGTTGGACTATGACCTGGAGCCATCTGACTTCTGAACTTGTCCACCCCAGACCAACACCAGCCCATCCACATCATCAATCCTCCGAGAATGACTGTGAATCTGTGTTCTTTAAACATGCAAATCCAGAAGTTGTCATCAATAATTCTTGAGAAAGTGGCCTTTACCCTCCCTCTCCCCACCGTCGCTTCCACACTGCACTGACTGGAACTTCCACTCTTATGCTGTTTAACAAAAACGTTGAAAAAGTTGCACCTTGCTAAACAAAGTGTTAAACAAGATATGACAATATTTTGAGGCATATTTTCAATTAAACAGCACATGCCAGAAAACTAATTTTATATTTGTTGAATGTTAAATTTCTCTGTTATAATAAAAGCAAAGCATTTTTTTTAAAGTTAAAGCATTCCTAAAAAAGACACCCAATTCAAGTCAGTTTGCTTTGCACTTGTCAGGAATGGGATGCAAGAAAGCAAACTTGGAAAGGGAACACTAACTTATACAGCAAAGGAAGAAGGTCCAATTGGTTGGACAATGTTTGGCGTAGAGATATATCAGTCAATTGACAATCTGAATAAAGTAATTTAAGTCAGACCAGGCAGGTCAACACTCAAAGTTTGTGAGAAGATTTGTAGCTCGGGTGCTCGTTGTTGTGGTTCTGTTCGCCGAGCTGGGAATTTGTCTTGCAAACGTTTCGTCCCCTGTCTAGGTGACATCCTCAGTGCTTGGGAGCCTCCTGTGAAGCGCTTCTGTGATGTTTCCTCCAGCATTTATAGTGGTTTGAATCTGATTGGTTTGAATCTGGTCAACTCTGGTTTGTTTATCATTTTAGCTTCTGCCTTAATGGCATCTGCGTATCCCAATGAGTTATTTCACTATCTATAAAAAAGAAACTGTAGGGATTCAGTGATGTTTACTTTCAAGGATTGGTGTACATAGATCTTTGAAAGTTGCCACCCAGCTTGATAGAGTTGTTAAGAAGGCATACGGTATGTTAACTTTTAATAGTAGAGGGACTGAGGTTCAGAGCCAAAAGGTCATGCTACAGCTGTACAAAACTCTGGTGTGGCCATGCTTAGTGTATTGTGTACAGTTCTGGTCACCACATTATTAGAAGGATGTAGAAGCTTTGGAAAGATGAGTTTTGAGAAGATTTGTAGCTCAGGTTAAAGGACACCACTTCAACTGGGACAACACATCCATCCTAGGACAAGCCAAGCAGAGACATGCACGAGAATTCCTAGAAGCATGGCACTCCACCCAAAACTCTATCAACAAACACATTAACTTGGACCCGATTTACCAGCCCCACCAAGAAAAAGAACAGGAAATGACATCACCATAGGAAATGACATCACCAACCCAAAGAAACCCAAACATATAAATAGAAAGCAGGAATCATCAGAGGCTCACTGAAGATGTTACTGAGTTATGGTGACAAAATGCCTGAAAATGAACCAACCAGCTCAGTGAGCAAACCTAAGTCCAGTTTTAGGAAGGGTTCAGAGGAGATTTACTGAGATGTTGCCTGGTATGGATGGAACCTCTAATGAGGAAAGGCTGAGGCACTTAAGGCTGTTTTCATTAGAGAGAAGAAGTTTGAGAGGTGACTTACTTAATAGAGACTTATAAGACAATCAGAGGGTTAGGTAGGGTGGACAGGGAGAGCCTTTTTCATCTGATGGTGATGGCGAGCATGAGGGGACATAGCTTTAAATTGAAGGGTGATAGATATAGGACAGATGTCAGAGGTAGCTTCTTTACTCAGAGAGTAGTAGGGGTGTGGAACGTACTGCCTGCAACAGTAATAGACTCACCAACTTTAAGGGTATTTAAATGGTCATTGGATAAACATATGGATTATAATGGAATAGTATAGGATAGCTAGGCTTCAGATTGGTTTCACAGGTTGGCGCAACATCGTGGGCCGAAGGGCCTGTACTGTGCTGTAACATGGGCTGAAGGGCCTGTACTGTGCTGTAACATGGGCTGAAGGGCCTGTACTGTGCTGTAGCGTGGGCCAAAGGGCCTGTACTGCACTGGAATGTTCTGTGTTGTCTGTACTTTGTGGTTTGCTGCCTATGAAAATACCTCGCAGTGATTTGCTGTTTACCTTTGATTACATCATCACTGTTGCGTATCTTGAGGTTTTAACTTGGTAACGAAGTCAGGCTGACATTGGGAGAGGTGTAATCAACACAAAGGAATCCTGAGACCTTTGTGAATATTTTCTTCAAGCTCAGCAGGAAGCATCATTACCCACTGTGCTTTACTTTATGCCCAAGCTGTTAATCCTTATTGCATCAGGGTAACACGTTCCGACTTCTAGACATCCCATCGAGCTGCACTGAATCCTAATCTAATCTCAAATCCACTCACAATTAAGGAATTTAGTCCCACAAATGTCCCATTCAGAACCAGATAGAGTCAAAGAGCTGTACAGCATGGAAACATGCTTTGGTCCAAATCATCCATGCTGATCAGATATCCTAAATTAATCTAATCCCATTTGCCAGCAACAGGTGGCTCAGTGGTTAACAGCGCCAGGGACTTGGGTTTGATCCCAGCCTCGGGCAACTGTGTGGATTTTGCACGTTCTCCCCGCGTCTGTGTGGGTCTCCCCCAGGTACTCTAGTCTCCTCCCACAGCCCAAAGGTTCTGCAGGTCAGGTGAATTGGCCAATAGTGTTCAGGGATGTGTAGGTTAGGTGGATTAACCATGTGATATGTAGTGTAAAAAGGGCATGGGTCTGGATGGGATACTCTTTGGAAGGTTGGTATGGACTTGTTGAGCCAAATGGCCTGTTTCCACACTGTAGGGATTTTATGATTTAACCCATATCCCTCTAAATCCTTCCTATTCATCTACCCATCCAGCTGTTTTTTAAATGTTGTAATTGTACCAGCCTCCATCCAGTTATGGAAGATTTTGAGGAAGGAGACAGTGAGTGATTGCATCCCCTGGTGGGGGTGTTGACAAGGGGCATTTGGGGTTGTTTTATGTTTGTGTGTGGATTGAGGGTAGCTCAGGCCAGGCAGTATTGTCCTTGCTGAAATAATTACAACACTAATTGGTTTTTAATCCACCATTTCAAGGGGTATTAAGAGTAATGTGGGCAAGGTTGACAGGTTTCTGTTGAGGGATATCTGCAAACTTGTTTGGTTTTGACCAGAAATATTCTTTGGGATGTTTTGAGGTCACAAAAATCTCTTCTTTGTCTAAGAGATATTTGGAGTTTTTTTGGACAATCCAACTGCTTCTTTGTCACTTCCATTCACTTTTGTAAAAAAACATGTTCTTAAATAACTTTTTTGTTGAAATTAAATTCTTTTGATTACTAGTCCAGTTCCTATGCATAATAATCCAGGAACCACCATAAAGTTACAGTGCACCTCATTATACATATTCCCTTATTTCATCATTACCCTCCCTCGACATTCTGCACCTTTGTCCTGTAATTCAATCAGTTCACTAACTTTGCAAGGTGAAATGAGAAGCTATTCATTCAGTTACTATCTGAGGCAAGCGCTCTCACGTTGCGGGGACACACGAGAAGCTTGGACCTTTCACAGATTGCTTTGATCAGGATTGCAGTGTTGTAGCTCCAAGGTTTCCGTGTCACTGCATCCAACAGCAGCATTCAGCCTTCCACCCAGTTATACTGAACTCCGCAGTACTCACAGAAACAAGTTGATGGATTTCACCACCTGATCTCCTCATTTAGTTTGACATCTATTCAACCCTTGTTTAAATATTTGACAGATTCCCACGCTGCAGAACCTTAGTTGCACAGTGTAACTGGCTTCCTCTCCCCAGGAAAGTGAAAACTAGGGGTGTCCTCAAAAAAGGTTTTTCAAATTAGCAAAACATTCAATAGGGTCGATGTGGGGAAAATCCAAAATATGAGTAACTATGAATACATCCAATTGGAAATTCAGGAGCAGTCCTTACCTAGAGAGGAGGGAGGATGAACGTGAGGTGATTCTAAACAGATGACCTGGTCATTGATTGAGAGATGGATATTGGTCAGGGCACCAGGGAAAGGACCCCTTCTCTCCTTCTAGAATCTTTTGCTTCCACCTGAACTGCCAGATATGTTGGGCTTCGAACTCATCCAAAAAGTCACCACCTTTGACAGTATAGCATGTTCTCACTGCTGCACTGGGCAGAGAGAGTCCGAAACCTTGTGAATCGGTGAAGAAGGTCAGAGTAGGAATATGAGGAGTATACACAGCCAGACACGGCTGCATCTATCAGATGACCTGCTTCTGGCCTGCAATGTGATTCATCCATTTTACCACCCCTTACTATACTCCACAAACATAAAGCCATCAGTCCAACCAGTCCACGTTGACCATAATCCCAAACTAAACTAGTCCCACCTGCCTGCCCCTGGCCCGTATCCCTCCAAACCTTTCCTATTCATGTCCTTATCCAAACGCCTTTTAAAAATTGTAATTGTACCCACATCCAGCACTTCCTCTGGAGGTTCATTCCTCACATGAACCAGCCTCATGTAAAAAAAGCTGCTCCTCAGGTCTTTTTTAAATCTCTCTCCTTTCACCTTAAAAATCTGCTCGCGAGTCTTGAAATCCCCATCTTCAGGAAAAGGCACCTACCATTAACCCTATCCATACCTCTCATTATTTTGGAATTTTCTATCAGGTTGCTCCTCAACATCTTTTCTCTCCGACTTTGACAATGTCGTTTCATTCTGATAGAGTTTCTTTTAAGGTTCCTGTTCATAGAGTCATAGAGATGTACAGCATGGAAACAGACCCTTCGGTCCAACCCGTCCATGCCGACCAGATATCCCAACCCAACCTAGTCCCACCTGCCAGCACCCAGCCCATATCCCTCCAAACCCTTCCTATTCATATACCCATCGAAATGCCTCTTAAATGTTGCAATTGTCCCAGCCTCCACCACTTCCTCTGGCAGCTCATTCTATACACACACCATCCTCTGTGTGAAAAAGTTGCCCTTTAGGTCCCTTTTAAATCTTTCCCCTCTCACCCTAACACTATGCCCTCTAGTTCTGGACTCCTCCACCCTGTCCATGCCCCTCATGATTTTATAAGTCTCTAGAAAGTCACCCCTCAGCCTCTGACGCTCCAGGGAAAACAGCCCCAGCCTGTTCAGCCTCTCCCTAAAGCTTAAATCCTCCAACCCTGGCAACATCCTGGTAAATCTTTTCTGAACACTTTCAAGTTTTACAATATCTTTCTGATAGTAAGGAGACCAGAATTGCACACAATATTCCAGAAGTGGCCTAACCAATGTCCTGTACAGCTGCAACATGACCTCCCAACTCCTGCACTCAATACTCTGACCAATAAAGGAAAGCATACCAAACGCCTTCTTCACTATCCTATCTACCTGCGACTCCACTTTCAAGGAGCTATGAACCTGCACTCCAAGGTCTCTTTGTTCAGCAACACTCCCTAGGACCTTACCATTTAGTGTGAAAGTCCTGTTATTGAACAATAAAGAAAAATACTTTCTTCTTTAAGATTTCATGATCAGATGCTGACCCCCAAACAGATAATGCCTGGTTTTCACTGGCAATATCCAAATGCAGGCGGTCCCTGGGTTGGGAACGGTTTCCATTCTGGGGTCAATTTGTACGCAAGTTGGAACAGGTGATACTGTTGGAAGAAAAAATATCCAAGTGTATTATGTATGGAAACAGCATCATTTTAATGCAATACTTGTCAGTTCAGGCAATGCATCTTGAAGATATTTTGATGGCATTGTGAGTGTGTAATGTTCCACTATAAGATTAGCGAGCAGTTGCAGTAATAACCTGCTTGCAATAACTGTGTCTTTGCTCTGTGTAAGTAGTCAGTACATCACCAAGACTATATGTAACTCTGAGATCTTATAGAACTGTAAATAGTTAAGTGTTAATTGGTTGGTGGGTTCAGACAAGGCCATTAGAGGGTTTGGGAACAAGGATAAGGATTTTAGCAATGAGATGTTGAGGTAATTGAAGTCAGTGGAGCTCAGTAAGCACAGGAGGCAGTGGCTAATGGGGGTGGCAAGGTGCCTCAGTGATTAGCTCTGCTGCCCGGGTTCGGTCCCACCTTCAGGTCACTGTCTGTGTGAAGTTTGTATATTCTCCCCATGCCTGCGCATGTTTCCTCTGGGTGCTCTGGTTTCCTCCCAAAATCCAAAGATTTTCAGTTTAGGTAGATTGGCCATGGGAAATTGCCCATTGTGTCCAAGGATGTGCAGTGTGGTGGACTAGCCATGGGAAATGTAGGGTTACAGGGATAGGATAGGAAGGTGGATGTGGGTGGGATGTTCTTCAGAGAGCTGACGTGGACTTGATGGGCCAAAGGGCTTACTTTCACACTGTAGGGATTCTATGACTTGGTTTGGGTCAGTATACAGGCAGCAGAGTCCTGGAGCAGGGTGAAGTACGGGACGCCACGCGAGAGTACAAAGAACATAGAAAATTACAGCACTCCAAGCCTGCGCCAATCCAGATCCTCCATCTAAACCTACAGCCTGTTTTCTAAGGATCTGTACCTCCCTGCTCCCTGCCCATTCATGTATCTGTCTAGATACATCTTAAATGGCACTATCATACCTCCTGACCACCTCCGCTGGCAATGCATTCCAGGCACCCACCACCCTTTGTGTAAAGAACTTTCCACGTATATCTCCCCTAAGCTTTTCCCCTCTCACCTTGAACTCATGACCCCTAGTAATTGAGTTCCCCACTCAGGGTAAACGCGTCTTGCTATCCACCCTGTCTATACCACTCATGATTTTGTAGGCCTCAATCAGGTCCCCCCTCAACCTCCTTCTTTCTAATGAAAATAATCCTAATATACTCAACCTCTCTTCATAGCTAGCACCCTCCATACCAGGCAACATCCTGGTGAACCTCCTCTGCACCCTCTCCAAAGCATCCACATCCTTTAGGTAATGTGGGGACCAGAACTGTACACAGTATTCCAAATGTGGCCGAACCAAAGTCTTATACAACTGTACCATGATCTGCCAAATCTTGTACTCAAATCCCCGTCCGATGAAGGAAAGCATGCCCTATGCCTCCTTGATCACTCTATCAACCTGCATTGCCACCTTCAGGGAACAACGGACCTGAACACCCAGATCTCTCTGTACATCAATTTTCCTCAGGGCTTTTCCATTTACTGTATAGTTCACTCTTAAATTGCATCTTCCAAAATGCATCACCTTGCATTTGTCCAGATTGAACTCCAGCTGCCATTTCTCTGCCCAACTCTCCAATCTGTCTATATTCTGCCGTTTTCTCTAACAGTTCCCTTCACTAGCTGCTACTCCACCAATCTTAGTGTCAACTGCAAACTTGCTAATCAGGCCACCTATACTTTCCTCCAGATCATTTATGTATATCACAACAACACTGGTCGCAGTGTGGATCCCCATGGAACACCACTGGTCACAGGTCTCCATTTTGAGAAACTCCCTTCTGACTACTCTCTGTCTCCTGTTGCCCAGCTAGTTCTCTATCCATCTAGCTAGTACACCCTGGACCCCAGGCAACTCTACTTTCTCCATCAGCCTACCATGGGGAACCTTATTAAATGCCTTACTGAAGTCCATATTTATGAAGTCTACAGCTCTTCCCTCATCAATCAACTTTATCACTTCCTCAAAGAATTTTATTAAGTTGGTAAGGATCGATCTTCCCTGCACAAAACCATGCTGCCTATCACTGATAAGCCCATTTTCCTCCAAATGGGAGTAGATCCTATCCCTCAGTAAGTTCTGCAGCAGCTTCCCCACCACTGACATCAGGCTCACAGGTCTACAATTCCCCGGATTATCCCTGATACCCTTCTTAAACAAGGGGACAACATTAGCAATTCTCCAGTGCTCTGGGACCTCACCCCGAGTGTGTTGGAAGTGGAGGTAACAAAGGAACATTATAGTTTATGCATCAGTCTACTTGGTTTTATAGACCCAGTGAATTAAAATGTTTCCCTTCAAAACAAATCCCTGTGACTTTTCTGACTTAAAATTTCACAAGACTCAGGGAATCTTGTGAAATATTTTCCAACAGTGAGACATTTGAAATGGTGCATTGACAGCAACTGGTAATCAGAGATTGACAGGACAGTGAGATAATGGAATTGGAATATACGTACAGCAAAAGAAGCAGCTGTCAGCTTGAAATATTAATATCTAATAAGGATGCCCTACATTGAATCCAATTAAACTCATTTAAATCGGGCAGTTATGGTGTAAGGGGAATAGTATCTGAAACAGCGTCAATTAAGTTTGGAGACTGAATGTTTCTAACCTGGCTCCTGGATGTATAATATGTACATTAATGTCAGCGGCTGTTAAACAATGCACCATATGCTTTGCACTTACAAACAGGAAGGTAGACCATAGAAACAGGATGGGACTATTTGGCCCCTCCAATTTGCACCATTAGTCATGACAATCATGGCACTTGTTATGGCCTTGAATCCACTTTCCTGCCTGTCCCCTATTGCCCTCAGTCTGCTGGTCAATCAAACATCTGCCTTTAACAGCCTGGGATACATTCCCTGGTCCAGTGACATTCCTTGTTGGGGAAGAGAGTTCCAAAGATAACACGGTCCTCTCTTAGAGCAAATTCCTCCTCAAATCCGTTTTAAATGGGAGGCCCTTTATTCTGGAACTGGACCCCTTGTTCTAGATTCTCCCACGGAGGGAAACACCCATCCAGTCAAGCCCCTCCCAAATCCCATATCTTTCAATGCAATCTCATGCTTCTAAACTCAAACAAATGCAGGTCTAACCTACTCACCCTTTTGTCATAAAGTAAATCCTTTCATCCCAGCTATCAGTCAAGTGAATCGGCTATAAAACACTTCCAGAGTAAGCCCTTCCCTCAACAGATGTGACCAAACTGCTCTCCGTATTCTAAGTGGTGCCCCCCCAATCTCTGGCATAATTGTAGTAAATCACAGAGTCACAGGATTGTTACAGTGCAGAAGACGACCATTTGGCCCATCGTGCCTACACTGTCCTATCCCCTAGCGCCAACCTTTGGCCTTTTCCCCCACATCCCTGTTCACTATTTCTATCCATTTCTTGAATGTCCCCCTTAGACCTGTCTCCAACACATTCCAGGCAGTGCATTCAGACCCTAACTACTCCCCGTGTGAAAGAGTTTGTTATTAGTGCTTTGCTTGCACATCGTTTTGAAAATGTTCCAACTTCAAAAGGCTTTTTTAAGGCTTTCCTGTTTTTATACTCTCAAGGCCAACCAGGGATAGGCAGTAAATACTAGCCCAGCCAATGCTGTCCATATCCCGTGAGTGACTATAAAAGAAAAATTCCGTCCCCACCTTACAATCCAGGCCAACGTTCTGCTTGCATCCCTCGTCACTTGCTGTGCCTGGCTGCTAACATTTTGTACAAGGTCACCCACATACCTCTATACAAAAGACTGCTGCAATCTCCCTCCATTTAATTGATACTCTGTATTTTTATTCCTCCTGCCAAAGTGGGCAACCTCACATTTTTTTTCATCACTACGGTAACAGGGAACAATACTTGAATGGCTAGTTGGAGTTTTAGGTTGAGGGGCAGCAGATTTAACACAGAGCTGAGGAGGAATTATTTCTCTCGCAGGTCATGAATCTGTGGAATTCTCTCCCCCCAGAGTACGGTGGAGCTGGGGTATTGAGTAAATTTGAGAAGGAGATGGACAGTTTTTAAGTTATTATTGTGTTGAAGGGTTATGGAGAGTGGGTGGAAAGTGGAGTTGAGGCTGAGATAAGATCAGCTATGGTGGTGTTGAATGGCGGAGCAGGCTCGAGGGGCTGAATGGCCTGTTCCTGCTTCCAGTTCTTACGAACAGTTGGACTATAGGATACCAAAGGCTTTCGCTGTTTTCCCTGGATTCTCCGCAAGAACTTTTGTAACTCCTCCTAGGTCTGGGAGGTGCTCCATCAAGCCATCACAGTTAATGGACCTGCTGATCTCTCCACCACACCCACACATCTCCTGTTTCACTTCTGGATGTAAAATCTCAGCTCAGCTCACAGTGGGCTCAGACCACGGCTCTTCGAGCTCAGCCATTGAAACTCGGCTGGAGTGTCGGTGCAGAGCGCTGTCTGTGGTGCTGACTCACAGGTGAACTTTTCAGTCAAGAGTCACGATCAGAGTGGTGCTGGAAAAGCACAGCAGGTCAGGCAGCAGCCGAGGAGCAGGGAAATCCACGTTATGGGCATAAGCCCTTCATCGGGGATGAGGCTTGTGGGCCACAGGAGCTGATAGATAAATGGGGGAGGGGGGGAGAGGGGGGGTGTAGGGGTTGGGGGAAAGGTAGCTGATAAAGAGATAAGTGGATGAAGGTGAGGGAGAAGGTCAAGAGTGTGGTGCTGGAAAAGCACAGCAGGTCAGGCAGCATCCGAGGAGCAGGGAAATTGACGTTTCGGGCAAAAGCCCTTCATCAGGTAGATTAGATTAGATTACTTACAGTGTGGAAGCAGGCCCTTCGGCCCAACAAGTCCACACCACCCCGCCGAAGCGCAACCCACCCATACCCCTACATCTACCCCTTACCTAACACTATGGGCAATTTAGGATAGCCAATTCACCTGACCTGCACATCTTTGGACTGTGGGAGGAAACCGGAGCACCCGGAGGAAACCCACGCAGACACGGGGAGAACGTGCAAACTCCACACAGTCAGTCGCCTGAGGCAGGAATTGAACCCAGGTCTCTGGCGCTGTGAGGCAGCAGTGCTAACCACTGTGCCACCGTGCCGCCCAAGTGGACCTTAAATGGACCTTAAACCAAAAGGCTCCTTTACTTGCACATGCACACAGAAAAGATCACTCGATGCTTTTGATCCTACATCAGGGACTCTCCCGGTTCCTATCTCTGGCCACTTGTTATTTGTGTGTACACAAGTCAGCTCCTGTATCTATGACTGTGGTTTGTATCGGCTAGTTTTTGGAAAGGGCTTTGGGATATCCTGATGCAGTGCAAGCCCTTCTCTGACTTGTCTCCACTTGCTGTGCCTCGGGGATCATAAGGAGCAAAGGATCATTAAGCGATATCAGAGCAGCAGAGGACTGAGTTAACAGGAGTAACCTTCCATTAACCGGTATCCCTGGATCATAAAAATGCAACAAATGGCTTTGGGTTTTTATTGACAGACATCAGTTACTGACTCTATAAGATTCCTCGGCGTTATTCTAGGCAGGGCAAGGAAATGTGGCTGCAATTAGATTTGTCTTTGTCCAATTTCATTCACAGTCTCAATGCATCCAAAATGGGAGCATAGCAAATAGGAGCAGGAGTAGGCCATTCGGCCCTTCGAGCCTGCTGTGTCATTCAGAATGACCATGGTTGATCATCCAACTCTGGTCCTGTTTTCTCCCTATACTCTTTGATCCCTTTAGGCCTATGAACTACATCTAACTCCTTATTGAAAACATTCAGTGTTTTTGCCTCAACCACATTCTGTGCCAGAGGATTCCACAGGCTCCCCACACTCTGGGTGAAGACATTTCTCCTCATCTCAGTTGTAAATGACCTACCCTATACCTTTAGACTGTGACCCCCCCCCCCCGGGTTCTGGACCCCTTGGGCATCAGGATTACCCTTTATGTATTTACCCCAGACTAATCCTGTTAGAATGTTATAGGTTTGCATAAAAGTCTAGGAATTCAGAGAGTTGCTGTTATTATGCAGGTACATGTAGCTGCTCATTTGTTCACATCAGGGTCCCATAAATATCAGTGAAATCTGTGACTCAGTGGGTCACTGTCCCAAAAAGGCTGAGTCCCAGTGCCCCTCCAGACACTTCAGCAGTCCGAATGCTGTTCTGAGGAGGTGCTGCACTCTCTAAGCTGGTGTCTTTTGAAGGAGACATTAAATCAAGATCTTCTCTGCCCTGTCAGATAGAGTAAGACCACATGGTACTATTCAAGGAGAGTTCTCCCCAGAGTCCCAGACAATATTTGTTCCTCAAACAATGTCCCTAAACAGCAGACAGATGCAAAACACTGCAGATCCGGAAATCTGAAGCAAACACTGATGTTGCTGTCTGTGGTGGCACGGTGGCTGAGTGGTTAGCACTGCTGCCTCACAGCACCAGGAAGCTGGGTTCAATTCCAGCCTCAGGTGATTGTCTGTGTGGAGTTTGCATGTTCTCCCTGTGTCTGCCTGGGTTTTCTTCAGATGCTCTAGTTTCCCTCCACAGATGTGCAGGTTAGGGTGGATTGGCCATGCTAAATTGCCCATCGTGTTCAGGGATGGTTAGGTGCATTATTCAGGGGTAAATGTAGGGGAATGGGTCTCGGTGAATTACTCTTCAGAGGATTGGTGTGGACTTGTTGGGCCGAATGGCCTGTTTCCACATTGTAGGGATTCTATAATTGCTGGAAGCAGATCTGGCAGCAACTGTGGAGAAAGGAACAGAGTTAATGTCTTGAGTCTGATATGACTCTTCTTCCAAACTTGTCAGAATGTTTTATTTTTATGTCATGAAAGATCAGAAAGTCTGATAAAAGTGATATTATTGTTTGTGGAAGCTTGCTGTGTATAAAGCAATCATTGTGTTTCCTATTTTTAAATTTGCTCTTGGGATGTGGGTCTTCACTGGCTGGGCCCAGCATTTATTGCCTGTCCTTAGTTACCCGATGAGAAGGTGAGGGGACCTGCCTTCTTGAACTGCTGAAGCTTTAGGGAGGGACATCCAGGATTCTGACCCAGCAACCCTGAAGGAATGGCGATTATATTTCCAAGTCAGAAGGGTGAGGGACTTGGAGGGGAACTTCAGAGGGTGGTGTTCCCATGTATCTGCTGCCCTTGTCCTTCTAGGGGTGACAGTACTGTAAGGTGCTATAGCGTGATTTCACTGGCTACAAACTACTCTGAGACATCCTGAGGTCATGAACGGTGCATTCTTCCTTGTCTTTGCCACCTCAGACCAGCTTCTTTCATGTCTCTCCTGGTCACCTTCCCTCCCTGTATCTTCCACAAACTCCAACTCTTGGAAACACATATTTCCCAAATCCTAGCCAGCACTCTGTCAGTTTCAGTAAAACATCAGGTGAGAATGTGCACTTCAACCCATGAGTGGGTTGTCATACACTCAACCCACTGAATCAGCCCTGCATGGAGCAGTGATACTCATTTTGCTTCAACGTTGACACAAATAGTATTCTCAGGTGATCGCAGAGCATGCATTTTAATTATTTTAATCTTTATTCATAAAGCAATTTATTTCTGCCACAGAAATGATGAGTTAAATCTTCGATTCCTTCACACCATCCGCTGTCAGATGTTTGTTGTAATGGGTATACCTCCCCCCAAAAACAGAATAATCTTTTCACTCTTGTCAAGTCACAGAGATTCTCAATAAAATCTGCAGAATGAAATCCAATGCTCAATCCTGCCCTCACTTTCAAATCTCTCCAAAGTCTTGCTGCTCCCTTTAACAGTAAACTTCTCCAGCCCTTTAGCCCTCCCAGACCTTGGGATTCAACAATTCCCAGTCTCTGACTTCAATTGTTGCACCATTGGTGACATATACATTCATATGCCTCAATCCTAAACTCCCAAATTCCCTCCCTAAGTGTCTTCACCTCTTGGTCCTCCTTTAAGACAGTCCTTAAAACTTACCACTTAGACCAAACAAATGTACAGAAGCCTTTGTTGGATGATCACTGCTGTGAAGCCACCTGGGGTAGCTTTTCTACTTTAAAGGCACTATATAAATGCGAGTTGTTGCTTTGCACACAGACAGTTGTGCAAAGTGGCAGATTTGAGGACAGTCTTCAAGAAATCATAACACAAGACGTCATGGAAAAACATAGAGGCACAGTCAGATAATTCAATCCGAGCTCAGGTTGCACAGGAAGCCTGTCATTAGGTTATTGAAGGAGGAACAGATTGGTGAGTGTGCCCAGTGTTTTCTGTATGACCTCAGCAAACTGCAGCTCCGACAAAAATGAGAGAGCGATCAAATGTCATCCCATCCAAAATATAGCATGAAGTAATGTCCCTTTGCAGCACCTGGGCAGGGGACTCATTCAAACTCTCAATGCTATGTCTTATCTCAATGTCAAACCCAATCAATGAGGCCTCCGCCAAACTACATTCATAGAATCCACACAGTGTGGAAGGAGGCCATTCAGCCCATCAAGACCGCACCGACCCTCTGAAGAGCATTGAAACCAGACCCAACGCCCAGAATTTCCAATGGCTGATCCACCTAGTTTGCACATCCCTGGACAATGGGACAAAACCAGGACACCCAGCTGAAATGGGGAGAACAGCTGCCCGAGGGTGGTATCAAACCCAGCTCCCTGGCACTGTGAGGCAGCAGTGCTAACTACAGAGCCACCCTGCCATCTGTTCAGCAGTGCTTGATGAGCAAAAGCTTCACTCTGTGAGAATGTAAAAGCAAATATGTTGCAGAGTTAAGTTCAAGGTTAACAGTTCTGAGGAATGTTCGAGAGTGTGGTGCTGGAAAAGCACAGCAGGTCAGGCAGCATCCGAGGAGCAGGAGAGTCAATGTTTCGGGCATAAGCCCTTCATTTCTGACCTTATGATGGAGGGAAGGTCATTGATGAAGTAGCTGAAGATGGTTGGGCCGAGGACATTTCCTAGTGAAGGGTGTTTGCCCGAAATGTCAATTCTCCTGCTCCTCGGATGCTGCCTTACCGGCTGTGCTTTTCCAGCACCACACTCTCGACTCTGATCTCCAGCATCTGCAGTCCTCACGTTCTCCTGTTTCTAAGAAAGGAACATAAGACTTGAGATATTAACTCTGCTTTCCCTCCACAGATGCTGGCAGACCTGCTGAGTCTCGACAGCAATTTCTGTTCTTGTTTCTAGTTCGACTGTAAAGGTTGGAGGACGAGAGAAGAATTTTAAATGAAATGCATTGGTCATCAGGGGGGCCAGTGGAACTCCCTGAAAAACACTGAGGATAATGGATGAGTGAAACCGAATGAGGGATGGGGTATAGTCAGTGGACAAGGTGAAAGGGTGAGAGATGATTAAGGTAAAATGGTAGCAGGTTGGCAGCAGACAGCATTGATTCAATCCACCTCCTATCCCATCCCCCTCCTTCCCCGTCCCCCTCCAACCCCATCCACCTCCTTCCCCGTCCCACTCCTTCACCATCCCCCTCCAACCCCATTCCCCTCCTTCGCCGTCCCCCTCCTTTCCCGTCCACCTCCTTCCCCGTCCCACTCCTTCACCATCTCCCCTTCCCCGTCCCCCTCCAACCCCATCCACCTCCTCCGCCGTCCCCCTCCTCCGCCGTCCCCCTCCTCCGCCGTCCCCCTCCTTCGCCGTCCCCCTCCTTCGCCGTCCCCCTCCAACCCTGTCCCCCTCCTTCCCCATCCCCCTCCTTCCCCGTCCCACTCCTTCACCATCCCCCCTTCCCCGTCCCCCTCCAACCCCATCCACCTCCTCCGCCGTCCCCCTCCTCCGCCGTCCCCCTCCTTCGCTGTCCCCCTCCTTCGCCGTCCCCCTCCAACCCTGTCCCCCTCCTTCCCCATCCCCCTCCTTCCCCGTCCCCGTCCTCCCTGCCCTCATACTGTCTTGCCATTGTTTTAACTCTTGCTATGTCCCACCTCCCAGCCAGTTAGAAAGCCAATTACACTTCATCTATTGATTGGATGACCCCTGACTGACAGAGCATAGAACAGTACAGCACAGGAATGGGTGTTGAATATGACAGAATATTAAGCAAGTCCCTCTGCCCGTGATCCATAAGCCTCTGTGAGCTTATCTAAAAGTCCCTTAAACACCCCTATCGTCTCTGCCTCCACCCTCACCCCTGGCAGCACGTTCCAGGCTCCTACCACGCTGTGTAAAATAAGAACCCCTCACATCTCCTTTGAACTTTCCCCCTCACCTTAAATACATGCCCCCTTGTGTAAGACATTTAAGCTCTGGGAAAAAAGATTCTGTCCGCCCTATCTATGCATCACATAACTTTATGGACTGTTTTCAAGTCTCCCCTCAGCCTCCATCACTCCAGAGAAAGCAACCTGAGTTTTTCTAGCCTCTCCCTCTAATACCCTCTAATCCAGGCAGCATCCTGGGAATCTCTTCTGCACCCTCTCCAAAGCCCCCACATCCTTCCTGTAATGCGGTGACCAGAACTGGACTCAATACCCTGTGTGTGGCCAAACCAAACTCTTAGACAGCTGCAGTATGACATCCTGACTCTTGTACTCAGTTCCCCGACTAATAAAGACAAGTATGCCATACACCTTCTTTACCAGCCTACCTACATGTGTGACCACTTTCAGGGAGCTATGGCCTTGAATCCGAAGATCCCTCTGCCCATCAATGCTGTTCAGGCTCCTGCCACTAACTGTATATTTTTCCTTAACATTTGATTTCCCAAAGTGCAGCATCTCATACTTATCCGGATTAAACTCCATCTGCCATTTCTCTGCCCATATTTACAACTGATCTATATCCTGTTGTATCCTTTGACAACCTTCTACACTACCCACAACTCCACCCATCTTTGTGTTGTCTGCAAACTTACTAACCCACCCATCGACATTGTCAGCCAAACAACACCTGTACTCAATTCCAATATTATTTTAACTTAAACAAAAATGTTTCAGTCATTTCTGACAGTAGACAAATGAAAATAACCAAAGATTGTAGATTTAAAATCATTGGCAAACAATTGCGAGGGTTTGTGGGGAGATGGAGAAATGTTTTCACTTGAAGTTCTTGAGGTCTGAACAGACCTCGATTTGAATTGGTGGTGGGACAGAAGTTTGGGTGAATGGAAAAAGGATTTGAGGGAATGTGGGGAGAAGTGTTCTCCCTCCTGAGAGTGATGGGTGTCTGGAATTCACAGCCCAATTTGGTGGAACCCTCAACTCACTGAAAAGAAACCTGGAACCTGCAGACCACCGGCTGGGAAGTGGGACTGGAATGGGCAGCTGGCACAGACAGGCTGGACTGAAAGGCCTTGTTTTATGCTGGAACCTATCTATGGTTCTGTGGTTCAAAACTTATTCCATCAATAATTTTAAAAGGGAGCTGGAAAGGAACTAGGATGAGAAACCTGCAGAGTTACGGGCAGAAAGTGAGCATCTGAGCCAGAAGATGAGTGCTCTTTCTGAGAGCCAGCATAAGCTCAGTGGGCCAAGTGGTCACCTTTAGTCCTGTAAATTTTGGTGGTTTTATTAACCGTTGATTCATCATCCAGGCTTTGATTCACAGTTCCATCGCGTAGATTAATGTTTCATTCCTAGCAACTCCAGGCCAATTCTGAAGGATTGGCATTCCAAAAGAAGGCTCATGTCAGCAATGAAATCCACCAGGGTCGGAATCTTAAGGGCAGGATTTGGAACTCCGTCTGGCTCCATGTGTCTTGGATTGACTTATGTCACTACACTCTTGAGATTTTCCAGGTCAAAAAATGTCCATTCTGTCAAATTCAGCTATGGACCATCAGTAAAGCAGTATGCAATATAATTGGGAATCATTAAAGTGGGGTGAGAAAGACATAGGTACCTCAAAACTGAACCAGCAGGACGCAGCAAGTGTAAAACACTCACATCTTTTTTTGATTTGATTTATTATTGTCAAATGTACCTTGGTACAGTGAAAAGTTTCATTTTGTGTGCAGTACAGGCAGACTATACCGTCCAAAGTGCTTTAGGATAAACAGACCAGAGTGAGGAATACAATATTACAACTGCAGAGAAGGTGCACAGAGAGCGAGATCAACATTAAATTTAAAATTTGAGAGATCCATTCAGAGGTCTAATCACAAGATGCTGTTCTTGAATCTGTTGGTATCTTCTACCTGATGGAAAAATCTCTTTAGTTGTAGGCATGGTCAGAAAGATGACCAATAGCGAACTGATGACTGAGTTTTTAACAATGTGCAGAACACAATGTCATTTCATTCTCATTGTTGGCATTACCACCACAGTCCCCTTCTCCAAAATAAGTGATCATGTGCTTCCATCATAAGCTTCACCTTACACCAAACAATAAATCCCTTTATTCCTTTCTCCCTCCTGGGTTCAATTAGCTTCCCTTGGAACCTATCTTTCCTGTTCACCTTAGCTACTTTCCATGGGAGGGAGTTTCACATTCTCACCACTCCCTAGGGTAAGATGTTTCTCTGAAATTCCTTGCTTGGATCTTTATGGTTATCTTATATTTATGGCTTTGGACTTCCAAATGAAGGGGGAAATGTCTTCTCAAGTTCTACAAGAAAATGCAACCAAGCTGTCATTATTTTCCACCGAGCATCCCCAACATTATTGGCAGGTGCAAGGGTCACAAACCAGTCAGAAGCCCTAATTATGTTGTGATTAAACTGAAGTCGATGACACACCTGTAGTAAGATTCCACAAGAAGGGACTCTCAAGGAACAAACCCTTGAGATGTTGCTTATTGTTGCTGTTGATGCAAATCAGGCAGTTTGAGATGAAGGAAGAGTTCCTGGCCAATTTCATTGTTTAAAAATGTGTTGCTGGAAAAGCGCAGCAGGTCAAAACCAGCAACACATTTTTAAGCTCTGATCTCCAGTATCTGCAGTCATCACTTTCTCCCAATTTCATGGTTTGCAAAAGTTTGAAGTCCAAAAGAGTCTCCTCCTGTGGGAAAAAATGAGATGGTTGAAAGAACATTGCAATGTTAGGCAGGGATGAAGCATTCTTAATAGTTTACAAAGTTCTACAAGGAATTTATACAAGAATGATAAGTGAAATGTTGGACTGGCATTTTTTTAGATCCTGCATCTTTTACCAAAAACAGACTAAATGTGTTGAAAACCTAAGGGAAGGGGACCCTGAAGGGTAATCCTCAGGTGACTGCACATTCTCCCCGTGTCTATGTGGGTTTTCTCCGGGTGCTCCAGTTTCCTCCCACAATTCAAAGATGTGCAGGTCAGGTAGATTGCCCTGTCAGGTCCAGGGATGTGCAGACTATATGGATTAGCTGTGGTAAGTTTGGGCAGGCTGAATGTTGTTCAGAGGGTCAGAGCAGATCTGGGCCGAATGGCCAATTACCACACTGGAGGGATTATGTGATTGCATGAAGATGCTACAGTTAGTCTAAACACTTTGGAAGTTGGAGGCAGTTGAAAGGTAACATCATTGGGGTAATAATCCAGTACTTCCTCCACAAATACTCTCAGAAAATGGGTTCAAATCACACTGTGGCAGATATTAAAATTGGAATTGAATGAAAACCTGAAAAATTAGAAAGGTAGCCATTGTCACGTGCTGTAAAAACCCATCTGATTTTCTCTTTTACTGAAGACATTTCCCTTTATTTCTGTGTTGGATTTATTTTTCAGTATTGTGCATAGTGAACAGACGAATTGAATTCCACATTCTGCAAATCTTGAGCTTTTCCAAAATAGGAAGATTTTGTTGTGGTTATACTAAGTGGGCTCATTTTAGTCCTTATCATGCAGTCATTATTATGCCCTTCAGTTTGTGGGATCTTGCTGTGCACCTAAGCATTATAACAGTGACTACACTTCAAAGGTGTGTGCTTTACTGTGAAAATCTTCATGATGTCATTAGATTTGAAAGGCACTATATAAATGAAAGTTCAGACATATTTTATTTCCCGTTCAATAAAAGAATTCAGCAGCTGATCTATTTTTGATTGCAAGTGTGAGGGGATAATCCTCCTTTTCTGAAACAGGAGAATTTGTTTAACTACTAAGTTAAAGGTAACCTGGTTAAGACTTCCTGATTCTACTAAGAAGTGCCCATAAGCAGCTGTAATGATTATTAAAAAGTCCTAGTTGGTCTTCTGTGTTTTATATCTTATTCATGAGGTTAGGGACCAGGAGACAGAGACTTACACTGCTTGATGTCTAATGCATTAATGACCAGCTTGGAAAATATAGTACAATCATCAAAACATGGTGCTGTTTTGAAAGGACCCCTCACAGTTTCTGACATTTCAATAAATTGCCAAGAATCCACTCTCAGATGTAGTTCTTAAATTAGTTAATGGATAATTGATTCATCTTAAAATGTAAAAATGGAAGCTGAGTAAATTATTAACATCCTACCACTTAGTGACACTACTTTTTCCTGAATATTTTAGGGGTGTTCATTAATAATATTGAGATCTGCCACTGGAAACATTTCAGGTTCTGAACCACAGTTTCTATAATCGAAGCTAAATCTCTCTCAGATGTGCATGTTTAACACCTTCCAATGTACAAAGAACTGGAGGACTTAAGGGCCAGAGTTCTGATTCATACTCAGGGACTACTGAAGCCAGAGCAGGGCTTTGATAGCGAGTATGTTTCGTACCTGATAGAGACAGTTCAAGAGTGAATAGTGATGGTTCACCATCACCCCACTCCCACCTCCCACCACCCCTCACCTCCCCCCCCACCCCCCGCTCCCCCCCACCAGCCTTCCAACCCCCCACCACCACCACAAGCCTCCCACCAGCCCTCCTCTGGTGTGAAATGTTAGGATGGGAGTTCAACATGAGCTGCAAACCATCCAGCCCAAAAGGGGGCGATAATGGTTTCGAGGTATTATCCCCAGACAACAAATCCACATCATTTGCTGGGGACCAGGTTCAAATTCTGCCATGGTATGTGGTAGAATTTGAATCCAGTAAAAATCTGGAATTAAGAATCTGACCATGAAATCACTTCAGTTTTTTTTTTATTCACTCATGGGATGTGGGCATTGCTGGCTGGGCCCAGCATTTATTGCCCATCCCTAGTTGCCTCCTGAGAAGTTGGGGATGAGCTACCTTCTTGACCCGCTGCAGTCTATGTGCTGTAGGTAGACTCACAATGTTCCTTAGGGAGGGAATTCCAGGATTTCATCCAGCGACTGTGAAGGAACGGCGATATATTTCCAAGTCAGGGAGGTGAGTGGCATTGGAGGGGAACATGCAGTGGGTGGTGTTCCCATGTATCTGCTGCCCTTGTCCTTCTAGATGGTAGTGGTCATTGGTTTGCAAGGTGCTGTATAAGGACCTCGAGTGAATTTCTACAGTGCATCTTGATGATGGTACACACTGCTGCTACTGAGGATCGATGTTGGAGGAAGTGGATGCCTGTGGGTGTGGTGCCAACGAAGTGAGCTGCTTTGTCCTGGATGGCGTGTAGCTTCTTGTTGAAGCTGCATCCATCCAGACAAGTATCCCCTTACACTCCTGAGTTGCGCCTTGTAGATAATGAACAGGCTTTGGGGAGACAGGAGGTGAGTTATTTGCAGTGGGATTCCTAGCTTCTGACCTTCTTTTGTAACCATAGCAAGTCCAATTGAGTTTCTGGTCAATGGATGGTGATAGTGATGGGCTCAGTAATGGTAACAACATTGAATGTCAAAAGGAGATAGTTAGATTGTCTGTTGTTGGAGATGGTCATTGCCTGGTATTTGTCTGGCACGAGTGTTACTTACCACGTGTCAGCCCAGGCCTGGATATTATTCAGATCTTGTTGCATTTGAACACAGTCTGCTTCAGTACTTGCGGAGTCATGAATGATGCTGAACACTGTGCAATCATCAGCGAACATCCCCATTTCTGACCTTCTGATGGAGGGAAGGTCATTGATGAAGCAGCTGAAGATGGTTGGGCCTAGGACACTCCCCTGAGGGACTCCTGCAGAGATGTCCTGGAGCTGAGCTGACTGATCTTCAACTTCCACTGTACCGATTGTCGGGGAACAACCCATTTGGTTCACTAGGGAAGAGGAAAATGCTATCCTTAGCTGGTCTGCTTTACATTTAACTCCAGACCCACAGCAGTGGGTTGACTCCAAGCCTGTGAATGAGTAAGAAAATGCTACTCTCCTTATCTGACTCGTGACCAAGTGCCATTTCCAGATCACCTTGGTGCTCAGTGAACCACATCGCTTTGAAGTCTGGCATAACCTCAGTTTTAATATTCACATCCTTGTTTGAATATCCCGCTGATGCCTCACCCCCTCCCTATTTCTGAAAACTCCTCAACCCCCACAACGTGCTGAGATTTTCCCATTCCCTCTCTTCCAAACCACACCCCAGAATCCTATTTGACATCTGCTGAACTGGAACCAGAGTCGATGAGGGTTCTCCGTCTCTGTTGAGTACAGGTTCTGGGTCTGGTAGCCAAGACCATCACTAATGTACCAGAATAAAATGGTGAGGGAAATGGCCCTGAGTAAAACGGGAGCAAAGAAAGTTCCACAGATCTCTCAAAAAAAAGGCAACTGTAACTAGGACCTCATGCTCACAGCACCACCTTTAATTTGGAGCAAGTGAGTAGAGTTTAAGGAAAGGTTGTTCATGAAGAGAGCAGTGGATGGTAGGTCAGTGTTAATTTTAAATCTGAGATTGATAAATAAATAGATAAATTACCGTTAGGCAAAAGCAGGAAGGTATATGCTAGGCCATGCATCAGCCATGATCTTATTGAATGGCAGGACATGCTCAAGGGGCTGAATGGCCTCTTCTTGTTCCTAGAATGTATTCAGTCAGGGGGAGGTCTGTGATAGTGGATAGGGAGGAAGTGGAAAACCCTAGGACAGTCCTGAGGGGGTGTCAGAGGTCTAAAGGGACATCCATCGGTGAACAGGTCACTGTTAAGGTCAGGAAATTGGCAACTATGGGCTGAATCTCTCCAGAAATTGGCTAATTGTCAGTCTCCTGGTGTCTCCCTCCACGAAGCCTAGTGAGTTTCTTGTGTGATCTGGGCCTCCTGCTCATCTTGAGGGGACCTTTAGCTGTGACCTATTCATGTGGCGCCAGCTGTTGGTCTTGGGTTTGCTGGGACATCCATTCCTCTTCCATTTCGCTGACCCTTTGTTGAACCCTGCTTAGTCGGGATTGATCAGTCACGTTTGCAATGGACCAGTGTGAGGAGCACAAGAAACTGAACAGGTCCTGAGCAATGTGAGCAGGAGCAATCCCATCCCTCATTGGGAGTGGGAGTGTTTCAGACCCTCCTGCTTGCACACTCTGATAGAGAGAGCCATGGGATGCCTCCATGCAGAAGTTTAAAGTGGACCTTATTCTGATGAAAGTACCACCAGTCAGATGGCAGAGCTGGTAGGTGCTATGTGAGATTTGTAGCCATCCCCTGCCAACCCCACATTACCCAGTAAGGTGTAATTTCACATAGAGGCATGCAGTGTTGTACTGACAGATCAGGGTGGGCAGGGATCAATTCTGGGCCCCACTGCAGACAATGAGATCCTGCGTTACCTTTGTTCTTTGTAGACCTCCTTTAAGGTCACCTGGGATCTACTTTGTGGAGATGTCTATCTTCGATCTTCAGGGACCAATGACATGGTCAGGATGCTTTTGTCCCTTCCTCGATTAGACACTGTGTGCATTTCAAACACACGATGATAGAAATGGTGGCAAGTTTCACTCTTGTCGTTGCACAATTGATGTCATTGCCCCTTCAAGGTCGTCGTGACACACCCCCCGACCAACCCCGCCCCTCCCCCCCGCTAACATTGCTGAGGCATGGAGCTTGTGTGTTGCGGTCCAGATGAAACGCGTTGAATCTGCCCACTCTGGGTATGGTCACTGCCATTTGCCATTCTCAGTTTGCATTTGGGTATCAAGAGGTCATGGAAGGTCAAGGTGGGCAGTGCCAGGCCACCAAGACCCTCTTGATCCCATTATCCTGTATTCCTACCTGCCTTTCTACCTGGCCATCCCTGGACTGCCCATTGCTACTGAGTCCCCCAACATGTTCTTAGCCAGTGCCTGGAGATATGACTCCAGCTCTGTTCCCCAACCTCTGAGCGCCCTCCCTCCTCTACTGTGTAATTCTGCCCACCATCAGGATGCACACTCCTCCCTGTCAAGGTCTCAGTCATGGTACCCTCCTATAACCTCTCTCCCCCCCTCCCAACAGTATCCTGTTCTCCTGCACCTCCACCCCTTCCATCGATGGAATTCTCTGTCCTTGTCCTCCCATTCCCCAGATGAGTGCCTCCAATGCCCACTTCCCTACCCCAGCAGTGACCCCTGAGGTAGTGTCTCCCAGGGTAGCCCTGTTTCTGTGAGGTTAGGGAAATGTACTCGAGTGACTGATCCAAAGACCTGAATTCTCCAGCAACCTAAAAGTTAATGTCACTTCACGAAATACACATTTAGATTCAGCATTTCAGTGAATATTTTAAACTACAGGCTAAAAATACCAAAGGAGTCAATTATTGGTGAGAATCTAATTAACTCCAGTCACATTGCATATTCCAATTAGTTAACATTGTACCACCAGTGCGAATGTTAATCTGGGACAAGGGTTTTAACAACATTGACAGACTGAAGTCAGTCATACTGAAAGGATTTGTTTAAACTTTGGGAAGAGTTTGTTATTTAAAATGTGTGCAGCATACTGATGGGGATGGGTAGAGCTTGATGATTTCATGTTTGCTGCATTGTTCAAAGTATGGTCTGTGCACTGTTGATCACAGAGTGATACAGCGCAGGACAGGCCAGTCATTGTTGTGATTGTGCCTACCTTTTCCAGTCTGCTCCAATGAACACTGAGCATGCATTGTCCCCAGTCCTCATGTGCATTGTACAGGTAACTAACGGGTGCACCAGATCCAGAGACCATGCAGTAAAGTGGGAGTACATTAATGTTAGATTATAGATAATGTTAGCTATGTCTGTGGTGACGGTAACTGTGAGACACATGGGGAGCCCGAGTGCCCTGTCAGATGTCAATCTGAGTGCCCGTACCATATTTCCCATCCCCAACTGAGACCTGAACATTGGCTTTGGTTGAAGACGTCCTATTCCTCATCACCAACAGGCAGCCTACTCCCACATTGATGACAACACTCAGCAATGATCACAGGGTCTTGTCCTCTGCAAGGCATTCAGTTACGTAGTCATTGAAAAGATTTGTACCTCAGGTTAAGGCTCTGGCTGTAGGTTTGCTCGCTGAGCTATAAGGTTCATTTTCAGACATTTCGTCACTATAATAGGTAACATCATCAATGAGCCTCTGCACGAAGCACTGCTAATGATTCCTACTTTCCATTTATATGTTTGGGTTTCTTTGGGTTGGTGATGTCATTTCTCGTGGTGATGTCATTTCCTATGGTGATGTTATTTACCACCCCCGAAGAAAAAGAATAGGAACTGACATCACCAACCCAAAGGAACCCAAGCAGATAAATACAAAGCAGGAATCATTAGCAGTGCTTTGTTCGGAGGCTCACTGAAGACCTCAAATTCACCTGGACCGTCTCAGACTCCTCCCTCCCCTTCCTAGACCTTTCCGTTTCTATCTCTGGCAACCGAATCGACACGGACATTTACTATAAACCGACCGACTCCCACAGCTACCTATACTACACCTCCTCCCACCCTGCCCCCTGTAAAAATGCCATCCCATATTCCCAATTCCTTTGTCTCCGCCGCATCTGCTCCCAGGAGGACCAGTTCCAATACCGAACAACCCAGATGGCCTCCTTCTTCAAGGACCGCCATTGCCCCCCAGACGTGGTCGACGATGCCCTCCACCGCATCTCCTCCACTTCCTGCTCCTCCACCCTTGAGCCCCGCCCCTCCAACCGCCACCAGGACAGAACCCCACTGGTCCTCACCTACCACCCCACCAACCTCCATGTCCAGCGTATCATCCGCCGTCATTTCCGCCACCTCCAAACGGACCCCACCACCAGGGATATATTTCCCTTCCCTCCCCTATCAGCGATCCGAAAAGACCACTCGCTCCGTGACTCCCTCGTCAGGTCCACACCCCCCACCAACCCAACGTCCACTCCCGGCACCTTCCCCTGCAACCGCAAGAAATGCAAAACTTGCGCCCAAACCTCCCCCCTTACTTCCCTCCAAGGCCCAAGGGATACTTCCATATCCGCCACAAATTCACCTGCACCTCCACACACATCATCTATTGCATCCGCTGCACCCGATGTGGCCTCCTCTATATTGGGGAGACAGGCCGCCTACTTGCGGAACATTTCAGAGAACACCTCTGGGACACCCGGACCAACCAACCCAACCACCCCGTGGCTCAACACTTCAACTCCCCCTCCCACTCCACCAAGGACATGACTCCTCCATCGCCAGACCATAGCAACACGACGGTTGGAGGAAGAGTGCCTCATCTTCCGCCTAGGAACCCTCCAACCACAAGGGATGAACTCAGATTTCTCCAGTTTCCTCATTTCCCCTCCCCCCACCTTGTCTCAGTCAAATCCCTCAAACTCAGCACCGCCTTCCTAACCTGCAATCTTTTTCCTGACCTCTCTGCCCCCACCCCACTCCGGCCTATCACCCTCACCTTGACCTCCTTCCACATATCGCATTTTCCAACGCCCCTCCCCCAAGTCCCTCCTCCCTACCTTTTATCTTAGCCTGCTGGACACACTTTCCTCATTCCTGAAGAAGGGTTTATGCCCGAAACGTCGATTCTCCTGTTCCTTGGATGCTGCCTGACCTGCTGCGCTTTTCCAGCAACACATTTTCATCACTGAAGATGTTACCTAGTAGGGTGATGAAATATCTGAAAATGAACCTTCCAGCTCAGTGAGCAAATCTACATCCAGAGTCATAGAGTCATACAGTATGGAAACAGATACTTTGGTCTATCCAGTTCATGCTAACCATAATCCCAAACCAGTCCCACCTGCCTGCTTCTGCCCGTATCCCTCCAAACCTTTCCCATCCATGTACTTATCCGAATGTCTTTTAAACATTGTCACGGTGCCCACATCCACCACTTCCTCAGGATGGTCATTCTATACCTGAACCACCCTCTGTGTAAAACATGTCTTTTTTAAAACCTCTCTCCTCTCACCTTAAAAATGGACCCCCTAGTCTTGAAATGCCCCATCCTAGCGAAAAGGACTAACCCTAAGGGCAGTACAGTAGCTCAGTGGTTAGCACTGCTACCTCACAGCGCCAGGGACCTGAGTTCAATTCCAGCCTCAGGTGTGGAGTTTGCACATTCTCCCAGCGACTGCATGGGTTTGCTCCGGGTGCTCTAGTTTCCTCCCACAGTCCAAAGATGTGCAGGTTAGGGTGAATTGGCCATGCTAAATTGCCCGTAGTGTTTGGGGATGTGTCGGCTTGGTGCATTAGTCAGGGGTAAATACAGGGCAGGGGAATGGGTCTGGGTGGGTTACTATTCAGAGGGTCGGTGTGGACTTGTTGGGCCGAAGGATGTGATTCCACTGCCAGAATTCTCATTCTGGTAGCGATTCTTATTCCTATCTATACCCCTCACGATTTTACAAACCTTTGTACAGTCATCTCTCAATCCCCTACACTCTCGTGAAAACGTCCCAGGCTTTCTTTATAACTCACACCTGGTAACATCCTGGTCAATCTCTTCTGTCAATAATCTCCTCCAGTCACTGTCCTGTCAGAGGGTCATGAGCCGTTCAGAACATTCTTCCTCAGAAGGCGGTGGAGGTAAAACCTTTGGACATTTTTAAGGTGGAGGTGGATAGAGCTTTGGGAAACAAGGGGTTAAAGGTTATTCAGCAGGAAGTGGATTTAGGGATACAATCAGATTAGCGATGATCATACAGAATGGTGGGAGCAGGCTGAACAGGCTGATTGGTTATTCTTGCTCTAATTTGTATGTTAATATGATTGTGTGTGAGATTATCTTTGCCAATTTTAAATTATTGCCAGTCTAGTTTTATTCTTGCAAAGATCGAAAATGCAGGAGACCCTCAGCAGGTCTGGCAGCATCCGTGGAGAGAGAAACAGAGTTGATGCTTTGAATCCAATGATCCTTAATCAGAAGTGGGAGGAGCTAGCAGAAGGTGGTATTTATCTTGATAATGGGGGAAGGGTTATGAGGTGGGGCATGAGGAGGAACAAGATGAATAAATGGAGACGATGCCCAGAAAGAGGGGGGAGAAAGAGGAAGCAGAAAAAGGTAAAACGAGGAACTGCAGATGCTGGAGATCTGAAGCAGATGGAGAAACTCAGAGAAAGCTGAGATAATGTTTGAGTCTAGTGACTCTTCATTAGTACGTAAGGACTTGAGTAGGCCATTCAGCCCTTTCAGTCTGTTCCACCATTCGATGAGACCATAGCTGATTTGTGACCTAACTCCATATACCTGCCTTTGGCCCATATCCCTTAACACCTTTGCTGAACAAAAGCCTATCTGTCTCAGATTTAAAATTAACAACTGGCCCAGCATCCACAGCAGTTTGTGGAAGAGAATTCCAAACCTCTCCCACCCTTTGTGTATCGAAGTGCTTCCTAACATCTCTCCTGAACGCTCTGGCCCTCATTCCCAGACTTTAAACCCTAGTTCTAGAATTTCCAGCCAGTGGAAAGAGTTTATCTTTATCTACCCTGCCTTTTCCTGTTAATAACGCGGTAGACTTTCCTTGAAGACAGTCCTCTTCTGATTTCACTCCACAAGCAAAACTAAAGTAAAAATGAAAACAATGTCTTTACTCAGATAATAATCACATAATGCAAACTAAAATTTGAAAGTTTATGTTTATTGCTGTTTTGAACATCTCAAAAAATACACCCCCCTCAATAATCTGTTCTGCAAGAAAAGCAGTGGGTCTGAAGTTAGATGTAGTTCTTCGGAGCGGGGCTAAACACTGGACAAATGCTTCACTTTCCAGAGATACGATTTCGTGGTGTTCACTGTAGCCAACTGCCTCTTTATAATTAGCAAAACAGATGGAGCTCTTAGAATTTTATTACAACGAAAACTGCTCCACCATTTGCATTTAATGTATTGGTTACCTTCCTTCTGAAATATTCTCTTTGTCCCACATCACCCACTACTCTGATTTAAACATTTTGCATCTCTCCAGCTTGAAATCACCTTATGGCAGCTTTGGCTCAATTAAACCGGCTGATGTTGTGACAAGCTAGGACCTCTTTCTTTAGAGTGTAGGAGACTGAAGGGGGGATCTTACAGAAGTGTGTAAGATCACGAGAGGCATGGATAGTCCTTTTATCCCCAGGGTTGGGGAATCGAGGGCCAGAGGGCCTCAGGTTGAGGTTAGAGAGGAAAGAATAAAAGGGAACCTGAGAGGTAACTTTTTCAAACAGAGGGTGGTACGCATATGGAAGGAGCTGCCAGCAGAAGTGGTTGAGGCGGGTACATTAACAATGTTTAAAAGGCATTTGGACAAATCCATGGATAGGAAGGGTTTTGAATGATATGGGCCAAGTTCAGGGAAATGGAGTTAGCGTGGATGGACATTTTGGTTGGCATGGACCAGTTTAGGCCGAAGGGCCTGTCTCTGTACTGTAGGACTGTATGACTCTAATTAAAAACTAATTGTAGAATTGGTGCAGTACCCAATTCCCAATGTATTATCTGACTACTATCTGGTCAGCATGGACGAGTTAGATTAAAGGGTCCGTGCTGTATGACTCCATGACTCTATGACTCTAAGACTGATCCACTGTGGTAGAAAGACACTTGGATGGGAATGTGAGTAAGAGAGGGCAGGACAGAGTGGGTGAGTGAAAGAGTGCATGACGTGGTGGCAGATGGATAGGGACAGAGAATGAAACTGAGATAGAACAGCAAGCGAAACGCAGAAAGGTGTCCAGGGCAAAAGAGTGATGTAAAAAGAAAGGAAAGAAAATGGAAAAACAGAGAGGGGAAAAGACAGAGAAAGAGAGGTAGACAGTGAGACAGAGACAGAAAATGTGTGGGCATATTTGACATGCATGAGGATGGCTCCAGACATCTACAGTTACAACACTGGAATCTACCCGACAATGGTGGGAAATTGCCCAGGTATGTCTTGCACACAAACTGCAGGACAAATCCAAGCCAGCCAATCCCTGCCCCATCAGTGTATTCCCCATCATCAGTAAAGTGATGGAAGGAGTCAGTGACAGGGCTATCAAGCAGCAGCTGCTCAGCGACAACCTGCTCAGTGACGCCCAGTTTGGGGTCCCCCCAGGGTCACTCAGCTCCTGACCTCATTACAGCCTTGGGTCAAACATGGACAAAAGAGCTGAATTCCAGAGGGGAGGGGAGAGAGACAGTTCTTGACATCAAGACTGCATTCGACAGAGTGTGGCATCAAGGAGTCCTAACAAAACTGGAATCAATGGGCATTAGGTGGCAAACTCTGCAGTGGTTGGAGTCATGCCTGGCACATAGGAAGATGGTCGTGGTCGTTGAAGGTCAGTCATCTCGGCTCCAGGACATCTCTGCCGGAGTTCCCCAGGGTAGTGTCCTCGGCTCAACCACCTTCAGCTGCTTCATCAATAACCATCCCTCCATCATGAGGTCAAAATTGGTATGTTCGTCAATGAGTGTGAAATTTTGATCATCATTCGCGACGACTCAAATACTGAAGCAGTCCATGTTCAAATGCAACAAGATCTGGACAATGTCCAGACTTGGCCTGGCAATTGGCAAGTAACATTCACACCACACAAACGTCAGGCTGTGACCATCACCAATAAGGCAGAACCTGACCATTGTCCCTTAACAGTCTTTTGAGTGAAATGTCCACCTCAGATCCCAGTCAGCTTTCCCTGATCTGTGTAAAACATCACACGGCAACTGGTTCAAAGCAGGAGTTATTCCTGGTTTTCCTGCCTTTTAACTAACGTCGCAAAATCAGATTCTTCTGTGATGCAGAGGCAGTGTCCCTAACTCTGAGCCAGGAAAGCTGGGTTCAAGTCCCACCTGCTCCACAGGCATGTAAAAACATCTCTGAAGAGGTTAGAAAATATCTAATTATCTAATTTCAGATCATTAATACCTGAAAAATTCAGTTGGAGCTCATCTCAGCTGTTGTGCCACCAGTGATGTGCCACAAGGATCGGCGCAGGAGCCCACTGGTTTTTGTCATCGATACAAATGTTTTGGATGTGAATACAGGAGGTATGGTTAGTAAATTTGCAGATGACACCTCAGAGGACAACGGGACCTTGATCAGATGGAGTTTAATTTAGAGAAATGTGAGGTGCTGCATTTTGGAAAGGCAAGTCAGAGAAGGACGCATACACTTAATGGTAAAGTCCTGGGGAGTGTTGCTGAACAAAGAGACCTTGGGGTACAGGTTCATAACTTCTTAAAAGTGGAGTTGCACATAGACTGGATAGTGATGGTATTTGATGCATTTACCTTTATTGGTCAGTGCATTGAGTGCAGGAGTTGGGAGGTCATGTTGCTGCTGGACAGGACATTGGCTAGGGCACTTTTGGAATATTGCGTGCTATTCTGGTGTCCCCACTATAGGAAAGATGTTGTTAAGCTAGAAAGGGTTCAGAAGCAATTTACAAGAATGTTTCCAGGGTTGGAGGGTTTCAATTCTACAGAGAGACTGACTAGGCTGGGGCTGGTTTCCCTGGAGCATTGCAGGCTGAGGGGGGACTTATAGAGGTTTATAAAATCATGAGGGGCATGGATTGTCAAGGTGTTTTTCAGATGTTAGAGGAGTCCAGAACTAGAGGGAATAGGTTGAGGGTGAGAGGGGAAAGATTTAAAAGGGACCTAAGGGGCACCTTTTTCACACAGAGGGTGGTACATGTATGGAATGAGCTGCCAGAGGAAGTGGTGGAGGCTGGTACAATTGCAACATTTAAAAGGCATCTGGATGGGAATATGAATAGGAAGGGTTTGGAGGGATATGGGCCAAATGTTGGTAAATGGAATGGGATGAATTTAGTTTATCTGGTCGGCATGGACAAGTTGGACCAAAGGGTCTGTACATCACTGTGATTCCATGTTCTCTCTCATTTTTCTGGCCAAGTGATTCTGCCCCCATCATGTGTGCACAGCAAGGACTTCCTGAATTGTGTAGTTCAGAGTGAAAACGCTCGGGTCTGAACCTTACTAATATCTGAATTGCTATCACATAGTTTCCTATTCAGGTCTTCAGTTAAAATCTACAACAGCCTTTGAATGTTGTGAGGTTGGCATTGTCTGCTGGGGTCAAATGTTAGTTACCTGCTGATGATCAAGGACAGGTGTGAGTTATATCTGTCAATTGGGAGAGAGCTCAATTTATTCACTTTGGATACTATTGCTTTGCACTTTAACTGTTTTATGAGGACCAGCCAGTCACATGGTATTTTCTGCTCCTGTTTCTACATTTCCATTAGTCAGATTAGAAAGCTCAGAAGCATATCAAGAATTATCTGTCACCAGAATCAGGTTGACCCATTTATTAAAGCATTGTCAAGAACACTGTGAAATTAAATAGCTTTATATTGATACCTATCGTCTCCCACTGTGTGCTGCTCACTCAACCAACCTCTCCATTTCCATTAGCAAGATCGTATCAGGCAATTGAAACTCCACAGACTGACTTTGTAAGAAATGAGGAGAAAGTGAGGACTGCAGATGCTGGAGATCAGAGTCAAAAAGTGTGGTGCTGGAAAAGCACATCAGGTCTGAGGAGCAGGAGAGTCAATGTTTTGAGTATAAGCTCTTTGTCAGAAATGTGTAAGAGTAAATACACATTACTATAAGCTACATGCACTTATCATTCAAGGAAGATCTGAGTGAGAGTGTGAAGACACTAGTGAAGACACTGGTCCCAGGAACATTGCCTTCAGGGAGCACCCTCCCTAAGGGCATTGTGCCTCTCTCTACAGCCCATGGACTACAGCGGTTCAGCAGGGCAGTCGAATCGTCGACTCTCCTGCCCCTCAGATGCTCACTGACCAGCTGTGCTTTTCCAGCATCGCACTTTTTGATTCTGTAAGAAATGACATGATTATACGTCCCACATCACCTCAGCAGAAAACCAGCTCCCCTTTAAACTCGAGCTATTGGAACTGTCCTTTTTGTTTGTTATTTAAATCATTTGATTGGATATCTAAGCCATCCCATCAATTGTCACGTGTTAACAGGTGATCATAGGAAAAGGCTGCACTCTGGTTTTAACAACTCTTGTTGTCTTTAAATGACATATTGGCCTTGAGAGAGGAAGGGTGGAGTCTGGTCTGAATGTTGATACTGATACTGCAAATCTGAAATAAAAACTGAGTGCTGGAAATACTCAACAGGTCAGGCAGGATCTACGGAGAGAGAAACAGAGTTAATGTTAACTGATTGATGACCAGTTAGATCTGTTGTATCATATGATAAGTTCCACCCATTAGGATTTTTAAAAGTTTTCTTATGTGATGTGAGCATCACTGGGTCCAGCATTTATTGCCCATCCCTAGTTGCCCCTTGAGAAGGCAGGGGTGAGCTGAAATGTACACAAGGACTCTGTCCCCACTGTTCTCTGTGGCAAGGAGTTCCAAATCTCACAACTCTCTCAGAGAAGAAACTCCTCCCCATCTCAGTCTGAAATCAGTGCCCCTTTATTTGGAGACTGTGCCCTTTGGTCCCAGACCCTCCCATGAGGGGAAACAGCCTCTCAGAGTTGACCCTGTCAAACCCCTTAACAATCCGATAGGTTTCATGTCTCATTCTTCTCAACTCCAGTGTGTAGACTCACAACCCCTTTAACCTTCGCTGAAAAGACAATCCTTCCATCCCAGGGATGAGAAGAGATGAACCTGTATCTCAGTTGGACCTGTATCTTAACTCTAAAACTGTCACCAATGTAATGTAATTAGTTCTGGGAATAGGTTTGCTCGCTGAGCTGGAAGGTTCATTTTCAGATGTTTTGTCACCATGCTAGGTAACATCTTCAGTGAGCCTCTAGACAAAGCACTGCTGCTGTTTCCTGCTTTCTATTTATAGGTTTAGGTTTCTTTGGGTTTGTGATGTCATTTCCTGTGGTGATGTCATTTCCTATGGTGATGTCATGTCCTGTTCTTCTTCTCAGGGAGTGGTAAATAGGATCCAGGTAATTAGCTGTTAAGTACTATGTAATAAATAAAAATTGAACGAGCTGTGCGTGCTGTCTATCTGAAACAAAAACAGAAATTGCTGTCAGTTCTGAGGGCGGGTCACTTGACCTGAAACATTACACTGATTTCTCTCTGCAGATGCTGCCAGACCTGCTGAGCTTTTCCAGCAATTTCTGTGTTTGTTTCGGATATAATAAATGGGTACTGTTTACCGATGTGGGGTCCTTCCCCACATGGTGTCAATAAATCAGATCAGCACCAATAAGAAGGATTGGTGGCAGTGAATTTACCCGAGGTGTCTCAGATGGTGCACAGGGACATGGCCATGCCAACAGAAACACAGGTCAAGCTGGATGGAGCAGGGACAACTTGCTTTTTGAATCAGATCTCTTTGAGACCGCCACTTCAGCAGCGTCCTGAGGGAGGACTGCACCGTCAAAGGTACTGACCTTTGACCCAGATGTCAAAGTGATTTCCGAGGTTGATGGACCTGTTCCCAGGCTTTATTCAAATAATACTGGTGTTGGGGTGGGGGTGGTCAGTGGTCTTGCAGCACTCTCTTGATAAAATAGGAAGGGCTTGCATTTGAATAGTGCCTTCTTGGGATGGCCAACGGAGAATTGCTGTCACTGCTGTACTGTAGGAAACGCAGCCAATTTGTACCCTGCAAGCTCCCACACACAGCAATGTGGTTATAATCAACACATCAGGTTTCATTTTAAGGAATAAAGTCTGTAGGCCGAACATTGGCTCAGATAGTGGGGCGATCTCCACTGGGATTGTTGACTGTGACCCGAGGGAGAAGGTGGGAGCTTGATTAAGTCTCAAGGCCCCTCAAAAACATCAACATCGACAGTGCAGCAGCACCTCAGTACAATCATAGAGTCATCGAGATGTACGGCATAGAAACAGACCCTTTGGTCCAACTCATCCATACAGACCAGATAGCCCAATCCAATCTAGTCCCATTTGCCAGCACTTGGTCCATATCCCCTTAAGCCCTTCCTATTCATACACCCATCCAAATGCCTTTTGAATGTTGTAATTGTACCAGCCTCCACCACTTCCTCTGGCAGCTCATTCCATACATGTACCACCCTCTGCATGAAAAAGTTGCCCCTTAGGTCTCTTTTATATCTTTCCCCTCTCACCATAAACCTATGCCCTCTAGTTCTGGACTCCCCAACCCCAGGGAAAAGACTTTGTCTATTTACCCTATCCAAGCCCCTCATAATTTTGTAAACCTCTATAAGGTCACCCCTCAGCCTCCGACACTCCAGGGAAAACAGCCCCATCCTGTTCAGCCTCTCCCTCCAGAGGAGTATGGTGGAGGGTCAGCCTGGGGTATGCACTGAGGTGTCTGTACTGAAATTGCACACAAGTAAATACAGCTCCAACGCCCAAGAGTCTATCGATTGGCCAAAGGAAGGTGAGTTTTGTAGATACTACTTTGTTGAACTACCTATTGAGAAGCAGGAAGATTTAACACTTAGCTCCTGGCGTTCGAAACGATTGAGTCAGTCCCATTTAAGCCCCAACATCCGTCAACGTAAATGGGATTGGTTTTAATTAACTGGAGGCAAGCGTCACTCTTGATTTGTGCTTTAGAACATTAAAAATATCCTTTCTACAGAGCATGCCTGAAATCCAATCTATCTAAAGAGCTGCAGACCTATAAAAGCATTCAATACTTTGATGATTTATCAGAGTTCTAATTAGTTCAGAAGGAAGATGGATCTGAATGAGATATCCTTCCAGAATAGTTATCACAATATTTGATTCTTTTTAACAAAAGTGTGCCAAAGACACAAGATGGCATCCTGACTATGATTCCAGTGTTGCTCATCAATGGTTGCTTTCCTTTGACATACCTTTGTTCCCTGTTATGTCAACAGATTAAAGCCAGTGCTGCATGTTCAGTACTTGCCAGGTGGAGCCTTGTGAGTGTAACTGCATTTATATAGTGCCTCCAACCCAGTACAAATGTGTCTGAGGTACTTTGTCCAACCTTTAACGAACACAACGTAACAGCGAGCCATGTAAGGACATAGCAGCTGAGTCAACATTCGGTCAAATTTGACGAATGGCTTACATGAGGAATGAGAGGTTTAGGGAGGAAATTCCAGGGCCTCGAGACCAGATACGGAGAGGGATGACCACCAAGTTGGGGGGGGGGGGGCGGGGATGGAAGTTGAGGACCCTCGATAGGTCAGATTTGGAGGAACACTGATAACTTGGAGGGTTTTGTGGCTGAAGGAGATTACAGGGATAGGGAGGGGGAGGAAACTGAAGAGGGATTTGCTAAGACGGATGAAAGCTTTAAAGTTGAGGCTGTGCAGCATAGGAAAACAGAATGGGTCAGACATTATCGGGAGGTGGATGACGGGAGAACAGATTAGACACAGCAGAGTGGAGGAATTCGGAATAAAATTGCAAAGGACCAGGGGGAGTCTGTGCCTCCTGTATTATGTTCAGACACAGGAAGCAGATTAGATTCCCTACAGTTTGGAAACAGGCCCTTTGGCCTAACAAGTCCACACCGACCCTCTGAAGAGTAACCCACCCAGACCCATTCCACTCTGACTAATGCCCCTAACACTATGGGCAATGAAGCACGGCCAATTCACCCTAACCTGCACATCTTTGGACTGTGGGAGGAAACCCACGCAGACACGGGGAGAATGTGCAAACTCCACACAGAACAGTCGCCTGAGGCTGGAGTCAAACCTGGGTCCCTGGTGCTGTGAGGCAGCAGTGCAAGCCCTGCCTTACAAACAGGCAATCAAGGAACAAGAGGAGACCATTCGGCCCATTGAGCCTGCTGTGCCATGCACTAAAATCATGTCTGGCTGACCTTTAACCTCAACTCGACATTCTTGTGTATCCCCTGATCATCTTTCATCCCCTTGGTCATCCAGAATCTATCTCCCTCTGCCTTAAAAATATTTAAAAGTTTTGCACCCACTACCCTTTGAGGAAGGAAATTCCAAACACTCACAGCCAGCTGAGAGAGAGAGAAAAAAGTTTCCTCATCTCCATCTGAAATGGGCGACTTCTTATTTGTAAATGATGACTCCTTGTTTCAGTCCACTCCATTGGGCCCTTGAGGAGAGTTGAGATGGAGCAGTGTCTGGGCATTGGGATGTTTTCAGCTCCAGCCGGAATATTGAGGATGTGAGTTAGAACATTCATTCGGGAAAACATTGGTAAAGCAGTCATTCCATTATGTTGGCCACATTTTCATTTTCGAGGGAACTACCAATGTACCAATAAGCTGCATCAATTATACCAAGTCCCCAGTGTCATTCAGTGTGAGTGAAAATAGAGAAGAAACAAAGAAAGACCTATATCTATATAGAACCTTTCCTGACCCGAGGATGTCCCAGAGAGCAACAGAAGTGCGATTTCTTAAAGTGTATTGCAGTGTAGGAACCACAGCAACCAATCTGCGCCCAGTCAGATTCCACAAACGGAAATTTGATAATGATCAGTTAAACTGTTCTGTGCAATACAGATTTGGGGATAAATATTCAAAGGGCTAATTCCCCTTCTCCTCTTTTGAAATAGTGGCTTATGACTTTTATATCGTCCTGAGAGGACAGTAAAGATCTCAGTGTTAGGTCCCATCAGAAAGAGGGCATCTTTGAATGAGCACACCCCCTCAGTGTCAGTGCTGTGTGGTATCGAGTGAGAACTCTGTGGTCTGGTCTCAGGAGTCCCTTGAACTCACAATGTGGTGACTGTGTGGCCAGAGGGTCACCTCTGAGCAGCTCTCCCAGTGAAAGCTCAGAGGTGGCAGGAGCTACAGAACGGCGAAGGGAAGGCGATGGCCTAGTGGTATTATTGCTGACTATTAATCCAGTGACTGAGGAACTGTTCTAGGGAGCTGGGTTTGAATCCCATCATGGGATATTCATGGCGGAATTTGAATTCAATAAATATCTGGAAGTCTAATGATGACCGTGAATCCGTGGTCAAATGTTGGGAAAATCCCATTTGGGTCACTAGTATCCTTTAGGGAAGGAAACTGCCATCCTTACTTGGTCAGGTCTATTTGTGACTCCAGGCCCACAGCAATGTGATTGACTCTTAACTGCCCCCTGGGCAATTAGGGATGGGCAATAAATGCTGGCCCAGCCAGTGATGCCCACATCCTGTGAGCGAATGCTATAAAAAAGAAAAGGGAGCTATAAAGGTATATGAGAGCGAGAGAGAAGATTTAGTCCCGTGAGCCAAGGAAACGTGTGCTGTGAATAACTGTAGCGTTTGTGATATTCTTTCTGAGATTGAGGTCAATGTATTTTGCACTGGTTTTGTAGAAATACATCACAATGGAACAATGCAGGAATTGGAGGCTGTAGTGACAACTGATTGCCTGTAGCACACAAGATGGTTATTTGCTCAGCAACTATAGCGTGGTATTTTCAAACCAAAAATGAAAAGTTGAAGTAGCGAAATTGGGAGAGAGCAGAATATGAAATACCTGAAGATGAATTGATGCTGTCAATTTACTGTCTGCAAATTTACTGAAATGTTTCATTCTAAAGGGGCACTCTTTTCCTGGTCAATTAATTTGATGTGTTTTCTCAGCCTGTTCATTGACTGCTACTTCATTTTCCTTCGCTTTAGTTATTGCTGGAATAGCCTGCCTGACAGCACTGGGAACACCGGCTGTGAGCGATTGGCCATCCCCTCCATCACCCAATGGCCAAGAGGGATTTGCTCATATTCTCCCTCAATTATGTCACAACACACGATCTCTCAATGAGATGGATAGCAGAGGGATGCTGAAAGATGCCATGATTAGAATAGCTAGGTGATTGTTATTGATCAGTATAGATGTGATGGGCTGAAGGGCCTTTTTCTGGGCTGTAGATCTGCGTGAGTCTGTGACACCAGACACAGGCTTTGGAAAGGGAAGGCAATGGCCTTGTAGTATTAGTGCCAGACTACCAATTCAGGGACGCAGGTAATGTTCTGCTTCAAATCCTGCCACGACAGATAGGGGAATTACAACTCAATTAAAAATCTGAAATTAAGAGACTGATTGTCATCAAGGTCACTAATGTCCTGAAGGGAAGGAAACAGCCATCCTTACCTCGTCTGGCCAACATGTGATTCCAGACCCACAGCAATGGGGTTGACTCTTAATTAGGGATGACAATAAATGTTGGCCTAAACAGTGACACCCTCATCCAATAAACAAGTTGGGGGATCAGGGGTGTTCTGGTTTTGAGCACCTGAAGGTACTGCATAAGAATTTCCTGAGTATTGCCCAGAGAAAATTAATGAGAATGTTTTAAAAAGTTTGTGTTGTTCTTCTCGGGCAACTTCTGTTCATTCTGTTATTGAAATCCCTGTTGAACGACTTGTTCATGCACAACACTCCCTGTTTAAATGTGCAGACAGTAACTCACACTGCAGGTATTTTGATTCCAGCAGTCACACACTGTGCAATTGATTCAACAAGGAACAATCATTGTACCACATGGACTAGCTGAGGAAGCATTGAACTGGATCCGAGAATATACCTGAGCTGGGGAAGGGGATGGAAGTTTGGAGGGATGAGGGAAGGCTATTGGAAAAACGGATGAGGACAGGAAAGAAGTGGATGATTAAGGATAGAGGGTGAAGGAAGGTGGGAAGAAGGAGTGAAGGAGAAGGGAAAGGATGGGGAATGTGATGTAGGGTGAGTGATCATATACATTTTAATATTATGTATTTTTGAGTTTAGGATTTTGAATATTGAATTATTGCATGTGGGATTTCTCTGTGCCTAAAAGGATTTAATGATTAACTTCTAAGTACTTCTGTAGCCATAGTGATTTCTTTTAGAACAGTTTGAGAGAGATAGCCTCTAGAAACTAATAGGTTTTTGGGTACATTAGAAGAACTTAAGAGTGAACAAAGTGCACAATATTGTTCATTAGGGCTTCCTAATCGAAGAATCTGAGCTTTCTTTTAAGGGTAGAGGGAAACACCCACAGCTAGAAACGAACAATATCAGTTTTTATTTTAGTTTGGGGAGTTGCGCAGGGTTCTTAGCTGGAGATAGAAGTATCAAGAATTTGCTTATAAGAAAGGGAAAAGAAAATTACGATTTGTCAAAACAAAATCTCTGACTAAGGAGTTTAATAATAGTTCCAGGCCAGGAGTGTTTTGGTAAAACCTGGAAGAGATTATTTGAAGCTGAGAAGATTCAAGCTTAGGAGTGTGAAGGCTACAGGAAGAGGGGTTCAGATTCTCCAGATCAGGAGTTAAAGTTACAGATAAAGTGCACCTATTGAGGTCATCAAGAAGGAGATTCTGTCTGATGTCAGTACTGTAAAGGGATTACATTTTGACCATGTGTTAGAAATCTTTAAATGCAAGTTTTGCATCCATAGTTCAGTCCATTCTGTTCTATTCTATTCCGTTCTGTTCCATTCTATTCTATCTGCATTTATTTTGTGACAGAAACTGTTTTATTTTTAAAACCAAATCTGCCATATTGTGTGTTTATGCCTTAGTGGGAGATCATCACATTGAAACCAAAAATCAAAGTAACATTTGATCTATCAAACCAGCTCTGTCTTGGCCAATAATACCATGAGTTGGGATTATAACAGGAGGCAGAGACCTGGTAGGAAGAAGATGGAGAAAGAAGGAGAGAGGTGGGGAAGGAGAGAGGTGGGGAAGGAGAGAGGTGGGGAAGGAGAGAGGTGGGGAAGGAGAGGGTGCAGAGGGAAGAGAGAAGGGAGGGAAGAGGCAGAAGAGGAAAATACAGTAAAATTGCAATAAGTCAACGCTGGAGAAAAATAAATGGTAACATAGCAATGCAGCAAAATTGACATTAGTTTTCAATTTGTTTACAATGATGTGACCTTGTACAGTAAAAGGCATTGAAAGACATTAGAGGTTAGCTGTGACAGTAACCTTTTTCTGCTGAGCATGCTGTCTTTAGATGACTCCACCATGTCGTCGAGTAGTTAGACATGTTTTCCATGTTTTTGCCCTTTAGTTTGAAATCGTGAGCTTCTCCATGGCCTTTGCTCAGGATGGGTAAGCAGGCAGGTATTCATTAGACCCTTCAGGGTTATCACTGTGAACACCTTCCTTTTCGTCCATTGATACATTTTGTCCACTTTCCTGATCCGTGCCTCAAACCTGCTGCCATCCAGGTGGGTTTGTTAGCCTTATATTTAGTGGGAAATCTCTTTACATACACAATAAAATGCCACTTCTTCGACTCTCCTATCACAAAGGGGAGACATATTTTGGTACCATCTGTGTTGGCATGAAGCACACCAGTGACAAATTCCTTGCTTCACTTCCCACCATTATGTGTTTCATCTTCAAACACTGAAGAGCAATCTGGTAAAAGGGGAGCTGGTTGTGAAGTGGAAATGTCACTAGACTGGAATCGTGAACCCTAAGTTAATGCTAAGGGCACATGGGTTCGAATCCTACTTTGGCGAATGGTGAAATTTAAATTCACAATTTACATCAGACAAAGACGTAGTCTATTAGCCCATCCCTTATTCTGCTACTCCACCATTCAATGAGATCACTGTTGACCTGATAATCCTCAACTCTGCTTTCAGTAAAAGTCTAACTGGCATTGGTCATTAAAATCCATCTGGTCCACTAATGCCCCTTTAGACAAGGAAATCTGCTGCCCTTTACATGGTCTGGTTTGCATGTGACTCCAGACCCACAAACATGTAATTAGTGATGGGCAGTAAATTCTGGTCTAGACAGTGACACCCACATCCTCTGAACAAATAATAAAAGAGAAAATAAATCAGTTTGGCTTCATCCAGGTTGACTTTGTTCTTTGGTATGTATTTATTTGGGAAGTCAATGCAGATTTAAGACGCTAAGACCTTGAAGGTAAAGGTAGGCCATTCAGCCCTTTCAATCTGCCTACCATTCAGCGAGATCATGGCTGATCTGGTAATTCCTGACTCCATTTTCCTTCCCTCTACCCATAACCCTTTCTTCCATTCCTGATTAAAGATCTCAGCCTTGAATACACTAACGACCCAGCCTCGACAGACCTCTGTGATAAAGAATTCCACAGACTCACTCCCCTCGGACAGAAGAAATTCCTTCTCATCTCTGTCTTAAATATGTGATGCATTATTTCTGAGAAGATGTCCCCTGGTCCTAGTCTCCCCCATAAGGGGAATCAACCATTCCGCATCAACTCTGTCAAGTCCTGAGGAATCTTGAACATATCAGTAAAAATGCCTCTCAGTCTTCATTAATCCCTGAGACATCACTAAGGTGGCCTTGCTCTATTCTGATTGGTGGGTGCAGTCACGTGACAGGCATGCATGGGGTCAGCTGATTCGGAGTTAGCAATCCAGAGCTTCACTTTATCGCAGGCTTTTCCTTCCACTGGGTTTCTTTTCCTGCCAACAGCAATGGCCGACAACTCAATTTTCAGGATTGTCCAAGTTTGACTGACCACAAATCCATTGGAAAGCCTCCAAAGAGGGAAAGAGGAGGGAGTGAAAGGAAAATACATTTTGTGGAAGCCAGGTTTGGGAAGGCAGGGGGGTTGGTAGAGTGGGGCAATAAGGAGAAAAGGCAAGGTGGAATATGGGACGAGTGGAAGGAGGGAGGTGTTGGAGGACGGATGGAGCAAAGGTGAGAAAGTTTATGTCTAGTCAGTAAAGCAAACTGCGTAGTAGCCGATCACTTCAACATAGAGTTAGTAAATAATACTTCCCCATCCTTCATCACATCACTCACTGCACTTTCTGCTTCAGAGGCATCTGTCCTTTTGCAGCTTTACTCTCATATTTTGAACATTTCCTCAGTTCAGGGCAATTTACTGCCTCCTGTGTTTATCCCTGGAAGTGTCTGAGGACATTACTAAGTTGACTTCACCTTGTCCTTGACATCCAGCATTCATTAAGAGTGCTGACGTTTTACTGAAGTGAAAGTAATTACTGGGAATCGCTTCTCTCAAAGATGACTGTGTTAGTCTGAGAGTGTTCAAAAATGACAAATCCAAGATGACTGATGTCTTTTACAATACTAACGACTGCATTTATTTAACCATTTTATCATTTTGTATATCTTAAAGTGTTTCAGACAGCGAATTACTCTGAGGTCTACTGACCATTATCTAATTAAAATGTTTAAGATGACACAGGGATTTGATATTGTTGGGGGAGGTCCAGAATAAGAGGGGAGAAAAACTTCAAACTTGAATGAGGATGTTGCCTGGGATGGAGCATTTCGGCGATAGAGAGAGGCTGGATATGGAGCAGAGAAGTTTGAGACTGGATGTGATGGAGGTCTATAAGTTTATGAGGGACAAGGGCAGGGTGAATAGGAAGTTAGCTATTCCCCTGGCTTGATAACAAGGGAACACATGTTTAAAGTGAAAGGCAGGAGGTTTAGAGGGGATTTGAGGAAAACAAAATTCACCCAGAAGGTGCGGGGGAACTGGAATACTCTGCCTGGGAGGGTAGTTGAGGAGGGAAAGCCTCACAACCGTTAAAAATTACTTGGATGAACACTTGATGGATATGGGTCTAGTGCAGGAAAGTGGGACTGATGTAGATTTAGGATAGTTTTGGATTGAATTGAATTAGCTTTATTGCCACATGTACTCAAATAAGTGTAGTGAAAAATATACAAGTCACCTCTTACAATGCCATCTTAGGTACAAAGGTATCTATGTACAGACTGAATGGGCTGAAGGGCCTCTTCTATTCCACACTATATGATTGTGTGATTCGACTCCTGGGTGATATCAGCAAGTCCTTCCTCACGCAGAGAGAAATGAATATCTGGAACTCTCTGATCCCAAAAAAACCTGTGAGGGTTAAAGACCAATCGAATATTTCAAAGGTAAACAAGAATATTAAAAAATAATGAACAAAAGCAGGAAGATAATATTAAACTACAATCTAATTGGTGGAATAGATTCAAGGAATCTCCTTTTATTTTGTTGCTTGGGTGTGGGTCTCACTCATCAGTATTAATTGCCCAGAGGACAGTTAGGAATCAACCATATTACTGGAGTCACATGTAGGTGGAGAAGGACAGCAGATTTTCTTCAGTAAAGATAAAGCCATCGTTAGTGACAGAGAGAGATGACTGGTGCTGGTTTGACCTAAGGGTCACAGTGCCTCAGGCAGGGGGAGAGATTGAGAAGGAGAGTCCCTCACTGTTAGCATCACAAACCAGCCATGTGAGCTCATTTAGCTTTACCAAGCGACCATACTGAAGCATGCTGCAATAATTGACAACAGTTACTGTTAGGTCGGCTTTTTATTCCAGGTTTTATTGAATTCGAATTTCACCATCTGCCATAGTGGGGTTTGAACCCATTTCCCCAGAATGTTGATCTGGATTGCTGGCCCCAGTGACGTGACCATTCTGCTACTGCCTCCTGTTGTTATATCAGAAAATAGCAAAAGCTACAAGTTTGACTCCACAAACCGGACTGATGATAAATAACCAAAGAGGTGACCTTTGATTGAAACAGCAGCTGCAGGGATATCACCAGACTCATCAGCCTTTACACATTAACAAGCAGGTGGGGCCGAGCTTTAACCTCTCAACCAAAGAATGGCATCTCTCAGCAGTGCAGCGTACTCTCAGTACCACACAGGAGTATCAGCCCAGGCTCTCATGTGGCGCTTGAACCCTGCACACCTACTCAACACCAAGACAAAGAAAGAACGTGCATTTCCATAGCGACTCTCACTGCTTTGGGTTTCCTGTCGCAGAGGTGCTTTTTGAGGTGATGTCACTGTTGTAATGTTGGAAATGCAGCAGTCAATGTTCACACAGCAAGATCCCACTGTGGTAATGGCCAAATCATCTGTTTTAGTTTTAGTTTCTGTTGATGGGAAAATTTGTTGATGAGATTGGAGTGAAGACCACCTCTGTTTGTCTAAATGGTACCCACGGGGTCTTGACATTGACCCTAGAGAGAACGTGATGCCTCAGTATAATGTCTCAGCTAACAGTCAGCACCTCTGACAGTGCTGCACTCTCAGTGTTGCCCTGGAAGTGTCAGTCTAGATTCAGTGTCGAAATCCCTGGAATGGGGCAACTTCTGGCTCATACACAAAGCCATTACCCTCAGCATCGCCAAACTGTGATCACAGTGCGTATTAATAATTTACATCTTTATCTGGTAGTTTATGTTCCAAGCTGACAGCAGTATTGAGGATAGCCAATGGGTAATTGTTTTTGTTTTATTTCCCCAGCTGGTACGCTACACCATTGAGGGGCTTCTGCAACTTGGGCCCCTGGGGTCAACAAATTTCCTACCCGACACCAAATGTTTAATGGATGACAGAAGAATCAAGTTCCCAACTCTCAGGAAATGCGACGAGGTACCCAGAATAAACCAGAAACTCTGGGATTTCACACAGGTAATGTCCTGTTTGCTTCACCTGAAGGAGAGGGAAGGATGGAATAAATGGCAACTATTCCTGAACGTGAGCTGTTCACCAACGAGTCCTTGATTGTTAAGGGGTTGCTTGTCCAGATACTTATCCAGATGGATTGAGAATCAATAGAGGACTTAGATTTGACCAACTAGTGGTTGAGACCTAGAATCAAGCTTGATATTAAGGCTTTTGTAGCAATATTGTGCAGATTTAATTGGTGATAGTGTCCTTACCTCTGAGCCAGGAGAGCCAGGTTCAAGACCCACCTGCTCCAGAGCTGTGTAATGACATCTCTGAACAGATTGATCACATATGTTTTAATTTTAGCTGAGTGCGTTCGAATGTCCTGAAGTTGCGAAAGGCGCTATATAAGTCCAAATCTTTCTGTGTCTGTAAATGCCAACAGACCTCTCAAGGAATAATTTGGTCTTTATTTCTCACAATGGAAACAGTAAGTACATGTGTCTGTCTGTCTGTGTATACGCTATCTTTGATGGGATCCACATTTACCTCACAGAGAAGAATATAAATGTCCTCTCCCTCTGCTGTTTGTTTCTCCAGCAAAGGACCAGCTGTCATTGTACAAAACCCTCATCTCTATTGCACTCCAATAACACTCGAGAAGCTCGACACCATCCAGGACAAAGCAGCCCCCGCTTGATTGGCCCCACATCCACCACCGACGCTCAGTAGCAGCAACAGCAGTGTGTACTATCTACAAGATGCACTGCAGAAGCTCAGCAAAGATCCTCAGACAGCAACTTCAAAACCCATGCCCAGTTCCATCTGGAAGGACAAGGGCAGCAGATACATGGGAACACCACCCCCTGCACAATCCCCTCCGAGCCACTCACCATCCTGACTTGGAAATATGTCACTGTCCCTTCAGTATCGCTGGGTCAGAATCCTGGAATTCCCTCCTTCAGGGCATTGTGGGTCTACCTACAGCACATGGGCTGCAGCGTTTCAAGAAGGCAGCTCACCCCCACCTGCTCAAGGGGCAACTAGGGACGGGTAATAAATGCTGAACCAGCCAGCGATGCCAATGTCCCATCCTCACAACCAAGTCATAGCCTGACTGCAACAGCTCAGTGACATCCATCACCCCCCCCCTTGCCCAACAACCCCCACCAACCCCGGCTCTGCCTCTGGAAGGCATCTTTGTCACTTTTCAGCTCCAATCAAATGGCCAGTTTTTTAAGAGATCCTTTTTACTCTTCCAAAAACCTCTTTCTTTCATTGTCTGTGGAATTTGCAGCATTATGTTTTAGGATCCACAATTTAAATGCACTCAATTTGAGCTGCAAACCTTTCCTTGTTGTCCAGGATTTGTAAATTTACAGGAAAGCGACAGAGAAAATGCAGCATCTGATGGGTGGTTTCCTTGTAACAACCTTGAGTCTCCCTGTTGTTGACGCATCCATCATCTTCAGAAAATCACCTCTGGCCATCTTTATCCTTCCTCTACCTCCTGCAGCACATCTGACACCTTCTGTTATCATTTGTCACACCATCCTCAATCTTGCTACCTCTAATATATGCCTTCGAAATAACCTTTATCTCTGATGTTCGCGCTCCATCCAAATTCTAAGATTTTAGACGAAATTGTGCCTTTAAAGGGCAGCATTGTGGCACAGTGGTTAGCACTGCTGCCTCACAGCACCAGAGGGTTCAATTCCTGCCTCAGGCAACTGTCTGTGTGGAGTTTGCACGTTCTCCCTGTGTCTGTGTGGGTTTCCTCCGGGTGCTCCGGTTTCCTCCCACAGTCCAAAAAAGAATGTGCAGTTTCGGTAAATTGGCTGTGCTAAATTGCCCCTCGTATTAGGTGTAGGGGAATTGGTCTGGGTGGGTCGCTCTTCGGAGGGTCGGTGTGGACTTGTTGGGCCGAAGGGCCTGTTTCCATACTGTGAGTAATCTAAGATTATAACTTTTTATACCTTAGTTCTTTAACGTTACTGATATCTTGTGAGGGGCGTTTCTGCTTCTGTGGACTGTGTTGTATCATTTTAGTCTCTGTATCTGAGGAAAGATGTTGTGGTGATGGAGGAAGTGCACTGAAGGTTTACCACACTGGGATGGCAGGGCTGATAGAGGACGAGGGATTGAATCATTTAGGATTATGTTCATTGGAGTGCAGAAGCACATGGGGGGGGAGATCTGATAAAAACCTGTAAAATGCCAACAGGACGACACAGGACAAATGCAGGAAAGATGTTTCCAATGACCAGAGGTCACAGTTTAAGGACATGGGGTAGGACATGTTTAGGACTGAGATGAGGAGAAATGTCTTCACCCAGAAAGTGGTGAGCCTGTGGAATTCTCTGTCACAGGAAGCAGTCAAGGCCAGACCGTGATGTGGAGGTGCCAGGATGGACAATGTCAGAAACACAGGATACCAGTTTATATTCCAACAAGTTTATTTTAAATCACAAGCTTTCAGTGCACTGCCCTTTTGTCGGGTGAAGGGTTAAGGGGCAGTGCTCCGAAAGCTTGTGATTTCAAATAAACCTGTTGGACTATTACCTGGTGTCAAAGGCCAAAACAGTGCATCATTTCAAGGAGTTGTACACAGCATTTGGAGTTAATGGGGTCAAAGGATATATGGGAAACAGCTGGAACAGATCATTGAGTTGGTTGATGAGCCGTGATCATAATGAATGGTGGGGCAGTTTCAAAGGGCTGAATGGCCTACAGTTGTCTCCATTTTCTATGTTTCTGTGTCTGTGTACCATATGTTTGTGATTTCGTTGTCTCCAAGATGAAAATAAAATTGGAAAATTATGCCAGGGACGGTTCATAAAGAGTGCGATTTGGTAATGCATGTTGACCTTCTTTTGCAGAATGGGCCAATTATTAACAGAGACACGGGACGTTGTTTGGAAGTGGAAATGACCAAGGACGCTAACTTTGGCCTGCGATTATCCTTGCAGAAGTGTTCCGGGCAAAAGTGGATAATCAGAAACTGGATCAAACATGCCAAGCACTGAGTGCTGATGGGATGTATTTGCTGCATCCCAGTGTATCTTTGTATATCTACTTCCACATGACATTGTGATGTGTAGCCAAGCACCCATGAGACATTGTGGGGGACACAACATGGAATCATCCAGTCATCCTCAATGAAGGGACACTTGATCAACACACTCATTTGAAATTATTGACTACTGCACGGCATTAAATGAACAATAATGATGTGCCTTTTTTCACTTATAAACTTCTTGACTGGAACCAGCCCCTTAAGCATGTTTCGGTTTATTATATTGGAACAGAAAACTGTAAATAATAACATTAAAAAAGACTTAAATGTTTACAAGACTAAATGCAACCATTTTAAAGGGGAGGCAGGAGTGGAGAGACCAAAGGGATTAACGAACACAAGTCTTGGGAAGATGAGCAGGTTGTTAAAAACACTCACACACCAGATCCTGAGTTTTATAAATTGGTGCAGAATGGGCTTTTCTTACCCAGTAAACAGGTGGGAGCCCTGGGCTCAGGGACAGGGAGATAGCAGACTCAGCACCGAGTTAACTTCACAACCTGATTTCCCCAGGAGACATCTCCCGGGAAAGCTGTTATCTAGGTTGGCTCCCTGCCTCATGAAGGTAGATAACTACTCTGTTAGTCTAGTTAAGGCTCCACGTTGGGGCTGTGCTGCCCCTGTCTCAGTCCATGATGGCAGCGTCCTGCTAGACAGCCATGGGAATATTGGAGCCATGCTCCCCATTGGCAGGGACTGCAGGGTTATCACACAATGTATCCCCATCCATAAGTAGATCTGCAGAGGGGTTATCTCTCTCCGACCTGAGGTCTCCACTACCCTCAGGCCCCTTCACTGCACTTTGACACATACACACACTCTCGCACACTCACAGTTACACACATTCTCACACACGCACTCTCAGACACACACAGTCATATACACTCACACTCTCTCACATACTCTCTCACACACACACACACACAGACCCTCACACTCACACACATACTCACACTCTCGCTGGCACACACACTCACAGTCACGCACTCACATTCTCTCACACTCACACACACTGGCTGTAACATGATTACATCACTAACACATTAACACTGTTTCTAAAGTGCGATTTTTCTATAATGTGGGGTCACACAAGAACACAACCATCACGTTACAGAAGAACTACCCGTACAGGTGATCACTCAAACAACGTTAAACAGAAGATGGGGGCATTACTTAGAGGAAGCAGGTCCTGAAACAGAATGACATGTAGTGGGGAGTCCCTCTCCCCCCCCCCCCCCCCCCCCCCCACCTCCGTGCTAACACTGGGACTTTGTGTTCAATTCCCTGGGGTGGGATTCCAACTCACAGCTTTTGGACCCAGAGGTCAGCTTTTTCTAACACCACTGGCAAAAGATACAGCAGATGGTGTGACCATAGGGAACAGTCTCCATGACATTGCTCACATGTCAATCCAATCTGATCCTGCACCCTCCTAACACTTTACTGTTAATCCTTTTTAAGTTTCCACCAACCTTCCATTAGAAATCGGCTCCCCCCTGTAGATTTTCCATTACATTTTCCACCGAAATCTGAGCCATCAACAGAATGGAGCTGATTTTTCCTGTAATTTTCAGAGTTGTTCAGTTGATTGATTTATCTGGCATCAAAGGAGCAGCATAGCCCACTCCCTGCTGGCTTGAAGCCTTTGGGAATAACTTAATTACTCAAAATAAAAGTGAACGACTTGGGCAGAGCAAAGGCATTACCACTGCATGGAAAAGATCAAACAAATTGCAGCATTTGGGATGGAGAGAGGGGCAAGGTGAAGGAAGGAAGGGTAAAGAGAGGAGCAGGGGGAACGAGGAGATGGGTAAGGAGAAGTCTGCGTTCTGTAAGCCTCCAACACTTCTTTTTGGATTTTCTACCAGAGTCTTGATGAGCTGCTCCAACTTCTCATTCAGCACTGCTGTACGTCAGTGCCATTTCCCTCAGTCACATAAACTCTCTTTTTCGGCTGACATCCCTTTCTCCATTCTCATTCTTGGTGCAATCTCTCGGGGTGGAACAGCTGACAAACAGCCACACCACTCATGACAGGAACAAGGTCAAAACACATCCGTCGATTTATTTTTTTCTCAAATTGTTTAAGTGGTTCTTTGTCCTCAACCTGCAATCCCGAGCCTTTGTTACAGCTCTCAGCCAGAGGGTGGTGACTCTGTGAAAAATGTTGCTGCAAAGGGCTGTGTCATTGAGTGTCTTTAAGACAGACATAGATCTGTTTTTGATTGCTAGGGGGATCAAGGGTTACAGGGAGAAGGGTGGAGGATGGGTTAAGAAACATACCTGCCATGATGGCATTGCAGTGTAGATTTGATGGCTTAATTGGCTCCTATATCATGAGGTCTTATGGTTTTGTTCTGAGTGATCACTCACACTCTTTACTCCCTACAAGTGAACTGATCTGGGCAGCGATGCATAACGCCTTATGTTTCATTAGGAAGCTATTTCTCCATTGGATGAGCACAGTGCAAGGTTCAGGTCCATCGAAGGGACACATAAGTATTGAATTGACAGCTCATCAAGATGGTTACAACAGAGTGAAGGAGAAAGTGAGGACTGCAGATGCTGGAGTATCAGAGCTGAAAATGTGTTGCTGGAAAAGTGCAGCAGGTCAGGCGGCATCCAAGGAACAGGAGAATCGACGTTTCGGGCATCAGCCCTTCTTCAGGATTCCTGAAGCGCTTTTCCAGCAACGCATTTTCAGCTCTACAACAGAGTGAAGATCGTTACATTTTCTTGCACTGAGAACTTGATGAAAAGGCTGACCAAGTGTAGTTTCATATCAGCAAGAAACTTATTTTTAATGGAAAATTCTGGAAGCACTTTCATTTTTGCTTCTTCATGAGATGCATTAATTGCTCATCCTTAACTGAGAGAGCAGCTTCAGTATCAATCCCATCGCTGTGGGTCTGGAGTCACATGTAGGCCAGACCAGGGAAAGGCGAGAGATTTCCTTCCAGAACGGACAGTGGTGAACAAGATGGGGTTTTTATTACAATTGACTGTGGTCACCATTAGGCACAGTTGGTTTTTAATTAAGTTCAAATTTTCGTCATCTGCCATGGCAAAATTCAAACCCATGTCCTTCGAACATTAGCTTGGCATTCTGGATTATTAGTTATTCAGGGACATTGCCACTACGCCACTGCCTCCCCCATGATCTAGAATGTTCTGCTTGAAAAGATGGTAGAAGTAGTTTCAAAAGCGTAGCATTTATTTATATAGTGTTTAATACCATTCTTCCAATGGTCTGCCCTGGTTAGTATGTTCTATATGAGCCTGCTCCCACCATATCCTGCTATCCCTGTCTCCCTCATGTTTATGTGAATTCTCCTCAAATCTCCCCCTCTCTCTACCCTTTGTATCAATCATTCCCTGAGGCAGCAAAATTTACTTTCTAACTTGACTCAGGGTAAGCTGGATTCACTCAGTTCCCAAGAGGATTTATTAGTGATTATGTTATACCAATGGTCCCTAATTCTGGTCTCCTCACTCAAGTGGAAACAGTCCAGGTGCAGGGAAAATGTTTGTGCTGCAGGGATCGGAGTGAGGTAGAAGGATGCTCAGAGCTGTACAAACCAACAGGATTCACCAGAGTGGTCTGAAATGACGGATAACACACATAGCCAGTGAATCTTACAGTGCGGAAGAAAGCCAGTCGGCCCATCATGGCTCTGCTAGCTCTTTGAAAGAACTATCCAATTAGACCCACCTGCTTGCCCTTTCTCCAAACTCTGTACTCTCTTTCCACTTTAAACATGTTTCCAATTCCTGTTTAATGGTTCCTATTGCATGTCCTTCTACTGCCCTTTCTGACAGCTCGTTCAAAGTTGTAACTCACAGAATGTAAAATCAATCCTCTGTTCTTTTATTTGTTATTACATCTGTCTGCGTCAGTTCGAGATGCTTCTTGTCAGTGGGACTTTCTCTTAATTTACTCTGCAAAAACTCCTCGTGATTTCTGTTACGATCGCCTTAACCCTGCAAGGACAATAATTCCAGGTCCTCCAGTCTCTCCACATGTGAGGAGGAAGGAACCAGGAAGAGAGTTCTGGGGTACTCTGGAGATTATTGCAAGGTGTGGATTGGGCAGTCCGTGGAGACAATGTGATGTGTGTTGGACACATGAGTCCCTATGTGTATGACAGGTGTCATTCACAGAGCTATAAGGTGTCTACTCCATGCTTCAGTTTTGGTTTCTAGATCTTCCTGCAGCTTTGCTTATATTTCTCCCTGAGTCTGCACCCAGGCTCAATTAATCAAGCACGTTGAACATCCGTAGAAAACAGTCATGTAATAAGAAACAGAACAATTAAACCATTGAGCCACAATAGGACCAGGACACAAACTACATGGGAGCCCCTTTCCCCAGAGTGTAGGCAGTGGATGGAATGTCGAAGATTTTCAGCATGAAATGGCCTCAGGCGATTAATGGGTTTAAGCTGGGGTTTAGGAAGATTTTGTTTTCCTTTCCTCTTTTACAGGTTGTGGGTAATTTTCTTTATTCATCCATGGAATATGGGTGTCACTGGCTGGGCCCAGCATTTATTGCCCGTCCCTAGTTGCCCCTTGAGAAGGTAGGGTTGAGCTGCCTTCTTGAACCACTGCAGTCCATGTGCTGTGGGTAGACCCACAATGCCCCGAGGGAGGGAATTCCAGGATTCTGACCCAGGAATACTTCAGGAATGATGATGGGAAGTGGCTTGGAGGGGAACATGCAGGGGGTGGTGTTCCCATGTATCTGCTGTCCTTGTCCTTCTAGTTGGAAGTGGTTGTGGGTTTGGAAGGTGCTGTCTGAGGATCTTTGGTGAATTTCTGCAGTGCATCTTGTAGATGGCACATACTGCTGTTACTGAGTGTCAGGGATGGAGGGAGGGGGTGTTTGTGGATGTGGTGCCAATGGGCTGCTTTGTCCTAGATGATGTCGGGGTTCTTGAGTGTTGGAGGTGCACCCATCCAGGCAAGTGGGGAGTATTCCATCACACTCCTGACTTGTGCCTTGTAGATGGTGGACAGGCTTTGGGAGACAGGAGGGGAGCTGCTGGCTGCAGGATCCCCAGCCTCCGACCTGCTCTGAAAGTCATTGTATTTATTTACTGGATCCAGTTGACTTTCTGATCAATGGTAACCTCAAGGATGTTGATAGTGGAGGATTCAGTGATGGTAGCACCATTGGATGTTAAGGGGCAATAGTTGGATTGTCTCATGTTGGAGATGGTCATATCCTGGCATTTGTGTGGCACAAATGTTACTTGCCACTTCCCAGCCCAAGCCTGGATATTGTCCAGATCTCATTGCATTTGGATACGGACTGCTTCAGTATCTGAGGAATCGTAAATGATGTTGAATATTGTGCAGTCATCAGCGAACAGCCCCACTTGACCTTATGATAGTCATTGATGAAGCAGCTGAAGATGGTTGGGCCAAGAACACTCCCCTGAGGAACTCCTGCAGAGATGTCCTGGAGCTGAGATGACTGACCTCCAACAACTACAACCACCTTCCTCTGTGCCAGGTATAAATCTAATCAGCAGACAGTTTGCCCCCTGATACCCATTGATTCCAGTTTTGCTAGGGCTCCTTGATGCCACACTCAGTTGAATGCAGCTACGTTGATGTTAATGGCTGTCCCTCTCACTTCCCCTCACAGCGAAGACCAGCATTTGTTGCACATCCTGAATTGCCTGCCCTTGCCCTGAGTGGCTTGCTTCTTAATTTCAGAAGGTTTTGTTAAGAGTCAGCCACATTGCTGTGGGTCTGGAGTCACACAGACTGAGCATTGCTGTGGGTCTCTTGATCAATGAAATGGCAGCAATAAACACTATTACGAGAGGAGAGGAGGAAGGTAAATCTGCGACGCTGCTGGAAAAGAAAATTCCTAGTGAAGTTGTTGGATTCCTTAATGTTTTCTGGCAGTAAATTAAACTAATTGGCACACTCAGAAAGTGATATTGCAAAGGGCAGTAAAATTAATCAGGATCCCAGGAGGAAATGTTCTGCTGAGCTGGCTGGAAAAGGGACACAGTTTTCAAATTAGTGAGAGGGAGGAAATAGACGTCTCAATGTGGCAGAAATCTGTTCAGCAGAAACCTGCCAAAGTACTTCACCCACACTCCGTCTACCGGAGGAATTATTTTATCTGCCATTAGACAGATTCCTATCGGGACAGCGGGGCACTGGCTGGATGTCACGAGGGACAATCTTCAGCTCTCGGCACACCTCATAGTGCGGAACCAGGCCACTGGGCCCGTTGCAGTCATGGGATCTCCTTGGCAGGCCTCCAACATTGAGGAATACAACAACTTCACTAGGAATTTTCTTTTCCAGCAGCGTCGCAGATTTACCTCCCTCCTCTCCTCTCATAATAGTGTTTATTGCTGCCATTTCATTGATCAAGAGTTCCTGCTCTGTTAGACGTAATCTCTTTCTTTTCTGCCATTCTGAAATGTCGAGTCACCACACAGTAAATTCTTTCCATACTATTTTGTTAAAGTCACTTATCCAGAGGGCATCAAGTGAGGCCAAGCCATGACCTAATTGAATGGCAGAACAAGTTCAATGGGCTGAATGGCCTACTACTGTTCTCATGCTCCTTTGTAGATGATTGGCTGAGTGGCAATGTCACTGGGCTAGCAATCCAGAAACCCAAGCCAATGCTCTGAGGATGTGGGTTCAAATCTGTTTACGGCATCTGGTAGAATTTCAATTCAATTAATTAACCTGAAAGTGAAGTCAAATCTCAGTAATGGAGATAGCTGGTGTTCCCTGTGGTGGATGTCTGAATATTGCAATGGTAATAGGTCATGGCAATTAGTCATAGAGTCATAGAGCTGTACAGATACAAACAACCAGGCAGGCGACTTCTACCCAAGCTCGGTTCTTTCCTGGGAGGTGGGTGTCACTGGCTGAGCCAGTATTCGCTGCCTGTCCTTGGACTGAGTGGCTTGATGGGGCATTCAGGTGGTAAGGGGCAACCACATCGCTGTGGGTCAGGAGTCACGTGTTGGGCTGACCAGGTAAGAAAAGCAGATTTCCTTCCCTGAACGGCACTAATAAATCAACAATTGATGATGATTTCATAGTCACCAACACTGAGGGACAAGATTTTAATATTGCTGCATTTTGACACGGACTGCTTCAGTATCTGAGGAGTTGTGAATGGTGCTGAACATTGTGCAATCGTTGGTGAACATTCCCACTTCTGACCTTAAGGTGGAGGGAAGGTCATTGATGAAGCAGCTGAAGATGGTTGGGCCTAGGACACTACCCTGAGGGAGTCAGGCAGATATATCCTGGAGCTGAGATGACTGACCTCCAACACAACCATTTTTTTTTTGTGCCAGATAAGACTCTAACCAGCAGAGAATGTTTTCCCTGACTGCATTTGATTCCAGTTTTGCTAGGGCTCCTTGATGCCACACTCGGTCAAATACGGCCTTGATGTCAAGGGCTGTCCCTCTGAGTTCCCTCACCAGCGTAGTGGAGGCAGGTACTTCTGCAACTTTTAAAAAGCACCTGGATGACTACTTAAAATGCCAGCACACAGTAAGCTATGGACCAATGGCAAAGAAATGTGACCGGCATAGTTTGGTGTTTGTTGGTTAACATGGACGTGGTGGCCCAAAAGCCCTGTTTCTGTGATGTATGACTCTATGGCTCGATTGTCCATGTTTGACCCACGGCTGTAATGAGGTCAGGAGCTGAGTGACCCTGGGGGGAACCCAAACTGGGTGTCACTGAGCAGGTTATCGCTGAGCAGGTGCTGCTTGATAGCCCTGTTGGTGACCCCTTCCATCTCTTTACTGATGATCGAGAGTAGACTGATGGGGCGGTAATTAGCCGGGATGGATTTGCCCTTGTTTCTAGAGACTGATCAAAATCCTGGAACTCCCTCTTTAATTGCATTGTGGGTCTCCCTAAACCAAACAAGCTTCAGCAAATCACCACCCTCTCAAAGTTAATGAGGGAGGGGCAATCCATGCTAGCCCAGCTAACAAGGCTCGATTCCCGTGAATGGTTAAAAGATGTCACCTGCTCAATGTTAATTCTGGTTCTCAACGTCAGACTGCATCTCTGGTCAGCAGCAATCCAAGGAAGAGGGTCAGACATGCCAATCGCTCCATTGCCAAGCCCCCCCTGCCGTACCTTCGCATAGTGGCACACGGCGACTGGGCCCCTCGTGAGCCCAGGCTAAAGCTGGAGAGGCACTCGCAGGAGATTTGGTTCCTAGCCACATACAGGTACCAGACTCCCAGGTCGGAGGGGTGGGGGGAAAGCTCAACTGTCCTGTGGGTGCCTCCTCAGAGACAAAGTCTCAAGGAATAAACCCTGACACAAGATCAGGCATGGTAAAGGTGGACCAATGCCCAACCCTAGACCAGAGTGGTGCTGGAAAAGCACAGCAGGTCAGGCAGCATCCGAGGAGCAGGAAAATCGACGTTTTGGGCAAAAGCCCTTCATCAGGAATGGCTTTTGCCTGAAACATCGATTTTCCTGATCCTCAGATGCTGCCTGACCTGTTGTGCTTTTCCAGCACCACTCTGAACTAGACTCTGATCTCCAGCCTCTGCAGTCCCCACTTCCTTCTAGTTGATGCCCAATTCTGTCTTCATGCCACAATGCCTGCAACCAAATGCAGTTGGCGTATTCTTTGGAACCAATTAGGGAGGCGGGGGCGGAGGGGGGAAGGGGGTAAACATGTAATACAACATTTACATGGGTTCACATCCTGGACAGGGCACTCCAGGTTTGAGGAACACAACGTCGAGAGTCAAGGGCTAAACCATTGTCTCACCAGTTGGATGGCTGCTGGAGATTCCCCTCCTCATTCTCCCTGCCAAAGCACCTCACCCTGCAAGACTTTATATGCAAATCAGTCTGTCACTTACTTGTCCAACTTGAACAGTTTCAGTACAATACAGTGGAAGAAATGGCTGGCAAGCTGCAAGGAAACATTGATCATAATACAGAATAGAGAAAGGAAAAAGAGAAGATTAAGGCAATAGCCACAGAGAGAAAATCAAAATCAGAGTGAGATTTTAAAGGCAGGACCTTGCCCATTTTCAATGGATGTGCTGATCAGCAGCTTGGTCTGTAGATCAGGAACACAAAATATTCCAGCTGAATGGGTGCTAATCAAATGCATCGGAGTAAGTGCAGAGGGAAATGCAAAATGATCCACTTTGGTCAGAAAAATGGAGAAACAGAATATTTTTAAGAAGTGAGGCACAGTCAATTAGGACTTTGGTGTTCTCATCCACAAATCATGAATGATGAAGACACATTAGCTTTTATTTGCAAAGGGGGAATGACATATATAATATTTAAGCAGTGTGACTTCAGCCATGTAGGACTTGGGTAATTCTTTATTGACAGGGCTGTGTCTTTAACAGAGGAGAATTTCCATGGGACAATAAGCTTCACTAGATTGTCCAGTAACCTAGACATTCTGGGGTTTAGAAGGACAACAGGTGATTTCATTGAAATTCAGAGAGAGTTTGACAAGATAGACACTGCGGGATTGTTTCCCCTGGCTGGAGAGCTAGGGGATACCCAGAGTAAGTTGCTTGCCATTCCAGTATGAGATAATGTGGAGGTGGACAAAGTCACACAACACCAGATTCTAGGCCAACAGGTTTATTTGAAATCACATGCTCCTTCGCCACCTGATTTCAAACAAATCCATTGGACAATAACCTGGTGTCGTCTGACTTCTGACTTGATCTGAGATGAAGAGATATCTCTTCACCCAGAGGGTTTGAGAACCTTTGGAATCCTGTAGTGGGCTGTGGATGACACATCATTGAGTAGATTTCAGGTTGAGATAGATCGATATTTGGGCCATGGGGACAATGGGGACTGAGCAGGAACGTGGAGTTAATGCAGAGGTTAAGCGATGAGTTTATTGACCGGAAAAGCAGACTTGAAGGACTGAACCGTATGTACCTGCTCATATATTACCTTTATTGATGGATATGAATCCATAACCAATAGAAGCAGTCATTTGGTAATCCAGAACTTGGGAACTGCTGAAATAAGGAAAAACATCTGGTCAGGGCTTTTCATCTTGCCCTGTTAAATACAAAACAAAAAAACTTCAACAAAATATGTCTACTTTCAGCCACAGATGAGTGTAAGATTAAATCAACTTGTTGAAATAAAACAGAAAGGGGGCTCAAGCTGAGGTATGATATTGTTCAAAACAAGTTTTATTTCCTAGACATTATTGATGATTTGTGGATCTATTTTTATTATTTCTCCAGTTCCGACTCTACGTTTTGAATATGCTGATTCGCAAAAATCGACACATTCCCACACACACTCGCACTCTCCCACACATGCAATTTATTTACAAACAAGTCATTGTAGTCCCATAAAACCATTCTGTCTGTGGCTCGAAACATCACCCCAGACTCTCTTTGTTTATTCAACCTTTAAATTAAATTCTGTGCAAAATATCTGACAGTCTCACATGCAAACATGTTTGAGATGGATTTCCAAGCAGTACTCTTAAGAGTGTTTTTGAATTCATTCAATAAAATTTTAGACTAGATTCCCTACAGTGTGGAAACAGGCCTTTCGGCCCAACAAGTCCACACCGACCCTCCAAAGAGCAACCCACCCAGACCCATTCCCCCTAACACTATGGGCAATTTAGCATGGCCAATTCACCCAACCTGCACACTTTTGGACTGTGGGAGGGAACCACGGGGAGAGTGCACAAACTCCACACAGGTAGTTGCCTGAGGCGGGAATCGAACCCAGGTGTCTGGTGCTGTGAGGAAGCAGTGCTAACCACTGAGCCACCATACAATTCCATTGAAGGAAAATAGAAACAGAAATGAACAACATTAAATTGAACTTGAATGATGAATTAAGCTGAGCATTTTCCTTTGTAAAGACTCAACAGCATTTTGTTGATGTAGCTATACTGAGTTGGAAGTTGAAATTCTTGCGGTTGGTTCGAATCACCCTCAGCTGATGAGACACCTCACTTTGATTTATTCCGAGGATTAGAGAATAATAAGATCAATGGTTGGAACTAGCTTCACAGAAAGTGTATGATACTGAAATAGGGATGTTCTGGCTATGGAGGGAATACAGCAAAGAATTACCAGGCAGGGCAGGACTGAGGTGTGAAGAGAGAGACTGGATCCGTTACAACTATATTCCATGGGGTTTAGAAGAATAGAGGGCAAATATCATAGAAACCTATAAAATTCTAACTAAGGGTTCAGGACTAAGTAAGGACTACAAAATAAATGCAGCAAGTATATTCCCAATGACTCGGGAGTTCAGAACCAGGGGGTCACAGTCTAAGGATACAGGGTCGGCCATTTTGGACTGAGATGGGGAGAGATGTCATCACCCAGAGAGTGGGGAGCCTGTGGAATTCTGTGTCACTGAAAGCAGTTGAGGCCAAAACATTGAAGGTTTTTTTTTAAGAAGGAGTTAGATACAGTACTCAAGGCTAAAGGGATCAAAGAGTGTGGGGTGGAAGTGAGAACAGGAGACCAAGTAATGTTCCCTCAAAGCAGCACATGCAGCTGCTCTAAGGTTCCACCCCCTGGGGGCAGTGGTGATTGTGGCATTGCCTTCTGGTTTCAGAAACCACGGCAATGGAACAGAGATGGACAATCAGTCATGATCACATTGCACGGCAGGGCAGGCTCAAAGGGCTGAATGGCCTACTCCGGCTTCTATTTTCTATGTTTTTACGTTTCCAGGTCTAATTGGTGTGTTTTAGTGAACAGGCAGCTGGCTTTTCAAAGTTGGTTGCTTGGGCACTTTCAGGGTGAAATCCTATTTCTTAGATCTCTGAGCTTTGATTTATTTATACGTTGACAAGGCCGACCCACTTGCTTTCTGCAAAAAAGCGAAGGTAGTGTATTTATACTCTCAGCTGGTATCTCTGCCTTGATACCAGCTCAGTTGCTCTTTGATTTAAACAACATGAGATTTTGAATCAACAAATTCTGGACAAACTTTCTTTGCAAGAGTTCCCACAGAGCATGGGTGATGGAGTGTGCGTCATTTTCCAGGAGTATTTGTCTGCATTTAAAGGATTATAACTGCTTGGCAAGGAATGTGAGGTTTTTTTTTTGTATTAATCTCGATGAACAGCAATCACTGTCCCTGTTGGTGTCATGGGTTTTGTTGCTGATTTAAGAGCAGATAGCAACAACGTTCAGATATTATGCACACTAATCCATCCTAAACACTGGAACCTGCTGTCAAATCTTTTACACACAAGATTACAGGAAAGAATGTGGTCTCCAGTCTTGTCACAAGCTGTGAAGATGCATCACTTTTTGACAGTCAGCAGTCTTGTATTTAATACGTGCCATGAGTAAATAATTGTTTGGGCTTTGTTGCTGTGAGTTCTTACAGAGCAATTAGTTATGATTCATTATTTCTTTATGCACTTGAAGCATTTTAAAATTTTCTGCTGTGTCTTGCTCCTTGCACCCTGGTCCGTGCTGAGGGAGAGGTGAGGATCTGACCCAGTTCCGAGCCATCTGCAACTTTCAAAGCTAAAGATTGACCTGAAAAGGAAAATATTGCAGATTTCTGGCAATTAAGAACGACAAATTGCTGGGAATGTTCAGCCGTTTCTGTGCAGATGCAGAAGCGAAGCTGACGTTTCAGGTCAGTGACTTCTCGTCAGACCTGAAACAAGTGAGAAATGTTGCCAGTTGGTGTGTGAGTGCAGATGCAGAGAATGAGAGAGTAAAGCAAGTTGCAGTCAGCTGGTTGGGGTGACTCATATTGGAACAGGATGTGTCCATGATGAATGGGATGGTGAGGGGTAATCACATCAATTCCTCTCACATCAGACAACAAGCTGCTTTTTCAGGAATGGAAATGAATCTATTTGATTTTTCGATTGCAAAGCACCATCTGGACTTCAAGATAAATGAAAACTTTCGAAAACCAGTTGAAGTTTGGTGAAAATGCGAATATGTCAGTCCTACTGGCAGGATGGAGGCCAGCAACTGCCATTTGCATTTGCTTAGCACCCAAGGGACCTCTCAGGAGCATTATTGATCAAAACCTGATGACCAGTCAGATCAGGAGATGACAGGACAGTCTTAGTTACAGAAGTAAGTTTGAAGGAATGTGTTCTCGAAAGAGGGAAACGTGGCGAGGATTAAAGAGGGTTAAGGCAGCTGGAGACATGGTGGGGCTGTAAGCGGTGAAACTATACAACACTTTTCACACATGACAATAAATAAATTAAATCAAATCAAATTGACAAATGCACAAAAGGGAACCTGGGTCCTTGTGTTCATACAAGTAGCTACGGATTAAGTGTAGAAAACACGGCATCATTAAAGAGAGATAATTATGACAGCGGTGAATTCTCTCTTTGATTTTGTTTGAACGATACCTGACTTTTGTTGTAATATTCAGCTGTTCTGTATTTGATGATGTCAGTCTGCTTACTATTGATACTCTCTAAGTTTGATTGCTGAAGCCTGGCTCTGGGCTCAGCTAAAAGTAACAATGTTGGAAAAACAGCTGGAAGCTGGATTTGAAGCAAAGAGTTGACATGATTAAAAACTGTAAATAAAATCATTACACGCGTTAAAAACTGGTGTCACCTCAGAATAGCTCCATGGTATAACTGACAGTTGAAACGTTTGATGCCATATGGTTATATGTCTGTTTACTGCAGAAATACTGAACAGTGCCCACATTGTAAAACCTAAAACTATCCTGCTTAAATTAGAGTGTGACACAGTTCCGGTTATGGTGTGGTCTCCTGTGATACAGAGCCACATGGATTTGACAATACTACGAGGATATGGCGGGAGGGAGCTGCCCATTCCCAAACAGTGATGTTGGAGGGTGCAGAAGTTTGGGAGGTGCCATTTTTCTGGTGATCCTCCAGGCAATGGAGTAGCTACAGGGTGGGGCTGGTCTTTTCCAATTGACTCAGGGAGTCTGGGTTACTATGGTGATGTGCTCTGTTGCAGGCTAGAGTTATGGATAAGGATGATGGAGGCCCAGAATTCGTTCCATCCCTTTGGCTGACCAGAAACCTCGAGGAGAAAGTGAGGACTGCAGATGCTGGAGATCAGAGCTGAAAATGTGTTGCTGGAAAAGCGCAGCAGGTCAGGCAGCAAAAAAGGAACAGGAGAATCAACGTTGCCCGAAACGTCGATTCTCCTGCTCCTTGGATGCTGCCTGACCTGCTGCGCCTGACCAGAAACCTCGCCCTCTCTTGCTGCCTGCCATCATCGTGTGCTCGGTTTTGCAAATTAATAATCAGTCAGGCCCCAGATTGAAAACATTCCTTGATTGGCAAAGATATCAGCCATGATCAAGGGGCAGAGCAAACTCAATGGGCCAAATGGCCTATTCTGCTTTTCTACCCTATAGTCTAAGTCCTGGAGTGCAACTTAATCCAGGAGCTTCTAACTCAGAGGCATGGACACTACCCAATACACCAAGGCAAGCAGTGGCCCAACTTAAAATAGGGGCCATCAAAGGGAGATATTCATCAATGAACCCAAGGGCTGAGCTCTTGAATGGTGAGAATGTTGAACTCCCTAAGGCAGGGAGGGACAAAGGTCTCTCTGTAGTAATGGCAGTGTCTCAGATTCCCTACAGTATAGAAACAGGCCCTTAGGCCCAACAAGTCCACACTGATCCTCTGAAGAGAGATTCCACCCAGACTCCTGTTTATCCCTGACTAATGCCCCTAACACTATAGGCAATTTAGTGTGGCTAATCACCTGACCTGCACGTCTTTGGATTATGGGAGGAAACCGGAGCACCTGGAGAAATCCACGCAGACATGGGGAGAATGTGCAAACTCCACACAGACAGTTCCCCGAGGGTGGAATTGAACCTGGGTCCCTAGCGCTGTGAGGCAGCTGTGCTAACCACTGAGCCACTGTGCTGCACCAGTGGACTAATAATCTCATGAATCCTAGGCTAACATTCTGAGAACATGGTTTCAAATCCCACCATGGCAGATGGTTCAATATGACTTCAATGACAGAAAAGGATGCTGCAGTTTTTTTTTTACATGCTAGTTTAATGTTACAACTCTTAGGGTGGCTCAGTGGTTAGCACCAGGGACCTGGGTTCGATTCCACCCTCAGCTAACTGTCTGGGTGAAGTTTGTACATTCTCCCTGTGGTTGCGTGGGTTTCCTCCAGGTGCTCCTGTTTCCTCCCACAGTCCAAATGATGTGTAGGTTAGGGTGGATTGGCCATGGGAAGTTGCCCTGTGGTGTCAAGAGATGTGCAGGTTGGGTGGGTTAGCCATGGGAAATGCAGGGTTACAGGGATAAGGTAGGGGGCTGGGGTTGGGGCTGGGTAGGATGCTCTCTAAAGGGTGAGTGCAGACATGATGGGCAGAGTAGCCTCTTTCTGCACTGCAGGGGTGCTATGAAGGATTGGATGCATAGAAGCAGAAGTAACATAGACAAATAAGGGCAAAAGGAATCAAAGGAGTCATGGTGATCATCTGGGAAGAAGGGAAACAGAAGAGGTACAAGAAGAAGGCAAATACCAGCATAAACCCATTGGGCCAAATGGTCTATTTCTGTCCGGAATGTTCTGTGTTACTCTGTGTAATTTCCTGCCAAACTATGATGTTTTGATCTGAATTTCTGGCCTTCCACTGGTTCAGTGCCACCTTAACATAACCAGGCTTTCGGTTTCTCATGGATTCAGTTGGAACAAATGCAACTCAGGAACATGAAACATTTATGTTTTGATTGGAGACTAATAATTAAAAACACAAACTTGATCGAGTAAGTTAAGTTGAAATAAAGGAAGCTTTCCATTCATTCGTTTTTAACTCCTACATTGCTTGAGATAATAAGTCAATACCCTTATGGGTCTTGCAAAAGTGTGAAACGCAAGTTCAGCTGGAGGCAGGAGGTTATTGTATCAGCTGAGAGGAGCCTTTAGGTTTCAGGCAGAAAAACAGCTCACATTTTAAAAACCAGAGAAAAGGAATGCATACATGTTAATGTGACAATCCACCCAGATGTCTTGCAGCAAGATCAATAGATTTTTGTTGGATAGGGACATCAAGGGATCTGGGGTAATATGGGTGGAAGAGGTTGTGGTACAGATCAGCTATTATCTGTTATAATTACAGAATATGCTGGAGGGGTTGAATGGTTGATGGTGTAATTGTTACGGCCCTGTCCCCAGTTAGAACACAAGAACTGAAGAAATAGGAGCAGGAGTAGGCCATTCAGCCCCTCAAGCTTGCTCCATCACTCTACAAGGTCATGGCTGATCTGTCCCAAGCCTCAACTGCTGTCTTGTGTCAGTTCCTCATAGCCGTCAAATCCCTGAGGTTTCCAAAATTCATCTACCTCCTTTTAAATACGTCACCTTTTATACTTTTTAAATGCTCACTGTTCCTATTGTATCTCATCCTGCGGCGTGCAATACATTAGAAAGAGTTGTGTTTGTGTAGCACCTTTGACAACCACAACATGCCCTCAAAACATGAAAGGGGATCAGAGAGAAGGGTAGAAATGATTGGCTCTGAATTCAAGCCCCGCTTGAACCGAATCAAAGATTGGTCGATGATGAAAACAGAACGTTCTAGAGAAACTCAGCAGATCAGGCGACACTTGTGGAGAGAAGCAAAGTTAATGTTTGGAGTCCAACGACTGTCTTCAGAAAACCCATAAGATTACTGGACTCGAAATGTTAACTCTGCTTTCTCTCTACAGGTGCTGTCAGACCTGTTGAGTTTCTCCAACAATTTCTGTTCTTTATTTCAAATTTCCAGCATCCACAGTTCTTTGTTATATTATCTTGGCAGGTGATGTATTGCCTCAGTGTCCCAAACTATGACATCAGAAATGGCTGAAGGCATTAGATTCCACAAAAGCTATTGGAACTGATAGCATCCTAGCATCTGGACTGAAGACTTGTGCTCCAGAACTAGTGTTTTTTTCATTCATGGGATGAGGGCATCACTGGCTGGACCAGCAATTACTGCCCATCCCTAATTGCCCTGAGGGCACTTAAGGGTCAACCACATTGCTGTGGGTCTGGAGTTACCTGGCCAGACCAAGTAAGGATGGCAGATTCTTTCCCTAAAGGGTATGAATGCACCAGATGGGAGTTTCCTACAATTGACAAAGGCTATATGGTAAATTGAGGGCTGCTGGAAAAGCACAGCAGGTCAGGCAGCACCTGAGGAGCCAGAAAATCTTTCCGGCTCTTTCCTCAAATCTTCAGCGTCTACAGTCCTCACTTTCGCCTAATGGCTGTAAGGTGACCTTCAGGCTAGCGTTGTTTTAACTCCAGATTTTCATTCAATTCCAATTTCATCATTTGCTGTGTTGCAATTTGAACCAACGTCCCCCGGGGCATTGGCTTGGGTTTTGGAATTACTCATCTTGTGTCATTGCTCAATGTCATCACCTCCCCTGTGCCTCTATACAAGCCGTGCCAGTACAGTTACAACACTAGCATCTTCCCAACGAGATGGATAACCTCACATTTATTCATTTTATGTTACATTTGGCAAGAATTTGCCCTCTCAGCCAGTCTGTCCAAGTCACCCCTGCAACTTCTTAGCATCCTCCTCCCAGCACACACTGCCATCCAGCTTAGTGTCATCTGTAAATGTGGAGATATTGCATTCAATTCCTTCATCCTAATCATTAATGTATATTGTGAACAGCTGGGGTCCCAGCACTGAAGCCTGTGGGACCCCACTTGTTGCTGCCTGCCATTCTGAAAGGGACCAGTTTATTCCAACTCTCTGCTTCCTGTCTGCCAACCAGTTCTCCATCTTTATCAATGTATTACCCTGATACCATGAGCTCTAACGGAGCTTCCTAATCTCATGTGGGACCATGTCAAAAACCTTTTGGAAGTCCTCTGATTCACCCTTATCCACTGCACTGGATAAATAGCAGGGGGGAGGGGACAAACTGGAAGTTTAAGAAGGAATTTGAAGGGTAAGTTAGAACAAGGGAAGTCAAGAAAGACAACTGTATCAATTAAGCAGAAAACTCAGAAAGGGATCCTGCTGTAAGGTTGAGTGGAATAGGGGTTGATGGGAAGGGTGAGGGCAGTAACAAATTAAAAATACTATATATGAATGGACGAAGCATTAGAAATAAGATGGATGAGCTTGAGGCTCTTTTGGAAATTGGCAGCTATGATATTGTGGGGATAACTGAGACAGGGCCTGGGAAATGAATATTCAAGGCTACACGTGCTATCGTAAGGACAGACTGACGGGCAGAGGGGGTGAGGTGGCCATGTTGGTAAGGGATGATATTCAGTCCCGTGCGCGGGGGGACCTAGAATCAGGGGATGTAGAATCAGTATGGATAGAGCTGAGAAATTCTAAGGGTAGAAAGACCCTCTTGGGAGTTATCTACAGGCCCCCAAACAGTAGTCTGGATGTCGATGTAAGTTGAATAAGGAGTTGAAATTTGCCTGTCGCAAAGATGTTACTACAGTTGTTATGGGGGATTTCAACATGCAGGTAGACTGGGAGAATCAGGATGGTATTGGACCTCAAGAAAGAGACTTTGTGGAGTGCCTCCAAGATGGATTCTTAGAACAGCTGGTGCTGGAGCCGACCAGGGAGAAGGCAATTCTGGATCTGGTATTGTGCAACGAACCAGAATTGATCAGGGACCTCGAAGTGAAGGAGCCATTGGGAAATAGTGACCATAATACAATAAGATTCAATCTGCAACTTGAAAGGGAGAGGGTACAACCGGAAGTGACAATATTTCAGTTGAATAAAGGGAACTATGGAGCTATGAGGGAGGAGCTGGCCAAAGTTCAATGGTGCAATACCTTATCAGGGATGACAGTGGAGGAACAATGGCAGATATTTCTGTGTATAATGCAGAAGTTGCAGGATCAGTTCATTCCAAAAAGGAAGAAAGATCCTAGGAGGAGGCATGGGTGGCCGTGGCTGATGAGGGAAGTTAAGGAACATATAAAGTTAAAAGAGAAAAAGTATAACATAGCAAAGATAAGTGGGAAAACGGAGGATTGGGAAGTTTTAAAGAACAACAGAGGATTACTAAGAAGGAAATACGCAGAGAAAAAATGAGGTACGAAGGTAAACTGGCCAAAAATATAAGGGAGGATAGAAAAAGCTTTCTTAGGTATGTGAAAGGGAAAAACATGGTTAAGACTAAAATTGGGCCCTTGAAGACAGAAACAGTGGAATATATTACGAGGAACAAAGAAATGTCAGAAGAATTGAATTGGTACTTCAGACCTGTGTTCACTGGGGAAGACACAAGCAATCTCCCTGAGGTAACAGTGGCTCAAGGACCTGAACTGAAGGGAATTTATATTTGCCAGGAATTGGTGTTGGAGAGACTGTTAGGTCTGAAGGTTGATAAGTCTCCGGGGCCTGATGGTCTACATCCCAGGGTACTGAAGGAGATGGATCAAGATATCATGGATGCATTGGTGATTATTTTCCAGAGTTCGATAGATTCAGGATCAGTTCCTGCGGATTGGAGGGTGGCTAATGTTGTCCCAGTGAACCACAACAACTAGCACACGAGCTACAAATCTTCTCACAAGCTTTGAACACCTACGGGCGAGAGATGCTAAGACAAGCCAGGAAATGGGAATCCTGTGCCAACCGCCTAAGCGCCACATACGAACAACTCCGGTTCCTGCATAAATGCCGAAAGAATCGAATCCTTCCCACCAGTCAACAACCCACAAGCCAGGGACTCAGCCAGACAGAACGGATTCAGGATGATCCAGGTAATGATTACAGACGCTCACAACAGACTACACAAATACAAACAAGAAATTGCGCACCAAAATCGTTAATTTCAAAAACCACCAATCAGGAATGGACCCGGACCATAGAACACGCCATCACCATAGGACAGAACAGACCACACATCGCAAAAAATCAGCACTCAAAGAAAAAATGGCCAAACTAACACACAACAGAGAGGACACCACAACACACACCTGGGTTAGACACCTCTCCCACAGACACGGAAAGAACAATACTGGCCAAGGGACTCAACTACAACCACAGGGACGCCAAGACAGCAGACTTCCTAGCAGCACTAGAATGCACACTCAGGAACAATGGTCTGACAGAAGAGACACAACAAACAGTGAGACAAAGTATCGTACCGCTGATAACAAGAAAAAGACAAACACATAACCTCAACACCAAGGAGAGGGAAGTACTAAAATCACTAAGAAACGATAAGAACATAATCATACTACCAGCAGACAAAGGCAGAATGACGGTCATCCTGGACAAAGCAGAGTACATCCAAAAAGCACAACATCTACTTGCAGATACCAAGACCTACCAAAAGAGGGAGTTTGACCCCACCCCACAGCTCACCAATAGGATAAACAACACACTGAGGAATCTACAAAAAAACGGACAGATAACCAGGTCTGACCTACAGAGAATGAAACCTGAAAGCAACAACACCCCCAGATTCTATGGACTACCCAAAGTGCACAAACCAGACATCCCACTCAGACCCATAGTATCACTACCAGGGACACCATCACACAAACTGGTTAAAGAACTACAGCAGAAACTGAAACACCTGATCAGCGGATCCAGACAATCTATACAATCGACACAGGAATTCTTGGACATCATCAGAAATATACACATAGACAAGGAAGAAACTATGGTCTCATTCAATGTAACGGCACTGTTCACCTCCATCGACAAAACCCTAGCCAGAGAAACAATAGCCAACCTGCTGGACAGACATAACAGACAACAGGACGTTGAACCTATGAACAAAGACGGCATTCTCAAACTACTGGACCTGTGCCTCACAACACACTTCACATTCAACAACCAGATATATGAACAAATCAACGGCACACCCATGGGCTCACCCATCTCTGGACTCATAGCAGAAGCAGTAATGCAAAGGTTAGAACAAACAGTCTTACCGCAAATTCAACCCAAACTCTGGGTCAAATATGTGGATGATATCTTTGTAATCATTAAAAACACAGAAATAGAGAAGACACACCGGATCATCAACGCCACACTCACAGGAATCCGATTCACTAGAGAGGAAGAAAAGGACAACCAACTCCCATTCCTAGACGTGATGGTACAGAGAACACCGAACGGAGAATTCACCACAAAGGTTTACAGGAAAGCCACACAGACAGACCAAGTCCTAAACTACGAAAGCAACCACCCCAACACACACAAACAAAGTTGCATCAAGACACTATTCAAAAGGGCCACAACATACTGCAGCACACCAGAACTGCAAAAAGAGGAAGAGGAACACCTATACTATGTATTCGCCAAAAACGGATACCCTCGCAATTTCATCAACAGATGCCTAAGGGAAAGACAATGGAATGAGGACATGCCGCAACCCAAAGGACTAGCCACACTACCATACATCAGGAGCATTTCCGAACTGACAGCCAGACTACTGCGACCACTAGGACTCATAACAGCACACAAACCAACAGCCACTCTCAGACAACAACTCACCAGAACGAAGGACCCAATACCCAGCATGAGCAAAACCAATGTAGTGTACAAAATCCCATGCAAGGACTGCACAAAACACTACATAGGACAAACAGGAAGACAGCTAACGATCCGTATCCATGAACACCAACTAGCCACGAAACGACACGACCAGCTATCCTTAGTAGCCACACACACAGATAACAAGCAACATGAGCTCAACTGGGACAACACTATTATTATAGGACAAGCCAAACAGAGAACAGCCAGGGAATTCCTAGAGGCATGGCACTCATCCACAGATTCTATCAACAAACACATCGACCTGGACCCATATACCGATCACTGCAACGGACAGCTGGAACTGACAACCGGAAGCGGCAGATACAAACCACTATAAATGCCGGAGGAAACATCACAGAAGCGCTTCACAGGAGGCTCCCAAGCACTGAGGATGTCACCTAGACAGGGGACGAAACGTCTGCAACACAAATTCCCAGCTCGGCGAACAGAACCACAACAACGAGCACCCGAACTACAAATCTTCTCCCAAACGTTGTACCACTTTTTAATAAAGGAGCAAAAGAGAAAGCAGGAAATTATAGACCGGTTAGTCTGACCTCAGTGGTGGGAAAGATGCTGGAGTCAATTATAAAGGATGAAATTACGACACATCTGGATAGCAGTAACAGGATAGGTCAGAGTCAGCATGGATTTATGAAGGGGAAATCATGCTTGACTAATCTTCTGGACTTTTTTGAGGATGTAACTCTGAAGATGGACAAGGGAGATCCAGTAGATGTAGTGTACCTGGACTTTCAGAAAGCTTTTGATAAAGTCCCACATGGGAGGTTAGTGAGCAAAATTAGGGCGCATGGTATTGGGGGCAAATATACATTAATGATATAGATGATGGTATTAAAAGTAACATTTGCAAATTTGCTGATGATACAAAGTTGGGTGGCAGGGTAAAATGTGAGGAGGATGTTAGGAGATTACAGGGTGACCTGGACAGGTTAGGTGAGTGGTCAGATGCATGGCAGATGCAGTTTAATGTGGATAAATGTATGGTTATCCACTTTGGTGGCAAGAACAGGAAGGCAGATTACTACCTAAATGGAGTCAAGTTACGTAAAGTGGCAGTACAAAGAGATCTGGGTGTTCTTGTACACCAGTCAATGAAGGTAAGCATGCAGGTACAACAGGTAGTGAAGAGGCTAATAGCATGCTGGCCTTCATAACAAGAGGGATTGAGTATAGAAGCAAATAGGTTCTTCTGCAGCTGTACAGGGCACTAGTGAGACCACACCTGGAGTATTGTGTGCAGTCTGGTCTCCAAATTTGAGGAAAGACATTCTGGCTATTGAGGGAGTGCAGCGTAGGTTCATGAGGTCAATTCCTGGAATGGCGGGACTTTCTTACGCTGAAAGATTGGAGCGACTGGGCTTGTATACCCTTGAGTTTAGAAGACTGAGAGGGGATCTGATTGAGACACATAAGATTATTAAAGGATTGGACACTCTGGAGGCAGGAAATATGTTTCCGCTGATGGGTGAGTCCCGAACCAGAGGACACAGCTTAAAAATACGGGATAGACCATTTAGGACAGAGATGAGGAGAAACTTCTTCACCCAGAGAGTGGTGGCTGTGTGGAATGCTCTGCCCCAGAGGGCAGTGGAGGCCCAGTCTCTGGATTCATTTAAGAAAGATTTGGATAGGGCTCTCAAGGATAGTGGAATCAAGGGTTATGGAGATAAGGTAGGAATAGCAGACTGATTGAGGATGATCAGCCATGATCATATTGAATGGTGGTGGTGCAGGCTCGAAGGTACTCCTGCACAAATTCTGTCACTGTTTTCAAATGCTCAGTTATAACATCCTTAATAACTGACTCCAGCATTTTTGCCAACCCTGATGTCAGGCTAGCTGGCCTATAATTCCTCATATTCTCTTTTGCACATTTTCTAAGTAGTGGGGTTACATTAACTACCCTCCAGTCCAGCAGAACTCTTCTAGATTACAGAATGCTAGAAAATGATCACCAAGGTGTCCACTATTTCCAGGGCCACTTCCTTCAGTCGATTGGAATACAGAGCATCAGGCCTGGGGATTTATTGGATTTTATTTCCATCAATTTCCCCTGTACCATTTCCTGACTAGTAGGGAGTTCCTTCAGTTCCTCCTTCATGTCTGACCCTCTGTCCCTGAGCATTTCCAGAAGGTTACTTGTGCTGTCCTTAGTGAAGACAGTACAGCCCTTTAATGCTGGAACTAGCAATAACAGAAATGTCATTGTGGATTGGACATTCAATGATGCTAAACAAGTCACCATACAGGAAGCATATCCATATTACACCAGGGACACGGGATGTGGCGGGGGGGGGAACTGAATACAGAAAACAATGAGCACAATGACCTGGGTGCTGGGCTGGGAGGATCCAGGATAATGTGTGCGAGGAATGCCAGAACTATTGACCCCAGATGTGAAGGAAACCTCTACATCCACAAAATGGTCCGTCCACATCTTGGACAGAAGTAACATCAGACCCACCTGCAGTGCACAGAGGAGAATACAGCCTTTTTGTAGTCTGCTTCTGTAAATGTCCCATTGTGGGACAATGTAGCAACACAAGCATGCAACCACCATTGACAACACGAGCTCTATTTTCAGTTTACCCAGTCTCCGAGATCTAGCAGTGCCTGACAGCACGCAACTTCAAACCATTTTCAAGAAATGCATATTACATGGAGAGAAACCTGTATTGTCATCTTCCCACTATCCACTCGCTAGCAGAGCGTGCAGTAGATAGCATTAAATCAATGATTGTGCCAAGTGTCACATACACATAGCGTGATTTATGCATCTTCATGCAACCTAATGGAAAAGGGATTACAATCCCCAACATGACCATTACCTTGAAGACATGTGCAGCTGGGTGGCACGGTGGCTCAGTGGTTAGCACTGCTGCCTCACAGCGCCAGGGACCCAGGTTCGATTCCATCCTTGAGTGATTGTGTGGCGTTTGCACATTCTCCCTGTGTCTGTGTGGGTTCATCCAGATGCTCTGGTTTGCTCCCACTGTCAAGAATGTGCAGGTTAGGGTGAATTGACCATGCTAAATTGCCCGTAGTGTCCAGGATTATGCAGGCTAGGTGAGTTCACCTTGGGGAATGCAGTGTTATAGGGTTGGGACTGGGTGGGATGTCCTTCGGAAGGTCAATGTGGACATGAATGGCCTGCTTCCACACTGTACAGAGTCTATGATAATCATTGTATCATCACATTGTCTAGCTTCCTACAGGGAGAAAGTGAGGACTGTAGATGCTGGAGATCAGAGCTGAAAAATGTGTTGCTGGAAAAACGCAGCAGGTCAGGCAGCATCCAAGGAGCAGGAGAATCAACGTTTCGGGCATAAGCCCTTCTTCAACCTTCCTACACTCAGCATATGAGCTAAGGGTAGAAAGATCTCACACTTATTCTGAAGAAGAGTCACTGGACTCAAAATGTTAACTCTGTTTCTCTCTCCACAGATGTTGCCAGACCTGCTGAGTTTCTCAAACACTTTCCGTTTTGTCTCAGATCTTGTACCTCATCACTTGAAGAACACCTGAAGGTTGACACACTATGGGAAGCATGCTTTTGTCTTGTAGCTTATTAGCTTAATGTTCACCCAGGCAATAGGTGGCTGAGGAATGTAATGCTAATGTTTGTACATAACCCTAACTGTGACAAACACTTATCAGATTTTCAATATACCATCATCTGCCAGTTTCTTATCTAAGGGAGCTGGCATAAGCATTCGATAAAACACCTTTCCGAGGTAAATTCACACCAGTAATGTTTCCGTTTTCTTCTAAGACCCATGTTAAAACAACAAGTCATCCATCAAATTGTGGCAACGGAAAAGAGATTCTTATTTATCCACACTGTCACTTTTTCAGCAAATCTGGGCTAATTACAGCAGAACACAAGTCACCTTAATACAACACAGTTTAAAAAAAATTCAAAATAATCATCGAATCCCTACAGTGTGGAAGCAGGCCGTTCGGCCCATCAAGTCCACACCGACACTCCGAACAGCATCTCACCCAGCCTCACACTCATACCCTATAGCCCCACGTTTCCCAAGGCTAACCCACCTGGCCTGCACATCCCTGAACATTTTGGACAATTTCCCATGGCCAATCTACCCTAACCTACATATCTTTGGACTGTGGGAGGAAACCCACACAGACACGGGGAGAATGTGCAAACATCACACAGACAGTCACCCAAGGGTGGAATCAAACCCGGGTCCCTGATGCTGTGAGGCGGTTGTGCTAACCACTGAGCTCCCTAGCGATGGTTCTTACTGATAGATAGGAATGTTCTTTCAACTTTGGCAGGAATCTGTTTCTTACAAGATTGGAGCTTTCCTGACAATGGTTAAAGATGAGAGTTGTGACTGATGTGGTATGTACAAGAGAGCTTTATGTGGCAGCACGGTGGCTCAGTGGTTAGTGCTGCTGCCTCACAGCACCAGGGACCCAGCTTCGATTCCATCCTCGGGTGACTGTGTGGAGTTTGCACATTCTCCCCGTGTCTGTGTGGGATTCCTCCCACAATCCAACAATGTGCAGGTTAGGCAAATTGGCCATGGGAAGTTGCCCATAGTGTCCAGGGATGTGTAGGCTAGATGGGTTAGCCTTGGGAAATGCAGTGTTAAAGGGTTGGGGGCTGGTGTGGACTAGTTGGGCCAAATAGCCTGTTTCCACACTGTAGGGATTCTATGAGTATACATTGTGGATCACAGGACTGTTTGCAGCTTGGTCTGTTTTGTAGATATTGTAATAAATAATTGTTCTGCAGACATTTAATGTGTGTCAGAGAGGGTTTTGGGTTGTTCAGGTTGCATGTGTCATGACTAAGGGTCTAAAAGGATTTGATAAGGTTAACACTAAGGACTCCCCTAAAACACCACCCACCATGATGATGCAGTTATGGACTTAAGGACAGAGGAGTTTCACGCCTTGAGAGACTGAGACTGGACAACCAGGTTCTCCTCAAAGTCTATGTAATCCTGTCTATCATCTCACTGTAACCTGGCACGAGTTGTTCATAGGCAATTAGCTGCGTCTTGTTCCAGATAGGAGCCCCTTCTATTTAGACCAGGTAGTGGTTCTCCCCTATGCAATAGAACTCAGCGGGCCCTATAGTTCCTGACAATGCTAGCAGCAAGTTGACTCCATGGTGTGATGTAGCTCCAGGTTTAGATGCACATCCACTCCCTGCACCACTGAAGCTCAGTAACAGCAGTGCGTACCACCTAGAAGCTGCACTGCAATAGTTCACCAAGGCTCCTTCGACTGCACCTCTTTATTGTTCACTTATAGACTCAGGCCAGCGATGGCTAGGCTACCATTTATTGCCCAGAGGGTTAAGAGTCAACGACGGAGATCCAAGATGGCGGCGACTCTGCAAGTCTGAGTCTACAGTGCTCCTCCCAAGACCTAGGCAAAGTGGGCCACCCGCCTCCACCACACTCACCAAATCAATTAAAAATAGTTTTTACTTCATGTAATTAGTGGTTTAGTACTAAAGTTAAACAGTTCAGTCTCCTGTAAAAATGACTAAAGGGAAGGGAGCCCGCAGCTCTCAGCAAGTAGGAGCCCCTCCCCCACCCTCTCCAGCTGCAGCAGAGGCGTCCACAGCCGCCCCGGGGGACTTACCTATGGTGGCAAGCCTCACGGAAATAATCTCTAAACTCGATGCGAAGATCGATGCTTTCATTGAAGAATCCCGAAGTCGATGGAATTCACTCTCGGCTGCGCTGCAAAAGCACAACTAAGACATTGAAGAAATCAAGCGCCGAATCGGAGGAGCAGAGCTAAAGGCCGCGACCTCGGAGGCCTTTGCAGAATCGGCCGTGGATCGGGTCCGGACTCTTGAACAGCGAGTCCGGACCTTAGAGAACCACACTGATGACCTCGAGAACCTAGGTCGTCGAAAAAATATTCGTTAGCTGGGCCTTCCCGAACAGGAAGAAGGAGGCCAGCTTATAAGGTTCCTTGAACAGTGGCTTCCATAGCTTTTTAATCTGGAGGCTGGATCAGGCCAGGTAAGGGTGGAATGGGCTTACCGGGTTGCGATACGCGGGCCCGGCTCGAACCAGCGCCCCCACCTAGTCCTGTTCTGACTGCAGAGATAGAAGGAGAGGCAGATACTCTTGGAAGCCTCCAGAAATCTTGGGAAAGATCCACAAGCCATGACTTATAAAGGATCCAAGATTATGTTATTTCAGGACTTTTCCCCAGCTTTGGTCCGAAAGAGGAAGGCGTTTGATGAAGCAAAGAAGCGTTTAAGGAACTTAAACATTCAATACTCCTTGTGCTACCCAGCTATACTACGCTTCAGCCATGAAGGGTCCATGTATAACTTCGAATCACCAGAGAAGGCCAAGGAACTTTTGGACTCTCTTAGACAAATTATAAGAGTTCATTGATGTTGTTTTGCCCTACCCCCACTCCGGTTTACACCCCCTTTTTTTTCCTTTCATTATTTTACTATTTAATATTATCTCCGGGGGGGTGGGAAGAAGGGTTTGTTTATTCATCCTTTACTTAGCGATTTCCTTTCCTTTTTTTAATATATATAGGCCAGGGGGTCCATTTAATGTAGATGGGGGGAAGGTGGCTACCTTATCTTATTTTATCTTTGTCCTTGGGAGCGGGGTTGTTTTCCCCTGTTATTTTGTATTAATATATTTAATTATTATTTGCTGAGACTATAATTTTATAGTCATATATGTTCATATATGGCATTAACATAACCAAATATATCCAGGTGTTGGTGTGGGTGGGTGGGGGGGGAGTGGGGAGGTGGGGGATGGGGTACTCATTGTTAGTTCTAGTTCAGCAGTATATTTGGATTTTCTTTCTCCTATCGTGGGGTGCCTGGGTCAAGGGTGGAACACTGGTTGGGAGAGGTTATGATGGGTTTTTTTGGTAAGGAAGTGATGCCCCCTGGGAATAAGGGGGAAGATCTCCATTTAAATATGTTTTATACTTTTTTTTACTATTTAGAAATAGTTTTTTTTATTATATTGATCTGAATGTATTAAAGAGCTTTTATTTTTGTGAATTTTATATGCTCTATGCTCGGGCTGTTTTGGATAAATACGGGTTTTGTTGTGATCTGATGTTAACACATTCTGAGCATGTTATATCACTGCTCAATTTATGTGTTATCCATTGGATTTTATTTTCTTGAATAATGTAAGGATTTTAACGATACACTCTGGTTAGTTGTAAGTTAGATGAGTAGTTAGTTGAGTTTTGTCTTTTATTTCTCTTGGTATTTCTGTTTTCTTGTTTGACAGATTTTGGTTATTATTTATTTAAGATTTAACTGTATATCAATGTTTATACTTGGGTCTTTTTTTAAGTTTTCTTTTGTAAACTTATTAAAACATGTTAAAATTTTCAATAAAAATATCTAAAAAAAATGAATCAACGACATGGCTGTGGGTTTCCTGTCACATGGAGGACAGACCAGGTAACGACCAGGTAATGCGCCTTAAGGAAGGAGATGGGATTTCCTGACAATTGACAATGGTTTCATGGTCATCATTAGACTCTTAATTACAGTTTTCTTTTAAAATTTAATTCAAATTCCACATCAGCTGTGGCAGGATTCAAGGTCCCTGGTACATTACCTGAGTCAGCTGTGTTAACAGTTCAGTGATAATTCCACTAGACTATTGCCTCCCCCAACCATCTGAACCTGTGACCTTTACCATCTAGAAAGACAAAAGAAGCAGAAACATGGGAACACCACCCCCTGCAAGTTCCCCTCCGATCCACTCACCATCCTGACTTGGAAATATATTCCTTCACTCTCACTGGGTCAGAGTCCTGGAATTCCCTCCCTAAGGGTATTGTGGGTCTACCCACAGCACATGGACTGCAGCGGTTCAAGAAGGAAGCTCACCCCCACCTTCTCAAGGGGGCAACAAGAGACGGTAATGAATACTGGACCAGCCAGTGACAGTCACATCCTATGAAATAATTTTAAAACATGATATGATAATCACTTATGGTGTCCTGTTTACATCAGCATTAAGTACTGACTCACTGAGATTCCAAACCCTAATTCCTTCAGTTAACATCTCTTAAAGGGGCAGCACAGAGACATTGTCCTGCAGTACTCCCAATCACATTCTGTGCTTTAAATATCAGTCATTTCAACATTCCAGATAGTTTATTGAATTCAAATTGCACATTTGACATAGCAGAATCTGAACTCATATCCCCATTAGCCCAATGGCCTGGGTGACTAACCTCGTGACATTACTGAGACCGTACTGCTTACCCATACTTCAACACTATTACAGTGGGAACATCATCATCATCAACTATACATCATCAGTTGTGTTATCAAGTTCATTTGGACACCTTTACCATACCCTATTTGCCCCTTTTATTTCCTGATTCCCCCTTATTAATCCCCCTGATACAGAATCCCTTATTAAGCCCCCGAAACAGAATCCCCTTATTAATCCCCCGATACAGAATCCCTTATTAATCCCCTGAAACAGAATCCCCTTATTAATCCCCCATCCCCATATTAATCCCCCTGTATCCCCTGATTAGTCACCTGTATCCACTTATTAATCCCCATGTAGTCCCTTATTAATTGTCCTGTATCCCCTTATTAATCCCCTAATACAGAATCCCCTTATTAATCTCTCTAAATCCCTTATTAATCCCTCAGTCACAAGAACAGAATCAGAATGATATATCAATGTGTAGGATTAGCAGTGTTGATGTACGAATGGGGGTGAAAACACTGATCACATGAAACTGCAGAATGTCAACAGATGGGGCTACCACTTTTAAATGCACATAATTCAGCAGGTATCAATATCTCATTCACGGCAACTCGAAACAGCAGGAAGTATTTAAAGCAACAGTAAAAATGGGAGACTGATTAGCAAGGTTAGATCTGACAGAATACAGGAAGAACTAGCCATTTGGATACAGAACTGGCTCAAAGGTAGAAGACAGAGGGTGGTGGTGGAGGGTTGTTTTTCAGACTGGAGGCCTGTCACCAGTGGAGTGCCACAAGGATCGGTGCTGGGTCCTCTACTTTTTGTCATTTACATAAATGATTTGGATGCGAGCATAAGAGGTACAGTTAGTAAGTTTGCAGATGACACCAAAATTGGAAGTGTAGTGGACAGCGAAGAGGGTTACCTCAGATTACAACAGGATCTGGACCAGATGGGCCAATGGGCTGAGAAGTGGCAGATGGAGTTTAATTTGGATAAATGCGAGGTGCTGCATTTTGGGAAAGCAAATCTTAGCAGGACTTATACACTTAATGGTGAGGTCCTAGGGAGTGTTGCTGAACAAAGAGACCTTGGAGTGCAGGTTCATAGCTCCTTGAAAGTGGAGTCACAGGTAGATAGGATAGTGAAGAAGGTGTTTGGTATGCTTTCCTTTATTGGTCAGAGTATTGAGTACAGGAGTTGGGAGGTCATGTTGTGGCTGTACAGGACATTGGTTAGGCCACTGTTGGAATATTGCGTGCAATTCTGGTCTCCTTCCTATCAGAAAAATGTTGTGAAACTTGAAAGGGTTCAGAAAAGATTTGCAAAGATGTTGCCAGGGTTGGAGGATTTGAGCTACAGGGAGGGGCTGAACAGGCTGGGGCTGTTTTCCCTGGAGCGTCGGAGGCTGAGGGGTGACCTTATAGAGGTTTACAAAATTATGAGGGTCATGGATAGGATAAATAGACAAAGTCTTTTCCCTGGGGTTGGGGAGTCCAGAACTAGAGGGCATAGGTTTAGGGTGAGAGGGGAAAAATATAAAAGAGACCTAAGGGGCAACTTTTTCACGCAGAGGGTGGTACTTGTATGGAATGAGCTGCCAGAGGAAGTGGTGGAGGCTGGTACAATTACAACATTTAAGAGGCATTTGGATGGGTATAGGAATAGGAAGGGTTTGGAGGGATATGGGCCGGGTGCTGGCAGTTGGGACTAGATTGGGTTGGGATACCTGGTCGGCATGGACGGGTTGGATCGAAGGGTCTGTTTCCATGCTGTACATCTCTATGACTCTAAGTATTTTAAGCAGCAGCAAGTATTTGAAGCAGTAGCAATTCAAAGTAAGATAATTAATTATTTCCGAATCACAAAACTGTTAGAGAGCAGAAGGAAGCCATTCAGTCCATTCTCCAAGTAAGCCAACTGCAAAATTCCATTCCCTCCACAGATACTGCGATCATCTCGGTTCAATGATATTTCCTTGCCATTGCGAAGACTGTGCTGTTGAAAAGATTATGAAGAAGAGCTTTCATCTGTAGAGCACCCTTTAAACCACAGGGTCTCCTATTATGTTATCACAGACAGTGAAGTTGTTGTCAAGTGTCAGCACAAGTTTAATGTCAGAAAGGATGAGTAGACAGCAAGTTTCCACAAAGAACAGTGATATAATGATGAAATAATCTGTTTTATTGATGTGGTTGAGGAATCAATGTTGATGAGGATGTGGGCAGTTCCCTGCTCTGCTGAGGTATTGAACTGTGTGAGTTTATTCTCACTGGGAGCTGAGTACGACCTTCAGGTTAATGTCCATGTGAAAGAAAGTCCCTTTGACAGCACAGCACCCACATCACACAGTTCTCAGGGCAAAACTAAACCAAAGAACTCTGGATACTGCAAGTCCAAAACAGAACCAAAACTGCTGTAAACACTCAGCAGGTCTGACAGCATCTGTGGAGAGAAAGCACAATTAACGTTTCCGGTCTAGTGACCCTTCCTTAGGACTGATCATCAATCTGTTCTCTGAAGGGGAGCATGAACCCATAACTGAGTTTTTTCCAAAGGGCAGGCAGTAACTCTTGGGGTCCTGTCAGGATCAGTGCTAGGATCCCAGCTATTCACTATATTGGTTAATGATTTAGATGAGAGAGCTCAACATAATACCTCCAAATTTGCAGATGACTCAAAACTGGATGGCAGATGATTCAGTGTGATGTGGACAAGTTGAGTGAGTGTGCAAATGCAGATGCAGTATAACGGGGATGGATGGGAGGTTAATCACTTTGGGAGGAGAAACAGAAAGGCACATTATAATCTGAATGGTTATAACGTTAGGGAGGCGTATGTGCAATGAGACCCAGGTGTCCTGGTTCCCCAGGTGCTGAAGGTAAGCACGCTGGTACAGCTGGCAGTAAACAAGACAAGTGGCACGTTGGCCTTCATAGCGAGAGGATTTGAGTACAGGAGCAGGGACATCTTGCAGCAATTATACAGGGCCTTGGTGAGACCACATTTGGAATAATGTGTGCAGTTTTGATCTCCATAACCAGAACATCATTTCTCAGGTAGTTAGGGAGTGGAGCAAAGGTCTACCTAACGGTTTCCAGGGATCGTAGGACTGACCGATGAGAAGTTGAATCAGCTATGATTAAATTCATTTGAGTTCAAAAGAATTGGGAAGGATTGATTCTGATAGAAACCTGTAAATTTCTAACAGGACTAAGCAGGTTAGATGCATGAAAGCTGTTCCCGATTGTAGGGTTATAGTTTATGATGAGGGTTAAACCATTTTGGAACGAGATGAGGAGAAATTTCTTCACCCAGGCAATGGTGAGCTTATGGAATTCAATGCCACAGGAAGTAGTCAAAAGCAAAACTTTGTATAATTTCAAGAAGGTGTTGGATATAGCATTTGGGGCTAAAGGGGTCAAAGGGTGTGGGGAGAAAGTGGGAACAGGAGATGATCAGCCATGATCACATTGAATGGCAGAGCAGGCTCGAAGGGCCGATTGGCCTACTCCTGCTCCCTTTTATTTCTCTTTCTGGGTTAACCTTCCTGACTCAGAGGCAAGAAACTTGATCTGCTGAACCATGGCTGAGGCATTTCATGGTTATTTGCTAAACTGTGCTCTTCTATATCTGTTCACATTGTGTCTGTGTACAACACCCATCAGACGATAAACTCAGACTGCTCTCTTCACATTGGATATTTTTGTAAATGTATGTAACGTGCAATATAAAACTGATTCATGAACAGTTTCTGAAAGTTTGATTTTATTTCACAGTGTCTTTTTCTCACTTTTTTTTTCATTTTTAAGGGTTTGTTTGGTTTTTAATCATTCTTTATTTGAATTTATTTTTAAAATTAAACTGTTACTACACATGCTGTGGGCATCAGCAGATATCTGTCTGTGACATACAGTCTGTTCTGACAGTTCCTGACGACTGGAAGATGACACACATCTCAAACTCCTTACTCATGGTGGAGTTCTCCATCTCTGTTTGCACAGGACAGTGATTACAAACAACAAAACTGGTGACACAGACAGACGACAGGGCTGGACAAATAATGGAAGCAGCTTGCTGAATGTCTGTTTGTCCCTGAGGAGCTGGATCTGAAATAGTGCAGGTGAATGAAATACAAATTAGTACAATAGAGTTATTGTTTGATGCTTTAATTTATTTTAATTTGTTTTATTTTAATTTGCTTTAATCCAGTCTTCCAACACCCCTGCATCATTGAAAATAATGAGAGATGAGGAATAAAGGAGACTGGGAGCAGTAGGAGGCCATTCAGCCCCTCTGCCTGTTCCTCCATTCAATAGGATCATGGCTGATGAGATCTCTGCCTCAATTTCACTTTCCTGCTTGCTCTCCATAAACCGTTACTAATTAAAAACCATGATGTGGAGGTGCTGGTGTTGGACTGGGATAGACAAGGTCAGAAGTCATATGACACCAGGTTATAGTCCAACAGGTTTATATGAAATCACAAGCTGTTGGAGCGCTGCCTTTTTATCAGGTACCTTGACAAATCAGCAACGCTCCGAAAGCTGGTGATTTCAAATAAACCTGTTGGACTATAACCTGGTGCCGTGTGACTTCTGACCTTATTAAAAATCTGTCATTTCCGGCTTCAATTTACTCAATCCCCCCACACTCTGGGGGAGTGAATTCCTCAGATTCACAACACTTTGAGAGAAGTGATGTCTCCTCATCTCTGTTTTAAATCAGAGATGGTCATTGTTCATCCTGTTGCTTTACCCATCAGGGTTTCAAAGCATCAGTTTAGATTCTGATCAGTATCTGGTTTCAGCTTGAAGAACAGTTGGAGTTCAATCATTCATTCCGTTGTCTGACTGAGGGTGGGGAATCGGATTATTACCTGGAAGGGCTCTGAGCCCAACACAAATTGATTAACTCCACAACAAGAATCGGGAGTGTGGTGCTGGAAAAGCACATCCCAGGAGCAGGAGACTCAACCTTTCACACATACACCTTTCAGGACATTCCTGATGAAGAGCTTATACTCAATACGATAAACTCTCCTGCTCCTCGGATGCTGCCTGACAGGTTGTGCTTTTCCAGCGCCACACCTTAAGAGAAAGGGAAGACTTACACCTCTGAATAGTTGTTGTTTAATGTTCACTTTTAGATTTAAAGAATAAATTGATATTAATTTTTTACACAGTAGAATTTGGTAGCTCTCTGTCACTCATTCTTTAACAGATTACGAGGTGAGGTGACCTTTCCTGGGTGTTTAATTAACAGGAGTCACCGCTGTGTCATAACACTAATCACACCAGCAAACACCTTCTTCCTCTCCCATTCCCACATTCTGTTCCCTCTGCCACACCCTGGACCAGGAGAAAGTGAGGACTGCAGATGCTGGAGAGTCAGAGTCGAAAGATGTGGAAAACGTACAGGAGATCAGGCAGCATCAGAGGAGCAGGAGAATCGACGTTTCAGGCATAAGCTGTTCATCAGGAATGTGGGGTTTTGAGATGGGGGCTGAGAGATAAATGGGAGGGTAAGGGTGAGTCTGGGGGTAGCTAGCTGGGAAGGTGATAGGCAGATGGAGGTGGTGTTGATGGTGATGGGTTGGAGAGGAGGGTGACGTGGAGAGGTGGGAAGGAAGATGGACAGGTGGGACAGGCCACACCATGGACCAGTCTTCAGCAACTCTCAAAGCCCCTTGCCATTAGCAACCCAGCTTCCACCATCTCGCCATTTGTCATTTGTTCTCTCTTGCGCTGTGCCCTAACACAGTGCTATTCATTCAGGATTATTTGATCTTGTGCGATGAGATTACACATTGACAGAAACTAAGAACAAAATGGACATTTATTCACAAAGATTCCCAATTTCTGAATCAGTGCAAAACAATTTTCCTTTATTGCTCTATCCTCCCCTTTCCTGTTGCTTGCTTAAGAGATGGAATGTCTCAAACTTATCTCAGTTCCGTTAACCCTGTCTTACTCTCTCTCTCTCTCTCTCTCTCTCTCTCTCCATGGAAGCTGCCTGACCTGCTGAGTTTCTCCAGCACTTTCAGATTCCCAGCCTCTGCAAAATTTTGCTAACAGGCTTTTATTGGTTATCCAGCTAAATGGAACAACAAACTGAATGAATGACATAACAGGTTTGAGGCAACTAACTGTCTCTAATTTATTGCTGGGAAAACACATCTCCGCTAAGAGTCTTACAGCAAGAAATTGGTCAAGTATTCAACTGGGGTGCACACTCATGTTTCTAATGATTCACTCAGCTACCTTGACAACTCCTGTTTTCAAAGGCTTCGTCTGTTAGATTTTATCGAGATGCAAAAACCTAAAATCCTTGCCCTGGAACTAAGTTACACAGTTAAAGACAAATATCAGCTGCTATTACCTACTATATTCATCAATCTTCTTGTACTGTGTCATTGTCACAGAAATTCAACGAGGAATAGTTATGAAGTCTGTATTCATTATTTGCATTTGACATTATTTGAAATTGAATTCTTTCAAAAATGGATCGCTGAAAGTTGACGAATCACTCAGCTGGGAACAAATGTATTTGATATTATATGTGGAGTGTGTAGTTAGTTAGGTAACTACAAGAGGCACGTTGAGACTTTTGACAGAGTGTGTCAGGATTTCCATAGTTCAGTGAAAGTCGGGATGGCTGACTAATCAAGCTCACTCTCTTGGGTTCAGAGTGAAAAGTTGAACAGTTCCTTACAGATGTTTTGCCTCCCACCTTTGTGTGGTTAATCATCTGCATCAACGGGTTGTGCTTATTGCTGTTCCTCATTTTTCACTTTGATGTCCGTCTGGTAAGAGAGGCAATGGCCTGGTGATATTACTGTAATCCAGAGACCCACAGGTAACGTTCTGGGGACAGGGCTTTGAATCCGGCCACGGCAGATGGTGCAAGTAGAATGCAGGAATGTCTGGAATTAAGTGTCCGATGATGACCACGAAACTGTTGAGGAAGAACTGGTCTGGCTCAGAACTGTCCCTCAGGGAAGGAACTCTGCCATCCTTTCCTCCATGTGACTCCAGTGCCATAGCAATGTTGTTGACTCCTATATTCCCCCTCAGCAAATTAAGGGTAGGCCATAAATGCTCAGCTCACTCTCAGCTACCTTTCCCCTCAGCCCCACCCTCCTCCCATTTATCTCTCCACCCCCGATGCTCCCAGCCTCATTCCTAATGAAGGGCTTATGCCTAAATCATTGACTCTCCTGCTCCTCGGATGCTGCCTGACTTGCTGTGCTTTTCCAGCACCACACTCCCGACATTCAATGCCCTTGTCCAGCTTCCCCCAGGTTGGAATGGCATTTCTACGTTGAGTGAATGGACCTATAGTTCCTGGATTCTAGAAGGATAAGTGAGGGCATTACTACCTGCCAAAGGTAGACAGGAAAGGTGCTGAGAGGCTGACTTCCCCAGGCTGGAGAGTTCACAACAAGGAACTCAGATTCTGATGACAATGCACCCTAGAGAATTGTGGGTGTTCAATCATTACTCAAGACTGAAACTTGAAAGGCTTCATAAAAGATTTACAAGGATGTTGTCAGGGTTGGAGGGATTGAGCTATAGGGAGAGGTTGAATAGGCTGGGGCTGTTTTCCCTGGAGCATTGGAGGCTGAGGGGTGACCTTATAGAGGTTTATAAAATCATGAAGGGCATGGATAGGATAAATAGACAAGATCTTTTCCTCTGGGGTGGGTCAGTCCAGAATTAGAGGGCATTGATTTAGGGTGAGAGGGGAAAGATATAAAAGGGACCTAAGGGGTAACTTTTTCACACAAAGGGTGGTGCGAGTTTGGAATGAGCTGCCAGAGGATATGGTGGAGGCTGGTACAATTGCAACATTTAATAGGCATCTGAATGGGTATATGAATTGGAAGGGTTTGGAGGGATATGGGCCAAGTGCTGGCAAATGGGATTAGATTAGGTTTGGATATCTGGTCGGTATGGATGAGTTGGACCGAAGGGTCTGTTTCCGTGCTGTACATCTCTACAACTCTATGACTGAGAGATTTTTGAACAAGTTGGGAATCACAGGAAAGTGCAGAGGATGTAGACGATCAGCCATGGTCTTATTGATGGCAAAAGTGGCCAAATATTCTACCTCCCAATTACTCTTTCTCATAGTGAGTTCCATATTCCCATTATTCGCTGGGTAAGAGCTTCCTCCTGAATTCTTTCTTGGATTTAAAAGTCCCTTTTTTGTGTTGATAGCCCCTGATTTTGAACTCTCCCAGAAATGGAAATGTCATTTTAACAATGTTAGCCACTGAGCAGAAGTTGGTTTAATGCTTGCTTTCCTTTAAACCATCATGGCCCTTTACGATCTGTGCTCTGACCAGTGAGGATGGGTGACCTAATTCCTGACATTTTCATTTTCATGGATGGCTGCAGAAATATCATTTTCTGGATTAGTGGTGCTGGAAGAGCACAGCAGTTCAGGCAGCATCCAAGTAGCTTCGAAATCGACGTTTCGGGCAAAAGCCCTTCATCAGGAATAAAGGCAGTGAGCCTGAAGCGTGGAGAGATAAGCTAGAGGAGGGTGGGGGTGGGGAGAAAGTAGCATAGAGTACAATGGGTGAGTGGGGGAGGGGATGAAGGTGATAGGTCAAGGAGGAGAGGGTGGAGTGGATAGGTGGAAAAGGAGATAGGCAGGTAGGACAAGTCCGGACAAGTCATGGGGACAGTGCTGAGCTGGAAGTTTGGAACTAGGGTGAGGTGGGGGAAGGAGAAATGAGGAAACTGTTGAAGTACACATTGATGCCCTGGGGTTGAAGTGTTCCGAGGCGGAAGATGAGGCGTTCTTCCTCCAGGCATCTGGTGGTGAGGGACTGGCGGTGAACGAGGCCCAAGGCCTCCATGTCCTCGGCAGAGTGGGAGGCGGAGTTGAAACTTTGGGCCACGGGGTGGTGTGGTTGATTGGTGCGGGTGTCCCGGAGATGTTCCCTAAAGCGGCCTGTTGGAGGCGTCCAGTCTCCCCATTGTAGAGGAGACCACATCAGGAGCAATGGATACAATAAATGATATTAGTGGATGTGCAAGTAAAACTTTGATGGATGTGGAAGACTCCTTTAGGGCCTTGGATAGAGGTGAGGGAGGAGGTGTGGGCGCAGGTTGATGACTGCATTGGCGCCATCTCGTGCTACCACGAGGAGGTTGAGCAATTCATCAACTTCACCAACACATTCCACCCTGACCTTAAATTTACCTGGACCATCTCTGACACCTCCCTCCCCTGCCTGGACCACTCCATCTCCATTAATGACGACCGACTTGACACTGACATTTTTTACAAACCCACCGACTCCCACAGCTACCTGGATTACACCTCTTCCCACCCTACCTCTTGCAAAAATGCCATCCCATATTCCCAATTCCTCTGTCTCCACCGGATCTGCTCCCAGGAGGACCAGTTCCACCGCAGAACACACCAGATGGCCTCCTTCTTTAGAGACCGCAATTTCCCTTCCCACGTGGTTAAAGATGCCCTCCGACGCATCTCGTCCACATCCCGCACCTCCGCCCTCAGACCCCACCCCTCCAACCGTAACAAGGACAGAACGCCCCTGGTGCTCACCTTCCACCCTACCAACCTTCGTATAAACCAAATCATCCGCCGACATTTCCGCCACCTCTAAACAGACCCCACCATCAGGAATATATTTCCCTCCCCACCCCTTTCCACCTTCCGCAAAGACTGTTCCCTCCGTGACTACTTGGTCAGGTCCACGCCTCCCTACAACCCACCCTCCAATCCTGGCACTTACCCCTGCCACCGCAGGAACTGTAAAACCTGTGCCCACACCTCCTCCCTCAAGGCCCATCCAAGGCCCTAAAGGAGCCTTCCACATCCATCAAAGTTTTACTTGTACACACACTAATATCATTTATTGTATCCGTTGCTCCCGATGTGGTCTCCTCTGCATTGGGGAGACTGGGTGCCTCCTCGCAGAGCGCTTTAGGGAACATCTCCGGGACACCCGCACCAATCAGCCACACCGCCCCGTGCCCGACATTTCAACTCCCCCTCCCACTCTGCCGAGGACATGGAGGTCTGGGCCTCCTTCACCACCGCTCCCTCACCACCAGACGCCTGGAGGAAGAATGCCTCATCTTCCGCCTCGGAACACTTCAACCCCAGGGCATCAATGTGGACTTCAACAGTTTCCTCATTTCCCCTTCCCCCACCTCACCCTAGTTCCAAACTTCCAGCTCAGTAACTGTCCCCATGACTTGTCCGGACTTGTCAAACCTGCCTATCTCCTTTTCCACCTATCCACTCCACCCTCTCCTCCTTGACCTATCACCTTCATCCCCTCCCCCACTCACCCATTGTACTCTATGCTACTTTCTCCCCAACCCCACCCTCCTCTAGCTTATCTCTCCACGCTTCAGGCTCACTGCCTTTATTCCTGATGAAGGGCTTTTGCCCGAAACGTCGATTTCGAAGCTACTTGGATGCTGCCTGAACTGCTGTGCTCTTCCAGCACCACTAATCCAGAATCTGGTTTCCAGCATCTGCAGTCATTGTTTTTACCTTGCAGAAATATCATGCAGTTGTTTATACTTCAATAAAAATAAAGTTCAAAATTAAAGAGCCAGGTACAGGATTTTCTTAAGTGAAAGAAAGAGGAAATGTGTTGCTTATCAATACAAATCAAACCCAGGTAGATAGGTTATATCCTCCAGGCACTTCAGTTTCCTCCCACAGATGTGTAGGTTAGGTGGATTGGCCGTGGGAAATTATCCCACAGTGTGCAGGGATGTGCAGCCTGGATAGGTTAGCCATGGGAAATACAGGGTTACAGGGATAGGCAAGGGGGCCTGGGTCTGGGTGGGATGTTTTTCGGATGGTCAATGTGGACTCCATGGACCGAATAGGTGAAAGTGAGGACTGCAGATGCTGGAAACCAGAGTTTAGATCAGAGTGGTGCTGGAAAAGCACAGCAGGTCAGACAGCATTCAAGAAGCAGGTAAATCAAGGGCTTTTGCCCAAAATATCGATTTTCCTGTTCCTCTGATGTTGCCTGACCTGCTGTGCTTTTCCAGCACCACTCCATGGACTGAATAGCCTGCTTCCACACTGTAGGGATTCTGTGATTCCGTGATTTTATGAAGGCAGCCAAGGCTGGGTAGAGGTTTGGAACTCTCTTCCACGAACTGCAGTGGATGCTGGGTCAGTTGTTAGTTTTAAATCTGAGAGACATAAAGTTTTATTCAGCAAAGGCATGAGAAAATATGGGCCAAAGACAGACATATGGATTTGGCCATGGATCAGCCAAGATCTCATTATATAGCAGAACAGACTCGAGGGGTTGAATGGCCTCTTCCTGTTCCAATGCCCCTAGATATATCCAGGGGTGAGACAGACAGATTTTGAAATAGAAGGGGAAAAAAGGAAAGTGGAGTTCAAGATTATCACATCAATCGTGATCTCACAGAATGGCACAGTAAATCTGATGGGCAGAATGGCCTACTTCTGTTTCTATATCTATGGTGTTAGAGAGTCGTAGAGTCACATAGCAAGGAAACAGGCCCTTCGGCCCAACTCATCCATGCCAACCAGATTTCTTAAACTGAACTAGTCCTATTTCCCTACATTTGGCCTATATCCCTCTCACTCTTTCCTATCCTCATACCTGTCCAAATGTCCTTAAGTGTTGTAATAGCATCCGTCTTTTAGTTTTAAAAGGGTGGGAATATTGTACGTGGAAGATCAAAATCAGGCCCTTTTGAAAGTTCTTCGAATCTTGAAGTATTTGGTTTAACCTGAGACCATCGTTTTTTAACTGACAACTTGTCTCCTTAGCAGTGGAGAAATTTGTGGACATCTATGCGTTCTTGGTGAATGAATGTTTTTCTCGTACTATTCCCTGAGTATTGTCATACAAGAGGCTGAGAGAAATAACAGGGACAGACAGATAAAGGGAGAAAGAGATAGAGAGAGAGACAGAGAGAGAAAGAGAGAGAAAAAGAAAGAAAGCTGTCTAGTTCTACCGTTATAAATCAACCGTTCTTTTCTGCCCTCTGACCAAAAGCTGTTGCCTGAAATGCAAGCCATTTATGTATTCCTGAGTCATGCTCCATTTTTTTTTCTAAGCTGAATAACATTTAGACAACTTTCCTCCAAAGGTGTGAACCCTCCAGAAAGTAAATTAAATATGAAATAAAATTCTGATTGGATGGTTCTGAGGAATGGTCACTGGGCCTGAAACGTTAACTCTGATTTCTCTCCCGAGATGCTGCCAGACCTGCTGAGCTTTTCCAGCAACTCCTGTTTTTGTGTCTGAGTGACTGATTTGAGTTATTTTGACAACAAACTAATTTTAGTTCAAATGGAGTCTTGTTTATTGATGTCTTCATGCAACTTGTCTTCACCTGGTCCAGTATTCACTGCGGAAAATGTGTTGCTGGAAAAGCGCAGCAGGTCAGGCAGCATCCAAGGAGCAGGAGAATCGACGTTTCGGGCATGAGCCCTTCTTCAGGATTCACTGCAGCCATCTTAACTTAATATATATATTTTTATTTTAAAGGCCATGCCGATCCATGAAAGTTTCCAACTATTTAATATCAGCTGATAGAAGTTGAAATTGGCCGTCCATTTTGATCACTGTCCCAGCACCAGCCGCAGCATTAATTAATAGAAACTTATCATTGGTGGTTTGACATTTCTTTAACATTCTTCGGTTACTGTATATTAATTTTCAAAAAGATTTTTACTTTTAAAACAAAAACACAGTGCAAAATCAATGCTTGCTTTTTGGAGCCTGAGTACTCAAACCGACTGTCAATCTACCATCTGCAAAAACACTCACAACTCCAAACAAATGGGCAAGTTCATTCTCAAATCAATATTTGGAAAATTTGGAGAATGTAAGTTCAAGCTTTGCTGCAACATAGAAATATTCTCCAGGATTTGTTGAGAAAACTCTGCGTTTGGCAAGCTTCTGTGCAAGATCAGTCTATCATTAAGGGTTGCAATGATCTGATATAGTGTACGTATTTTGTAATGAAACCTCTATTTGTTTTTAATCATTTCATGATACTGAGAAATACCAGACAGGAAGTAAATGCACATCTCCCCTTGCATGCAGTTCTTACCTTCTGCTTCACCATTTGTGAAGCAGAATCCTAATTTTATTGACAACTTTGTGCTGCTCCTCACCGCTGTCAAGGGTGGAATACAGGAATAGGCCACTCAGCCCTTCAAAGCTCTTCTGTCATTTGGTTTGATGATGGTTTTTCTGTGGTTTTACTCACCTGAATGGCTTCTGTAAAAGGCCCTTTGAGTTTTTCCTCAGCCAAAAGAAAATCAATCATAGTTTTATCATTTTCAAGTAATTATTTTTTTTCTTTCTTTCTTTCAAAGGGATGTGGGTGTCACTGGCAATTCCTAATGGCCCGTGAGTTCAGTGGCTTGCTTCTTCCATTTCAGAGGGGAGTTAAGAGTCAACCACATTGTTGTGGGTCTGGAGTCACGTGTAGGCCACAACAGGTAAGGATGGCAGTTCCATCCCAAAAGGGGATTAGTGAACCAGATGGGTTTTGAATGACAATTGATGATAACTTCACGATCACCATTACTGAGATTTGCTTTTAATTCCAAAATAATTACATGCTCTGTGAGATGGTCACCTAGTGGTATTATCACTAGACCATTAATCTAAAGACCGAAATACTGCCATGGTTTGATTCCCACCATGGCAGATTCAATTTTTTTTAACATCTGAAATTAAGAGTCAAAGAATGATCCTGAAACCACTGGCTGTTAACTGCAAAAGGAGACAGTGAGGGCTGCAGTTGCTGGAGAGTCAGAGTCAAAATGTCTGGTGCTGGAAAAGCACAGCAGGCCAGGCAGCATCTGAGGAGCAGGAGAGTCGTCACTTTGGGCATAAGCCCTTCATTAGGAATGAGGGGCTGATGAAGGGCTAATGCTCGAAAAACTGCCTCTCCTGTTCCTCGGATGCTGCCTGGCCTGCTGTGCTTTTCCAGCGCCACACTTTTTGACTCTAATAATTGCAAAAACCTACCTAGCTCACCAATGTTCTTCAGAGAAGGAAATCTGCAGGCCTACATGTGACTCCAGACCCACAGCAATGTGGTTGACTCTTAACTGCCCTCAGGCCAATTAATGCTGGCCCAGCCAGTCATGCTCATGACCAAAAGAAATTTAAGAATGGTGGTAAGGAAAAGCCAGGGAATTATCGACTGGGGATCCTGACATCAGTGGTGGACAGGTTGTTGGAGGGAATCCTGAGAGATAGGATTTATATATATTTGGAAAGGCAAGGACTGATTACAGATGGTCAACATGGCTTTGTGCATGGGAAGTCATGTCTCACAAATTTGATTGAGTTTTTTGAAGAATTTACAAGGATGTTGAGCTACAGGGAGAGGCTGAACAGGCTGGGGCTGTTTTCCCTGGAGTGTCAGAGGCTGAGGGGTGACCTTATAGAGGTTTATAAAATTATGAGCGGCATGGATAGGATAAATAGGCAAAGTCTTTTCCCTGGGGTCGGGGAAGATATAAAAGAGACCTAAGGGGTAACTTGTTCACCCAGAGGGTGGGACGGGCATGGAATGAACTGCCAGAGGAAGTGGTGGAGGCTGGTACAATTGCAACATTTAAAAGGCATTTGGATGGATATATGAATAGGAAGGGTTTAGAGGGATATGGGCCGGGTGCTGGCAGGTGGGACTAGATTGGGTTGGGATATCTGGTCGGCATGGACGGGTTGGATCGACGGGTCTGTTTCCGTGCTGTACATCTCTATGACTCTCAGTAACAAAGGGGTTTGATGAGGGCAGAGCAGTAGATGTGATCTATATGGACTTCAGTAAGGTGTTCGACAAGGCTCCTCATGGGAGACTGATTAGCAAGGTCAGATTTCAGGGAATACAGGGAGAATTAGCCATTTGGATACAGAACTGGCTTAAAGATAGAAAACAGAGGGTGATGGTGGAGGGTTCTTTTTCAGATTGGAGGCCTGTGACCAATAGAGTCCCACAAGGATCGGTGCTGGGTCCACTATTTTTCATCATTTATATAAATGATTTGGATGTGAACATAGGAAGTATAGTTAGTAATTTTGTAGATGACACCAAAATTGAAGGTGTAGTGAACAGCAAAAGTTACCTCAGATACAACGGAATCTTGATCAGATGAGCCAATGGGATGAGGAGTGGCAGATGGAGCTTAATTTAGCTAAATGTGAGGTACTACATTTTGGAAAGGCAAATCAGGACAGGAATTATTCACTTAATGGTAAGGTCCTAGGGAGTGTTGCTGAACAAAGAGACTTTGGAGTGCAGGTTCATAGCTCCTTGAAAGTGGAGTTGCAGGTAGATAGGATAGTGAAGAAGGTGTTTGGTATGCTTTCCTTTATTGGTCAGAGTATTGAGTACAGGAGTTGGGAGGTCATGTTGCAGCTCTACAGGACATTGGATAGGCCACTTTTGGAATATTGTATACAATTCTGGTCTCCCTGCTATAGGAAGGATGTTGTGAACCTTGAAAGGGTTCAGAAAAGATTTACAAGGATGTTGCCAGAGTTGGAGGATTTGAGCTGCAGGGAGAGGCTGAATAGGCTGGGGCTGTTTTCCCTGGAGTGTCAGAGGCTGAGGGGTGACCTTATAGAAGTTTATAAAATCATGAGGGGCATGGATAGGGGGAATAGGGGAATGGGGGAATAGTGGGGAAGTCCAGAACTAGAGGGCATAGGTTTAGGGTGAGAGGGGAAAGATTTAAAAGGGACCTAAGGGGCAACATTTTCACAGGGACGGTGGTGCGTGTATGGAATGAGCTGCCAGAGGAAGTGGTGGAGGCTGGTACAATTACAACATTTAAGAGGCATCTGGATGGATATATGAATAGGAAGGGTTTGGAAGGACATGGGCCAAGCATTGGCAAACCGGAGGAGATTAATTTAGGATATCTGGTCAGCGTGGACGAGTTGGACCGAAGGATCGGTTTCTGTGCTGTACAGCTTTGTGAGTCTAACATAACCATCTCCACCACATTCGCAGGCAGTGCATTCCACACTCTCATTACTTGCTGTATGAGGAGGTTTTCTCTTCCATCCTTGCTTCTTCATCACCTTACTGTAATTCTAGGCCCTCTCATTATTGTTCCTGTATAAGCAGCAACAACCCCCTCCTTATCTCCTCTGTTGGCCAACTCATGATTTTCCAAAGCCCTATCAATCTTGTCCCAGTCTCCTCTCTCCAAGAAGAACAGTCCTACCTTCTTCAATCTATCACCATCGCTGTCGCTTGGTGTCCCTGAGACCATTCTTGTAAAATATTCCTGCACGCTCTATCCAATGTATTCACATCCTTCCTATAATGTGGCACCCAGCATTGTGCACAGTACTCCATCTATGTCTTGTCCAAGTTCAACATCACCTCCCTGCTCTTAGACTCTAGTGGAAAACAAAGTTTAATAATGTCACGTATCTCAACAAGCCCTTATTGTTAACCCCAAGGAACACATCCCGTGGGCTAGAATTCTAAGCCCCTGAAATGGAAGATAGAGAGGGGTCAGGGAGCAGATAATCAAGATAGCTCCCCTTTGCCAGCCTTGCATAAGTTTACCACATTATCATGTTGAGGGGTTTCCTGACGCTACAATTACTGAATCTATTGTTTATTTTAGTGTGAAGCAAGTGGGAGAGGGACACCTCCACCATCAGGTATAGTCTGTCTCTTACCCACCTGAGAGGATGGTCTACTGTCTCCACCAACTGCACCCCACCAACTCCTCATAAACCCAACGACACCTCCCCACCCCCAACCAGCCCTTACCTCCCGCCCCCAAACCCCACTACCCACCACAACCTCAAAAGCCTACATGCCATTTTTGTTTGGCTAATATGGGGAGAGTCACTGCCAGGTAGCAATTGCCCCCAGAGGACAGGGCTTGCTCACCCATTCGATTCCAAAGTTGGGATGCCAACAGAAAGGGCATAATCCTGCCCTACTCTGCAAATGCATCTTCAAACCACAACCATTTAAGCCCTGTCATTGTACAAACATATGAACCAGGAGCAGGAATAGGCCATTCAGCCCCCTTGAGCCTGTTCTATTCAATATGAGGTAGCTGATCTTACTGTAACCTGAAACCTGCATGCCCACCCACCTCTTCGTCTTATGAAGAGTGACAGAGCTGTTTAGGAAGAATCAGTAGATGTGGAGAGGATGTTTCCTCAAGTTGGACAATCTACAACGTGAGGACATAGCTTTCGGGTAAGGGGCGACAGATTTAAAACAGAGATGGAGAGGAATGACTTCTCTCAAAGGATCACAAATCTATGGAATTCTCTCCCCCAGAGTGCGGTGGGATGTTGGGACATTGAGGTAAAAACAATGACTGCAGATGCTGGAAACCAGATTCTGGATTAGTGGTGCTGGAAGAGCACAGCAGTTCAGGCAACATCCGAGGAGCAGGAAAATCCTGATGAAGGGCTTTTGCCTGAAACGTCGATTTTACTGCTCCTCGGATGCGGCCTGAACTGCTGTGCTCTTCCAGCACCACTAATCCAGAATGCTGGGACATTGAGTAAACTGAAGTGGAGATGGACAGATTTTGAATGAGTAATGGGTTGAAGAGTTATAGAGAGCAGGTGGGAAAGTGGAGTTGAGACTAGGATGAGATCAGCCATGATGGTATTGAATGGTGGAGTAGGCTCAAGGGGCTGAATGGCCTCCTCCTGCTCCTAGTTTTTAGGATCTTCTGCTTTCTGATAACCCTTTCAGCCCCTTACCTAACAAGAATCTATCTACCTCTATGCACTTCAGCATATCCCAAACCCAAAGTGATTTTGGTGACATAGAATCTGGACCCATGTCTGATGCGTTTGTTCTCATCAAAAGAAGATTAGAATGGAAGGAGACCATTTGGCCCTATAATGGCATGTTGGTAATAACACCCCTCTGCTCTCCCCTTCTAGCCCTCCTCTTGGACTATTTATGCCAGTCCCTTTTCTGAACATTATCAGTGAGTCTGCCTCCCCTACTTTTCATGCAGTATCGTTCCTCCCTCGTCTCAGCCCTGGCTCATCTGTCACTCTCTGCACACGGATTAGAAACCAAAATGTCAACAGGAATGTTGACTCCGGCAATGTGAAGGAATAACACCTCCAGAAGTCACCGACAATTTCAAGTGCAAAGAAATTAAAGGTAACCATCACATCATGCTGATTTAAAATGCAAGCTCAGCTTCTGTGTTAGTTTTACGGTCATCTGCTTCACCGATTTCATTATTTCCTTTTGGCAGACGTTCGGGTGTAATTACAGTGCTGGGAAATATTTACTGTGGAGGTAGGGGAAGGTCACCTTGGCTTCACGTCCTTGAATCATTCCAGTTCCAGGACAGAGCAGCCCGGTTGGGGAACTGAAGGTGTTGGTTCTGAGAAACAGTGAAATAAAAGGTTGGCTGCAGGTTATGAAAAGAAGAGTCAGTGGGGTAGGAGTGAGTATCCCAATTCCAACCTGAGAGCAGTTACAAAGAGTTTATTGTATATCTTTGGAAATATGTTTAGCACATGTGGCTATTGAAAGGAATAGGTGCAAAATGCAAAGGTTCACTCTCTACTCTGTGTGAGCTTTCCTTTTGTTGGTTATCTGGTAGATTTCTGCATTTTAACGATTGCACAAGGTCTTTCATGTTCAACTGGATGCATGTGTCAAGGTTGATGAGAGAACAGCAGTCCCTGCAAAGTCAGGTAAGAACACAGAGAAACTGCAGGTTGGTGCTGAGACAGCATTGCAGGAGGTCAGTGCACTTGTTGTGAGGAACCTGTCCTACAGTGATGGGAAACAAATGCTGGGCCTGCCAACAACATCCAGGTCACGCAGAGTAAGTAAACATCTTTGTAAAAATTGCCTCCAGGCCTCAAGACATCTCGAGCCAATCAAATCCTTGAATGAAATATGACCAAAGCTGTATTATTAGAAATACTCCAACCAATTTGTGTACAGCAAGCCCCCATTAAACAAAAATGTCATTATTGCATAAGGCAATTGGTCCTGAACAAGTTAGCTGAGATTTTAATGGAGCTTCACCCACCAGAATATAATTGACTGTATCTTTGATTTGATTTGATTTATTGTTGCCTCGTGTACCTGAGTACAGTGAAATATTTTGTTTTGCGAGCAGTACAGGCAGATCATAACAAACAAGGACATACAGGTTGGACAGAGTGAGGCATACAGGGTTACAGCTGCACAGGAGGTGCATGAAGCAAGATCAACATTCCATTTGAAGTCTGAGAGTCCATTCATCAGTCTAGCAACAGCAGGGAAGAAGCTGTTCCTGAACCTGTTGGTGTGTATGTTCAAGCTTCTGTATCTTCTGCCTGACAGAAGTGATTGGAAAAGAGTTTCTGTGGTGCTTTGAGCGAGTCTGAAGGATCTGGATTTGGTTTGCTCGCTGAGCTGGAAGGTTCATTTTCAGACGTTTTGTCACCATACTAGGTAACATCTTCACTGAGCCTCTGGACAAAGCACTGCTGATGATTCCTGCTTTCTGTTTATGTGTTTGGGTTTCTTTGGGTATTCTTCTCAGCAGTGTCTCGTCCGGAGGCTCACTGAATATGTTACCTAGTATGGTGACGAAACGTCTGAAAACGAACTGTCCAGCTCAGCGAATAAACCTACATCTAGAACCTCAGCCTGAGCTACAAATCTTCTCAAACCTCGCTGAGTCTGAAGGAGTTCAGTTCTGAAGAAGGGTCACTGGACTCAAAATGTTAACTCTGTTCCTCTCTCCATAAATGCTGCTAGACCTGCTGAGTTTCTCCAACAATTTCTGTTTTTGCTTTATTCATTCCTACTCTGTTTCCTGTCAGCTAACTAACTCTCAACCCCTGCCCTCAATCCATGAATAAACAACATCATCATTAAAATGAACACAAATCGAGTCACTGCACAGTCTAACTTAATGTTGCCTTCACGGCATGAGGAAGGTTTCATGTACCAAAATAACTTTGTACACATCATCAGATTTTTTTTCTTTGCTGTTCTTGTTTCCCTTATGTTAGCAAGAAGTGACCTTAATTCACAAACTGCGGTAACAAGCATGAGATGTAAGTGAAACTGCTGATTCACCCAGTTCAATACAGAACAAGGCAATTAATCTTACCACCCAAAACCTTCCACTGTTACATAGGATTCAGGAGCACATCATTTGCAGGTTTCTTGTCTTGCCTGCAGTCCATCAAGCTTTGCAGCATCTTCCAGGTAGAGAGCAACCCTCTTGCAGTTAAAGGTTAGCTGGTATTCTGTATCGGAATTCTCCAGCCCGTTCACCTACCAATGAATATCAATGTAATGACAATGTGAAACGTTATTGTCAAGATATCAAAACACGTTATATTCTAAACTGTTATGCTGTGATAAACAAGTACAGTCACAGAAACCTACAGAACGGAAAAATGCCCTTCAGCCCATCATGCCCATACTGGGACTTTTTCCATGCAATGTAGGAGGCTGAGGGGTGACCTGAAAGAGGTTTATAAAATCATGAGGGATCATGGATAGGATGAATAACAAAGGTCCTTTCCCCAAGGTAGGGGAATCCTAAACTATAGAGCACATGTTTAGGGTGAGAGGAGAAAGATTTAAAAGGGGCCTAAGGGGCAACTTTTTCACGCAGAGGGTGGTACGTGTATGGAATGAGCTGCCAGAGGATGTGGTGGAGGCTGGTACAATTGCGACATTTAAAAGGCATTTGGATGGATATATGAATAGGAAGGGTTTGGAGGGATATGGGCCGGGTGCTGGCAGGTGGGACTAGATTGGGTTGGGATATCTGGTCGGCATGGACGAGTCGGACTGGAGGGTTTGTTTCCGTGCTGTACATCTCTATGACTCTATGACCCTAAGATCTCCACACCCACTTTCCTGAAGGAATCTGAAGCCCAAGCTCAGCTTAACCTGAAGAAATACTGCTCACGATACAATTCACTAACTAGGTTCAGCTCTGGGTGTGAGGTAATGAGAAGGTTGGGGTTTTTTTTAAGCTGGTTTTGGAGTGATCAGACCTAACACAAACTGTGAATCAAAGAGCTCCCTAATAAACCACATTCAGAAACATACCGAATGATAGTCCTTCATGTTTTCCAATGGTGAATGAGTTTGAAAGTTTACACTGGCTTTGTTCCCAATACTAAATCAATACAGAAGTCAATAATGTCAATCCAGCCAGTTCTAAATAGAGTTCAGGAATATCAGTTACAGAAAATATCCATGATAGGGCTTCCTGTAAGGATAAGAGCCAACCCTTCTGACTTATGTCTGGCTGGGCTCAGCAGAGTAATGCATGTGTGAAGAGGCTTTTAGAGAAGGTACAATGAAAAATATAGGAGATCATTGACTTCTTTATTAACTGAAATGTAACTTGGATTGCTATAACTGGAATACCAAAAACTTAAAAACATTAAGTGCAACTAAGTTAGGGTGGTACAGTGACTCGGTGGTTAGCACTGCTATCTCACAGTGCCAGGGACCCAGGTTCTATTCTAGCCTCAGGCTGTGTGGAGTTTGCACATTCCCCCCGTGTCTGCGTGGTTTTCCTCTGAGTGCTCAGGTTTCCTCCCACAGTCCAAGGATGTGCAGGTTAAGCTGGATTGTCCTTGGTAAACGCAGAGTTGCAGGGATGGGACGGATCTCTTCAGAGGTTTGGTGTGGACCCGATGGGCCGAATGGCCTGTTTCCCCACTGTAGGGATTCTATGATTTTTTGAGGTGTGCAACATAATGTTGTTTGATGAAGCAGTGGGAGGAAGAATTCAAGACTTTGACAATCGCCCACTGATTGGTTGCACTGCAAAGATTTCCAAAGCTGTATGTACCATGGGAAGAAAGCCATCCCGAATCTGCAATGATAAAGTATTTGTCACTGCCATTCACTGTCTCCCCTTCTCTCTAGGAGAAGGACAGAACAACAAAGAAAGCTTAAAGAGCTCTAAAAGAAGAGAAGACTTGGGTCCACCTGATCTTCCAGCAAATAAAAGAACGACCAACACTTGACTGAAAACAGCTTGTTATCGGTGCCAAAAAAATCACAAATGTTTATGAGAGACTAGGAATGTAGAACATTGCACAGTACGGCACAGAAACAGGCCCTTCGGCCCATGATGTTGTGAAGAACATGATGCCAATTAATCTAATCCCTTCTGCCTGCTCAAATCCCTCCATTCCTTGCACATGTATAGGAGTTGGGAGGTCATATTATGGCTGCACAGGACATTGATTAGGCCACTTTTGGAATATTGTCTGCAATTCTGATCTCCTTCCTATAGGAAGGATGTTGTGAAACTTAAAAGTGTTCAAAAACGATTTACAAGGATGTTGCCAGGGTTGGAGGGTTTGAGCTACAGGGAGAGGCTGAACAGGCTGGGGCTGTTTTCCCTGGAGTGTCGGAGGCTGAGGGGTGACCTTATAGAGGTTTACAAAATTATGAGGGGCATGGATAGGATAAATAGACAAAGTCTTTTCCCTGGGGTTGGGGGAGTCCAGAACTAGAGGGCATAGATTTAGGATGAGAGGGGAAAGATATAAAAGAGACCTAAGGGGAAACGTTTTCATGCAGAGGTTCATGTGTGTATGGAATGAGCTGCCAGAGGAAGTGGTGGAGGCTGGTACAATTGCAACATTTAAGAGGCATTTGGATGGGTATATGAATAGGAAGGGTTTGGAGGGATATGGGCCAGGTGCTGGCAGGTGGGACTAGATTGGGTTGGGATATCTAGTTGGCATGGACGGGTTGGACCGAAGGGTCTGTTTCCATGCTGTACATCTCTGTGGTTCTGTGACTCATGAGCTTATCTAAAAGTCCCTTGAACACCCCTATAGTATCTGCCTCCACCCACACCCCTGGCAGCATGTTACAGACTCCTACCATTGTCTGTGTAAAATACTTGTCCCTCACATCTCCTTTGAACTTTTCCCCTCTCACCTTAAATGCATGCCGCCCAGTATTAGACATTTTAACCTGAAGAAAAAGATTCTGACCGTCAAACCTATTTGTGCATCTCCTAATTTTATAGACTGCTATCAAGTCTCCCCTCAGCCTCCATCACTCCAGAGAAAGCAACCTGAGTTTTTCTAGCCTCTCTTTATAGCTCATACTCTCTAATCCAGGCAGCATCCTGGTAAACCTCTTCTGTACCCTCTCCAAAACCTCCACATCCTTCCTGTAATGTGGTGACCAGAACTGAACTCAATACTCTGTGTGTGGTCTAACCAAAGTCTTATGAAGCTGCAGCATGCCATCCTGACTCTTGTACTCAGTTCCCCGACCAATAAAGGCATGCATGCCACACACCTTCTTTACCACCCTAGCTACTTGCCTGGCCATGTAACCCACCCTTGAAATTTGCATTTTTCAGCATCAGGATGTTGTTTATTCTGTTTTATTCTTTTTCCACACATTATATATGTGTTAATCAGTTTATCCCAATGGTGACTCTTGAGGCTTGTGAAGGGGGATAGTTTAAGTTGCATAGCAATAGATCAGCAATCATTTATTTTTTCTGCTCTTGTTAAAATTTGGAAAGTTTTAATAACTAGTGACGAGAGAGAATGTGGTGTAGTGTGACTATTATGAAGAGGTGGGTGTACTATACCTTTAAGAGAGAGTTAAAAGCGAGCAGTGACAGTACCAAGTATTCTTAATAAAACACAATGTAATGTGCTCCAGCTACTGGGGTAGCTAGTTGCCTGGAAATGACAAAACAGATTCAAATTAAGCCAATCAGTTTAAATAATACCCCAAAATTTCCATATTCCCATCAAGTTTGAATTTAGGATATTGACAATGTTAAAAGACAATGACACAATTTGATGCTTTGTGGGTATAAGATCAGGGAAATTTGAACAGTTGAGAGGAGAACTGCCAAGCTACCCGCATGTAAAGACTGTCTGAAAAATAGCTCTCTTAAAGGTACCTTTATCGATCAGTAACCTGTGAAACAGAATCTCCAAGAAGAAAAGACAGGAATACAGGGAAGTACTGAAAGCTGCCTGGCTTTGAGAAGTCATGATTTGCAAATCTTAATTGGGAATTTTATCGGACTAGTGTTATAGAAGGTTAGAGGAAGAACTTGTAAATAGTTGTTATTAATTATTCTCTGTTATGTCACAAAGCTGGTCCTTTTTTCTAAAAGCTGGTCCTTTTCTCAAGGATACTGTGTCCTTGGTTTTTTTCAGAGGGGTTATAAACCAGCTACCGGTTCTGATTAGAAGGTTTGGTACAGAGATTAAAGGGTATTGTGAAACCTTTTTGTTTATATATAAACAGGTGAGACTTCAGGCCTAAGTAGTCATGTTTTCAAAGTGACCTGTATAATGGAAGGTGAGTGGTCAGCTCTGATGCTGCCTGAACTGCTGTGCCCTTCCAGCACCATGAATCCAGAATCTCTAACTGAACAGTTCAGTCCAGAACCAGTTAGGAGTTCAGCTGTGTGGAAACAGGCTCTCTCCCCTTCTGCCCTTCTAACTTCAACCTGTCAGCATCCGTTCTATATTTACAAGATTTGCTTATTGGGACCATTGTGTATTTTCAGAACAGCATAATTAAGTCTAGTTTGGATAGACTGAGTTCTGTAGGGGTCCTTTATTCTGTTCTTTGTGTTTCATTGTGTAGTTTTGTGAATAAATTTTTGTCTGTTTTAAAACCTGGTAGTCAACCTCGCTAACTGACTCCAGGTAATTTTCACTGTACACTTACCGAAACAAATTGCACAGTTATGGTCTGGGTTGCTTGCTTAGGAATGTTTTGAGTGGTCTGGCCTAGTCTATAACAGTTATACTTTAAGAAATAAAATTGTCAATTTTTACTTTAAATAGTGCTTGAACTCTCAAATTTTCACAGATTATTGCATGGGAGAAATCGTTTCTGTGTTGTGGGTTTTAAATTCACAGAGGGGTTTACATAACATTACTGCTACCAGACCAGCAATCCACAAACCCAGCTTTCTGGGGACATCAGTTCCAAACTCAATGTGGCAGCTGATGGAATTTAATTTAATTTAATAAACTGAAGCCTCATCTCAGTGATTGTGACAATGAAACTATCATTAACTGTCATATGAACTCACCGAGTTCATTAATGTGTCTTAGGATGGATATGAAGTGCTGGAGTTGGACTGGGGTGGACAATGTCAGAAGCTATATGACACCAGGTTATAGTTCAACAAGTTTATTTGAAATCACAAGAACCTGTTGGACTATAACCTGATGTCGCGTGATTTCTGACTTTGTCTTCAGAGAGAAACATTGTTCAAGGTGCTCGAGGTCCAGTGTACACCAATCACTGCATGTGGAAATCATTGCCATGCACAGACCTGGGAGGAGAAACAAATTGGGGGAAATCAGGAAGGAAGTCTGATGTGTTTATCCAATCTGGCCTACATGTGACTCCTGAAGAAGGGCTGATGCCCGAAACGTCGATTCTCCTGTTCCTTGGATGCTGCCTGGTCTGCTGCACTTTTCCAGCAACACATTTTCAGCCCCCTACATGTGACTCTAGACCCACAGCAACGTGGTTGAGTCTGGAATGCCCTTGCAAAACTGCCCAGGGCGATTAGGGATGGACAGTAAACGCTGGCTCTGCCTGCGTGAGAGATTAAAGGGGAAAAATAAATCCAGAGAATGTACGAAGTGGCAAACACAATCAAGTTCTCGGAATTCTGAAATGATGGAGCTAAACTTTTATGTCTTTTTATAGGAAGTTAAATTTCAATTACAGTTTCCAGCGATGAAAACCAGAGATAATGCCACTGTGGGATATAAAATTCAATTCCATTTTATTGAGCAAGTTGTAGTGCTATCAAACCTGAGAGGCACTGTAACCAAAGTACAAACAATCAAATATTAAAACCACAAGTAAAAACCCATTAAAATGCAATTGAAATTACATGAAAATCCCACCTTCAGAAATCATGATTACATACGTAATTAAAATCTGAATATGTATTATCCTCTACTAAATGTATCTAAGTAGGTGGATCATTTATCTGTAACACTGGCACAGAACATAAAGCATCTGAATATATTTTAATGGCTTTTAAAACTTCAATTATCCTCTAAAGAGTTAGACACAATTAGAACTCACGAAGAAACATGATGATACTGCACAGAAACCTGTGGTGGCTGTTGGAGGGTTACAAAAATGTCAGGGCTGTGGAGAAAATCGATCATAGGACTAAGAATTTTAAAACTGTGTTGTCAAACTAGGAGGCAGTGTGGGTAAAGAAGTCAGGGGACAGTGAACCTGGCGGTGAGGTAGGAGTCAGGCAATAGAGTCAAACATGGACAAACAAGAGGCTGGAAGAACACATCAAGTCAAGGCAGCATCAAGAAGTCGAGAGGTCAACGTTTCAGGTATTAACCCTTCTTCAGGACTAGGAGTGGGGGTAGGGGAAGCTACAAATAAAGAGGGATGGGAGGGGGCGGAGTGGGGAGACTTGTGGAATGTTGAGGTGGGGATAGGTGAACACAGGTAGAGGGTACGACCTGGTTGGTCGATGGGAGGAATGAATCTGATTGGTAGCTGGAAGGGAGGGGAAGGGGCTGGAAAGGGAGCCACGGTGGGAAGGTTATTTTAAATTAGAGAAAGAGGAATAGAGTCCAATCGGGAAAGACACTGGTAATGAGAAAGGATTGGTCCTTTACCTGCACCATCGAATCCCACAGCAGCAGCTAAACAGCACCTACCTACGCAGGGGTGGGGTGGGGGTGAGGGTGTCTGAGGTGGTCCTGATGAAGAGAGGGCTTTGGGTATAAATCAGCAAGATGTGAGGAAAGGTGATCTCATGCAGAGGCTGGTGGTAATCTGGAACTCACTGCCTGTGAGGGTGGGAGATGTGGGTGAATCTTCAATAGCTGAGCAAGCTCTTCAGTTCAAGGGACAATTAGGGATGTGCAGAATGGCCTCCTTCTGCTAAAGAACAATTCAGAGATTTCCTACCTTAAAAGTCAGGTGACAATCCTATAATTTCATGGTCACGGTTATTGAGAACAGCTTTTTATTCCAGACTTAGTGAATTAATTCTCCCGCTGCTGCTACCATTTAGCCAAAGTGGCTCAGTGGTTAGCAATGCTGCCTCACAGCGCCAGAGACCTGGGTTCAATTCCAGCCTCAAGCAACTCTCTGTGTGGAGTTTGCACATTCTCCCCGTGTCTGCGTGGGTTTCCTCCGGTTGCTCCGGTTTCCTCCCACAGTCTAAAAATGTGCAGGTTAGGTGAGTTGGCCATGCTAAATTGCCCGTAGTGTTAGGTGAAGGGGTAAATGTAGGAGAATGGGTCTGGGTGGGTTGCGCTTCGGCGGGTCGGTGTGCTCTTGTTGGGCCGAAGGGCCTCTTTCCATGCTGTAAGTAATCTAACCTAAGTTTGGATGACCTCTCCTGGTATAGTTCAGTGAACAGCATTTGTCTTCAGAAAGTCATAGTCCCACCCCAGGTCTCACACCCAGAATTGGGGCAAACAGCCCAATGAGGATTAAGGGGGTGTTGAACTGCCCCTGGGATGTGGTACAAGGCTCTGCTTGCTGTCCTGGGTGGGTGTGAAAGAGCCCCTGTCTGCTATTTGGTGAAGAACTGAAGAGTTTCCTCCCAGGGTCCTGGCGCATAAATATCCTTCACTAAACTGTCCATCAGCTGGTCATTATCAGCTTGTGGGATCCTGCTGTGCATGAAACAGCTGCTGCATTTCCTACATTGCAACAGCAGCCAAAACGAGAAGCAAAATACTGTGGATGCGGAGGATCTGAAATCAAAATGGAAAGTGCTGGACAAACTCAGCAGATCTGTCAGCATCTGCAGAGAGAGAAAAATAGAGTTAGTGTTCAGAAACATGCCTGTACTACAGAGTATTTCTGGTATTTTCTACAATTACAATGACCACCTTGTACTGCCTAAGAACTATTTACGTATGAACCCAGCAATAGGAGTAGGTCATTCAGCCCCTCAAGCCTGTGCTGCCATTCAGTGAGATCATGGCCGATCTGTGACCTGACACCATATCCCTGCCTTTGACCCATTTGCCTTAACACCTCCTGCTTAACAACAATTATCTCTCTCAGAATTAAAATTAACAATCTCAGAATGAATGCACCACAGTGACAAAAGATTTAGTCCTTTCCTGGCAAAGTAGGAAATATTTGAAGCATATTGTTAAACTAATCAACACTCAAGGTGAGACAGGGTTTACAGTGGATGTAACAGCTGTGTTTGTCATAGATATTTTTAATCAGCCTGTTCTGTCAGAGCTCTGGAACAAGTGGGAGTTGAACCCAAACCTCCTAGCTTAGAGGTAGCAGCATTACCACCACACCACAAGACACTCTGCAGGCCCAGAGGCTGAGTTTAATTACCATCACATTGCAAGTGAAAACCGAGATTGCAGTGTTTAACTGAAAGAACCTGCTCCATTAACATTGGAATAAAATCAGGATATTGCTGGAAGTCTGAAACAAAAACGCTGGAGAATCTCAGAGGGTCAGATAACATTTCTAGAGAGAGAAACCGTGTTAATGTTCTGACAAAGAGTCTGTCTCATTCTCCAATGATACTGTCAGCCCAGCTGAATTCCTTGAGTAACCACCACTCTCTTCTGAAGTCCCTTTAACTTGCAGGATTTTCAAATCAACCTGTTTGAACATGTTACAACATACCACAACAGCAGGTTGAATTTGAACTCAGATCTCCAAGTTCAAAGGAAGCAACACTACCGTCATACCAGTAATTTTATGCTGTTCCTAAACCATCCCTTAATAAACCTCTGTACATCTCTCTCTTGAGGATGATTGTGTAAGACCTAATGCACTCACCGAGCAACTCAAACAATAACCTTTATAAAGCTCAAGCCATAATTTACTTAATTCACATAATTCTGTGAAGTGGCTCAGGCCCATCCACCAATTAAAGGAACCACAGAAATGCAAATTATTGCTGAAAGCAAACCATTGGCTGCAATATGTGACAGGCATCAATCGAAATATGCAAGAGATGATTTATTAAGCACTTGGTTTTGATCACAAAGCCATTGATGTTGGAGCAGGACATCACAGACTCCTGTGTGCTCTAAGTGGCTGGCTTCAGACCAGAGACATGTTATTTGCAGACCAGCCCTATACAGACAGCCATATACTGACTGCACTATACAGACAGCCCTTTACAGACAGTCCTATACTGACTGCACTATACAGACAGCCTTATATTGACTGCACTATACAGACCAGCCCTATACAGACAGCCCTATACTGACTGCACTATAGAGACCAGCACTATACAGACAGCCCTATACTGACTGCACTATACAGACCAGCCCTATACAGACAACCCTACACTGACTGCATTATATAGACAGCCCTATACAAACAGCCCAATACAGCCAGCCCTATACAGCCAGCCCTATACAGACTGCACGATACAGACAGCCCTATATAGACAGCCCTATACAGACAGCACGATACTGACAGCACTATACACACAACCCTATACAAGCTGCACTATACACACAGCACTACACTTATAGCACGATGCTGACAGCACTATACTGACAGCCCTATAAAAGCTGCACGAAACTGACAGCACTACACAGACAGCACTATACAGACAGCCATATACAGACAGCACTATACTGACAGGACTGCACAGACAGCACTATACAGACAGCTCTATACAGACTGCGCTAAACAGACAGCACTATACTGACAGGACTGTAGAGACAGCACTATACTGGCTGCACTATACAGACAGCACTATACTGACTGCACTATACTGATTGCACTATACAGACTGCAATATACAGACTGCACTATACTGACTGCAATACACAGACTGCTCTATACTGACTGCACTATACTGACTGCACTATACTGATTGCACTATACAGACTGCAATATACAGACTGCACTATACAGACAGCACTATACAGACTGCACTATATTCACTGCACGATACAGACTGCATTATATAGACTGCATTATACTGACTGCACTTTACTGACTGCACTATACAGACTGCACTGGACAGATTGCACTATACAGACAGCACTATACTGACTGCACTACACCGACTGCACTATACCGACTGCACTATACTGACTGCAATATACAGACAGCACTATTCAGACAGCACTATACTGACTGCAATATACAGATAGCACTATACAGACTGCACTATACTCACTGCACTATACAGACTGCATCATACTGACTGCACTTTACTGACTGCACTATACAGACTGCACTGGACAGACTGCACTATACAGACAGCACTACACTGACTGCACTACACCGACTGCACTATACAGACTGCACTATACTGACTGCAATATACAGACAGCACTATACAGACTGCACTATACTCACTGCACTATACAGACTGCATTAAACAGACTGCATTATACTGACTGCACTTTACTGACTGCACTATACAGACTGCACTACACCGACGGAACTATATCAACTACACTATACCGACTGCACTATACTGACTGCAATATTCAGACTGCACTATACTGACTGCACTATACAGACAGTACTATACAGACAGCACTATACAGACTGCACTATACTCAGTGCACTATACAGACTGCAATATACAGACTGCAATATACTGGCTGCACTATACTGACTGCACTATACTGACTGCACTATACAGACAGTACTATACAGACAGCACTATACAGACTGCACTATACTCACTGCACTATACAGACTGCAATATACAGACTGCAATATACTGACAGCACTATACTGACTGCACTATACAGACAGCACTATACAGACTGCACTATATTCACTGCACTATACAGACTGCAATATACAGACTGCAATATACTGACTGCACTATACTGACTGCACTATACTGACTGCACTATACTGACAGCACTATACTGACTGCACTATACAGACAGCACAATACAGACTGCACTATACAGACTGCACTATACACTATACTGACTGCACTATACAGACTACACTATGCAGACTGCGATATACAGACTGCAATATACAGACTGCAATATATAGACAGAACAATACTGACTGCACTATACAGACTGCAATATACAGACAGCACTATACAGAGTGCACTATACTGACTGCGCTATTCTGACTGCACTATACAGACTGCACTATGCTGACTGCACTATACTGACTGCACTATATAGACAGCACAATACAGACTGCAATATACAGATAGCACTATACTGGCTGCAGTATACAGTTAGCACTATACAGACTGCAATATACAGACTGCAATATACAGACTGTACTATACAGACTGCACTATACAGACAGGACCGCAGAGACAGCACTATACAGACTGCAATATACAGACAGCACTATACTGACTGCACTATACGGTTAGCACTATATAGACAGCACTATACAGACAGCACTATACTGACAGGACTGTAGAGACAGCACTATACACACTGCACTATACTGACTGCTCTATAATGGCTGCACTATACAGACTGCACTATACACTATACTGACTGCACTATACAGACTACACTATACAGACTGCAATATACAGACTGCAATATACAGACAGAACAATACTGACTGCACTATGCAGACTGCAATATACAGACAGCACTATAGAGAGTGCACTATACTGACTGCGCTATTCTGACTGCACTATACAGACTGCACTATGCTGACTGCACTATACTGACTGTACTATACTGACTGCACTATATAGACAGCACAATACAGACTACAATATACAGATAGCACTATACTGGCTGCAGTATACAGTTAGCACTATGCCGACAGCACTATACAGACAGCACTATACAGACTGCAATATACAGACTGCAATATACAGACTGTACTATACAGACTGCACTATACAGACTGCACTATACAGACAGGACCACAGAGACAGCACTATACAGACTGCAATATACAGACAGCGCTATACTGACTGCACTACACAGTTAGCACTACACAGACAGCAATATACAGACTGCACTATACTGACAGTACTGCAGAGACAGCACTATACAGACTGCAATATACAGACTGCACTATACAGACAGCACTATACTGACAGGACTGTAGAGACAGCACTATACACACTGCACTATACTGACTGCACTATACTGACAGCACTATACTGATAGCACAATACAGACAGCACTATACAGACTGCAACATACAGACGGCAATATACAGACTGCATTATACAGACTGCAATGTACAGACTGCTCTATACTGACTGCACTATTCTGACTCCACTATACTGACTGCACTATACAGACTACACTATACAGACTGCAGTATACAGACAGCAATATACAGACAGCACTATACAGAGTGCACTATACTGACTGCACTATACAGACTGCAATATACTGATAGCACTATACATACAGCACTATACAGACTGCAATATACAGACTGCGCTATACTGACTGCAATATACAGTCAGCACTATACAGACTGCAATATACAGACAACACTATACTGACTGCAATATACTGATAGCACTATACAGACAGCACTATACACTATACAGACTGCATTATACAGTCTGCATTATACAGACAGCACTATACTGACTGCACTATACAGACTGCACTATACAGACTGCAATATACAGTCAGCACTATACAGACAACACTATACTGACTGCACTACACTGACTGCAATATACAGAATGCACTATACACTATACTGACTGCAATATACTGACTGCACTATATAGACTGCACTATACTGACAGCACTATACTGACAGGACCGCAGAGACAGCACTATACAGACTGCAATATACAGACTGCACTATACTGACAGCACTATACTGACTGCAATGTACTACTAGCAATATACAGACTGGACTATACAGACTGCAATATATAGTCAGCACTATACAGACAACACTATATTGACAGCACTATACTGACTGCACTATTCTGATTGTACTATACTGACTCCACTATACAGACTGCACTATACTGACTACACTATACAGACTGCAATATACTGATAGCACTATACAGACAGCACTATACACTGTACAGGTCCAGGAAGGGGAGCGAGGTGTCAGAGATAGTCCAGGTAAATTTAAGGTCAGGGTGGAATGGACCTCTCCATCTCCATTAGTGACGACCGACTTGACACTGACATTTTTTACAAACCCACTGACTCCCATAGCTACCTGGATTACACCTCTTCCCACCCTACCTCTTGCAAAAATGCCATCCCGTATTCCCAATTTCTCCGCCTCCGCCGTATCTGCTCCCAGGAGGACCAGTTCCACCATAGGACACACCAGATGGCCTCCTTCTTTAGAGACCGCAATTTCCCTTCCCACGTGGTTAAAGATGCCCTCCAACGCAGCTCGTCCACATCCCGCACCTCCGCCCTCAGACCCCACCCCTCCAACCATAACAAGGACAGAACGCCCCTGGTGCTCACCTTCCACCCTACAAACCTTCGCATCAACCAAATCATCCACCGACATTTCCGCCACCTCCAAAAAGACCCCACCACCAGGGATATATTTCCCTCCCCACCCCTTTCCGCCTTCCGCAAAGACCGTTCCCTCCGTGACTACCTGGTCAGGTCCACACCCCCCTAAGACCCACCCTCCCATTCTGGCACTTTCCCCTGCCACCGCAGGAACTGTAAAACCAGTGCCCACACCTCCTCCCTCACCTCTATCCAAGGCCCTAAAGGAGCCTTCCACATCCATCAAAGTTTCACCTGCACATCCACCAATATCATTTATTGTATCCGTTGCTCCCGATGCAGTCTCCTCTACATTGGGGAGACTGGGCGCCTCCTAGCAGAGCGCTTTAGGGAACATCTCCGAGACACCCGTACCAATCAACCAAACCGCCCCGTGGCCCAACATTTCAACTCCCCCTCCCACTCTGCCGAGGACATGGAGGTCCTGGGCCTCCTTCACCGCCGCTCCCTCACCACCAGACGCCTGGAGGAAGAACGCCTCATCTTCCGCCTCGGAACACTTCAACCCCAGGGCATCAATGTGGACTTCAACAGTTTCCTCATTTCCCCTTCCCCCACCTCATCCTAGTTTCAAACTTCCAGCTCAGTTACTGCCTCCTTGACTTGTCCTACCTGCCTATCTTCTTTTCCACCTATCCACTCCACCCTCTCCTCCTTGACCTATCACCTTCATCTCCTCCCCCACTCACCCATTGTACTCTATGCTACTTTCTCCCCACCCCCACCCTCCTCTAGCTTATCTCTCCACGCTTCAGGCTCACTGCCTTTATTCCTGATGAAGGGCTTTTGCCCGAAACGTTGATTTCGCTGCTCGTTGGATGCTGCCTGAACTGCTGTGCTCTTCCAGCACCACTAATCCAGTATATGCAATATACTGACTGCACTATACAGAATGCAATATACACTATACTGACTGCACTATACAAACTGCACTATACAGACTGCAATATACAGACAGAACTATACTGACTGCAATATACAGACAGCATTATACTGACTGCACTATACTGACTGTAATATACTGATTGCACAATACAGACAGCACTATACAGACTGCAATATACAGACTGCACTATACTGACTACACTATACAGACTACACTATACAGACTGCAATATACAGACAGCAATATACAGACAGAAATATACTGACTGCACTATACAGACTGCAATATACAGACAGAACTATACTGACTGCACTATACAGACTGCAATATACTGATAGCACTATACATACAGCACTATACAGACTGCAATATACAAACTGCGCTATACTGACTACAATATACAGTCAGCACTATACAGACTGCAATATACAGACAACACTATACTGACTGCACTATACTGACTGCAGCATACTGACTGCAGCATACTGACTGCACTATACAGACTGCACTGTTCTGACTGCACTATACTGACTGCAATATACTGATAGCACTATACAGACAGCACTATACACCATACAGACTGCACTATACAGACTGCACTGTACAGACTGCAATATACAGTCAGTACTATAGAGACAACACTATACTGACTGCACTATACTGACAGCACTATACTGACTGCACTATACAGACAGCACAATACAGATTGCACTATACAGACTGCACTATACAGAATGCACTATACACTATACTGACTGCACTATACAGACTACACGATGCAGACTGCAATATACAGACTGCAATATACAGACTGCAATATACAGACAGAACAATACTGACTGCACTATACTGACAGGACTGTAGAGACAGCACTATACAGACTGCACTATACTGACTGGAATATACTGATTGCACAATACAGACAGCACTATGCAGACTGCAATATACAGACTGCACTATACTGACTGGAATATACTGATTGCACAATACAGACAGCACTATACAGACTGCACTATACTGACTACACTATACAGACTGCACTATACTGAGTGCACTATACAGACTACACTATACAGACTACAATATACAGACAGTAATATACAGACAGAACTATACTGACTGCACTATACAGACTGCAATATACAGACAGAACTATACTGACTGCACTATACAGACTGCAATATACTGATAGCACTATACATACAGCACTATACTGACTGCACTATACAGACTGCACTATACAGACTGCAATATACAGTCAGCACTATACAGACAACACTATACTCACTGCACTATACTGATTGCAATATACTGACTGCACTATACAGAATGCAATATACACTATACTGACTGCACTATACAAACTGCACTATACAGACTGCAATATACAGACAGAACTATACTGACTGCAATATACAGACAGCACTATACTGACTGCACTATACTGACAGGACTGTAGAGACAGCACTATACAGACTGCACTATACTGACTGGAATATACTGATTGCACAATACAGACAGCACTATACAGACTGCAATATACAGACTGCACTATACTGACTACACTATACAGACTGCACTATACTGACTGCACTATACAGACTACACTATACAGACTACAATATACAGACAGTAATATACAGACAGAACTATACTGACTGCACTATACAGACTGCAATATACAGACAGAACTATACTGACTGCACTATACAGACTGCAATATACTGATAGCACTATACATACAGCACTATACAGACTGCAATATACAAACTGTGCTATACTGACTACAATATACAGTCAGCACTATACAGACTGCAATATACAGACAACACTATACTGACTGCACTATACTGACTGCAGCATACTGACTGCACTATACAGACTGCAATATACAGACTGCACTGTTCTGACTGCACTATACTGACTGCAATATACTGATAGCACTATACAGACAGCACTATACACTATACAGACTGCACTATACAGACTGCATTATACAGTCTGCACTATACAGACAGCACTATACTGACTGCACTATACAGACTGCACTATGCAGACTGCAATATACAGTCAGTACTATAGAGACAAGACTATACTGACTGCACTATACTGACTGCAATAAACAGAATGCACTATACAGACTGCACTATACTGACAGGATCGCAGAGACAGCACTATACAGACAGCAATATACAGACTGCACTATACTGACAGCACTATACAGACAGCACTATACTGACAGGACTGTAGAGACAGCACTATACACACTGCACTATACTGACTGCAATATACTGATAGCACAATACAGACAACACTATACAGACTGCAATGTACAGACTGCAGTATTCTGATTGTACTATACAGACTGCAATATACAGTCAGCACAATACAAACAACACTATACTAATTGTACTATACAGACTGCACTATACACTATACAGACTGCAATATACAGATTGGCAATATACAGACAGAACTATACTGACTGCACTATACAGACTGCACTATACAGACTGCAATATACAGACAACACTATACAGACTGCAATATATAGACTGCACTATACTGACTGCAATATACAGACTGCGCTATACTGACTGCAATATACAGACTGTACTATACTGACTGCACTATAATGACTGCAATATTCAGACTGCAATATACTGACTGCACTATACAGACAGCCTGATACTGACTGCAATATACAGACTGCACTATACTGACTGCATTATACAGTCAGCACTATGCAGACAACACTATACAGACTGCACTATACTGACTGCACTATACTGACTGCACTATACACTATACAGACTGCACTATACAGACTGCAATATACAGAGTGCACTATGCTGACTGCACTATACTGACTGCAATATACTGATAGCAATATACAGACTGCACTATACAGTCTGCAATATACAGTCAGCACTATACAGACAACACTATACCGACCGCACTATACTGACTCCACTATACAGACTGCACTATACTGACTACACTATACAGACTGCACTATACAGACTGCACTATACAGACTGCAATATACTGATAGCACTATACAGACAGCACTATACACTATACAGACTGCAATATACTGACTGAATTATTCTGATTGTACTATACTGACTCCACTATACAGACAGCACTATACTGACTGCACTATACAGACTGCACTATACAGACTGAAATATACAGTCAGCACTATACAGACAACACTATACTGATTGCACTATACTGACTGCACTATACAGAATGCACTATACACTATACTGACTGCACTATACAAACTGAACTATACAGACTGCAATATACAGACAGAACTATACTGACTGCACTATACAGACTGCAATATACAGTCAGCACTATACAGACAACACTATACTGATTGCACTATACTGACTGCACTATACAGAATGCACTATACACTATAATGACTGCACTATACAGACTGCAATATACAGACAGAACTATACTGACAGCGCTATACAGACTGCAATATACAGACAGAACTATACTGACTGCAATATACAGACAGCACTATACTGACTGCACTATACTGACTGCACTATACTGACAGGACTGCAGAGACAGCACTATACTGACTGCACTATACAAACTGCACTATACAGACTGCAATAAACAGACAGAACTATACTGACTGCACTATACTGACAGGACTGCAGAGACAGCACTATACAGACAGCACTATACAGACTGCACTATACTGACAGCACTATACAGTCAGCACTATACAGACAGCACTATACTGACAGGACTGTAGAGACAGCACTATACTGACTGCAATATACTGATAGCACAATACAGACAGCACTATACAGACTGCAATATACAGCCTGCACTATACAGACTGCACTATATAGACTGCAGTATACTGACGGCACTATACAGACTGCAATATACAGACAGCACTATACAGACTGCACTATACACACAGCACTATACATACTTCAATATATAGACTGCACTATACTGACTACACTATACAGACTGCACTATACTGACTGCACTATACAGACTGCACTATACAGACTGCACTATACTGACTGCACTATACACTATACTGACTGCACTATACAGACTACACTATACAGACTGCAATACACAGACTGCGCTATACTGACTACACTACACAGACTGCACTATACTGACTGCAATATTCAGACTGCAATATACTGACTGCACTATACAGACAGCCTGATACTGACTGCAATATACAGACTGCACTATACTGACTGCAATATACAGTCAGCACTATACAGACAACACTATACTGACTGCACTATACTGACTGCACTATACTGACTGCACTATACACTATACAGACTGAACTATACAGACTGCAATATATAGACTGCACTATTCTGACTGCACTATACTGACTGCAATATACTGATAGCACTATACAGACTGCAATATACAGACTGCACTACAGACTGCAATATACTGATAGCACTATACAGACAGCACTATACACTATACAGACTGCACTATTCAGACTGCAATATACAGATTGCACTATTCTGATTGTACTATACTGACTCCACTATACAGACAGCACTATACTGACTGCACTATACAGACTGCACTATACAGACTACACTATACAGACTGCAATATACTGATAGCACTATACAGACATCACTATACACTATACAGACTGCAATATACTGACTGCACTATTCTGATTGTACTATACTGACTCCACTATACAGACAGCACTATACTGACTGCACTATACAGATTGCAATATACAGTCAGCACTATACAGACAACACTATACTGACTTCACTATAGTGACTGCACTATACAGAATGCACTATACACTATACTGACTGCACTATACAAACTGCACTATACAGACTGCAATATACAGACAGAACTATACTCACTGCAATATACAGACAGCACTATACTGACTGCACTATACTGACAGCACTATACAGACAGCACTATACTGACAGCACTATACTGACTACACTATACAGACTGCACTATACAGACTGCAATATACTGAGAGCACTATACAGACAGCACTATACACTATACAGACTGCACTATACAGACTGCAATATACAGACTGCACTACAGACTGCAATATACTGATAGCACTATACAGACAGCACTATACACTATACAGACTGCACTATTCAGACTGCAATATACAGATTGCACTATTCTGATTGTACTATACTGACTCCACTATACAGACAGCACTATACTGACTGCACTATACAGACTGCACTATACAGACTACACTATACAGACTGCAATATACTGATAGCACTATACAGACATCACTATACACTATACAGACTGCAATATACTGACTGCACTATTCTGATTGTACTATACTGACTCCACTATACAGACAGCACTATACTGACTGCACTATACAGATTGCAATATACAGTCAGCACTATACAGACAACACTATACTGACTTCACTATAGTGACTGCACTATACAGAATGCACTATACACTATACTGACTGCACTATACAAACTGCACTATACAGACTGCAATATACAGACAGAACTATACTCACTGCAATATACAGACAGCACTATACTGACTGCACTATACTGACAGCACTATACAGACAGCACTATACTGACAGCACTATACTGACTACACTATACAGACTGCACTATACAGACTGCAATATACTGAGAGCACTATACAGACAGCACTATACACTATACAGACTGCACTATACAGTCTGCAATATACTGACTGCACTATTCTGATTGTACTATACTGACTCCACTATACAGACAGCACTATACTGACTGCACTATACAGACTGCACTATACAGACTGCACTATACAGACTGCAATATACAGTCAGCACTATACAGACAACACTATACTGACTGCACTATACAAACTGCACTATACAGACTGCAATATACAGACAGAACTATACTGACTGCAATGTACAGACAGCACTATACTGACTGCACTATACTGACAGCACTATACTGACAGGACTGCAGAGACAGCACTATACAGACTGCACTATACTGACTGCACTATACTGACAGCACTATACAGACAGCACTATACAGACAGCACTATACTGACAGGACTGTAGAGACAGCACTATACAGACTGCACTATACTGACTGCAATATACTGATAGCACAATACAGACAGCACTATACAGACTGCAATATACACCCTGCACTATACTGACTACACTATACAGACTGCAATGTACAGACTGCAATATACAGACTGCAATATACAGACAGCACTATACAGACTGCAGTATACTGACGGCACTATACAGACTGCACTGTACACTATACTGACTGCACTATGCAGACTACACTATACTGACTACACTATACAGACTGCAATATACAGACTGCAATATACAGACAGCACTATACAGACAGCACTATACAGACTGCACTATACAGACTGCAGTATACAGACGGCACTATACAGACTGCAGTATACTGACGGCACTATACAGACAGCACTATACAGACTGCACTATACAGACTGCAGTATACTGACGGCACTATACAGACTGCAATATACAGACAGCACTATACAGACTGCACTACACACACAACACTATACATACTGCAATATATAGACTGCACTATACTGACTACACTATACAGACTGCACTATACTGACTGCAATATACAGTCAGGACTATACAGACAACACTATACTGACTGCACTATACTGACTGCACTATACAGACTACACTATACTGGCTGCACTATACAGACTGCAATATACAGACAGAACTATACTGACTGCACTATACAGACTGCACTATACTGACTGCAATATACTGATAGCACTATGCATATAGCACTATACAGACTGCAATATACAGACTGTACTATACTGACTACACTATACAGACTGCAATATACAGACTGCAATATACCGACAGAACTATACTGACTGCACTATACAGACTGCACTATACTGACTACACTATACAGACAGCACGATACACTATACTGACTGCACTATACAGACTGCACTATACAGACAGCACTATTCTGACTGCACTATACTGACTGCAATATACTGACTGCAATATACTGATAGCACTATACAGACAGCACTATACAGACTGCACTATACTGACTAGATTAGATTACTTACAGTGTGGAAACAGGCCCTTCGGCCCAACAAGTCCACACTGACCCGCAACCCACCCCTTCCCCTACATTTACGCCTTAGCCAACACTACGGGCGATTTAACTTGGCCAATTCACCTGACCTACACATTTTTCGACTGTGGGAGGAAACCGGAGCACCCGGAGAAAACCCACACAGACACGGGGAGAATGTGCAAACTCCACACAGACAGTCACCTGAGTCAGGAATTGAACCCGGAAACTGGCGCTGTGAGGAAGCAGTGCAAACCACTGTGCCACCGTGCCGCCCGTGACTACACTATACAGACTGCACTATACTGACTGCAGTATACTGATAGCACTATACAGACAGCACAATATACTCTGCAATATACAGACTGCACTATACTGTCTCCACTATACAGACAGCATGATACTGACGGCAATATACAGATTGCGCTATACAGACAGCACTACAGTGACTGCTCTATACTGACTGCAAAATACAAACAGCACAATACAGACTGCAATATACAGACAGCACTATACTGGCTGCACTACACAGATAGCACTATACAGACAGCACTATACTGACTGCACTATAGATAGCACTATACAGACAGCACTATACAGATAGCACTATACAGACAGCACTATACTGACTGCACTATACTGACTGCACTATACTGACTGCACTATACTGACTGCACTATACTGACAGCACTATACAGACAGCAGTATACTGACTGCACTATACTGACTGCACTATACTGACTGCACTATACAGACTGCAATATACTGACTGCACTATATAGACTGCACTATACACTATACTGACTGCACTATACAGACTTTAATATACAGACTGCACTATACTGACTGCACTATATAGACTGCACTATACACTATACTGACTGCAATATACAGACAGAACTATACTGACTGCAGTATACAGACAGCAATATACAGACAGCACTATACAGAGTGCACTATACTGACAGCACTATACAGACTGCAATATACAGACTGCTCTATACTGACTGCAGTATACTGACTGCACTATACAGACTGCGCTATACTGACTACACTATACTGACTGCACTATACTGACTGCACTATACAGACAGCATGATACTGACTGCAATATACAGCCTGCACTATACTGACTGTAATATACAGTCAGCACTATGCAAACTGCAATATACAGACTGCACTATTCTGACTGCACTATACTGACTGCAATATACTGATAGCACTATACAGACAGCACTATACACTACACAGACTGCACTATACAGACTGCAATATACAGACTACAATATACAGACTGCAATATAAAGACTGCACTATACTGACTACACTCTACAGACTGCACTATACAGACTGTAATATACAGTCAGCACTATACAGACAACACTATACTGACTGCACTATACAGAATGCACTATACACTATACTGACTGCACTATATAAACTGCACTATACAAACAGCACTATACAGGCTGCACTATACAGACTGCAATATACAAATTGCAATATACAGACTGCTCTATACTGACTGCACTATACAGACTGCACTATACAGACAGCCCTATACAGACTGCAATATACAGACTGCACTATACTGACTGCACTATACTGACTGCACTATACAGAAAGCACTATACAGACAACATTATACTGACTGCAATATAAAGACTGCACTATACTGACAGTACTCTACAGACTGCACTATACAGACAGCACTATACAGACTGCAATATACAGACTGCAATATACTGACTGTAATATACTGACTGCACTATACAGACAGCACTACACAGACAGCACTATACAGACTGCACTACACTGAGAGCACTATACAGACTGCAATATACAGACTGCACTACACTGACTGCACTATACAGACTGCAATATATAGACTGCAATATACAGACTGCAATATACAGACTGCACTATACAGACTGCAATGTACAGACTGCAATATACAGACTGCAATATACTGACTGCACTATACAGACTGCGATATACAGACTGCACTATACTGACTGCACTATACAGACTGCAATATACAGACTGCGATATACAGACTGCAATATACAGACTGCAATATACTGACTGCACTATACAGACAGCACTATACAGACTGCACTATACTGAGAGTACTATACTGACTGCACTATACAGACTGCGATATACAGACTGCACTATACTGACTGCACTATACAGACTGCAATATACAGACTGCGATATACAGACTGCACTACACTGACTGCACTATACAGACTGCAATATATAGACTGCAATATACAGACTGCAATATACAGACTGCACTATATTGACTGCACTATACAGACAGCACTATACAGACTGCACTATACTGAGAGTACTATACTGACTGCACTATACAGACTGCGATATACAGACTGCACTATACTGACTGCACTATACAGACTGCAATATACAGACTGCGATATACAGACTGCACTACACTGACTGCACTATACAGACTGCAATATATAGACTGCAATATACAGACTGCAATATACAGACTGCACTATATTGACTGCAATATACAGACTGCACTATATTGACTGCACTGTAAAGACTGCAATATACAGACTGCACTATACTGACTGCACTATACAAACTGCACTATACTGACTGCACTTTACTGACTGCATTATACAAACTGCACTGTACTGACTGCACCGTACAGACAGCGTGTTGAGTTGGTCGCCAAGATAGAAATGGAGATGTCTAAGAAGGTGAGGGAGGAGTCTAAGACTGTCCAGTTAAACTTGAGGTCAGGGTGGAAGGTGCTAGTAAAGTGAATGAACTGTTGAATCTCCTCGTGGGAGCACAAGGTAGCGCCGATACAGTCATCGATGTAGCGGAGAAAATGCTGGGGGGTGGTGCTAGTGTAAGTGGAGGAAAAGGTGGGGGACCGACTCAACACGGACATTTACTATAAACCGACCGACTCCCACAGCTACCTAGGTTACACCTCTTCCCACCCTGCCCCCTGTAAAAACGCCATCCCATATTCCCAATTCCTTCGTCTCCGCCGCATCTGCTCCCAGGAGGACCAGTTCCAAAACCGTACCACCCAGATGGCCTCCTTCTTCAAGGACCGGAATTTCCCCCCAGATGTGGTCGACGATGCCCTCCACCGCATCTCCTCCACTTCCCACTCCTCTGCCCTTGAACCCTGCCTCTCCAATCACCACCAGGACAGAACCCCACTGGTCCTCACCTACCACCCCACCAACCTCCATATACATCGTATCATCCGCTGTCATTTCCACCACCTCCAAACGGACCCTACCACCAGGGATATATTTCCCTCCCCTCCACTATCAGCGTTCCGAAAAGACCACTCCCTCCATGACTCCCTCGTCAGGTCCACACCCCCCACCAACCCAACCTCCACTCCCGGTACCTTCCCCTGCAACCGCAAGAAATGCAAAACTTGCGCCCACACCTCCCCCCTTACTTCCCTCCAAGGCCCCAAGGGATCCTTCCATATCCGCCACAAATTCACCTGCACCTCCACACACATCATTTACTGCATCCGCTGCACCCGATCTGGCCTCCTCTATATTGGGGAGACAGGCCGCCTACTTGCAGAACATTTCAGAGAACACCTCTGGGACACCCGGACCAACCAACCCAACCACCCCGTAGCTCAACACTTAAACTCCCCCTCCCACTCCACCAAGGACATGCAGGTCCTTGGACTCCTCCATTGCCAGACCATAGCAACACGACCCCTGGAGGAAGAGCACCTCATCTTCCGCCTGGGAACCCTCCAACCACAAGGGATGAACTCAGATTTCTCCAGTTTCCTCATTTCCCCTCCCTCCACCTTGTCTCAGTTCCAACCCTCAGACTCAGCACCACCTTCTTGACCTGCAATCTTCTTCCTGACCTCTCCACCCCCACCCCCTCTCCGGCCTATCACCCTCACCTTAACCTCCTTCCACCTATCGCATTCCCAAGGCCCCTCCCCCAAGTCCCTCCTCCCTACCTTTTATCTTAGCCTGCTTGGCACACCCTGAAGAAGGGCTTATGCCCGAAACGTCGATTCTCCTGCTCCTTGGATGTTGCCTGACCTGCTGCGTTTTTCCAGCAACACATTTTTCTGCACTATAGAGACTGCACTGTACAGTCAGCAGTATACTGACCACAATATACTTGCTGTACTGTATTGACTTCACTATATTGATAGCACTATACTGACTGCACTACACTGACTGCACTATACTGATTGTACTATACAGACTGCACTATACAGACAGCAATATACTGACTGCACTATACAGATTGTACTATACTGACAGTCCAATACAGACTGCACTATACAGACAGCCCTATACAGACTGCAATATACAGACTGCACTATACAGACTGCACTATACTCTGTGCTGTCTGTATAGTGCAGTGCTCACTCAGTGCCCACTCACTCAGTGCTCACTCACTCACTCAGTACTCACTCACTCACTCAGTGCTCACTCACTCAGTGCCCACTTACTCAGTGCCCACTCACTCACTCAGTGCCCACTCACTCAGTACTGACTCACTCACTCAGTGCCCACTCACTCAGTGCTCACTCACTCACTCAGTGTCCACTCACTCAGTGCCCACTCACTCAGTACTCACTCACTTACTCAGTGCCCACTCACTCAGTGCTCATTCACTCACTCAGTGCCCACTCACTCAGTGCTCACTCACTCAGTGCCCACTCACTCACTGTCCACTCACTCACTCAGTGCCCACTCACTCAGTGCCCATTCGCTCAGTGCCCACTTACTCAGTGGTCACTCACTCAGTGCCCACTCACTCACTCAGTGCCCACTCACTCAGTGGTCGCTCACTCAGTGCCCACTCACTCACTCAGTGCCCACTCACTCACTCAGTGTTTACTCACTCAGTGCTCACTCACTCACTCAGTGCCCACTCACTCACTCATTGCCCACTCACTGAGCTGGAAGTTTGCAACTGGGGTAATGTTGGGGGAGGGGAAAGGAGGAAACTGGTGAAGTCCACGTTGATGCCCCGGGGTTGAAGTGTACCGAGGCGGAAGATGAGGCGTTCTTCCTCCAGGCGAGGGAGGTAAATTTAAGGTCAGAGTGGAATGTGTTGGTGAAGTTGATGAATTGCTCAACCTCCTTACGGGAGCACGAAGTGGTGCCAATGCAGTCATCAATGTAGCGGAGGAAGAGGGAGCGGCGGTGAAGGAGGCCCAGGACCTCCATGTCCTCGGCAGAGTGGCAGTGGGAGTTGAAATGTTGGGCCACAGGGCGGTGGGGTTGATTGGTGCGGGTGTCCCGGAGATGTTCCCTAAAGCGCTCTGCCAGGAGGCGTCCAGTCTCCCCAATGTAGAGGAGACCGCATCGGGAGCAACGGATACAATAAATGATATTAGTGGATGTGCAGGTGAAACTTTGATGGATGTGGAAGGCTCCTTTAGGGCCTTGGATAGAGGTGAGGGAGGAGGTGTGGGCGCAGGTTTTGCAATTCCTGCGGTGGCAGGGGAAGGTGCCAGGATTGGAGGGTGGGTTGTAGGGGGGGCGTGGACCTGACCAGGTAGTCACGGAGGGAACAGTCTTTGCGGAAGGCGGAAAGGGGTGGGGAGGGAAATATATCCCTGATGGTGGGGTCTGTTTAGAGGTGGCGGAAATGCCAGCGGATGATTTGGTTTATACGAAGGTTGGTAGGGTGGAAGGTGAGCACCAGGGGCGTTCTGTCCTTGTTACGGTTGGAGGGGTGGGGATGGAGGTTGGAACGTGGGTGAGATGCATTGGAGAGCATCTTTAACCACGTGGGAAGGGAAATTGCAGTCTCTAAAGAAGGAGGCCATCTGGTGTGTTCTGTGGTGGGACTGGTCCTCCTGGGAGCAGGTATGGCGGAGGCAGAGGAATTAAGAATACAGGATAGCATTTTTCCAGGAGGTAGGGTAGGAAGAGGTGTAATCCAGGTAGCTGTGGGAGTCGGTGGGTTTGTAAAAAATTATCAGTGTCAAAGTCAGTCATCGTTGATGGAGGTGGAGAGGTCCTGGAAAGGGAGGGAGGTGTCAGAGATGGTCCAGGTAAATTTAAGGTCAGAGTGGAATGTGTTGGTGAAGTTGATGAATTGCTCAACCTCCTTACGGGAGCACGAAGTGGTGCCAATGCAGTCATCAATGTAGCGGAGGAAGAGGTGGGGAGTGGTGCCGGTGTAATTACGGAAGATGGACTGTCTACGTAGACAACAAAGAGACAGGCATAGCTGGGACCCATATGTGTGCCCATGGCTACCCCTTTGGTCTGGAAGAAGTGGGAGGATTTGAAGGAGAAATTGTTAAGGGTGAGGACCAGTTTGGCCAAATGAATGAGTGTGTCAGTGGAAGGGCACTGTTGGGGACATTGGGAGAGGAAAAAGCAGAGGGCTTGGAGGCCCTGGTCATGGCGGATGGAGGTGTAGAGGGATTGGATGTCATGGTAAAGATAAGGCGTTGGGGGCCAGGGAAACGGAAGTCTTGGAGGAGGTGGAGGGCGTGGGTGGTGTCTCGAACGCATGTGGTGAGTTCCTGGATTAGGAGGGATAGGACAGTGTCAAGGTAGGTGGAGATGAGTTCAGTGGGGCAGGAGCATGCTGTGAGAATGGGTCGGCCAGGGTGGTCAGGCTTGTGGATCTTGGGAAGGAGGTAGAACCGGGCAGTGCGGGGTTCCCGGACTATGAGGTTGGAAGCTGAGGGTGGGAGATCTCCTGAGGTGATGAGGTTCTGTATGGTCTGGGAGATGATGGTTTGGTGGTGGGGGGTGGGGTCATGGTCGAGAGGGTGGGAGGAGGAGGTGACTTTGAGTTGGCGTCAGGCTTCAGCGGTGTAGAGGTCAGTGCGCCAGACTACCACTGCACCCCATTTATCCACTGGTTTGATGGAGTGGGCACTGAGTGAGTGAGTGGTCACTGAATGAATGACCAGTAAATGAGTGAGTGGGCACTGAGTCGGCACTGACTGAGTGAGTGAGCAGTGAGTGTGCACTGAGTGAGTGGGCACAGAGTGAGTGCACACTGAGTGAGTGCACACTGAGTGAGTATTGAGTGAGTGGGCACTGAATGAGTGAGCACTGAGTGAGCACTGAGTGAGTACTGAGTGAGTGAATAATGAGTGGGCACTGAGTGAGTGAGCACTGAGTGAGTGAGTACTGAGTGAGTGAGCACTGAGTGAGTGGTCACTGAGTGAGTACTGAGTGAGTGAGCACTGAGTGAGTGAGTACTGAGTGAGTGGGCACTGAGTGAGTGAGTACTGAGTGAGTGGGCACTGAGTGAGTGAGCACTGAGTGAGTGGTCACTGAGTGAGTACTGAGTGAGTGAGCACTGAGTGAGTGGGCACTGAGTGAGTGGGTACTCAGTGAGTGAGTACTGAGTGAGTGGTCACTGAGTGAGTGGTCACTGAGTGAGTACTGAGTGAGTGAGCACTGAGTGAGTGAGTACTGAGTGAGTGGTCACTGAGTGAGTGAGCACTGAGTGAGTGGTCACTGAGTGAGTGAGCACTGAGTGAGTGGTCACTGAGTGAGTGAGCACTGAGAGAGTGGTCACTGAGTGAGTGGTCACTGAGTGAGTACTGAGTGAGTGAGTACTGAGTGAGTGAGTACTGAGTGAGTGGTCACTGAGTGAGTGAGCACTGAGTGAGTGGTCACTGAGTGAGTGGGCACTGAGTGAGTGGTCACTGAGTGAGTGAGTACTGAGTGAGTGAGCACTGAGTGAGTGGTCACTGAGTGAGTGGGCACTGAGTGAGTGAGTGGCCACTGAGTGAGTGAGCACTGAGTGAGTGGTCACTGAGTGAGTGAGCACTGAGTGAGTGGTCACTGAGTGAGTGGGCACTGAGTGAGTGAGCACTGAGTGAGTGAGTACTGAGTGAGTGGGTACTGAGTGAGTGGTCACTGAGTGAGTGAGTACTGAGTGAGTGAGCACTGAGTGAGTGGTCACTGAGTGAGTGGGCACTGAGTGAGTGAGTGGTCACTGAGTGAGTGAGCACTGAGTGAGTGGTCACTGAGTGAGTGGGCACTGAGTGAGTGAGCACTGAGTGAGTGGTCACTGAGTGAGTGAGTACTGAGTGAGTGGGCACTGAGTGAGTGGTCACTGAGTGAGTGAGTACTGAGTGAGTGAGCACTGAGTGAGTGGTCACTGAGTGAGTGGGCACTGAGTGAGTGAGTGGCCACTGAGTGAGTGAGCACTGAGTGAGTGAGCACTGAGTGAGTGGTCACTGAGTGAGTGAGCACTGAGTGAGTGGTCACTGAGTGAGTGGGCACTGAGTGAGTGGGCACTGAGTGAGTGGTCACTGAGTGAGTGAGCACTGAGTGAGTGGTCACTGAGTGAGTGGGCACTGAGTGAGTGGTCACTGAGTGAGTGGTCACTGAGTGAGTGAGCACTGAGTGAGTGGTCACTGAGTGAGTGGTCACTGAGTGAGTGAGCACTGAGTGAGTGGTCACTGAGTGAGTGAGCACTGTGTGAGTGAGTACTGAGTGAGTGGTCACCGAGTGAGTGGTCACTGAGTGAGTGGGCACTGTGTGAGTGAGTACTGAGTGAGTGGTCACTGAGTGAGTGGTCACTGAGTGAGTGGGCACTGAGTGAGTGGGCACTGAGTGAGTGGGCAGTCCTGAGCTGTGTCCGAGTTGCAGTGTGAGCTAACTGTCTGACCCTGCACTGAATCTCCTTACAGCAGCCTCTCCATTCCAACGGCCCTTGTCCTCACAATGGTGCTCTGTATTTCCACATGGATTAGGGAGGTGCATGATGGCAATGAGGGGTTGACAGGCTCCAATGTCCATGGACGAGGACCGTGTGCAGCTGGTGATGTCTGGTGCTGAGAAACATAGAGGCTCCTTGTAAGCAGGGGTTAGACCAGGGAGCCAGGTTCCCGCTCGGATTAGCATGTCGGGAATTCTCGGTGCTGGTTTGTTCGGCAGGTTGGTGAGATAGGGAGCCGAGGATTAACGCGGTGAGTTGTGGCGATAATCAGTGGGTTAACAAACAATAATCCTCCTTAACTGTTATAACTCTGCCGCCCAGTGAGAAACTGCCCCCACCTCTGAGCCAATCAGTGAGACTTCCTGTCAGCTGACTCTCCCACCAATCCCAGCACAGCCTTTGTTCCTCAGACCCCCTAAAACATTCTCCCTCCCACTCTAGTAAAACCCAGGAAATGCTTACACGAAAACCGTGTGTGTTATTATTGGGTGGGATCAATCGAATATTGAAGGTCATTTGTAGATAACTTACAGCTCAAAACTGATGGACAGCAGCCATAGTTTACAGTCCCTTGATAAATCCCGTACTCTTTCCATGTTGATTTCACGTAGTTCAGCCCAACTGAAGGAGATTGCTGACAAAGTGAAACAATTAGGCCCTCATGTGGGAGAAGAGCAGAATGCCAGTCCATTCCTCAGATCTGGGATGTCACTGAAGCAGGAAGCATACAGTCAGCAGCTTATCTTGTGACACAGTGGCAATACCCCTGCCTCCAAGCCAGGAACCCCAGGTTCACGGCCTACTCGCTCCAGGAAAATGTGGTTATACATCTGCACACATTAGTAACCAGTATCCCTTACACTGAAACATACAGCACTCACTGTAGAAACCAAGACAAATCTGACACTGCACAATAACTACATTCTTTGCTATATTCACTACAAATATGAATCTCAGAGGGTTAACCATGTCTCTCAGAGTGAACAATAAATTGTATTGATATGGAACAAACACATAAATTGCTGGAAAAGCTCAGCAGGTCCAGCAGCATCTGTGAAGAGAAAGCAGAGTGAATGTTTCAGGTCCAGTGACCATTGCTCAGAAGTATGCTTCGGTTCACTCAGCATATGTGACTTACCGTAGTGGTTCATGGTTCCCATTAGATTGCCTTTTTATTCTAGATTTTTATCACATTTAAATTTCACCACTGCTACAGTGAGGTTCGTCTTTAGCCTGAGTTTCTGGATTACTGGCCCAGTGACAAACTTTTGAGTTTGGAGGTTAAAAGCAATGGCAGCAGATGCTGGAAACCAGATTCTGGATTAGTGGTGCTGGAAGAGCACAGCAGTTCAGGCAGCATCCAAGGAGCAGCTCCTGGAACGCTGCCTGAACTACTGTGCTCTTCCAGCACCACTAATCCAGAATTTTGAGTTTGGAGCCATGTGTAGGGCAAACCTGGTAAGGACAGCAGATTTCCGACCCTGAAGGGCATCAGAGAACCAGATGGGTGCTTATGACAATTGAGTCATTTCATGATCATTTTTAACAAGATCAGTATTTTATTCCAGATTTATTGCAGGGTTTTAAATATCTCCAATTTGAGCAGTGGTTTTTAATTCAGGTCACCTGAGCACTAATGTGAACTTATGGAGTATTACCACAAGACCTCCAACTGCATGGGCATGGGATTTGTTAGGAGCTTTGTTTTCAATTGTTTTACCATCCATCACCCACCCCCAGATGGGACGTCGAGGAGATGCAGAACAGATTCACCAGAATGACTCCACTATTAAACAGGTTAAAATGTGATCACTGGGTGGCATGGTGGCTCAGTGGTTAGCACTGCTGCCTCACAGTGCCAGGGACACAGGTTCAATTCCAGCCTCGGGTGACTGTCTGGGTGAAGTTTGCACATTCTCCCTGTGTCTGCGTGGGTTTCCTCCAGGTACTCTGGTTTCCTCACGCAGCCCAAAGATGTGCAGCTTAGGGTAGATTGGCCGTGCTAAATTGCCCACCGTGAGCAGGCTAGGTGGGTTAGCTGTGGGAAATGCAGGTCATAGAGATGGGGGGGGGAATGTGCCTGGGTGGGAAGATCAGTGCAGACCTGATGGGCCAAATGGCTTTGGCCTTCACAGTAGGGGTTCTATGTTGCAAGGGATGAGCAAATTATCCATTGTCTTTATGATCTGGGATAGTGGGGATTATTAAAGGATTTGGTAAAGGAGCAAGGAGGTTCTAAGCAAGGGGATGGATCCTGACCATCCAGGGTGAGGGATTAGAGCAAACAATCCCCACATATCCGGATACTCCTCCTCACCAAAATACTGTGCTCAATTAAAAATTCAAAATTGATAGATGTTTTTGGATCATAGAAACATAGACAATAGGAGCAGCAGGAGGCCATTTGGCCCTTTGATCCTGCTCCCCCATTCAATAGGATCATGACTGATCATCCAACTCTGTTCCCACTTCCTCCCCATACCCTTTGATCCCTCTAGCCTTAAGAACTCTACTTAACTCCATCTTGAAAACATTCAGTGTTTTTGCCTCAACCATTTTCTGTGACAGAGAATTCCACAGGCTCCCCACTCTCTGGGTGAAGACATCTCTCCCCATCTCAGTCTGAAATGGCCGACCCTGTATCCTTAGACTGTGACCCCCCCCCACACCCCCGGTTCGGGGCTCCCTGGTCATTGGGAACATCCTTCCTGTAACTCCCCTGTATATTCCTGTTAAACTTTTATAGGTGTCTGTGAGATCCCCCCCATCATTTTTCTAAGCTCCAGTGAATAAAGTCCTGATCAATCCAGTCTCTCTTCACAGGTCAGTCCTGCCATCCCAGGAATCATTCCAGTAAACCTCTCTGAATTGAACGTATCATATCAAACAGGTATAAAAGATATGAACAGCTAGGTAAATAGCAACGTTTGAGAAGATTTGTAGCTCAGGTTGAGGTCCTGGGTGTAGGCTTGCTCGCAGAGCTGGAAGTTTCATGTTCAGACGTTTTGTCACCATACTCAGTAACATCTTCAGTGAGCCTCTGGACAAAGCACTGCTGGTGTTTCCAGCTTTCCAAACATATAAACAGAAAGCAAAACTAAGTAAATGAAATTATGATACAGGTGGGTCAAGATTATATTGAAGGATGAGACAGCCTTGAAGGACTGAATGGCCTCGTGCTGTTCCTGTGTGAAGAGCCAATTAGAAGACACAATTCTCACGGAATTCATATCAGGTGAGCCAAGGATGGCAGGGGAAACAGGCAAGGTGCTGATGTTAGCAAGGAATCCCTCTCTGATGACATTCCAGCAGCAGGACCTATCTGTTTATTTAAACAGGTTTGAACATTTAAACATTAGTTTTAAACATTTCTCTGGAGAGATCAGATAAAGGAAAGTATTGGCAGAAGTAATTGTGAGTTTGTGAGCGCACATTGATTCTTTCAGAAGGAGCAGCAATCACTGTGCAGCCTTGCAAGGTGATTATCCCAATCCCTTACCCAATAATCTTGCTTTCTCATCATCCCCTGTAAATGGCTCATCTTTAACTGGCACTATGGCTTTGGAATTCTTCTTGTCCAAGACACACAAAATTTGTTTAATTTGTTCACAAAATTACCGAATATGGGATTGGTCTCAACAGCTGTGGCTCGTTCATGTTTTGGTTTGTACAAAATGTGCTTTACCGGGCTCAGCCAACTAGCAACTGAGTGTAATACAGGTCCCTTCTCCTTAGCCACTCTCTTGGCCTCTTTGTTTGCTCTCACTGGTATATCTGCTTCCTTAACACCTTCGTAGGGCCTGTACTCCATCTCTGAGTCACAGTTTTATCCCAGTGACCTACGCAGGTTCCTTTCCATTTATATTAACCATCATTAGCTGGCACTGTTTCATCTGATGCAAAATTAGCTTAGAATTACAGTTAGGCTTATTATCACATGTATTCGATTATCATAGAATCCTGACATTGTGGGAGCAGGCCATCCCACTCGTAAAAGGGAAGAAGGACAGGAGGGCACAGATGTAAAGTGATGTGGGCAAAGAGCTTTGTCACCCAATGGGTGGTGAGGGTGTGAAATGCCCAGTGTGGAAAACTGCGGGAGGCAGGTTCAATTGAGGCATTCATGAAGGGCATTGGATGGAAATGGTCTGCAGGGATATGAGGAAAAGGCAGGAGATTGGCTCTAGGGGGATAGAACCAGTGCAGGTGGCATGGGCTGAAGGGCCTCCTTCTCTGCTGTAAGAATTCTATGATTCTGTAAACTCCTCCCACTCCCTTCTTCTGTTGCCTTCTTCATGTTATTCTTTACCAAACTCTTTGACCATCCGCCTTCATACCTCTTTGTGGGACTTGGTGCCTAATACTGACGGATTAATGCCCATGAAGCATTTTGAGATGTTTAGCCAGATTAAAAGTATTACCGAAGAACTCTGCACAACCAAATGCTTTATAAACACCATTAGTTGTTGAAATGTGAAGACATGTACTTTGTCAGTACAACATTCCACAAACACAATAAACAGCATCAGGGAATATGCATCAAAACGAGTGCTACAAGGTGTCGGAGAAAGATTAATCAGTATGCTTACATCTTGAAGAAAGATTAAATGTCAGCACTAAAGTTCCAGACAGTGCACTGAATGAACTCCCGTAGTTTGGCAATTTCATTCTCACTGAAATATTTCCAATGTTGCAAACAACACATGACCTTTGAATATGATGGATTACCCAATCACACACTCCAATGTGCATGTCCTATTTTTGGGACAACTGCAGAAAATGTGAAGTGGCTGAGGAGAACTTTGGACTTCTCTCCCACAGCCAGGGAAATAAGGTGCCAACATGGGAAAGCACAAGAGCATCTTACCTGGATAGGGGCAGCTCCAACACTCAAGAAGCTCAACACCATCCAGGATAAAGCAGCCCGCGTACTGGCACCATATCCAAAAACAAACACAAACATCCCCTCCCTCCACCATCCACACTCAGGAACAGCAATGTGTAACATCCACATTACAGAAATTCACTAAAGCCCCTCAGAATCACCTTCCAAACCCACATCCACTTCCATCTAGAAGGACAAGAGCAGCAGATACATGGGAACACCACCCCCTGCAAGTTCCCCTCTGAGCCATTCACCATCCTGACTTGGAAATATATCACAGCTACACTGGCACCACCCCTCACCTTTTCCTCCGCCACATCGATGACTGTATCGGCGCTGCATCGTGCTCCCACGAGGAGGTTGAACAGTTCATCCACTTTAAAAACACCTTCCACCCCAACCTCAGATTTACCTGGACCGTCTCAGACTCCTCCCTCCCCTTCCTAGACCTCTCCATTTCTACCTCGGACAACCGACTCAACACGGACATTTACTATAAACCGACCGACTCCCACAGCTACCTAAACTACATCTCCTCCTACCCTGCCCCCTGTAAAAACGCCAGCCCATATTCCCAATTCCTTCGCCTTCACCGCATCTGCTCCCAGGAGGACCAGTTCCAATACCAAACAACCCCGATGGCCTCCTTCTTCAAAGACTGCAATTTCCCCCCAGACGTGATCGACGATGCTCTCCACCGAATCTCATCCACTTCCCGCTCCTCCGCCCTTGAGCCCCGCCCCTCCAATCGCCACCAGGACAGAACCCCACTGGTCCTCACCTACCACCCCACCAACCTCCAGATACATCGTATCATCCGCCGTCATTTCTGCCACCTCCAAACAGACCCCACCACCAGGGATATATTTCCCTCCCCTCCCCTATCAGTGTTCAGGAAAGAACACTCCCTCTGTGACTTCCTCATCAGGTCCACATCCCCCACCAACCCAACCTTCACTTCCGGCACCTTCCCCTGCAATCCCAAGAAATGCAAACACCTCCCCCTCACTTCCCTCCAAGGCCCCGAGGGATCCTTCCATATCCATCACAAATTCACCTGCACCTCCACACACATCATCTATTGTATCCGCTGCACCCGATGTGGCCTCCTCTATATTGGGGAGACAGGCCGCCTACTTGCGGAACGTTTCAGAGAACACCTCTGGGACACCCGGACCAACCAACCCAACCACCCCGTAGCTCAACACTTCAACTCCCCCTCCCACTCCACCAAGGACATGCAGGTCCTTGGACTCCTCCAATTGCCAGACCATAGCAACACGACCCCTGGAGGAAGAGCGCCTCATCTTCCACCTAGGAACCCTCCAACCACAAGGGATGAACTCAGATTTCCCCAGTTTCCTCATTTCCCCTCCCCCCACCTTGTCTCAGTCAAATCCCTCGAACTCAGCACTGCCTTCCTAATCTGCAATCTTCTTCCTGACCTCTCCGCCCCCACCCCCACTCCGGCCTATCACCCTCACCTTAACCTCCTTCCACCTATCACATTTCCAACGCCCCTCCCCCAAGTCCCTCCTCCCTACCTTTTATCTTAGCCTGCTGGACACACTTTCCTCATTCCTGAAGAAGGGTTTATGCCCGAAACGTCGATTCTCCTGTTCCTTGGATGCTGCCTGACCTGCTGCGCTTTTCCAGCAACACATTTTCAGCTCACAGCACATGGAACATGTATAGGCCAGAAAATCATTGTATTTTAATTTCTCCTCATCCCAACCTTAAGTAAGACATCCTGTATTTATTATGTGGCCCTGGTTTCAGACTCGCTCAAGAGGGAAACATCTTTTCAGTGCTTCATCTGCTTTGGTGAGATCGCCTATCACTTTTCGAAACTTCAATGGATACAAACCCAGTCTGTCTAATCCTTCCTCATAAGATGACATGCCCAGATAACAGTTAGGAAACCTTCTCTGAATTAGAGTTCTGGTCACCCTGTGGATATCATTAATCCGGAGATGGTTCAGAAGAGATCTACCAGGATGTTGCCAGTTATGGAAGGTTTGAGTTACAAGGAGCAGTAGAATGGAGTGGAACTTTTTTCACTGGGACATAGGAGGTTGAAGCTGAAAATGTGGGTTTCCTCCCACAGTCCAAAGATGTGCAGGTCAGGTAAATTGGCTGTGCTAAATTGCCCGTAGTGTTAGGTAAGGGGTAGATGTAGGGGTATGGGTGGGTTGCGCTTCGGCAGGGCGGTGTGGACTTGTTGGGCCGAAGGGCCTGTTTCCACACTGTAAGTAATCTAATCTAAATCTAATCTAAATCTAATCTAATCTAATGTGTTGCTGGAAAAGCGCAGCGGGTCAGGCAGCATCCAAGGAGCAGGAGAATCGACGTTTCGGGCATGAGCCCTTCTTCAGGAATCCTGATCTCCAGCATCTGCAGTCCTCACTTTCTCATAGGAGGTTGACGGGTGACCTTGTGGAAGTTTATAAAATCATGTGGGTTTTAGATAAGGTACCTTCCCCCAGGGTGGGGGGATTTCAAGACTAGGGGGCATATCTTTAAGGTGAGAGGAGAAAGATTGAAAAAAGACACAGGGAGTGATACACATGTGGAAAGAACTTCCAGAGAAAGTGGTGGAAGGAGGTACAGTTACTATATTTAAAAGCCATTTGGATAAGGACATGAATAGGAAACGTTGGAAGGATCTGGGCCAAGTGCAGGTAGATGGGACTAGTTTAGTTTGTGATTATGGTCTGTATGGACTGGTTGGACTGAAAGGTCTGTCCCCCGGTATTCCCTGTTCCCAATCTCCCCTCAATCCTTGCCCTTGCCCCTTCCTCCAGCATTGTGCAGGTTTTGTACCCTTACATTATCCCACTCCCGCTGTCTACAAATGACTCTCCTGCCAAATACGGACTCCATCCCTTCCTTACATCATTGATCCTTCCCTCCATTTCCCATCTTTCTATCTCACGTCCTCCATCCCTCACCCACCTGTCCCGAGGCTCTCTCTCTCTCTCAATCACTCTGCCTGTCTCTGGGCTCACCCTTTCCCCCAGTCTATCCCCCTCTCTCTCTCTCATCTCTCCCTGGGACCTCTCTGAGTCTGGTGAATCCGTGGAACTTATTGCCACAGGGCACCATGGGGGCCAAGTCATTGAGGACAGCGATAGGTAGGTTCTTGATGAGTAAGGGGGATCAAGGGTTATAGAGAGAAGGCAGGGAATGGGGTTGAGAATCACATCAGCCATAATCGATTGGCAGAGCAGTATCGATGGGCTGAATGGTCTAAATCTACTCTTATATCTTATAGTCATCATCTCCCTCAGTTTCTCTGGGACAGCTATCATCTTCAAAACCCACCCTCTGGAATATCCTGCACACACAGCCTTCCCTGCACCCCCCCCACCCCCCACCTCTGTTTCTGGGATCTTTCTCTCTCTCTCTCCACAATCCCTCTGGGATCTCCCTTGTTCCTGATCCCCCTGGAATCTCCCTTTTCCCCAATCCCTCTCTGAGGAACCCCCAACTCTTCTGGGAACCTCCTCCACCCACTCCCTCTGGGATCTCCCTTGTTCCCGATCTCCCTGGACTGTCCCTTTGCCGTCCACCCTTCTTCCCTTTCCCCAGGCCCCACTGTTCTCTCGGGGATCTTCCTGTGCCCCCACAGGGCTCGCGCTCTCTGGGATCTTACTGTGCCCCTAGCGGACTATCTCTCTCTGGGATCTCCCTGTGCCCCATGGAGTTCTCTCTCTGGCATCTTCCTGTGCCCCCCACGGGTTCTCTCTCTCTGGCATCTTCCTGTGCCCCCCACGGGTTCTCTCTCTCTGGGATCTTCCTGTGCCCCCCACGGGGTTCTCTCTCTCTGGGATCTCTCTCTCTGGGATCTTCCTGTGCCCCTGCCCGCTCGGGATGGGCCTGTCCCGCCTCCGTCACACTGGCGCCCCCTGGAGACGGTTGCCGGGGTGATCGCCCCTGGGTGGGTGTGTGTTGGGGGGGGTGGGGGGTCTCCCTCCGCCTCCTCCCTCCCTCCCTGCCCCCGATCGGGGCTCCGCAGTTACCATCGCCCGCAGGTACAGTACGGCAATGGCAGTGAGTCAGGGGCTAGGAGCGAGTGAGGGGCAGCAAGGCCGGGATTCACAGCGTGTGGTGCAGGGCTTTTGCCCGAAACGTTGATTTTCCTGCCTGACCTGCTGTGCTCTTCCAGCGCCGCTCATCCAGATTCACAGCGTGTGCACAGCAGCTGGATTAGTGGCGCTGGAAGAGCACAGCAGGTCAGGCAGCATCCGAGGAGCAGTCCAGTGCAGGCAGTCTCTGTGTGGGGGGAATATATGTGTGGGTGGGGGGGAGTATGTGTGTGGTTTGTGTGTGTGGGGGCATGTGTGTGTGTGGGGGGTACATGTGTGTGTGGGGGGGGGGGACGTGTGTAGGGGGGCGTGTGTGTGGGGGTGCTTGTGTGTGTGGGGGGGAGCATGTGCGTGTGGGGGGGTACATGTGTGTGTTGGGGGGCGTGTGTGGGGGGGGGCCTGTGTGTGTGGGGGGGTATATGTGTGTGTGGGTGTGTGTGTGTGTAGGGGGGGTATGTGTGTGTGGGTGTGTATGTGGGGGGGGCGGGGTATGTGTGTGTTTGGGGGTTATGTGTGAGTGGGGGGGTATATGTGTGTGTGTGTAGGGGGGGTATATGTGTGTGTGGGGGTGGGGATGTGTGTGTGTATGTAGACCCAGAGGAGGGAAAGTGTATACACACACACACACATGTTCGAGTCTCTGACTCTGGAGGGAGGTGATCTGTTCCTGCTGGGAAAGTGAAAAAAAATCCAATTTAAGGCAATAGTCTGGTCAAAGTTTCTGTTTGTATTTTTATAAAAAGAAACTGAACCCTAGGCCCATGTGTACAAATGTTTCAATCCATTTTGTATGGTATATGTGTCTTTACATGTTCAGTTAATTGGAACCTCCATTATGGAAGAGATAATTAACTCTAACTAATAACAGGATAGAACTGGGACCTTGCATTGACACTAGGGGCAGAAAGCAGGGAAGAATAATTCACACTGAAACATTCTTTTCAGACAGGATGAAATGTTTAGGGGTGGTAGTGATGGAGGTGCCTCAGAATGTTACTCGCTGCAAGTATGTACCTGTGTGTGAGCGTGTGTGACCATGTGTGTGAGCGAGTGAGTGTGAACATGAGCGTGTCTGTGTGAGTGACCGTGTGTGTGTGAACATGTGTGTCTGAGTGTGTGAGTGAATGTGAGTGTATGAATATGTATCTGTGTCTGCACATGTGTGTCTGAGTGTGTGCGAACACGTGTGTATGTGTGTCAGAGTGAGTGCAAACACGTATATGTATCTGAGTGTGTGCGAACACGTGTGTATGTGTCTGAGTGAGTGTAAACATGTGTGTATATGTGTATGAGTAAGTGTGAACATGTGTGTATATATGTATGAGTGAGTGCAAACACGTGTGCATATGTGTCTGAGTGCGAACACGTGTGTATGTGTGTCTGAGTGGGTGCGAACACGTGTATGTGTGTCTGAGTGAGTGCAAACGTGTGTATGTGTGTCTGAGTGAGTGTGAAAACGTGTGTAGATGTGTCTGAGTGAGTGTGAATGTTAGTATATGTGTAAGTGTGAATGTGTATGTGTGTGACTGGGTATGAACATGTGTGTATGTGAAATGAGTCTGTTGTGGGGGTGAAAAGGTTTAATTATGACAATTGGTTCCATAAAGTAGGCTGGTATACCTTCACTTGTAAAAGATGAAGGAGGTATGTCATCGAAGTTCTTTAAGATGTGATTAAAGCGTTGTTAGAGAGAGTGAGAAAGTATTCCCTGCGATGGGGAGAGTCCAAACCAAGAAACAAAAACTTCAAATCAGAGCAGCCCTTTTAGGATGCACTTTATTCCCACAAAATGTCGTGGGAATCTGAAAATGACCCACTGGATCTGAGGATCAATTAGAAATGTAGCAAGGCTGATAGGCTTTGTTCAGCAAAGCTATAAAGGGATCCAGAGCCCAGGTGGAAAAGTTGCATTTTGTTACGAATTAAAGACTGAAAATAAGGAATGCTGCAGAAACTCAACAGGTTTGGAAGCCTCTAATGAGACAGAGAGAGAGTTTTGAGTCCAGTATGGCACTTCTTCAGTTCCAATGAATGGTCAAATGTCAAATGGATGATGGGTGGCTCAGTGGTTAGCACAGCTGCCTCACCGCACCTTGGACCCAGGTTTGATTCCACCCTCAGGTGACTGACTGTGGAGTTTGCACATTCTCCCCGTGTCTGAGTGGGTTACCTCCCACAGTCCAAAGATGTACTGGTCAGGTGAATTGGCCATGCTCAATTGCCCATGATGTCCAGGGATGTGCAGGCTAGGTGGATTAAGAGTGCGAAATGCAGAGCTACAGGAATGGGTTCAGCCACTTTTGGAATACTGCGTTCAATTCTAGTCTCCGAGCCATAGGAAAGATGGTGTTAAAATTTGAGAGGGTTCAGTAAAGATTCACAAGGATGTTATGAGGGTTTGAGCTATAGGGAGAGGCTGAATAGACTGGGGCTGTTTAACCTGGAGTATCGGAAGCTGAGGGGTGACCTTATAGAGGTTTATAAAATCATGGGGAGCATAAATAGGGTGAATAGCAAAGGTCTTTTCCCTGGGGTGGGGGGAGTCCAGAACTAGAGAGTTTAGGGAGTGCAGGGAATGATATGAAAATGACCTAAGGGGCAACTTTTTTACACAGAGAGTGGTACGGGTATGGAATGAGCTGACAGAGGAAGTGGTGGAGGCTGGTACAATTACAACATTTAAAAGGCACCTGGATGGGTATATGAATAGGAAGGATATAGAGGGACATAGGCCAAGTGCTGGCAGGTGGGACTAGATTAGATTAGATTACTTACAGTGTGGAAACAGGCCCTTCGGCCCAACAAGTCCACACCACCCCGCCAAAGTGCAACCTACCCATATCCCTACATTTACCCCTTACCTAACACTACGGGCAATTTAGCGTGGCCAATTCACCTGACCTGCACATCTTTGGACTGTGGGAGGAAACCGGAGCACCCGGAGGAAACCCACACAGACATGGGGAGAATGTGCAAACTCCACACAGTTAGTCGCCTGAGGCGGGAATTGAACCCGGATCTCTGGCGCTGTGAGGCAGCAGTGCTAACCACTGTGCCACTGTGCCGCCCACAATTGGGTTGGGATATCTGGTTGGCATGGACGGGTTGGACCGAAGGGTCTGTTTCCGTGCTGTACATCTCTAGGACTCTATGACTCTATGATTCTATGATGAAACTCGATCAGATATAGCACAGTGAATTGACAACTTGGTCAAAGAGGTAAGGTCTTGGAAGTGAGTTCCAGGAGAAAGAGAGAGAGGGGGAGAGGGGAAGGATTTCGGGGGGAATCTCACTGAACATTGGAGTGATAAATGGTGTGCTTCAGGACAGTTCAGCTGCCTTACATTCTCCGAAACAGCCGATTGTGGGTTCAAACTTCATCCCTCAGAGCTGTGCCCATGATCCAGGCTGGTATACTGAGGGCATGCATCACTGTGGACAGTGAATGAGATGTTTGGATGAGACCCAAGCCCCATCTATCCCCATCATGTGGGTGGGAAAGGAACACCTTTGGCTGGCATTAAGGATAAGCTGGTGAGTTCTCCCTGATGTACCAGCCTGTTATTTGCCTTTCAAGCAACATTGCTTTAAATAAAAAAAAACTGAACTGTTTGTTTCTCAATGGTGTTGGGGTGGGGGCTTGCTGAGCACATTATTTTTATTCATTCAATGTTGTTTAATATATCATTTCAGTTGCAGGACACTAATATTTTGCTATGAACACTTTTTCTTATGATCCTTTCTAACAGTTACCTGATGAAGGATCAGCGCTTCGAAAGCTAGTGCTTCCAAAAAAACCTGTTGGACTATAACCTGGTGTTGTGTGATTTTTAACTTTGTCCACCCCAGTCCAACACCGGCTCCACCACATCATCATGAGACTCTTAATTCTAGATTTTTATTGAATTCAAATGATGCCATGTGCCACGGTGGGATTCAGACCTGGGTCCTCAGAACTTTACCTGGGTCTTTGGATTAATGCCACTAGACCATTGCCTACCCTAATATTGGCTGCTGTTTCCTACATTAAAACAGTACCTCAGAAATGCTTTGTCACTTGTCAACCATTTTGGGACACCCTGAGATGGGGAAAGGTGCTATAAAAATGCAAGTTGAGATGGCGCCAGCAATTTTTCTTGAACCTGAATAATTGCATCAATTGAGTTGCCAACACATTTTTTTTCTCTTTAAATTTACAGCTTTCCCCGAAGTGAGTTACAATGGCCTCTGCACAACCTTTCAGAAACAGTTTGGGTGAGTGGAACATTTCACGTCTGAGCGAGTACGGAGAAAGAAGACAGTCTGAGACTTCCTGTAGATCCCCAGATCCTCACCCTCACTAATGAGGACCCTCTGATCCTCTCAAACCCCACTGGGGTTGGAGCCTGGACCATTCCAGTACTGATCAAAACTTTTGCCCGAAACGTTGATTCTCCTGCTCCTCGGATGCTGCCTGACCTGCTGTGCTTTTCCAGCACCACACTTTTGGCTCTAATCTCCAGCATCTGCTGACCTCACTTTTGCCCATTCCAGTACCGACTAGTGTTCAATCACCGTTCACGCCAGAACCATTTGGTCATTTGAGAAGAATTTCAAATTGTGGTTCAATGATTAATATTTGCAATTGGAGGAGATGATAACAATGAAGACATGTCACTGCATTCGCAATCCAGAGGCCCCTGCTAATGCTTTGGGACACATTTTATTGCATTTTGGTAAAACAAACAAGGCCAGGAACTACACAATTAAAATTAGGGCCTTGAGTTGTATTGAACAGAGAGACCTAGGAGTTCAGGTACATAATTATTTGAAATTTGCATCACAAATGGATGGGGTGGTTAAAAAAGGCATTTAGCACTCTTGCCTTCATTGCTCAGTGTAGGAGTTGAGATGTAGGACTTTGGTGAGGCCTCTTCTGGAGTGCTGTGTCCAATTCTGGTCACCCTGTTATTGGGAGGATAGTATTAAGCTGGAGAGGGATCAGAAACGATTTACCAGGATGTTGCCGGGAGTGAAGGGTTTGAGTTATAAGGATAGGCTGGGACTTTTTTTCACTGGAGTGTAGGAGGTTGAGGAGTGACCTTGTAGAGGTTTATAAAATAGAGGGGTGTAGATCAGGTGAATGGCAGGTGTCCTTTCCCTCAGTTGGGGATTTCCAGAGCAGGGAGCATATTTTTATGATGAGAAGAGAAGAATTCAAAAAAGACATGAGGGGCAACTAATTTTACACAGAGAGTGGTCCGTGTGTGGAATGAACCGCCAGAGGAAGTGGTTGATGTGGGTCGAGTTACAATGTTTAAAAGAGGTAAGTACATGAGTAGGAGCAGTTTGTAGGGGTTTGGGGCAGGAGCAAGCAAATGGGACTGGTTTCATTTGGGATTAGGGTCAGCATGGACTGGAGGAACATGGGTTCAAATCCCACCAAAGCACTTGGTTGAGTTTGATTTTAGTTACTAAAATCCAGGATGGAAAACTAATCCTATGTAACTACAATTGCTGTAAAACCCACCTGTGTCCTTTTGAGAAGGGAAATCTGCCCTCCTTACCTGGTCTGGCCTACTTGTGACTCCAGACCCACAGTAATGTAGGTGACTCTTCACTGCCCATTGAACTAACCTGCCATTTAGTTCAAGGGAGAAATAAAAATTGACAACAGACACTGGCCTTGCCAGTGATGCCCACATCCCATGACAGAATGAAGAAAAGAATTCGAAAGAACGTAGATGTTATAAGTCAGAAACAAAAACAGAAATTGCTGGAAAAGCTCAGCAGGTCTGGCAGCATCTGGAGAGAAGGCAGAGTTAACATTTCGGGTCCAGTGCCTCTACTTCAGAATGCAGAAAGGTCCATAGCATCATAGAGTCCCTATAGTATGGAAGGAGACCATTCAGTCCACACTGACCCTCTGAAGAATATCCACCCAGACCCACATATTACCACAACTCATCCAAACCTGGACACCAGGAAAATTTAGCATGGTGAATCCACCTAACCTGAAGTCTTTGAACTGTGGGAGGAAACCTACGCAGACACGGGGAGAATGTACGAACTCCTCACACAGACAGTTACCCGAGGCTGGAATCGAACCCGAGTCCGTGGTGCAGTGAGGCAGCAGTGCTAACCGCTGAGTCATTCACAGCAGTTCTTGATTTTTATTTTAACCTATTTTTCTAATCAACCTGCTCAGAGACGTTATTACATGCTTCTGGAGCAGGTGGGACATGAACAGAGTCTCCCAGTCCAGGAGTAGGGGCACTACCACCATACCACACGATGATCCTCACAGAGCTTCGTGATGAATAAAGGGGGGGGGGGGGGGTTAGGTGGGGGGAGGTTTGTCAGGGGTAGGTGTGGAGTGTGGAGTAATTGGGCCAACCATGAGCTTAACAAGCAGAAGGCGGGCTTAGGAAATGGAGTGGGCCACTCCAGCTCTGAATATACACATTTGCTGCTATTCTTTGTGACTTTAGTGGAAATTCCTTTTTCGTTGCCATGTAAGGAGGGAATGCTGAAATGTTGGAAGGGATACGTTTTCTCTGGAGACCAGTGAGATTCTCTGCTCAGACGCCTGGGAATCTTTGGAATTCTTTCCCCCAGAGATAAAGCCCAAAATCAGCACGATGGAAATAATTGGCAGAACAGGCTTGATGGGCCAAATGGCCTACTCTGGCTCCTGCAGCCTTTTACTTTTATGACTGCCTGCCCTCCAGAATTTCATGTATAGTATTCATTCATGGGATGTGGGTGTTGCCGTTAAGACAAACAGTTGTTGGTCCATATTTGCCCTTGACCTGACTAGCTCTCTAGGCCATTTCAGAGGATAGTTTGGAGTCAACCACGTTGCTGTGAGTCTGGAGTCACATGTAGGCCAGACCAGGTGAGACTTATCAGATGGGCTTTTACAGACAATGATAGTTGTCATGGTCCATCACTTAATGAAATAACTGCACACAGGCCAGTATCCCATCACCAAATCCCCCTTTATTTACACGTACACAGTACACTGGCTGTGGCCAGTCAGCTCAGAGTCCGTCCCTGAACTGAAGAGATTCTAAATCCCCTGTTTATTTTTTTTTCTTGGCCAGTGACACTCTCGCTTTGTTTTTTCTTTTTTTGTTATTTTCTTTTTTTTTCTTTCTCTTTTTTTTAAATTTTACCCCCATACTACCACCTAACTGCGGTGGTGCTTATTTTTCCCCAGCACCCCTGGTGTGTGTGTGTGTGTAGGTGTGAGACACAGTAAGAAACACAAGGTGCACAAATCTTTATTCAATCCCCTGTTTATTCCTGTCAGCCAGGGCTCCCTGATTGGCCCAGGTTAATAACTTCAATCAAGGATCTCATAGTCAATAAGACCCACCTGGTTCCAATCACTACACTGAGACTGTCTTTCGATTCCGAATTTATTGATTGGACTTAGATTGCCAGCCAAGGTGAGATTCAAGCTCACATTCGCAGAGAGTGACTCTGGGCCTCTGGATTGTCAGTGCAGCAATCTTTGGGGGGGTTGGGAGTCAATGCCATAGTAGTTTCCATCGGCCTGGTCTCTAGGGGAGCTTCAGGACTGGGGAGAATGAACTCCATCTAAATCGCTTTCCCTCTCCTGAGGCTGTTCTGGTTTTACCTTGGATACCACATGTTGTTGGAAACACCTCCAATCACAGTTAAACACTCGTGAAGGCTAAATCTATGATTCTATGAACATATCTAGAATGTGGAATGTTATCAGGAATGATCAGTTCTCTGCAGCTTTTGGAAAGACTTCAGTAAAAATGCCTCTACCTGCAGCCTGTCCCAAGGCTGACCAGACAGGAAACTGAGAACCCAAATTCACTCTTGAACAGTGCTCTCTTCTTTGCAGATGGTGCTTTAACAGAAAATGATAAAAACTGCCAGCTGGAGGACTCCTTTCAGGAGATCAACACAATTGTTGGTGAAATTGAGGACGAACAAATAGAGACAGTTTTATATTACTGTGATGAACTGTTAGAAATGGACCCAACAGATATCATGACGTTATACAGCAAGGGAAAGGTATGTGGGTGCTCCAGTCAGATGTGTGTGTGTGTGTGTGAGTGAGTGCGCACATGTGAGAGAGAGAGAGTGTGTGTGTGTATGTGAGTGTGTGTGAGAGTGCATGTGTGTGTTATGAACAATATGGATAAACTGCCTTCTTGAACAGCTGCAGTCCCTGTGCTGTGGGTAGACCCACAATGTCCCGTAGGGAGGGAATTCCAGGATTCTGACCCAGCAACAGTGAAGGAACGGAGATATATTTCCAAGTCAGGATGGTGAGGGGCTTGGAGGGGAACTTGCAGGGAGTGGTGTTCCCATGTATCTGCTGCCCCTTGTCCTGCCTGATGGAAGTGGGCGTGGGTTTGGAAGGTGCTGCCTGACGATCCCTGGTGAATTTCTGCAGTGTATCTTGTAAATGGTACATCCTGCTGCGACTGAGCGTCAGTGGTGGAGGGAGTGGGTGTGGTGCCAGTCAGGCGGCTGCTTTGTCCTGGATGGAGTCAAGTTTATTGAGTGTTGTGGGGGCTGCATTCGTCTGGGGCAAATAGGGATTATTCCATCACACTCCTGACTTGTGCCTTGTAGATGATGAACAGGTTTTGGGGAGTCAGGAGGTAAGTTACTGGCTGCAGGATTCCTAGCCTCTGACCTGCTTTTTGCAGCCACTGTGTTTATATGGTTAGATCAGTTCAGATTCTGGTGAATGAGAGCCCTCAGGATGTTGGCGGGAAGGGATTCAGCGATCTTTTTGCGATTGTTCATTGGTAGTATATTTGATGTACACCCTGCCTTAGCTTACAAATAGTACAGTGACATCATTGTGACAAAAACTATCTATTTAAAGATTAGTCTGTTCGCGATATTTAAAAGAAATGTTTTTCTCTTTCTGGTTCTGGTTAATATCACACTGTTTAATTTCATCAAAATAACCTACAAGATAAGATTAGTTTTGGCAAATCTGAATCTCACAAAAATGGATACCAGAGGTTTAGAATAATGCTGTTTGATCAATATTCCTGTTTTATTTGCGAAGTAAAAAATAGGAAAGTCATAAAAAGAAAATAAATGAAAATCAGTGGTGCGAAAGGTTTGAATTACTGGTAATTATATCACTTTATATAGTTACAGAGCAGTGGATCAGTATATGTATCACACTAAAATGGCCCTGATGGAATGGGAATGACTGAATATCTATTACATCGAATTTGTATTTTACAGTTGCTGTGTGACTCAACAAAGTTAAAAATCACACAGCACCAGGTTATAGTCCAACAGGTTTATTTGGAAGCACTAGCTTTCGGAGCACTCTCTGGTGTTTGAGGAGCAGTACTCTGAAAGCTAGTGCTTCCAAATAAACCTGTTGGACTATAACCTGGTGCTGTGTGATTTTTAACCTTGTTCCCCCCCAAGTCCAACACCAGCTCCTCCAAATCAACAAAGCTTTATTTCACAACATGTTAATAATGATTTTCCGTCACATTCTGCTCTATGCTAATATTTTAAAGGCCAATTTTTGTGACCATTTCCATGTGGGAGCAAATAGCAGGGAACAAAGAAACTGGGAGCATGACTGGCCATTCACCTCTTTGAGTCTGTTCTGCCATTATCTCAACCGTGGGGCAATGATGGCCTCGTGGTATCATCATTAGACCGTTGGTACTGAGGACCTGGATTCAAATCCTGCCATGGCAGATGGTAGGATGTGAATTTAGTTTAAAAATAAATCTAGAATTAAAAGTCTAATGATGACCATGAATCCATTGTCGGGAAAAACCCCATCTTGTTCAATACTGTCCTGTAGGGAAGGAAGCTGCCATCCTTACTTGGTCTGGCCTACATGTGACTCCAGACCCACAGCAATGTGGTTGACTCTTAACTGCCCTCTGGATAATTAGGGATGGACAATAAGTGCTGACCCAGCCAGTGACACTTTCATCCCATGCAAGAATAAAAATTAAATCAGCACCATATTTCCATTTGTCTCAATCCCCCTTGATGCCTTCAATGTTGAAAAAAATTATCAATCTCTTTTTTGAATATGTAGAGTGACTGGCTTCCCCAAGCTTCTCTGGTGGAGAGTTTGACAGGGTTAGAAGATCTTTCTCCTCAGCTCAGTCCTCAATTGTCTACCCCGTATCCTGAGACTGTCACCTGGGTCTAGACTCCCGGGCCCAGGGAAACATCCTCCCTGCATCTAGACTGTCCTGATGAAGGGCTTATGCCCGAAATGTCAATTTTCCTGCTCCTCAGATGCTGCCTGACCTGCTGTGCTTTTCCAGCACCCCACTCTTCAACTCTGATCTCCAGCATCTGCAGCCCTCACTTTCTCCCTCTAGACTGTCCAGCCCTGTTTGACATTTCAATCAGATCCCACCCCCCCATCTTTTTTTCTAATCTCTACTGAACACAAACCCAGTCAAATCAATCTCTCCTCTGAAGAAGGTCCAGCCATCGCTGGTATCAGCAGAGTGAATCTTCACTGCACTCCCTCTTAGGCAGAGAAACCCAAACACACACTATAACACAGGTGCCGAAAATGTGATGGGTTGGAAATATTTCTCCAACTGGACAAACTGAACTTGTACGTTTGGAGTTCTCGCTGAAGGTGTTTACAAGGATAATGCCAGAACTCAGAGTACAGCAATATCAGGATTCAGTAAATCAGCAAGAGCTCTCTCACAAAGGGATGGAAAAGGTGATGGGGAGATGCAGTCCAACAGTGTGGAGACTTACAAGTGCATTTCTGAGGGTGGACAAAAGGAAAAGGTTTCTGATTATTGGGCACCACAAATCTAACGGGTTGTCAATATAAAATAGTTCTTAATAAATTCGTATTGCATTCTCAGGAGACCATTTGGGACAGCAGCAGGGACCCGAGTTCGATTCTAGCCTTGGGCGACTGTCTGTGTGGAGTTTGCACCTTCTCCCCGTGTCTGTGTGGGTTTCCTCCTACACTCGGAAGATGTGCAGGATAGTCGGATTGCTAAATTGGAGCGTAGTGTGCAGGGAGGTGCAGGCTAGGTGGGTTAGCCCTGGGAAATGCAGGGATACAGTGGGTCTGGGTGGGATGCTCTTTGGTGGGTTGATGTGGACACAGTGGGCTGAATGGCCTGCTTCCACACTATAGAGATCCTATGATTTCATCCAAAGCGTAGTTTGAATGTGGAACACCCCATCACAAAAGATAATTGAGGAAAGTCAAAATAATTAATTCATTTAAAAGGCCAGAGGAATAAACACCCAAAAGGGTGGAGGAGGTGAAGGGGCAGGGGGTGATGTTGAAGGAGTAACTTCTTGTGGAACATAAGCTTTGGTCTAGATGACTTGGTGTATTCCTACCTTGTAAATCCTCTGTAAGACAGGAGTTTGGATTTCAGTCAATATATCGTGTATGCTGCAAGATAGAGAATGAAGGATCAAGTGTTTGTCCAAGATTTATCAGCATGAGATATGTCTTGGTGTGTCTGCGGAAATCTAACACAGGCTGAAAAGACATCGATTATGTTCAGACTGAGGTTTATTATTTTTGCTTCTGATCTGGTGCGAGTTAGCAAAGAAGTATTTTCACACAGTAACAAAAGATTCATTTTGTTTTAAACAGGTATTAATCCGTCAAGGATATTATTCCCAGGCTATCTCAGCTCTGAGGGAAGTTTTGGCACTGACCTCCGGGAGTAAGGTACGTTCTCATGGTCAATGTTGAGGAAAAGATATTTGCTACATGAAATGGGAGCCATCATTCTAACATTTCCAATTGATTGACACAGAAACCAGGAACACGAATGGTTATTCCACCCTTCCAGCCGGCACTGCCATTCATTAACATAGGGGCTGATGCTCTACACAATGCTATTTCCCACTTCTCTCCATGACACTGGATAGCTTTAACATTTAAAAAGGTATCAATCACTTTCTGGAATAAATTCTCAACATATCCACAATCTCTCCGGTGTGGGAGGGACTACCACAGGTTCAATAGTCTTGGAGTGAAGAAATGTTTCACCATCTCATTCTGAAATGGTCTCTGTGTGTATGTGTTTATCTCCTACAGGAGCTGATGGGGACAGGTCTGTCACTGTATAATACTGGGGTATTGTACTGGTGGGGGCAGGTCTTTCCCTGAACAGCACTGTGGTACTGTACTGCTGCGGACAGGTCTGTCCCTGTATAACACTGTGGTACTGTACTGTTGGGGACAGGTCTGTCCCTGTATAACACTGTGGTACAGTACTGGGGGGACAGGTCTGTCACTGTATAACACGGGGGTACTGTACTAGCGGGGACAGCTCTGTCACTGTATAGCACTGGGGTACTACTGGTGGGGACATGTCTGTCCCTGTACAACACTGGGGTACTGTACTGGTGGGGACAGGTCTGTCCCTGTATAACACTGTGGTACAGTACTGGGGGGACAGGTCTGTCACTGTATAACACGGGGGTACTGTACTAGCGGGGACAGCTCTGTCACTGTATAGCACTGGGGTACTACTGGTGGGGACAGGTCTGTCCCTGTACAACACTGGGGTACTGTACTGGTGGGGACAGGTCTGTCCCAGTATAACACTGGGGTACTGTACTGGTGGGGACAGGTCTGTCCCTGTACAACACTGGGGTACTGTACTGGTGGGGACAGGTCTGTCCCTGTATAACACTGTGGTACAGTACTGGTGGGGACAGGTCTGTCCCTGTATAACACTGTAGGACAGTACTGGTGGGGACAGGTCTGTCACTGTATAACACGGGGGTACTGTACAGGTGGGGACAGGTCTGTCACTGTATAACACGGGGGTACTGTACTGGTGGGGACAGGTCTGTCGCTGTATAACACTGGGGTACTGTACTGTTAGCGACAGGTCTGTCACTGTATAACACGGGGGTACTGTACTGGTGGGAACAGGTCTGTCCCTGTATAACACTGGTGCACAGTCCTGGTGGGGACCAGTCTGTTTCTGGATAACACTGGGGTACAGTACAGGTGGGGACAGGTCTGTCACTGTATAGCACTGGGGTACAGTACTCGTGGGGACAGGTCTGTCCCTGTACAACACTGTGGTACTGTACTGGTGGGGACAGGACTGTCACTGTATAACACTGGGGTACTGTACTGCTGGGGCCAGGTCTGTCCCTGTATAACACTTGGGGTACAGTCCTGGTGGGGACAGGTCTGTACCTGTATAACACTGTTGGTACCGTACTGGTGGGGACAGGTCTGTCACTGTACAACACTGGGGTACTGTACTGGCGGTAACAGGTCTGTTAATGTATAACAATGGGGTACCGTACTGGTGGGGATAGGTCTGTCACTGTACAACACTGAGGTACTATACTGGCAGTAACAGGTCTGTCAATATATAACATGGGGTACTGTACTGGTGGGGACAGATCTGTCACTGTATAACACGGGGGTACTGTACTGGTGGTGACAGATCTGTCACTGTACAACACTGGGGTACTGTACTGGTGGGGACAGGTCTGTCACTGTATAACACGGGGGTACTGTACTGGCGGGTACAGGTCTGTCAATGTATAACAATGGGGTACTTTATTGGTGGGGACAGGTCTGTAACTGTATAACACTGGGGTACAGTACTGGTGGGGACAGATCTGTCAGTGTATAACACGGGGGTACTGTACTGGCGGGGACAGGTCTGTCCCTGTATAACACTGTGGTACAGTACTGGTGGGGACTGGTCTGTCACTGTATAACACTGGGTTACAGTCCTGGTGGGGACAGGCCTGTCACTGTATAACACTGGGGTACAGTAGTAGGGGGGAAAGGTCTGTCACTGTATAACACAGGGGTAGAGTACTGGTGGGGACTGGTCTGTCCCTGTATAACACTGTGGTACTGTACTGGTGGGGACAGGTCTGTCATTGTATAAGAGGGCGGTACTGTACTGGTGGGGCCAGGTCTGTCACTGTATAGCACTGGGGTACTGTACTGGTGGGGACAGGTCTGTCCCTGTACAACACTGGGGTACTTTATTGGTGGGGACAGGTCTGTCACTGTATAACACTGGGGTACTGTACAGGTGGGGACCGGTCTGTCCCTGTGTAACACTGTTGGTACAGTACTGGTGGGGACAGATCTGTCACTGTATAACACTGGGGTACAATACTCATGGGGACAGGTCTGTCCCTGTACAACACTGGGGTACTTTATTGGTGGGGACAAGTCTGTCCCTGTATAACACTGTAGTACTGTACTAGTGGGGACAGGTCTGTCACTGTATAACACTGGGGTACTGTACTGCTGGGGACTGGTCTGTCTCTGTATAACACTGTGGTACAGTACTGGTGGGGACCGGTCTCTCCCTGTATAACACTGGGGTACAGTACTGTTGGGGACAGATCTGTCACTGTATAACACTGTGGTACTGTACTGGTGGGGACAGGTCTGTCACTGTATAACACTGGGGTACTGTGCTGCTGGGGACTGGTCTGTCCCTATATAACACGGGGGTACTGTACTGGTGGGGACAGCTCTGTCACTATATACCACTGGCATACTACTGGTGGGGACAGGTCTGTCACTGTATAACACGGGGGTACTGTACTGGTGGGGACAGCTCTGTCACTATATACCACTGGCGTACTACTGGTGGGGACAGGTCTGTCACTGTATAACATGGGGGTACTGTACTGGTGGGTATAGGTCTGTCCCTGAATCACACTGTGGTATTGCCACCAGGACGGAACCCCACTGCTCCTCACCTACCACCCCACCAACCTCCAGATACATCGTATCATCCGTCGTCATTTCCGCCACCTCCAAACGGACCCCACCACCAGGGATATATTTCCCTCCCCTCCCCTATCAGCATTCCGAAAAGACCACTCCCTCCGTGACTCCCTCGTCAGGCCCACAGCCCACATCAACCCAACCTCCACTCCCGGCACCTTCCCTGCAACCGCAAGAAATGCAAAACTTGCGCCCACACCTCCCCCCCTTACTTCCCTCCAAGGCCCCAGGGAATCCTTCCATATCCTCCACAAATTCACCTGCACCTCCACACACATCATTTACTGCATCCACGCATCCGATATTGCGTCCTCTATATTGTGGAGACAGGCCACCTACTTGCGGAACGTTTCAGAGAACACCTCTGGGACACCCGGACCAACCAACCCAACCATTCCGTGGCTCAACACTTCAATTCCCCCTCCCACTCCACCAAGGACATGCAGGTCTTTGGACTCCTCCATTGCCAGACCATAGCAATACAACAGCTGGAGGAAGAGCGCCTCATCTTCCGCCTAGGAACCCTCCAACTACAAGGGATGAATTCCGATTTCTCCAGTTTCCTCATTTCCCCTCCCCCCACCCTGTCTCAGTCAAATCCCTCGAACTCAGCACCACCTTCCTAACCTGCAATCTTCTTCCTGACCTCTCCGCCCCCACCCCACTCCGGCCTATCACCCTCACCTTGACCTCCTTCCACCTATCGCATTTCCAATGCCCTTCCCCAAGTCCCTCCTCCCTACCTTTTATCTTAGCCTGTTGGACACATTTTCCTCATTCCTGAAGAAGGGATCATGCCCAAAACGTCGATTCTCCTGCTCTTTTGGATGCTGCCTGACCTGCTGCGCTTTTCCAGCAACACAGTTTCAGCTTCTGTACTGGTGGGGACAGGTCTGTCACTGTATAACACTGGGGTACTGTACTGGTGGGGACAGGTCTGTCACTGTATAACACTGGGGTACAATAGTAGGGGGGACAGGTCTGTCACTGTATAACACAGTGTAGAGTACTGGTGGGGACTGGTCTGTCCCTGTCTAACACTGGGGTACAGTACTGGTGGGGACGGGTCTGTCCCTGTATATACACTGCGGTACAGTACTGGTGGGGACCGGTCCGTCACTGTGTAACACTGGGGTACAGTACTGGTGGGGACAGGTCTGTCCCTGTATAACACCAGGGTACAGTACTGGGGGACAGGTCTGTCCCTGTATAACACTGGTTTACAGTCCTGGTGGGGACAGGTCTGTCACTGTATAACACTGGGGTACAGTAGTAGGGGGGAAAGGTCTGTCACTGTATAACACAGGGGTAGAGTACTGGTGGGGCTGGTCTGTCCCTGTCTAACACTGGGGTACAGTACTGGTAGGGACAGGTCTGTCCCTGTATAACACCAGGGTACAGTACTGGGGGGACAGGTCTGTCACTGTATAACACTGGGGTACTACTGGTGGGGCAGGTCTGTCCCTGTATAACGCTGTGGTACTGTACTGGTGGGGACAGGTCTGTCCCTGTATAACACTGTGGTACAGTACTGCTGGGGACAGGTCTGTCCCTGTATAACATTGTTACTGTACTGCTGGGGACAGGTCTGTCACTGTATAACACGGGGGTACTGTACTGGCGGGGACAGATCTGTCACTGTATAACACTGTGGTACTGTACTGGTGGGGACAGGTCTGTCCCTGTATAACACTGGTACTGTACTGGTGGGGACTGGTCTGTTACTGTATAACATGGGGGTACTGTACTGGCGGGGACAGATCTGTCACTGTATAACACTGGTACTGTACTGGTGGGGACAGGTCTGTCACTGTATAACACTGGTACTGTACTGGTGGGGACAGGTCTGTCACTGTATAATACTGGGGTACTGTGCTGCTGGGGACTGGTCTATCCCTGTATAACACGGGGGTACTGTACTGGTGGGGACAGCTCTGTCACTATATACCACTGGCGTACTACTGGTGGGGACAGGTCTGTCACTGTATAACATGGGGGTACTGTACTGGTGGGTATAGGTCTGTCCCTGAAACGCACTGTGGTATTGCCACCAGGACGGAACCCCACTGCTCCTCACCTACCACCCCACCAACCTCCAGATACATCGTATCATCCGTCGTCATTTCCGCCACCTCCAAACGGACCCCACCACCAGGGATATATTTCCCTCCCCTCCCCTATCAGCATTCCGAAAAGACCACTCCCTCCGTGACTCCCTCGTCAGGTCCACAGCCCACATCAACCCAACCTCCACTCCCGGCACCTTCCCTGCAACCGCAAGAAATGCAAAACTTGCGCCCACACCTCCCCCCCTTACTTCCCTCCAAGGCCCCAGGGAATCCTTCCATATCCGCCACAAATTCACCTGCACCTCCACACACATCATTTACTGCATCCACTGCATCCGATATTGCGTCCTCTATATTGTGGAGACAGGCCACCTACTTGCGGAACGTTTCAGAGAACACCTCTGGGACACCCGGACCAACCAACCCAACCATTCCATGGCTCAACACTTCAATTCCCCCTCCCACTCCACCAAGGACATGCAGGTCTTTGGACTCCTCCATTGCCAGACCATAGCAATACAACAGCTGGAGGAAGAGCGCCTCATCTTCCGCCTAGGAACCCTCCAACCACAAGGGATGAATTCCGATTTCTCCAGTTTCCTCATTTCCCCTCCCCCCACCCTGTCTCAGTCAAATCCCTCGAACTCAGCACCGCCTTCCTAACCTGCAATCTTCTTCCTGACCTCTCCGCCCCCACCCCACTCCAGCCTATCACCCTCACCTTGACCTCCTTCCACCTATCGCATTTCCAACGCCCCTCCCCCAAGTCCCTCCTCCCTACCTTTTATCTTAGTCTGTTGGACACACTTTCCTCATTCCTGAAGAAGGGATCATGCCCGAAACGTCGATTCTCCTGCTCTTTGGATGCTGCCTGACCTGCTGCGCTTTTCCAGCAACACATTTTCAGCTTCTGTACTGGTGGGGACAGGTCTGTCACTGTATAACACTGGGGTACTGTGCTAGTGGGGACTGGTCTGTCCCTGTATAACACTGGGTTTCAGTCCTGGTGGGGACAGGCCTGTCACTGTATATCACTGGGGAACTGAACTAGTGGGAACTGGTCTGTCCCTGTATAACACTGGGTTACAGTCCTGGTGGGGACAGGCCTGTCACTGTATAACACTGGGGTACGGTAGTAGGGGGGAAAGGTCTGTCACTGTATAACACAGGGGTAGAGTACTGGTGGGGACTGGTCTGTCCCTGTCTAACACTGGGGTACAGTACTGGTGGGGATGTGTCTGTCCCTGTATATACACTGGGGTACAGTACTGGTGGGGACCGGTCTGTCACTGTGTAACACTGGGGTACAGTACTGGTGGGGACAGGTCTGTCCCTGTATAACACCAGGGTACAGTACTGGGGGGACAGGTCTGTCACTGTATAACACTGGGGTACTACTGGTGGGGCAGGTCTGTCCCTGTATAATGCTGTGGTACTGTACTGGTGGGGACAGGTCTGTCCCTGTATAACACTGGTACTTTACTGGTGGGGACAGGTCTGTCACTGTATAACACTGGTACTGTACTGGTGGGGACAGGTCTGTCACTGTATAACACGGGGGTACTGTACTGGTGGGGACAGGTCTGTCACTGTATAAGAGGGCGGTACTGTACTGGTGGGGCCAGGTCTGTCACTGTATAGCACTGGGGTACAGTACTGGTGGGGACTGGTCTGTTGCTCTATAACACTGGGTACAGTACTGGTGGGGACAGGTCTGTCCCAGTATAACATTGGGGTACAGTACTGGTGGTGAGCAGTCTATCACTGTATAACACTGGGCTACAGTACTGGTGGGGGACTGGTCTGTCACTGTATAACACTGGTGTGATGGAACTGGTGTTTATCCCACATTACAATAGTTTTAGCAAGATTATATATTTCCTAGTTTTTCCTTCCTAAATAAATGATGGGTTGTTATGTGAGTGCTGTTGTGTGAGTGCTGTTGATAACTTTGTGTTTTCTTCGGTTTTCCCTCAGATGGTTCAGCATGATATAGATTTTGCGATGAAGGGATTGTTGGATCAACACAGAAGTCAAGGTGAAAGAAAGAATATGGCTTCTAGTAATAACACTCATCAGAGAAAAATAGTGAGTGCTTTTCTGTTTGCAATGTTCGAGAAGCATTGCATAGAATTTGATAAGAGTATTGCAGTGGGCCTGAGAATTCACCTGAAAAGATTACCTTGAAACCCCCTCATCCACTCAATCTGCGGAACCTTCTATTCTGTTCTCCTTTGTGCACTTATTTAACTTCACATTAATGACTTCTGTTGTATTACCCTTCCACATTCTTCTCAAACTGAAATAAAACGTACCGCAGCAGATGCTCGTGATCAGAAACTACTGGAGAAACCAGCAGGTCTGGCAGCATCTGTGCAGAGAGAAGCAGAAATAATGCGTTTCAGTCCAGTGACCCTTCTTCAGAACTGGAGTCAGGGTCACCGAACTCGAGTTTGATTTTGATTGGATTTGGTTTATTATTTTCACATGTACCCAGGTCCAGTGAAAAGTTCTGTTTTGCGTGCAGATCATACCATATAAACATCAGAACAGAGCGAGCAATACAAAGTTACAGCTGCAGAGAAAGTGCATGATAAACAAGATGAACATTACAGAAACATTAACTCTGTTGTGTGTCCACAGATGCTGTCAGATCCGCAGAGGTCTCCAGGAATTTCTGTTTCTGTTTGTTCCCTCTTGCAGGGAGTACCACTCTCGGGGTAAAGAAAATCAAACTAAATTCTTTGTTGAATTCAGGGGCAGATTTATGGCTCCAAGTTTTCATCTCTACTGCAGAAGGAAATGGCTGTACAATGACACCACCTAACTTTTTAAAATAATTTTAAAGTTCGAAATTCTCTTTTGTAGAGAAATGACCTCAAGTTGCTTGGCCTTCCCAGGATTGAAAGTGACAGTACACTGCCTGCCCAGAGAAAATGACTCTGAGCCAGTATTTGGAATAGGTTGATAGTGAGTTGTCAATGTCCTGGTGAAGGGATGTGACAGACCCTGCAGGCACAAATTATGAGAGTAGACAATACTAACATTTTAAAAGACACTCAAAACAGTCAATTCTCTTTGTTCATTAAAGTACTCTAGGATTTTTCATGTACTGCCAGCAATTTCTAACAATAACCCTAGTCTTAATCAGGGACAAACCTGGTGACACCAGTACTGTACCCCAGTGTTATACATGGACGGACCTGTCCCCACCAGTACTGTACCCCGGTGTTATACAGGGACGGACCTGTGCCCACCAGTACTGTACCCCGGTGTTATACAGTGACAGACCTGTCCCCACCAGTACTGTACCCCAGTGTTACACAGAGACAGACCTGTCCCCACCAGTACTGTACACCAGTGTGATACAGTGACAGACCTGTCCCCCCAGTACTGTACCCCAGTGTTATACAGTACAGACCTGTCCCCATCAGTACTGTACCCCAGTGTTATACAGTGACATACCTGTCCCCACCAGTACTGTACCCCAGTGTTATACAGTGACATACCTGTCCCCATCAGTACTGTACCCCAGTGTTATACAGTGACATACCTGTCCCCATCAGTACTGTACCCCAGTGTTATACAGTGACATACCTGTCCCCACCAGTACTGTACCCCAGTGTTATACAGTGACATACCTGTCCCCACCGGTAATGTACGCCAGTGTTATACAGTGACATACCTGTCCCCACCCGTACTGTACGCCAGTGTTATACAGTGACATACCTGTCCCCACCCGTACTGTACACCAGTGTTATACAGTGACATACCTGTCCCCACCCGTACTGTACGCCAGTGTTATACAGTGACAGACCTGTCCCCACCAGTACTGTACCCCAGTGTTATACAGTGACAGACCTGTCCCCACCAGTACTGTATCCCAGTGTTATACTGAGATGATGCTGCTTTTCACGTCTTTGTGCTATTTTTGCCAGTCTGCGATTCGTGTTTTGATTCTATTGGTTTGTACCTTACTGTCCAGCAACGTCTCTCGCTGTGTGAGGAAGTGGTAGATTTCTATATCCGACCCCAAGGTTTCACACACGTATACCCAGCTCCCATCAATCTTCAGCGTCTTACTTCCCAACAGCCCTGGGTTGAACACACACTGAAGGTGACCATGTAGGGCAGTGCTGAGGGTGTACTGCATTGTGAACAGTGCTGGGTATTGAGTATTTAAACCAGCATCAGCCTGGTCTCCCAGGTGGACTGCAAAATCCCTCACCGTTATAGCTGGTGTGCCCGTCAATGTTTGTAAACACACGTTTCTTTTAGTCACTTTTCATGTCAGATTCCTCGGTTCATTTTGTTCAGGGGCTGTGTCAGGCTCTGGCCAGACCACATTTGGAATAGTGCAAGCAGCTTTGGGCCCAGTATCTGTGGAAGGGTGTGTGGGCATTGGGGGGGGTGGGCACAGGAGATTGACAAGCAAGATCCCAGGGAAGAAGGTGTTGTCATATGAGGAGTGGTTGAAGATTCGGGGTCTGTACTAGGACTTTAGAAGGACATGGTCGGATCTGATTGAAACTTACTGAATACTGAGAGACCTTGGTGTAGTGGACACGGAGAAGATATTTCTCTGAGTAGGAGAGACTCGGACCTGGGGCTGGGCTTCAGAGTGAAAGGACGACCATTTGGAAGAATTTTTTTCAGCCAGAGGGTGGGGAACTGTGTGAAATCCATGACAGCAGAGGGCTATGGAGACAAAGAGATTGAGTGAGTGTCATTAAGTCAGAGATAGCTCGGTTCTTGATTAGCTCTTAAATTAATGAAGTACATTTGAAGTTTAAGTTCAATTATAAAGCAGGGAATAGAGCAACAAGCAGTGAATCAGGGGAATATTTGTGGGCAAGAGACTGGGGAGAGATTATCCTCTCTTGTTCAAATAGCATCACTTCATCTTTCAGGCCTATCCAAGAGGCAGACAGAGACCTGATTTAATGTCCCATACAAAAACCAATCGCTCTGGCAGTGCAGTATTCCCTCAGTGCTGCACAGGTTGTGTCAGCCTCGTTACACAGTTCAGGTGTGTTAGAGCAAGACTTGAACCCACAGGCCTCTGGCCCTAGTGGCATAAGAGCAGCGTACTGTGCCACTGTGGATTCAGTCCGCACAAATCAGGAAGTTGTGTCATGAATGCTGTTTGGCTGCTCTCACCCCTATGTTGTCTGTATCTGTTTTCTAGAGCATTTCGTGGAGGTGGTTAATCGGGGGAGCAGTTGTTGCCCTTGGAGGTGTTGTGGCCAGTGCACGCCTCTCTAACTGGAGATAGATCCTTCCAAGGTGGAACAAGAGCATAAAGTTCACCAGGAGCTTTGTTCCTGTTCAGGAATAAGATCCAACTCTCCTTCACAAAGACACAAACAACAGAACATTGGAATGACTGCAGCTCCTGAATGACCACAGACAGGCTCAACATCCCAGACTTAAAAATTCATAGCATTAAAATGGCATAATTTCATAACGATCAACAGAATTCCAAAAAAGTAGCAGAAGCTACACCTTAAAACTGATTTAATTGAACTGATAAAACAATTGCAAAAAGAGTGGACAGTGTGGTTTTGAATTCACTGCAAAACAAAATAATAGTATCTATGACACTGGATTCCAAAGTGAAATACTTTTCGTTCTGTAGACACCCCCTTTCTTGATTTGATTGTGCCAAGACTGACATTGTGCAGAGTTGAGATTACCTCCAGAACGTTGGCCTTTTGGGAGGGTCACTGCCAGGAACTCTCAACGTGCGGGCAGGGATGGACAATAAATGCCAGGCCAGCCACTGATGACGCTCATTGTGATTTTAATTCTCCTGCTTACTAAGTAAATACAAATCAAGGTGTACACTGCACACAAGTGATGGGGCTGACACGAGAAATTGTAGGCTAGTTTGTCAGAGGTACCTACATCCACCAGAGCAATAAAGAGAGACAAAGAGGTGGAGAGGTTTGAGAGTGAGGTGTAGAGTCAGAATGAGGGAGATTGGGACTGAGACAGAGAGAGCACTTGAAAATGTGGGTCAAAGCGGGAATTCAACTGGTAAATCTTTTGCAAAGTTTAATTCCAGAGTGAATGTCAGAATCAAACCCATAACTCACAGCCTTTAAAGGAGTAGGTATTGATTACTGGAGCAGGAAGTTAAGAAAAATAAATCTCTCCTCAGAGGTATAATAAGGACTAGGACAAACGGGTAACTAGAGAGAGAATAGGGCCCCTCAAAGATCAGCAAGGCGGCCTGTGTGTGTGGAGCCGCAGGAGATGGGGAAGATACTAAACAAGTATTTTATATCAGTATTTACTGTGGAAAAGGATATGGAAGATATAGACTGTAGGGAAATAGATGGTGACATCTTGCAAAATCTCCATATTATAGAGGAGGAAGTGCTGAGTGTCTTGAAACGCCTAAAAGTGAATAAATTCCCAGGACTTGATCAGGTGTACCCTAGGACTCTATGGGAAGCTAGGGAAGTGATTGCTGGGCCTCTTGTTGAGATATTTGTATCATCGATAGTCACAGGTGAGGTGCCAGAAGACTGGAAGTTGGCAAACGTGGTGCCACTGTTTAAGAAGGGTGGTAAGAACAAGCCAGGGAACTATAGACCAGTGAGCCTGACGTGGTGGTAAGCAAGTTGTTGGAGGGAATCCTGAGGGACAGGATGTACATGTATTTGGAAAGGCAAGGACTGATTAGGGATAGTCAACATGGCTTTGTGCGTGGGAAATCATGTCACAAACTTGATTGAGTTTTTTGAAGAAGTAACAAAGAGGATTGATGAGGACAAAGCGGTAGATGTGATCTACATAGACTTCAGTAAGGCGTTCGACAAGGTTCCCCATGGGAGACTGATTAGCAAGGTTAGATCTCATGGAATACAGGGAGAACTAGCCATTTGGATACAGAACTGGCTCAAAGGTAGAAGACAGAGGGTGGTGGTGGAGGGTTGTTTTTCAGACTGGAGGCCTGTGACCAGTGGAGTGCCACAAGGATCGGTGATGGGTCCTCGACATTTTGTCATTTACATAAATTATTTGGATGCGAGCATAAGAGATATGTTCAGTAAGTTTGCAGATTACACCAAAATTGGAGGTGTAGTGGACAGCGAAGAGGGTTACCTCAGATTACAACAGGATCTGGACCAGATGGGCCAATGGGCAGAGAAGTGGCAGATGGAGTTTAATTTAGATAAATGTGAGGTGCTACATTTTGGGAAATCAAATCTTAGCAGGACTTATACACTTAATGGTAAGGTCCTAGGGAGTGTTGCTGAACAAAGAGATCTTGAAGTGCAGGTTCATAGCTCCTTGAAAGGAGAGTCGCAGGTAGATAGGATAGTGAAGAAGGCGTTTGGTATGCTTTCCTTTATTGGTCAGAGTATTGAGTACAGGAGTTGGGAGGTCAGAGTCACAGAGGTGTACAGCACAAAAATAGACCCCTTGGGCCAACTCATCCATGCCGACCAGATATCCCAACCTAATCTAATTCTATTTGCCAGCACTTGGCCCATATCCCTACAAACCCTTCCTATTCATATACCCATCCAGATGTCTTTTAAATGTTGCAATCGTATTAGCCTCTACCACTTCCTCTGGCAGCTCATTCCATACACGTACCACCCTCTGCATGAAAAATTTGCCCCTTAGGTCTCTTATATTTTTCCCCTCTCACCCTAAACCTATGCCCTCTAGTTCTGGACTCCCCGATCCCAGGGAAAAGACTTTATCTTTTTATCCTATCCATGCCCCTCAATTTTGTAAACCTCTATAAGATCACCCCTCAGCCTCCAACGCTCCAGGGAAAACAGCCCCAGCCTGTTCAACCTCCCCCTGTAGCTCAGATCCTCCAACCCTGGCAGCATCCTTGTAAATCTTTTCTGAACCCTTTCAAGTTTCACAACATCTTTCCGATAGGAAGGAGACCAGAATTGCACAGAATATTCCAAGTGGCCTAACCAATGTCCTGTACAGGTGCAACATGACCTCCCAACTCCTGTACTCAATACTCTGACCAATAAAGGAAAGCATACCAAACGCCTTCTTCACTATCCTATCTACCTGCGACTCCACTTTCAAGGAGCTATGAACCTGCACTCCAAGGTCTCTTTGTTCAGCAACACTCCCCAGGACCTAACCATTAAGTGTATAAGTCCTGTTAAGATTTGATTTCCCAAAATGTAGCACCTCACATTTATCTAAATTAAACTCCATCTGCCACTTCTCTGCCCATTGGCCCATCTGGTCCAGATCCTGTTGTAATCTGAGGTAACCCTCTTCACTGTCCACTACACCTCCAATTTTGGTGTAATCTGCAAACTTACTGAACATATCTCTTATGCTCGCATCCAAATAATTTATGTAAATGACAAAAAGTAGAGGGCCCAGCACTGATCCTTGTGGCACTCCACTGGTCACAGGCCTCCAGTCTGAAAAACAACCCTCCACCACCACCCTCTGTCTTCTACCTTTGAGCCAATTCTGTATCCAAATGGCTCGTTCTCCCTGTATTCCATGAGATCTAACCTTGCTAATCAGTCTCCCCTGGGGAACCTTGTCGAACACCTTACTGAATTCCATATAGATCACATCTACTGCTCTGCCCTCATCAATCTTCTTTGTTACTTCTTCAAAAAACTCAATCAAGTTTGTGAGACATGATTTCCCACGCACAAAGCCATGTTGACTATCCCTAATCAGTCCTTGCCTTTCCAAATACATGTCCATCCTATCCCTCAGGATTCCCTCCAACAACTTGCCCACCACCGAGGTCAGTCTATAGTTCCCTGGCTTGTCTGTACTGCCCTTCTTAAACAGTGGCATCACGTTTGCCAACCTCCAGTCTTCCGGCACCTCACCTGTGACTATCAATGATACAAATATCTCAGCAAGAGGCCCAGCAATCACTTCTCTAACTTCCCACAGAGTTCTCGGGTACACCTGATCAGGTCCTGGGGATTTATCCACCTTTATGTGTTTCAAGACATCCAGCACTTCCTCCTCTGTAATTTGGAGATTTTTTAAGGTGTCACCATCTATTTCCCTACAGTCTATATCTTCCATATCCTTTTCCACAGTAAATACTGATATAAAATACTTGTTTAGTATCTACCCCATCTCCTGCAAGCATCACACAAAGGCCGCTTTGCTGATCTTTGACCTCTCCCTGGTTACCCTTTTGTCCTTAATATATTTGTAAAAACCCTTTGAATTCTCCTTAATTCTATTTGCCAAACCTATCTCATGTCCCCGTTTCACCCTCCTGATTTCCCTCTTAAGTATACTCCTACTTCCTTTATACTCTAAGGATTCACTCGATGTATCCTGTCTATCCCTGACATATGCTTCCTTCTTTTTCTTGACCAAGCCCTCAATTTCTTTAGTCATCCAGCATTCCCGATACCTACCAGCCTTCCCTTTTACTGTAACAGGGATATACTGTCTCTGGACCCTTCTGTTCCAATAGGAATTCTCAGGCTTTGTGCTGAGGCATACGCAGAAAGTAGATGTAGGAAACAGAGAAGGATAGTTTATTAATTACACATCCTGCAAACAAGATGAAAGATTTGTTTCAGTAATCCAAAATGTGGAGCAGATTAAGAACAATGGTTCTTTCTCCACTTTCCCCTCGAGCTCCTCTTACTGTAATACTCACTGTGCACCAGTAGGTGCCAGTGTCGCTCCACCATATTGCAGATGGTATGCATTTAACCATTTAAACGTCTGTACTATGATTCAGTACAAATGGTGTTCCTGTATCTGTGTTAAAGTACATTGTTCTGTGTCTTAACGGTTGTTTTCACACCCCGATTTTCACTTGGAGGAGCATGTTCTCAGTTTCTGAGAATAGGACAAATCTCCTCAAACACAGATAATGGGGCGAAAGGAGGTCATTCGGCCAATTGTACCTGCACCAGCTGTACTATCTCGAGCCAATTGCCTGCCTTTTCCCCATAACACTATTGTGATCAGAATAACTACCCAATACCCCTCTTGAATGCCTCCAGCACGAAATGAATTGCAATTGTAATCACTAATTGTAACAATACAATTATAATGTTGACTTACACAGTAGAACTACTGAAATGCTTTGGTGGCCGTATCACTCAATTAGAGAAGAGTCTGTTGACTAATGATGAATTTCCAAAGAACAGTCAGGCAACAGCATTCAGACTGAAGAAAGGGAAAATGAGAATGTCCCAGTGTGATTGTACTCTGTGCACGAATGAGTCTGCTCAAACAGCAAAGAGTAGGAGATGTTCAGGCATTGGAGTTCTCCTGTACTTCTCGACCCATGCTAGTCTGAATAGAGATGCCATGACATTGTTTCAACGGGCAACAGACAGTATTTCACTGAAGGACAGACTTGGCTTGGAGTCTGGTTGGAATATGTCGAATATTGAATAGAGAGACATATTTCTCACAACACAGCTGCTGGTGTGGATTAACTGTTTCAGTGAATTCAAGAGCTCGTCAGATGTTGTTACATATCAGTAACTTGTCCAAAATGCAATACTGTCGGTGCCCTTGGTGAGAGAGGTCAGTGATGGCCCATGGAAGACCCTCGCGTAGCCAAGGAGGGGGTGTTTCTGAACAGACTGGATGCTGGGCCCACAGGAACAGCAGGGCCCAAAGGCTCCTGTCTGAGGATGAAGATCCTGACCCTGGATCCTCACAGCAGAAGGAAAATGGCAGCATCGTTAGGGTGTGTGTCACCATGGCGATCAACAGCTCGGCAACGGGGGTACCAACACCGAAATCCAACACCCCACGGTCACAGGGAGACCCCCCCCCGACCTCATGGTCACAGGGAGACCCCTGACTCTGGGGGCAGGCCCTGGTTTCTCCCAGACAGAGCTCCATACCCACCGGGTCACCCAATAAAGTTACTGCCCGGTTGGTTATCTCCGGGAGGTGAGGTGGGGCTGAGAACAGTTTTGACAGGAGCTGAACCCCTCTCGGATGGTTCATCTGTAAAATAGCTGTCTTCACTCTGAGCTCAGTGAGGGAGAGCCCCCGAAGGTAGGCTGGTCTGGCCTACATGTGACTCCAGACCCACAGCAATGTGGTTGAATCTCAGCTGCTCTCTGGGGTAGTAAATATTGGCTTAGCCAGCAATTCTCACATCCCCAGAAAGAAATTTTTAAAAATTCATATTCAATGGACAATGAAGCCAAAAGTATTGAGTGGATTGTAGGGACTCGCTGTTAGGAACCGTTACAGAGACAAACCATTCTCGCGGTTTATTTAACTGTGTTCATTTGATTTGATAAAAACCTTCCTGGCCTGGGCTGCTGTCAGTGAATCTTCATAGCCGAGTGTATCATAGAACCATACTGTAGAGACCCTTCGGCCCATCTAGTCTATCCCCTCAACAATGCACCACTTCCTACAACAATCCCACATTCTTGCTCTCGGCCCCGACATTTCAAATTCCCATTCAAGTAGTTTTTAAAAGGCTGTGAGGTTTTCCACCTTAACTACCCTCCCCGCACGTGCATTCCACGCCCCACCACCCTCTGAGTTGCACCCAATCCCCTCTGAACCCTGTTGCCCTTGACATTAAACGCTCTCCTTTTTCACCTGTTTTTCTGGTCAACCTATGCAGAGATGTTAGTCCATGCCTCTGGAGTAGGTGGGACTGGAACAGGGGCCTCCTGGTCCAGGATGGGTACATTGCCACTGCACCACACACAGGCCCCAAGTCCCCTTTTATTTTTGTGAACCCATTTTTCTCATTAGCATGGTCAGTGATGACATTACACACCTCTGGAGCAGGTGGGATTTGAACCGTTGGACTGACTGGTGGCTCGTTTGCTTCAGAGTTTGGAAGGGTGAGGGGGGAATTGGACTGAAATGTGCAAGATCCTGAAGGGTCTGGATGAGGAGGAGGAGGTAAAGATGTCTTCTCTAGTGGGTCAGCCTAGAACATTCCCTCATGGAATAACTCACTCACTCCGGGTAGACCTTCTCTTTATTGAACACAGGTACAGGAAAGGCCATTCAGTCCATCCAGCCAGTCTTGTCACTCAACACCATCATGGCTGATTGGGCTAAATGCAGTGCAGTGCTCATCGGCAATCAGCAATCCATCAACCCCTACCTTAGACAGACTGAGTTTCCCCAGCCCTCTATAGCTGCATGCAAATTTATTTCTGATAACGCACCTTAGGACACTTCTACAATATTAAAGGCACTATATGAATGAAAGTTGCTGTTGTTATTGAAAAGCTAAAGATTAAAATACAAAATGGGAAATGCCTAAAGACAAGGAAAATGAACCAGTAAGTGAGACACTGAAAAATTGCCTACAAGTTCTATGGGTAACTTGCGACAATTTAATGAATAGTTTTAAAATGTTTCCCACGCTGTATTTGGAGATAAGTGAGCCATTGACACCAGTAAATCCTCAGAGATCCATTCACTGTTTCAGTTGCGTCTATCGATTCCTTGAATGGTTTATGGCAGTAATGTCATTGATCCCCATGAGCCTAATCGGTCAGTGGACAGTCTGTAATCCAGAGCCAGTTCACAAACCCCACTATGATTGTTCACAGAGCAGTCACCCCTCAGAATGGGAACATTAGGCAGAGTCCCAAGATTGGAGTGGGACAAACTGGTCAGAAGATTGTTCTAGATCAGCCCCACAATGTTCTAGGTTTATTTGGCATGGTCCAATCACACATTGCTGTGTTGGATTGGGTCATTAACATAGAATGCCTACCGTGTGGGAGCAGGTTATTCAGCCCATCGAGTCCATACCGACCCCCCCCCCCCCCCAAACAGCATCCCATCCAGACCCATACCCCTACGCTATCCCAGCAGAAACACAAAAATAGAAGAGTAGGCCATTCGGCCCTACCCCGCCATTCAATATGATCAGACAATCTCTGTATCCCCTTTGTGCTTCCTCTCCCCATACCCCTTTAGCCATAAAAGCCACATCCAGTTCCCTCTTGAATCAATGAACTAGCCCCAACAGCTTCCTGTGGGAGAGAATTCCACACATTCCCAATTCAGACTGAAGGTATTCTTCCCCATCTCAGTCCTGACTGGCTTACTATGACTGACTCCCTGGTTCTGTACTTCCCCCAACATCAGGAACATTCTTCCCACATCCAGCCTGTCCAGTCCCACCAGGATTTTATGTTTCTATAAGATCCCCCTCATTCTTTGAAATTCCACTGAGTACAAGCCCAGTCAATCTGGTCCTTCCTGCCATCCCAGGGATCACGCTGGTGAACCTTCATTAGTAACCCTGCCCTTCCCATGGCTGACCCACCCAGCCTGCACATCCCTGAACAGTGGGGGAATTCAGCCCAGCCCAGCCACCCTGATGTGCACATCTGTGGATGATAGGAGGAAACCCACACAGACAAGAGGAGAATGTGCAAACTCAATGTTAAAGTACTTCACAGCAAATGAAGTGGTTTTGAAATGTTTGTAGTGTAGGAAATGCAGCAGTTACTAGCAAGCTCTGAGTAACAGAGCTGAGAGAGTTCGGAGATTGGTGATGCAAGTTGTGGGACAAACCTTGGATATCATCCCATGGCTCTGTTTCAAAACTATCATTGGCATCACAGGAGGACAGAGGGAGTCTCTAATGACTTCTGTGACAGAGTGTAGCACTCATCAGCACAGCAACAAGAGCTTCTGACTGAAGGACCCAGCCAGCTGTGGGAACAGGATGTAAATTCACCACCTTCTCACCCAGAGGGGAGTGGTGCTCTGTCACTGGGGAAGGCTCATTCACCCTGAGTGAAGGGGAATACTTGGGCACACAGTGTCTGCATTCACAAAGTAACTGAGCCTGGAGCTGGCAAACAAAGGAATTAGGTCCCGGTAGATGCTGGGCCTAACAAGGTACTCAGTTCAAAGGCCTGTCAGGACTGGGCAACAAATATTGGCCTTACTCTGACTCCCTCCAACTCCCCAGGAACAAAAAGAAAATAAAAAAGGTAGAGGGTGGAGTTGCACGATGTTGCAGAGACAGAAGTGGCTGATTAAGTCAAGTTGAAGTGAGAAATCAGATGACAGCAGGATAAGAGGTCCAAATAGCCTTCCTGAAACAGCTGCACACAGACCAGTATCCTATCACCAAGTCCCCTTTACTTACACAGGGTGCAGAGGCTCTGACTCTCTGGTTCAGAGACAGTCCAGAGAATCCAGAAACCTCGTGTTTATCCTTCCTTCTTTGCATGTGTCAGACACAGCGAACAACAAGCGTTTAAATCTTTCTTCCTGGTGGTGGGATTGTGAATAAAGGAGACACCCGAGTGGTCTATGACAAACAGTGGCCCTTCACATCAAAGGGCAATGTTGTGTGATCAGTGAAGGGGAGGGCAGGGACTAAATCAAAATAGAGTTGAAGGGGGTAGTAAGGCACTGCAGGGAGTGGCGTGCATTATCTCTATACCTCTTGTTTAATTTTGTTTTAATACCCCACACTACTACCCAACTGTGGTAGTGCTTATATTTAAGACTTGTTTTTTTCCATTAAACAATGCAGTTTACAAAACAATTCACAGTAACAGCTGTATATAGAGAAACAGCAATTTTACAAGGGAGGGGAGCAAAGCCAAGCCCCAAACCCCACCATTCAATAAGTCCAGGGAAATGAAGAACCTCAAATCCCAGTTTCAATCATTACATGAAGTACCATTGACATTTGTACATACAAGACAGTCCAATTACATTAAAAGTGCATACAATACAGACCCCCAGAAAAACAGCAAGACTCCCCATCCCTCCTGCCTGCCCCTACACACCTTCCGGCTCTTGGACCACCCCATGTCCCTTCCAGTTCTCAGTCTGCCCTGAGACCTTCTGACCACCTCAAGGAGAGCCCATCCCAAATCACCCCTTCTCAGGATGACAGTACTCCAAGGTCTACCCACCCTCCAGCTCTCAGGTCATCCTGAAAGCTGTCACCCTATGAGCCTCCCAGTTCAGAGTGAGGCTTGTCAGACCCAGGGACACAAGACAGTGCAGGTGATAACCCCAACAAACCACATGACAGAGTTAGGTATCAACCAGAGCCCTTTCTGGTACACAGCCATTAGAATAGACAGTTCTCTTCAAAATATAGAGTCCATTCCCAGGATCAGAGTCCACTCCAGTATACAAATTGCCTTGCCAGAAATGGTGCCCACTCCAAACTGCAGAGTCCATCGCTAAAAACAGAGTCCATAACCGAGGGCAGAGTCCACTCCTGAAGGCAGCAAATGCACACCCCATAGCACATATACAGGTGCTCACTCTCCATAGAGTTCTGGCTCATCCATAGAGAACCAGGCCCACTCACAGGAACACAGTACATCAGAAAGGTGCAGTTAACTCAGAGGTTTGGTCCACTCTTTAAGGCAGGGTCTACTCCCAAACTCCAGGATACAGCAAGTGCTCACCTCCCAGCACACACACAGGTGTTCAGTCTTTACAGGCCTAGTCCAAGGGTCAGGCCTACCCACAGGAACAGCTTATCTGGTAAGATGTATTTTCTCACAAGGGCACAGTCCAAACACCAAAAACACTGAAGACACAAAAAGAAAACTCAAGTCCAAGGGCTAAGCCCTATCACAAAATCAACATTGACCTCTTAAAGAGAAAAGACTAACACAGGCTGTAACCAGCCAGTGAAACAACAATCCCTTAATGAGAACTGGGTCACACCTGAAACACATTGTGTGCATCAGGAGTTTAGAAATCAGTCCTCACCAAAGGAATACCAGTTAATAAACTGGCTAAATAATCCAGCCAGATCAGGGATCAGGTTCCCCCCCAAAAAACACAGCAAGTAACAGTAACACACTGACTATGGCCCAGCCAGCACAGAGTCAGTACCCAAAATTGAGAAGGCCCCGAATCTCCTGTTTATATTTTTTATATTTTATTAACCAAATTACAAAACAGTTTACAAAAAACTGTTAACATTTACAGCTGTTTACAACAGCAATTTTACAAGGGAGAGGAGCAGCAAAGCTAGGCACCAAACCCTACCACTCAACCAGTTTACAGGGAGATGAGCACAAACCCCAAATCCCAGTTCCACATATAAAGGTCAGCGACAATGACATTTGTACATAAAAAGCCAACCCAGTTACATAAACAGTGTACAATACAGACCCAGCAAGTCCCCGTCCCTCCCACCTTCCGGCCACTAAGACAGCCCGCCCTATGTACCTTCCGGCTCTCGGTCCACCCCATGCCCCTTCCAGTTCTCGGTCTGCCCTGACACCTTTCGACCACCTCTAGGGCAGCCCGCCCCGGTACCCGCCCGGGGTGACAGCGGTCAGGACGGCCTACCCACCCTCCGGCTTCACTAACCACCCTCAGCACCTTTCGACCACCTCTGGGGCAGCCCACCCCGGTACCTGCCCGGGGTGACAGCGCTGAGGACGGCTACCCGCCTTCTGGCTCTCGGTCTGCCCCTACGTACCATGGGCTCTCACCCACCCCGATGCACCATCCGGCCAGTGGGCTATCCTGGCACACCTTCCGGCCACCTCTAGGACAGCCCGTCCCCTTCCCTGGGACGACAGCGTGCAGGGTAGCCCACAAGCCTTCCGGATCTCAGTCTGCCCCATACGTGCCTTCTGGCTCTCGGCTGGTCTGACACACCTTTCGACCACTTCTAGGACAGCCCGTCCCGATTACCCCTTCTCGGGACGACAGCGCTCAGAACGGCCTACCCACCATCTGGCTCTCAGGGTGACTGGCATCAGAGTGGCCTACCCACCCTCAAGCTTTCGGGACAGCCTACCAACCTTCAGGTTCACAGGATGGCCTAACCACCCTCCGGATCTCAGGGTGACAGCTTTCAGGACAAGCCATGAGCCTCCCAGCTCACAGTAAGACCTGCCAGACCCAGAGACACACAAGACAGTGCAGCTGATAGACCCAAACACCATAAAACAGTTAATTACATAAAAACAGAGTCCTTTCTGGTCCACAGTCCAAATATAGAGTCTTCAAATATAAAGTCCATTCCCAGGAATGGAGTCCACTCCAGTTTACAAGGTGCATTGTCCAAAATGGAGTCCACCGCTAGAAAAAAAAGGATCCACAACCAAGGGCAGAGTCGACTCCCGAAGGCAGCAAATACACACCCCACAGCACAGGTGTTCAGTCTCTGTGGAGTCCTGGCCCCGCCTTGGAAAACCAGGCCCACTCACAGGAACATAGTACATTGTACAGGTGCAGTTAACTCACAGGGGTTTGGTCCATTCCTGAAGGCAAGGTCTTCAACCAAACTCCAGGATACAGCAATTGCTCACCTCCCAGCACACACAGGTGTTCAATCTTCAGAGGCCCAGTCCCAGGGCTAGGCCTCCCCACAGGAACAGCTTCTCTAGTGAAATGTATTTCTTCCACAAGGGCTCAGTCCAACCACCAAAAACAGTGAAGACACTTACACAAAAAGCAAAGAAAACTAGAGTCCAAGGGCTAAGCCCTACCACAAAATGAACATTGTTCTTTTCTCAAAAAAAAGAAAAAAAGAAAAGAGTAACGCACAGGCTGTAACCAGCCAGGGAAACAACAATCCCCTGATGAGAACTGAGTTACACCTGAAACACATTATGTGCATCAGGAGTTTAACAATCAGCCCTCACTAAAAGGAATGTCAGTTAAAAAACTGACTAAATAATTCAGCCAGTTCAGGAATCAGGTTTTTCCCTCTCCAAAAAAAGGTCAGAAACCAACAGTAACATACTGACTATAGCACCAGCCAGCACAGAGTCAGTCCCCTAAACTGAAGAGACTCTGAATCTCCTGTTTATATCAGTCAGCCAGGGCTTTCCTGATTGGATAACATAGTCATTGAGATCCACCTGGCCCCCGTTCCAATCACTACACTTTCCAACATCATCATTTGTGTTTTATGACTCATGTTTTATTTAGAAAATCTTTTGTTGCATTAAGGTGTGCCTTAAAATTTTTCATTCATACTCAAATGGCCAATATTTAGATATAAAAACAGAACATAGAACATAGAAAAATACAACACAGTACAGGCCCTTCGGCCCTCGATGTTGGGCTGACAGAAGCCTACCTAACCTACACTAACCCACTATCCTCCATATGCCTATCCAATGCCCGCTTGAATGACCATAAAGAGGGAGAGTCCACCACTGCTACTGGCAGGGCATTCCATGAACTCACAACTCGCTGAGTAAAGAATCTACCCCTAACATCTGTCCTATACCTACCACCCCTTAATTTAAAGCTGTGTCCCCTAGTAACAGCTGACTCCATACGCGGAAAAAGGTTCTCACTGTCAACCCTATCTAAACCCCTAATCATCTTGTACACCTCTATCAAATCTCCCCTAAACCTTCTTTTCTCCAATGAGAACATCCCCAAGTGCCTCAGCCTTTCCTCATACGATCTTCCTACCATGCCAGGCAACATCCTGGTAAACCTCCTCTGCACCCGTTCCAGTGCCTCCACATCCTTCCTATAGTATGGCGACCAAAACTGCACGCAATACTCCAGATAAGGCTGCACCAGAGTCTTATACAACTGCAACATGACCTCAGGACTCCGGAACTCAATTCCTCTACCAATAACGCCCAGTACGCCATATGCCTTCTTCACAGCACTATTTACCTGGGTGGCAACTTTCAAAGATCTGTGTACATGGACACCAAGATCCCTCTGCTCATCCACACTACCAAGTAGTCTACCATTAGCCCAGTAATCCATCTTCTTGTTACTCCTACCAAAGTGAATGACTTCACACTTAGCTACATTGAACTCCATTTGCCACCTTTCTGCCCAACTCTGCAACTTATCTATATCCCGCTGTAACCTGCCACATCCTTCTTCGCTGTCCACAACTCCACCGACTTTCGTGTCATCCGCAAACTTGCTCACCCAGCCTTCAAATTCTTGGAAAAGCTCAGCGGGTCTGGCACATTTGCGGAGAGAAATCAGAGTTAACATTTCAGGTCAAGTGACCCTTCCAGAGAACGGTGAATATGTGGAACTGGGAACTGCATCTGTCCAGCTATTGGAAAGGAGGTCTGTAGCTAGCACCTACTTGCAATGGGATGTGGGTAGACTTACAGTCACCAACCTCTCTTGTGTTGATTTTATATAAACACCTGGACATGCTGTGACACACTTACGGAGCAGGTGAGACTTAAACCCAGATAGAAACTAGGAGCAGCAGTAGGCCATTCAGCCCTTTCAGGCAACCCCACCTTCAGGATGACCTCTGTCTCAGATCGCCTGTCTCAGAGACAGGGGTACTACCACTGCACCACCAGAGCTCTGGGAACACTTCTGAAGAGTTTTATAAAGTGCTCCTTCCTCTATTCAGGCCCTGGTTTATACCAGTCAATAGTGGAGTTTAGCTATTGTCAAATGTGTTGGTACAACCCACTCAGAGCATGGTGCTCTGGCCCCTCTGAAACATTAAATTATTCCAGGAGACCGTTAGTCCCATTGTGCCTGGAATGGACAGTGAGGTGCAGGGTACAAACCTTGAATTCTGAGCTGGGAGTGGCAGCACCGAACCAGGGCTGGTTTTACGCCTCTTGAACTCCGAATGGAAAAGAGCCAGGAGAGTTCAGTTCTGGCATTTTGACAACTGCTCGCCATGAGGCCTAGCCTGTGCAAAGAAACTCTTAAAACTCCAGTGAAAACAAAAAAATGCTGGAGATCACAGTGGGTCAGGCAGCTACCGTGGAGAGAGGGAGCAAGCTCACATTTCGAGTCTAGATAACTGAAGTTTATCAGAGCTGCCTGACCTGCTGTGATCGCCAGCATTCTTTGGTTTTCAGTACACAGTCCAATATTTGCAATAATTTGCTCTTAAAACTCCAGTCTTTCGGAGCTCTGAGCAGAGCAGTATAAATCAGTGTAAACACCAGGCTTTAAAATTATACTATGAGACTAATGGTGTGCAAATGCTTCTAACGACCCTGTGAAATTCACATTGTTCATTATTTTAATGGAGGTTTTAACTTGTTAATGGTGAACAGAACACTGGTTCTAATTCTGAACTGATGGGTTTAATCATCAGATATTTGCCAGCACTCCTGCAGAATACTTCTTTAATCACTTGAGATGCAGATGTTGTTTGCTCTTGCCCCAATTGTTCCTGGGAATGTGAGACTGTGATCTGCTGGGTGCAGTGTTACAGATATCTGTGCCAGGGATTGGCATCTGTTCGACATTATCTTTAAACCTGGCCATTCAATAACACTTACCCCCTTTGGAAATCATGAATTCTTTCGATACAAAAGCAACAAACTCTCAGCAACTCTCTGGAAATCTTTAAACAGAGAGAGAAATGGCTTGGATTCCTAGGAGTGTCGAGCCCATTGCAGCACGAACAATCCAAACCCACCATTGTTATCACGTGAGGGGACATTACACAGCCCTCTCCCCCAACGTCCCCCCAACGCACCTCTCACCCCTGGGGTGTGCACTGACCTCTGGACGAAACTAAACAAAGCTTAATTTTCTTCCACCGCTCCCTGACTCTCCCCTCCCTGTGCCCCCTCCAAGCCACTGCCTTCCAATCCATTCCCAAATGACCCATTGTTCTCTGGCAAAAGGGCGACTTCATCTTTCTCCAGCCCCGTCTCTTGGCCTTTGTCCCCCACTCGTAACGGCCCCTTCGTTCCCCGCCTCAGCTTTCTGATCTCTCGTCTGCTGTGAGTGTAGAACCAGGTCTACGGTGGGCAAGATAGGACTGAGATGTGGGGAGAGATGTCTTCACCCAGAGAGTGGGGAGCCGGTGGGATTCTCTGCCACTGAAAGCAGTTGAGGTCAAAACGTTGGATGTTTTCAGGTAGGAGTTGGATAGAGTTCTCAAGGACAAAAGAATCACAGGGTATGGGAAGAAAGCAAGAACAGGGGACTGATGATCAACCGTGACTGTATTAAATGGGGGAGCAGGCTCAAAGGGACGAATGGCCTCCTCCTGCTCCTATTTTCTATGGTTATCGATGTCACTGTGGTGATGTCACTGAATGAGATCACCCACGCCTGCCCCCCCAAAGCCTGTCCTCCACTGACAAGGCACGAAGTCAGGAGTGTGATGGAATACTCCCCGCTTGCCCCTGGATGGGGGCAGCTCCAACAACGCTCAAGAAGCTCGACACCATCCAGGACAAAGCAGCCCCCGCTTGATTGGCCCCACATCCACCAACATCCACTCCCTCCTCCACCAACGCTCAGTAGCAGCAGTGTGTACCATCTACAATATGCACTGAGGAAATTCACCAAAGATCCTCAGACAGCACCGTCGAAACCCTTGCTCCTTACCTCCACTTCCCTTTACTCTGAGGCTGTACCCTCGAGTCCTGGTCTCTCCTACCAATGGAAACATCTTCCCAACATCCGCTCTGTCCAGGCCATTCAGTATTCTGTATGGTTCAATTAGATCCTCCCTCATCCTTCTAGACTCCAAGTGTCGACCCAGACATGACAAACATTCCTTATGGAATGTTCCTACCAGGGGAAAGCCATAGTTGTCAGGTCTCTGGCATTGAGGCTCAGAAGAGAAGGGGGGAGAATAGAAAAGCGCTAGTGGTAGGGGACTCAATAGTTAGACAGATTGACAGGAGCGTTTGTGGTCAGGAACAAGACTCCCAGAAGGCATGTTGCCTCCCCAGTGCCAGGGTCCAGGATGTCACTGATCGGGTTTACAAGATTCTGAAGAGGGAGAGTGAGCAGCCAGGAATTGTGGTACATATTGGCACCAAAGATGAGTTTTTTGTTTTGGTTTTCACCAAGGAAAGGGAACTTGTTGTAAATGAAAACTTAGAGGAGCTGGGATACAGTCTTGACCAGATCAAGATTGATGAAGTTGATGTGCTGGAAATTTTGGAAAACACTAAGATTGATAAGTCCCCAGGGCCAGATCAGATTTATCCCAGGCCGCTCCGGGAAGTGAGAAAGGAGGTTACGAAGCCGCTGGCGAAGATCTTTGCTTTCTCACTCTCCACGGGAGTCGTACCAGAGGACTGGAGGGAGGCGAATGCTGTTCCTCTTTTCAAGGAGGGGAATAGGGAAATCCCCGGCAATTACAGACCAGTCAGTCTTACATCTGTGGTCAGCAAGGTTTTGGAAAGAATTCTGAGGGATAGAATTTATGACTATTTGGAAAAGCATAGCGTGATTAAAGGCAGTCAGCTTGGCTTTGTGAGGGCAGGTCATGCCTCACAAATCTTATTGAGTTCTTTGAGGAGGTGAAGAGACAGATTGGCGAAGGTCGAGCAGTGGATGTGGTGTATATGGACTTAAGCAAGGCATTTGATAAGGTTCCCCATGGTAGGCTCATTCATTAAGTCAGGAGGAATGGGATACTGGGAGATTTGGCTGTCTGGATTCAGAATTGGCTGGCTGGCTGACAGAAGGCAGAGAGTGGTTATAGATGGAAAGTATTCTGCCTGGAGGTCAGTGTTGAGTGGGGTCCTGCAGAGCTCTGTACTTGGGCCTCTGCTCTTTGTAGTTTTTATAAATGACTTGGATGAGGAGGTTGAGGGGTGGGTTAGTAAATTTTGCAGATGACGCAAAGGTTGGAGGTGTCGTCAATAGTGTAGAGGGCTACTGTAGGCTGCAGTATGATATAGACTGGATGTAGAGCTGGGCTGAGAAATGGCAGATGGAGTTCAACCTGGATAAATGTGAAGTGATGCATTTTGGAAGGTCAAACTTGAATGTTGAATGTAGGATGAAGGTTAAACTCAAATGCTGAATATAGGATTAAAGACAGGGTTCTTGGCAGTGTGGAGGAACAGAGGGATCTGGGTGTGCAAGTACATTGATCCCTCAAAGTTGCCACCCAAATAGATGAGGTTGTTAAGAAAGCATATGGTGCTTTGGCTTTCATTAACAGGGGGATAGAGTTTAAGAGCCGTGGGGTTTTGCTGCAGCTCTACAAGTCCCTGGTGAGACCACACTTGGAATATTGTGTCCAGTTCTGGTCGCCCTACTATAGGAAAGATACAGAGGCTTTGGAGAGGGTACAAAGAAGGTTTACCAGGATGCTGCCTGGACTGGAGGGCTTGCCTTATGAAGAAAGGTTGAATAAGCTCGGACTTTTCTCTCTGGAGAGACGGAGGAAGAGAGGGGACCTGATCGAAGTGTACAAAATAATGAGAGGAACAGATAGAGTCAATAGACAGAGACTTTTCCCCAGGGCAGGATTGACTGGTATGAGGGGTCATAGTTTTGGTGTTGTGCAATGAACCAGAATTGATCAGGGACCTTGAAGTGAAGGAGCCATTGGGAAGTAGTGACCATAATACAATAAGCTTCAATCTGCAGTTTGAAAGGGAGAGGGTACAATCGGAAGTGACAATATTTCAGTTGAATAAAGGGAACTATGGAGCTATGAGGGAGGAGCTGGCCAAAGTTCAATGGTGCAATACCTTAGCAGGGATGACAGTGGAGGAACAATGGCAGATATTTCTGTGTATAATGCAGAAGATGCAGGATCAGTTCATTCCAAAAAGGAAGAAAGATCCTAGGAGGAGGCTTGGGTGGCCATGGCTGACGAGGGAAGTTAAGAAACATACAAAGTTAAAAGAGAAAAAGTATAACATATAAGATAAGTGGGAAAACGGAGGACTAGGAAGCTTTTAAAGAACAACAGAGGATTACTAAGAAGGAAATACGCAGAGAAAAAATGAGTTACGAAGATAAACTGGCCAAAAATATAAGGGAGGATAGTAAAAGCTTTCTTAGGTATGTGAAAGGGAAAAAAAATGGTTAGGACAAAAATTGGGCCCTTGAAGACAGAAACAGGGGAATGTATTACAGGGAACAAAGAAATGGCAGAAGAATTGAATTGGTATTTCAGATCTGTGTTCTGGGGAAGACACAAGCAATCTCCCTGAAGTAACAGTGGCTGAAGGACCTGAACAGAAGGGAATTTATATTTGCCAGGAATTGGTGTTGGAGAGACTGTTAGGTCTGAAGGTTGATAAGTCTCGGGGGCCTGATGGTCTACATCCCAGAGTACTGAAGGAGGTGGCTCGAGATATCGTGGATGCGTTGGTGATTATTTTCCAGAGTTCGATAGATTCAGGATCAGTTCCTGCGGATTGGAGGGTGGCTAATGTTGTCCCACTTTTTAAGAAAGGAGGGAGAGAGAAAACAGAGAATTATAGACCAGTTAGTCTGACCTCAGTGGTGGGAAAGATGCTGGAATCTATTATAAAGGATGAAATTATAACACATCAGGATAATTCAGAGTCAGCATGGATTTATGAAGGGGAAATCATGCTTGACTAATCTTCTGGAACTTTTTGAGGATGTAACTCTGAAGATGGACGAGGGAGATCCAGTAGATGTAGTGTACCTGGACTTTCAGAAAGCTTTTGATAAAGTCCCACATAGGAGGTTAGTGAGCAAAATTAGGGCGCATGGTATTGGGGGCAAAGTACTAACTTGGATTGAAAGTTGGTTGGCTGACAAGAAACAAAGAGTAGTGATGAACGGCTCCATTTCGGAATGGCAGGCAGTGACCAGTGGGGTAACCGCAGGGATCCGTGCTGGGACCGCAGCTTTTTACAATATACATTAATGATATAGATGATGGTATTAAAAGTAATGTTAGCAAATTTGCTGATGATACAAAGCTGGGTGGCAGGGTAAAATGTGAGGAGGATGTTAGGACATTACAGGGTGACCTGGACAGGTTAGGTGAGTGGACAGATGCATGGCAGATGCAGTTTAATGTGGATAAATGTATGGTTATTCACTTTGGTGGCAAGAACAGGAAGGCAGATTACTACCTAAATGGAGTCAAGTTACGTAAAGTGGCAGTACAAAGAGATCTGAGTGTTCTTGTACACCAGTCAATGAAGGTAAGCATGCAGATACAGCAGGTAGTGAAGAAGGCTAATAGCATGCTGGCCTTCATAACAAGAGGGATTGAGTATAGAAGCAAAGAGGTTCTTCTGCAGCTGTACAGGTCCCTGGTGAGACCACACCTGGAGTACTGTGTGCAGTTCTGGTCTCCAAATTTGAGGAAAGACATTCTGGCTATTGAGGGAGTGCAGTGTAGGTTCACGAGGTCAATTTCTGGAATGGCGGGACTACCTTATGCTGAAAGACTGAAGCGACTGGGCTTGTATACCCTTGAGTTTAGAAGACTGAGAGGGGATCTGATTGAGACGTATAAGATTATTAAAGGATTGGACACTCTGGAGGCAGGAAACATGTTTCCGCTGACGGGTGAGTCCCGAACCAGAGGACACAGGTTAAAAATACGGGGTAGACCATCTAGGACAGAGTTGAGGAGAAACTTCTTCACCCAGAGAGTGGTAGGTGTATGGAATGCTCTGCCCCAGAAGGCTGCGGAGGCCAAGTCTCTGGATACTTTCAAGAAAGAGTTAGGTGGAGCTCTTAAGGATAGTGGGATCAATAGTTATGGGAATAAGGCAGGAACAGGATACTGATTGAGGATGATCAGCCATGATCATAATGAATGGTGGTGCTGGCTCGAAGGGCAGAATGGCCTACTCCTGCACCTATTGTCTATTGTCTGTTTTGAGATGTTAGGAGGAAGGTGTAGAGGAGACGTCAGAGATAGGTTCTTTATGCAGAGAGTTGTGAATGCATGGAATGCGTTGCCAGTGGTGGTGGTGGAAGTAGAGTCACTGGGGATATTTAAGCGACTGCTGGACATGCAAATTTAGACTAGGAATAATCCTTGGCACGATGTCGTGGGCTGAAGGGCCTGTTCTGTGCTGTACGTTTCTATGTTCTATGTTCTATATGTTAAACTTTTCATTCCTGGGACCATTCTCGTGAACGTCCTCTGAACACGCTCCAGGACCAGGACATCCTTCCTGAGATATGGGGCCCAAAACTGCACACAATACTCTCCCTTAAACTCCGTGAGAGAGTGGCCTGCTCATACATTGTACAGCCAGTGAAGCCACGAGGAAAGGGTTAACCTCTTCAGTCCAATTGACAGAATTTTAATCTGTGACATTACAATAAGACCCTTGCCTTTATTGTGTATAAACAGATGGGTAACACCAACGCCCATTTCAATCAGAAAAAGATGGCAATAGATATTGAGTGTTTTTGTTTTTCAGAGAGGATTTCCAGAGAAGCACCAGAGATTTTAATGATGCAGGTCTGTTTGTATAGCCTCAGGGCTCTTGTGGAGAGGAATACATAATTAAAAATGTGAAATAAACACTTAACAAAACTCACTCAATGTAGATTAATTTATGTCTATCTCCGCTGGAGAAGGACAGCTGACAATGATGTAAGTGCACGGCTCTCCTCGATCGATTAAACTGGAGGACTGGAGGCGATTAATTAGCAACAAATTCAGCAACATTATTGAATTCCTTCAGGGAATGAACTTTGTGTTTTATTTTGGCGGGGATTTGGTGAAATTATACATTGGACCAATTTCAACAGCTGGCACAGGATCACAAAGGAATCCAGACTGTTGTGGATGTTTTGGCATTCACCACCTGATGACTCAGTGGTTAGCACTGCTGCCTCACCGCGCCAGGGACCCACGTTCGATCCCATCCTCGGGTGACAGTCTGTGTGGAGTTTGCTCGTTCTCCCTCCCACAGTCCAACGATGTGCAGGTTTGGTGGCTTGGCAATGGGAAATGCAGGGTAACTGGGATGGAGTGGGTCTGGGAGAGATGCTGTTTAGAGGGTCAGTGTAAGCTCGATGGGCCGAATAGCCTGCTTGCACACTGAAGGGTTCTATGTTTCATTCTTCACTGATGTTCAGCTTCCTAAGGCAGATTCAGACAATCGTGAAGAACAACGCTCGGGCCAGGGACATGAGCACACAGTTTGGGTCAGTACTGAGGGACTGCCACACTGTCAGAGGGTCAGGACTGAGGGACTGCCGCACTGTCAGAGAGTCAGTACTGAGGGAGTGCTCCACTGTCAGAGGGTCAGGACTGAGGGAGTGCCACACTGTCAGAGAGTCAGTACTGAGGGACTGCCACACAGTTAGAGGGTCAGTACTGTGGGACTGCCACACTGTCAGAGGGTCAGTACTGAGGGAGTGCTCCACTGTCAGAGGGTCAGGACTGAGGGAGTGCCACACTGTCAGATGGTCAGTACTGAGGGAGTGCCGCACTGTCAGAGGGTCAGTACTGAGGAACTGCCACACTGTCAGAGGGTCAGTACTGAGGGATTGCTGCACTGTCAGAGGGTCAGTACTGAGAGACTGCCGCACTGTCAGAGGGTCAGTACTGAGGGAGTGCCGCACTGTCAGAGGGTCAGTACTGAGGGAGTGCTGCACTGTCAGAGGGTCAGTACTGAGAGACTGCCACACTGTCAGAGGGTCAGTACTGAGGGAGTGCCACACTGTCAGAGAGTCAGTACTGAGGGACTGCCACACAGTTAGAGGGTCAGTACTGTGGGACTGCCACACTGTCAGAGGGTCAGTACTGAGGGAGTGCTCCACTGTCAGAGGGTCAGTACTGAGGGAGTGCCGCACTGTCAGAGGGTCAGTACTGAGGAACTGCCACACTGTCAGAGGGTCAGTACTGAGGGAGTGCTGCACTGTCAGAGGGTCAGTACTGAGAGACTGCCGCACTGTCAGAGGGTCAGTACTGAGAGACTGCCACACTGTCAGAGGGTCAGTACTGAGGGAGTGCCACACTGTCAGAGGGTCAGTGCTGAGGGAGTGCTGCACTGTCGGAGGGTCATTGGTGAGGGAGTGCTGCACTGTCAGAGGGTCAGTGCTGAGGGAGTGCTGCACTGTCGGAGGGTCATTGGTGAGGGAGTGCTGCACTGTCAGAGGGTCAGTGCTGAGGGAGTGCTGCACTGTCGGAGGGTCATTGGTGAGGGAGTGCTGCACTGTCGGAGGGTCATTGGTGAGGGAGTGCTGCACTGTCGGAGGGTCATTGGTGAGGGAGTGCTGCACTGTCAGAGGGTCAGTGCTGAGGGAGTGCCGCACTGTCAGATGTGCCACTGCTCAGTTGAGATGTTATACGAAGGCCCTATCTCTTGGCTCGAATGGATACAAGAGATGTCACAGTTCCTTTGGAAGAACTGTTGATAAAGTTTGTCCCCTGTATCCCAGCCTGCAATCAATGCTCATCTGAAGCATTTTAAACATTTAAGGTAAAATATTGCAGATGATGGGAATCTGAAACAAACACAGAAATTGTTTGAAAAACTCAACAAATCTGGCAATGTCCACGGCGAGGGAAACTGAGATAATGTTTTTGAGTCCGGTACGACTTCTTCAGAACAAAATTAAGTTCAGGAAAGGAGGCACACTGGACTCGAAGTGTTAACTCTCGCTGTCAGACATGCTGAGATTCTCCAGTAACTTCTGTGTTTGTTTAAGACAAAACAAACTGGCCATTTATCCCATTGTACTTTATCAGAGTTTGCAGTTAATCTAGCTCGTGTGAATCCCACGTTACAACGGTCACTAAACTCCAAAAATATTTCATTCACTATCAAACACCTCACAAGATGATGAGGCTGTGAATAAGGTGCTGGAGAAATGCAGGTCTGTCTTTCTGTTTTAGTTTGTGTCATTCCTTCTTTTACCGGGACATTTCATTCCATCACTAAGTGTGCAATTTGTAATTTTTTAAAACACTTGGACAAGTACATCAGAATTCATTTTAATGAGTGGTGACTGCAGCAAACAAACTAAATTTATTTCCACACCCAGATCTCATTAAACCAGAGACAGCAAGTACCAACATACCATGGAAGTATGATTAACCAGAAAAATAGGAGAAAAAAATGGAACATCTTACATTTATGTCTTGACCTCAGAATATAGAATTAATCATAGAATCCCTATAGTGTGGAAACAGGCCATTCAGCCCAACAAGTCCATGCCAACCCTCCAAAGAGTAACCACCCAGACCTATTCCCCACTATTTAACCCTGACTAATGCACATAACCTACACATCCCTGAACACTATGGCCAACTTAGCACGGCCAATTCACCTGACCTGCACATCTTTGGACTGTGGGAAGAAACCGGAGCACCCGGAGGGAACACACGCCGACACAGGGAGAATGTGCAAACTCCACACACCTAAGGCTGGAATCAAACCTGGGTCCCTAGTGCTGTGAGGCAGCAGTGCTAACCACTGAGCCATCCTTTCCTGGAGGTGCTGGTTGGAACATAGGAAATGGAGCAGCCAATATCTACACAGCATGATCCCACAAGATGCAATTTCACAAATTAGGACTCAGTGGTGTTTAAATGATCGGCAAAAGTGATGCTGGAGATAAGGGTCTAGATTTGAGTGGTGCTGGAAAAGCACAGCAGGTCAGGCAGCATCCAAGGAGCAGGAAAATTGACATTTCAGGCAAAAGCCCTTCATCAGGAATGAGCCTGGGAGCCTCATGGGTGGAGAGATAAATGGGAAAGGCGGGGTAGGGCTGGGGAAAGGTAGCTGAGAGTGCAATAGTTGGATGGAGGGGGATAAAGGTGATATGTCGGAGAGGAGGGTGGAGCATATAGGTGGGAAGGAAGATGGACAGGTGGGACAGGTCATGAGGACAGTGCTGAGCTGGAAGGTTGGAACTGGGGTGAGGTGGGGGAAGGGGAAATGAGGAAGCTGTTGAAGTCCACATTGATGCCCTGGGGTTGAAGTGTTCCGAGGCGGAAGATGAGGCGTTCTTCCTCCAGGCGTCTGGTGGTGGTCCGAACTCTGCTGGTTTAAAGGTGATCTGGAGTCCGTGTGGGATGAGTTGGTTGACCCCAACCCTGCCCCCAAAGGAATGCAGGAACTTTAGGGAAAGCCAGCAACTTTCTGTCATGTCCTTCCTGCAGTTTATTTGAATTCACAAGCTTTCAGTTCTGAGGAAGGGTCACCGGATCAAAAATGTTCACTCTGCTTTCTCTCCACAGAATCTGCCAGACCTGCTGAGCTTTTCCAGCAATTCCTGTTTTTCCCTCTGATTGACAGCATCTGCAATTCTTTTGAGTTTTAATGACTTGTACTGAGCTGATGAAGCTGTTGTGTGGTTTTTGTGATGGACATAGATTTCTTGAGAGAACGTCACTCAGGAAATATGAGGAAGTTTCTTGCTGGTTTCACATTGCACATAATGCCACATTCCTGAAAGGGCTGTTGTGAAATTGTCCCTATCTCTGAGCCAGGAGAACCAACCACCAAACCTTAAACAGACCATTGTTCACAGCAAATTGCCCAGCCTTCAGGACAACATCAACCACAACACCATACAACACTGTCATGGCAGCCACTGCAAGACATGTCAGAGTGTCGACACAAACACTGCCATTACACATGGGGACACCACCCTCCGTGTATGTGGCAGGTAATCATGTGACTTGGCCAACGTTGCCTGTCTCATATGCTGCAGACGAGGATGCCCCAAGGCATCGTACATTGGGGAGACCGAGCAGACGCTACGATAAGGGATCAATGGACACTGTGCAGCAATCACCAGGCAGGGTGTACCCTCCCAGTTGGTCCGGGACATTGGGCCTCGGATCTTCAGGTGACCATCCTCCAAGGCGGACTTCGGGACAGGCAACAACGCAGAATGGCCGAGCAGAGGCTGAGAGCCAAGTTCGGTCCCCATGGGGTTGGCCTCAACCGGGACCTTGGGTTCATGTCCCACTACAGGTGACCCACTGCACTACACACACATACTCTCTCTCTCTATCTCACTCTCTCCCCCACAGACTCTCTCACTCTCTCTCTCTCTCACTCTCTCTCACTCTCACTCTCTCTCTCACTCTCACTCTCTCTCTCACTCTCACTCTCACTCTCTCTCTCACTCTCACTCTCACTCTCACTCTCACTCTCTCTCACTCTCTCTCTCTCACTCTCTCTCTCACTCTCTCTCTCTCTCTCACTCTCACTCTCTCTCACTCACTCACTCTCTCTGTCACTCTCTCTCTCACTCACATGCACACACATACATGCTCTCCCTCTCTCTCTTTATCTCACTCTCTCTCCATCACATGCACTCACACTCACATTCTCTCTCTCTGTCTCTCTCTTTCACAGTCTCTCTCTCCCCCATGTGTACACCCCCCCCCCCCCCCCCCACACACACACACACACACACACACACACACACATCTATGGGGTAAATTTGTAATTGCAGATGCATTCTATTTTTGCCCAATAAGCACACAGCCTGCAGGCAGTGAATACAGGCAGTCAGTCCATGTAACATTTGATACATTCCACTTTGGAAACAGAACCAGTCTGACTCAAGATTAGGATACAGACAGACTCTAACCTCACAGCTTTAATGCATTGACTGAACTGAAATGTCACCTTTTATAAAGCCTTAAGTTATCTCGAGAATGTGACTTGAAAGAAGTTCTGGGATTTACATATTAATGAACTGAAACCTGCAACCCATTCTAAAAAATGGAAGACTTAACAGCAATCTAGGTTTGGTCAGTACATCATTTTAATTGCATGACACTGTAATCTTTTGTTATAAATTCAGTGTCCTATGATCCTGCCCCACTAGCTACCTGATAAAGCAGCAGCACTCTGAAAGCTAGTGCTTCCAAATAAACCTGTTGGACTATAACCTGGTGTTGTGTGATTTTTAACTTTGTCCACCCCAGTCCAACACTGGCACCTCCATATCATAGAGTAACAGAGTCATAGAGATGTACAGCATGGAAACAGACCCTTTGATCCAACTCGTCCGTGCTGACCAGTTATCCCAACCCAATCTAGTTCCACCTGCCAGTACTTGGCCCATATCCCTCCAAACCCTTCCTATTCATATGCCCGTCCAAATGCCTCTTAAATGTTGCAATTGTACCAGCCTCCACCACTTCCTCTGGCAGCTCATTCCATACATGTACCACCCTCTGCATGAAAAACTTTCCCCTCAGGTCTCTTTTATATCTTTCCCCTCTCACCCTAAACCTATGCCCTCTAGTTCTGGACTCCCCGACCCCAGGGAAAAGACCTTGTCTATTTATCCTATTCATGCCCCTCATAATTTTGTAAACCTCTATAATGTTACCCCTTAGCCTCCGACGCTCCAGGGAAAACAGCCCCAGCCTGTTCAGCCTCTCCCTGTAGCTCAAATCCTCCAACCCTGGCAACATCCTTGTAAATCTTTTCTGAACCTTTTTAAGTTTCACAACATCTTTCCGATGGGAAGGAGACCAGAATTGCATGTAATATTCCAAAAGTGGCCTAACCAATGTCCTGTACAGCCACAACATGACCTCCCAACTCCTGTACTCAAAACTCTGACCAATAAAGGAAAGCATACCAAACGCCTTCTTCACTATCCTATCTACCTACGACTCCACTTTCAAGGAGCTATGAACCTGCACTCCAAGGTCTCTTTGTTCAGCAACACTCCCTAGGACCTGTTTAAATATATATTTTCTGCGCATGAACAGAGAACCTTAAGGTTCCAGAAATAACTTAAAAATCAGAAATGGATGGGTTGAGAATAATTGAAACTGTGTGTGGAATGTTGGCCTTTCCCACAAGGCAGCTGGGGAAACACGAGTTATATCTCACGCTTTGGTTAGACCCTGTTCAATTCGGGATAGAGCAACTGGTCTTCAATGGGTAAGGGATACTAAAACCACACCATAACAGCCTTGAAATGTTGGTAGCAGTTGAATTCAAAGTCATTATCATTGTTCCACACGTAGATCTTTTTATATGGGGGTGGGTGTCAGAGTTCAGTGCTTGAGATCTATAGGGGCTGACACGTTCAGTTAGTGAGTAATCGAGTCATATAGCCATGGACACAAGCCCTTCAGCCCAACCCGTCCATGGTTTCCCAAACTAAACTCATCCCATTTGCCTGTGTTTGTCCCGTATTCCTCTAAACTTTTCCTATTCATGTTCCTGTCCAAATGCAGTTTAAATGTTGTAACTGTACCTGCCACCACCACTTCCTTTGGCAGTTCATTCCAAATATGAACTAAAAATCACTCCCTTGGGTCCCTTTCACTCTGTCCTCTCTCACCTTAAGTTTTGAACTCCCTAACCCTTGGAAAATGACCTTGGCTGTTTACCTTATCTATCATCTACATGATTTTATAAACCTCTAAAAAGTCACCCCTCAGCCTCCAGGGGGAAAAAAAACACCCATTCACAGGCTCAGGGCATCGATGGATAGAAAGGCGTCTTTTGCCCAGAGGGCAGTTAAGAGTCAACCACATTACTGTGGGTCTGGAGTCACATGTAGGCCAGACCAGGGAAGGACAGCAATTTCCTTCCCTAAAGAGCATTAGTGAACTGGAGAGGTTTTACCACTGATAATAACTTCATAGTCATCATTAGACTCTTAACTCCTGATTTGTGTTGGATTCCACCATCTGCCATGATGGGATTTGAACTTGGGTCCCCGGAACAGCAGCACAATGTTAATACCACAGGGCCATTCCCTGCCTTATTGGGTGTTGGGGCAGTTGGTGTTGAGTAAGTCGGTAGGTGGAACACTGTGGACTTTACACAATCTTGAGAGTGTGTTGCTGGAAAAGCTCAGCAGGTCAGGCAGCATCCGAGAAGCAGGAGAATCGACATTTCGGGCATGACAGGAATTTCATCAGGAATTCCTGCTCCTCGGATGCTGCCTGACCTGCTGTGCTTTTCCAGCACCACACTCCCGACTCTGATCTCCAACATCTGCAGTCCCCACTTCCTCCATTTTGTACAATCTGTCCACTGCTTGCAGTGGCCTCCATCTGCTGCGCTTGGTGATGCCTGAAGTGGTTAGCACTGATGCTCTTTGTCCAGTTTGTGCACTTCAGGGCAAACCATCCCCATGTGTTGGCGGAAATGTTGCAGTTTGTTTTCCGAGAGGCCTTCCAGGTCTTCCAGCCTGACTGTCCTGGAGCTCAATGGAAAGCATGTCCTTCAGGAACCTTCTCCAGCACAGTGCAGTAAGAGGAGGATAGTTATTACAGGACAAATACTGTGTCAATTCAGGCAGTGTGGCACTAGGTGTGGGGAATGGGAACTGGGGACAGAATTCCCAAGAGTAGTTAGGGATAGGCAACAAATCCTGAGCTTGTGAGCAGTAATTCTACCCCTGGGATTGGGCGGCACGGTGGCACAGTGGTTAGCACTGCTGCCTCACAGCGCCAGAGACCCGGGTTCAATTCCCGCCTCAGGCGACTGATTGTGTGGAGTTTGCATGTTCTCCCTGTGTCTGCGTGGGTTTCCTCCGGGTGCTCCGGTTTCCTCCCACAGTCCTAAAGATGTGCAGGTCAGGTGAATTGGCCACGCTAAATTGCCCGTAGTGTTAGGTAAGGGGTAGATGTAGGGGTATGGGTGGGTTGCACTTCGGCGGGGCGGTGTGGACTTGTTGGGCCGAAGGGCCTGTTTCCACACTGTAAGTAATCTAATCTAATAGGGTCACACAAACCCATCATCTCTGTCGTGACCAGGATTGCCAGTGTGACAGTGCAGCCATTGGGCTCCCCAGCAGCTCAAAGACCATCCACGGACTCAGCTCAACAGAAAGCACATTGTCTTCCCACTTTTAAAGACTAACATTGACTCTCACAGGTCCCAGGGGTATGTGCAGGCTGTTATTCTACATCTTGTGGCCAGGGTAACTGTGAATGTTCTTCAAAATATCAAACCTGAGGCATTAGTGTGAAGTAGGTATGAGGCAGGGAGAGTGAGAGTCTCACAGTCCCTTCGATATGTGATGTGTAATGCAGGGACACACTTCCTGTCCCCTGATGCTCAGAATGTGGGAGATGGTATTACATTGAAAGATAATCCAGACAGAAAGTTAATGAGGCAGCAAACCTATCAGTCCTCTGAAATCTTTTATGCTGTTCCCTGAGGGAAATTAAAATTGGGTGATTGATTTCAATATGCAATAATACGGTGCTGTGCTTTATTTGCCTTTGACCTCATGAATTGCAAAACTGTCACTCAAACAATTACTTTTCATCGTAATCTGTGACCTGCGATTTGTTCCAAAATGCTTCTGATGCTGGATGAGAGTTTCCATTTCAGATCTGTTAAACAAATGCTGCAATGAAACTTACAACTTCGTTTTGAAAGGGATGAGGAACTTCGACATTGTGGAGACAACCGGGTATTGGATTATGACAAGAAAGTGATATTTAGATCCACTGCAGTATTGAGGGAGGGCCGCACTGTCGGACGGTCAGTGCTGAGGGAGGGCCGCACTGTCGAAGGGTCAGTGCTGAGGGAGGGCCGCACTGTCGGAGGGTCATTGCTGAGGGAGGGCCGCACTGTCGGACGGTCAGTGCTGAGGGAGGGCCGCACTGTCGAAGGGTCAGTGCTGAGGGAGTGCCGCACTGTCGAAGGGTCAGCGCTGAGGGAGTGCCGCACTGTCAGAGGGTCAGTGCTGAGGGAGTGCCACACTGTCGGAGGGTCAGTGCTGAGGGAGAGCCGCACCGTCGGAGGGTCAGTGCTGAGGGAGTGCCGCACTGTCGGAGGGTCATTGCTGAGGGAGTGCTGCACTGTCGAAGGGTCGGTGCTGAGGGAGAGCCGCACTGTCGAAGGGTTAGTGCTGAGGGAGGGCCTCACTGTCGAAGGGTCAGTGCTGAGGGAGTGCCGCACTGTCGAAGGGTCAGTGCAGAGGGAGTGCCGCACTGTCGGACGGTCAGTGCTGAGGGAGGGCCGCACTGTCGAAGGGTCAGTGCTGAGGGAGTGCCGCACCGTCGGAGGGTCAGTGCTGAGGGAGTGCCGCACTGTCGGAGGGTCATTGCTGAGGGAGTGCTGCACTGTCGAAGGGTCAGTGCTGAGGGAGAGCCGCACTGTCGAAGGGTTAGTGCTGAGGGAGGGCCGCACTGTCGAAGGGCCAGTGCTGAGGGAGTGCTGCACTGTCGAAGGGTCAGTGCTGAGGGAGTGCCGCACTGTCGGAGGGTCATTGCTGAGGATGTGCTGCACTGTCGAAGGATCAGTGCTGAGGGAGAGCCGCACTGTCGAAGGGTCAGTGCTGAGGGAGTGCTGCACAGTCAAAGGGTCAGTGCTGAGGGAGTGCCGCACTGTCGGAGGGTCATTGCTGAGGATGTGCTGCACTGTCGAAGGATCAGTGCTGAGGGAGGGCCGCACTGTCGAAGGGCCAGTGCTGAGGGAGTGCTGCACTGTCGAAGGATCAGTGCTGAGGGAGAGCCGCACTGTCGAAGGTTCAGTGCTGAGGGAGTGCCGCACTGTCGAAGGTTCAGTGCTGAGCGAGTGCCGCACTGTCGGAGGGTCAGTGCTGAGGGGGTGCCACACTGTCGAAGGTTCAGTGCTGAGCGAGTGCCGCACTGTCGGACGGTCAGTGCTGAGGGGGTGCCGCACTGTCGGAGGGTCATTGCTGAGGGAGTGCTGCACTGTCGAAGGGTCAGTGCTGAGGGAGGGCCGCACTGTCGGAGGATCAGTGCTGAGGGAGTGCTGCACTGTCGAAGGATCAGTGCTGAGGGAGTGCCGCACTGTCGAAGGATCAGTGCTGAGGGAGAGCCGCACTGTCGTAGGGTCAGTGCTGAGGGAGTGCCGCACTGTCGGAGGGTCATTGCTGAGGGAGTGCTGCACTGTCGAAGGGTCAGTGCTGAGGGAGGGCTGCACTGTGGGAGGATCAGTGCTGAGGGACTGCTGCACTGTCAAAGGATCAGTGCTGAGGGAGTGCTGCACTGTCGAAGGGTCAGTGCTGAGGGAGTGCTGTACTGTCAGAGGATCAGTGCTGAGGGAGAGCCGCACTGTCGGAGGGTCATTGCTGAGGGAGTGCTGCACTGTCGAAGGGTCAGTGCTGAGGGAGGGCCGCACTGTCGGAGGATCAGTGCTGAGGGAGTGCTGCACTGTCGAAGGATCAGTGCTGAGGGAGTGCCGCACTGTCGAAGGATCAGTGCTGAGGGAGTGCCGCACTGTCGAAGGGTCAGTGCTGAGGGAGTGCCGCACTGTCGGACGGTCAGTGCTGAGGGGGTGCCACACTGTCGGAGGTGCTGAGTGAGTGCCGCACAGTAGGAGGGTCAGTGCTGAGGGAGTGCCGCACTGTCAGAGGGTCAGTGCTGAGGGAGAGCCGCATTGTCGGAGGGTCATTGCTGAGGGAGTGCTGCACTGTCGAAGGGTCAGTACTGAGGGAGTGCCGCACTGCCAGAGGGTCATACTGAGGGAGTGCCACACAGTGGGAGGGTCACACTAAGGGAGTGCCACACAGTGGGTCAGTACTGAGGGAGTGCCGCACTGTCAGAGAGTTAGTACTGAGGGAGTGCCGCACTGCCGAAGGGTCAGTACTGAGGGAGTGCCACACTGTCGGAGGTTCAGTACTGAGGGAGTGCTGCACTGTCGAAGGGTCAGTGCTGAGGGACTGCCGCACTGTCGGAGGGTCAGTGCTGAGGGAGAGCCGCACTGTCAAAGGGTCGGTGCTGAGGGAGTGCCGCACTGTCGGAGGGTCAGGGCTGAGGGAGTGCCACACTGTCGGAGGTGCTGAGGAAGGGCCGTACAGTCGGAGGGTCAGTGCTGAAGGAGTGATGCACTGTTGGAGGGTCAGTACTGAGGGAGCGCCGCACTGTCAGAGGGTCATACTGAGGGAGTGCCACACAGTGGGAGAGTCACACTGAGGGAGTGCCGCACTGTTGGGGAGTCAATACTGAGGGAGTGCCGCACTGTCGGAGGGTAAGTGCTGAGGGAGTACCGCACTGTCGGAGGTGCTGAGGGAGGGCCGCACAGTCGGAGGGTCAGTGCTGAGGGTGTGCCACACTGTCAGAGGGTCAGTGCTGAGGGAGTGATGCACTGTTGGAACGTCAATACTGAGGGTGTGCTGGACTGTCAGAGGGTCATACTGAGGGAGTGCCACACAATGAAAGGGTCACACTGAGGGAGTGCCGCACTGTTGGAGGGTCAGTGCTGAGGGAGTGCCGCACTGTCGGAGAGTCAGTGCTGAGGGAGTGCCGCACTGTTGGAGGGTCAGTGCTGAGGTAATGCCGCACTGTCGGAGGGTCAGTGCTGAGGGAGTGATGCACTGTTGGAGGGTCAGTGCTGAGGAAGTGATGCACTGTTGGAGGGTCAGTATAGAGGGTGCGCCGCACTGTCAGAGGTTCATACTGAGGGAGTGCCACACAGTGGGAGGGTCATACTGAGGGAGTGGCGCACTGTTGGAGGGTCAGTACTGAGGGAGTGCCACACTGTCGGAGGGTCAGTACTGAGGGATTGCCGCACTGTCAGAGGGTCCGTACTGAGGGAGTGCCACACTGTCGGAGGGTCAGTACTGAGGTAGTGCCACACTGTCGGAGGGTCCAATACTGAGGGAGTGCCACACTGTCGGAGGGTCAGTACTGAGGGAGTGCCGCACTGTCAGAGGGTCAGTACTGAGGGAGTGCCGCACTGTCAGAGGGTCAGTGCTGAGGGAATGCCACACTGTTATACATTCAAAACTCTTATTGCCCTCTCAGACCTGTTTAACTGTCTTGACCCCAGGCAGACCCTCACAGTTAGAAACCACTCAAAGCTCCTTACATCTGCTGGGTGACTTCAATATGGAGTCTGTACCATGGCCAATCCACCCTAACCTGCACATCTTTGGACTGTGGGAGAAAAATCCACACAGACACAGGGAGAATGTGCAAACTCCACGCAGACAGTCGCCTGAGGCAGGAATCAAACCCAGGTCCCTGACACTGTGAGGCAGCAGTGCTAACCACTGAGCCACCAGCCTCCCAGTTGATTGATCATCAATCAATTTGATAAGAACCAGATAATCAGCTCATTGCTGGATAACCATAAGTTAGAGCAATGTGATCGTGACTGTTTATTCGGCATTTTTGGAAAGTTGTTTGAAGGATTGATATTGGACAGGGCACTGGGAATTAATCCCCAGCCTTTCACTGAAATAGCTGTTCCTGTAACGTAGCACTGGGAGTCTCTGTCTGAAAAGGTTTCACAAAATAATTCAACCTGTGTGTGGTTTTCTTTCATTGTTTGCTGTTCCAAGCCCTCATTCCTAGCATTTCGTTATTTTAGAGTTTCAGTCCCGGCTAATATAAAATTATAAAATTAATTTTTGTGCACTGTTAATAAGAACTATGACTCCCAAAGGTTTAATTAAGGAATCTTTCAAATTTACACTACATTGTGTGGAATTGGTAATTTATGTAATTATGCAATTCATAATTAGCTCTGTACGCTTTAATGGATTTGAGTAAAATGATTCAGAGGTTGTCATTTCACTGATAAAGGGTTACAACACAAAACTGTCAGAATGTTTCACACACACTAGTCCCTGTATTTCTTGTTTCTATTCTCATTTCTATTTATTGTGATCTACCTGATTTCAATAGGTTTGGATTTTGTGCTTCTGATGGTGGGTGAAGGGAGGCAGGGATTGAGAGAGTGTACATTTAGCGATGAGTCTGAATGCCTGAGCTCTCTTTGAATTCATTCACAGGATGAGGGCATCACTGGCTGGGCCAGCATTTATTGCCCAGAGGGCAATTAAGAGTCAACCACACACATTGCAGTGGGTCTGGAGTCCTATGTGGGCCAGACCAGGTAAGGATGGCAGATTTCCTTCCATGAAGGACATGAGTGAACCCGATGGGTTTGTACAACAATTATTTCATGGTCATCATTAGACACTTGCTTCCAGATTTTTATGGAATTCAAATTCCACTGTCTTCTGTAGAAGGTTTTAAACCCAGGTCCCTGGGCTCTGTCTGGATTAATAGCACTGGGCTATCACCTCCCCTCAGTCACCTCCCCTGTGACTGAGTGAGAGATTGAGTGTGTGCTTTTTGCAAGTGTGCACATGGTCTGCTTTTCAGTACACATGTTTGCACCCTATTTATGAGTGTGCACTTTGCTATCCTGGTGCATTCATGTTTAAATGTGGCATGGTCATGTGTGTCTGTGTTTACATGTGTGTGTTTATGTGTGTAAAGGTGAGTGTTTGCATCTGTGAGGGAGAGTGTATATGTGTGTGAGCATGGGACTGTGTGTGTGATAGGATTTGCGCGAGACAGACTCAGTCTGTATGTGCCTGAGAGATGGCATGTGTGACTGTGTGTGAAAGAAGGTATTTGTGTGTGTGTGGGTGCAGATGAGAGACAGAGACTCTTTGTGCGTGAGAGACAGTGTGTGTGTGTGAGAGAGGGAGTAGGTGAGTGTAGGAGAGAGTGGCTGTGGGAGATGTTAAGGATGTGTGGGAGAGAGAGTGAGTGATTGTGTGTGACAGAGAAGGAGTCAGTGAACGCTTGTGAGAGAATGTTTTTTCTTGGCCATTGGATGTCAGCACACTAGCTCAGTTAGAACTTATTGCCCACCATTAATTGCCCTGCAACTAAATAATTCGCTGAGCAATTTCAGAGGGCAGCTAAGAGTCAAGCACATTACTGTGGGTCAGGAGTTATATGGTAGACTCGAGGAGTGGACTGAATGTGCTGTTATTCTCTGATATTGGCTGAGCTCGGGTATTAGGGAATGTTTCCTTTCTGGGAATGACCAGTCATTGTAGGAAAGTTGATGAGCGTGGACTGATTGTGAGCATTAGAGAGGAGCTACATAAGCCTCCATGTGTAATTTAATATCATTGCAACAGGAGTAGGAGTTGGTGAATCAGTCCTTAAACACACTCTGCCATTAATAAACTCTGAGCCTTTGTTCACTCAGAACCCTTGCTTCTGTTTGTTCTAGATCAGAGTGGGGCTGGAAAAGCACAGCAGGTCAGGCAGCATCCGAGGAGCAGGGAAATCAACGTTTCAGGCAAAAGCCCTTCATCATCCATTCCTGATGAAGGGATTTTGCCTGAAACGTCAATTTTTCTGCTCCTCGGATGCTGCCTGACCTGCTGTGCTTTTCCAGCACCACTCTAATGTAGACTCTGGTTTCCAGCATCTGCAGCCCTCACTTTTACCCTCTGTTTGTTGTATATTTTCAGTCTCAGGTTTATGCAAGGAGCCACAGGATTTGCAACACTGTCAGTTGCAGGTTTTATTCACAATGCTTTACAATGTCTGCCCCATGTTCCGGCTCTTGTGGTTGGCAAGTACAGAATACAGAGCAATCACACCCTTCTGCAAATTCCAGAGTCTTTGAATTGTCATTAAGTTTCCTGGTGGATATTCCCTGACCTGTGTCACTCCTTTAGGGTGACACGGTGGCACAGTGGTTAGCACTGCTGCCTCACAGCGCCAGAGACCTGGGTTCAATTTCCGACTCAGGCGACTGACTGTGTGGAGTTTGCACATTCTCCCTGTGTCTGTGTGGGTTTCCTCCCACAGTCCAAAGATGTGCAGGTTAGGTGAATTGGTCATGCTCAATTGCCCGTCGTGTTAGGTGAAGGGGTAAATGTTGGGGAATGGGTGGGTTGCGGGTCGGTGTGGACTTGTTGGGCCGAAGGGCCTGTTTCCACACTGTAAGTAATCTAATCTTCAGATCCTTTAGTGTCGAGTCTCCTCCTGCACTATGAGAAAGTAAGTTGTTGGGGAAAGAGTTATCACTGTGAAAGTGACCAGATTATCAAGTGAGTCAAATATGTATTGGGCTCAGTGGAGTTACATTTCATTCATGGACTAACCTGATAATAACCTGTCTGTTTCTCTCCTTCACAGATGCTGCCAGACCCGCTGAGTCTCTCCAGCAATTTCTGTTTTCTTGTTTCAGATTTCCAGCATGGAAAGTTCTTTGATTTACCTGATTGTGTAATAACTTAACCTGTGTGAAATATTGAAGGCAATCTCCTTTATGAGGATCAGCAGTTTTCTTGATTATCAACCCAGCAACACTCTCAGTTTCAACTATTGGCGATTGAATATATGGCTATAGTTTATACACTTGAACCCACTCCCTCTTCCTCCTCTCTCTTTCCTCTCTCTCTCCTTCTTTATCCCCCCCCCCCTTCTGTCTCTCCCCTCTCTTCCTCACTTTCTCCTCTCTCTTTCCCCTCTGTCTCCCCTCTCCCCCTCCTATACCTCTTCCCATCGCTGCTTTGTCCCGGATGGTGTTGAGCTTCTTGAGTGCTGTTGGAGCTGCCCCCATCCAGGCAAGTGGGGAGTATTCCATCACCCTCCTGACTTGGGGCTTGTTGATTTGGAGAGTAAGGAAGCGATGAAGGGCCCCCAGTGAACATCACATCTGTGAGATGGAATGGGGACAATATATTATTTAGGAGAATGTAAATTCTTTAAGGATTATAACAGCTTTCCCATAACAGTGATGTCTGAGAGGTATTTGGATGGGTATATGAATAGGAAGGGTTTGGAGGGATATGGGCCGGGTGCTGGCAGGTGGGACTAGATTGGGTTGGGATATCTGGTTGGCATGGACGGGTTGGACCGAAGGGTCTATTTCCGTGCTGTACATCACTATGACTCTATGACTCTATGATGAACACAGACTACTGAGTGACCACGTAATCTGCTTTGAAATGGAACAATTGAATTCTCATTAAATACAATCCATTATATTACTGATAAAGGTGTTTTCTCCATGGAATCCTGATCAATATTTATAGATAAGACTCTAAAACAGCTTCCTGGGAGATTAGTTCTGTATTTCATGACTGGGGGATGCTGCTTACATCAATGGTTATTACAAAGATGACAGGGTTACATAGAGGCTAAGGTATTGACTGCAGACAAGGCCCTCTGCTTCCTGCTCTCATTATGAAACATGTTTATGAAAGGTGATCTGGTGATCAGATAGAATGTACAGCCCAGGAACAGGCCGTTTGTCCCAACAGCTCCACACTGGCTTGTTATTCTCTTTACAAACCTCCCCTGACCCACACTCGTAACCCATCAGCATATCACACAATTACTTTGTTCTCACAACGGACTCAAAATGCGCACTCTGCTTTCTCTGCACAGATATGTCCCGATATTATTCACCTCCACCACTCTCTGTGTGAACACATTCCACATTCTCATTGTTCCTGATTATAGTCAGCGTCTTTATATTTTAATGAGTAGATTTTGGTGACAAGGGTACACGTAGGGGGCAGCCCAGTGGCTCAGTGGTTAGCACTGCTGCCTCACAGAGCCAGGGTCCTGGGTTCGATTCCAGCCTCAGGCGAATGTCTGTCTGTTGGCACATTCTCCCCGTGTGTCTGCATGGGTTTCCTCCGGGTGCTCCAGTTTCCTCCTACAGTCCAAACGATGTGCAGGTTAGGTGAATTGGCCATGCTAAATTACCCATAATGTTCAGGGATGTGTGGGTTAGCATGGGAAATGCAAGGATAGGGTAAGGGGGATTGGTCTAGGTTCAGTACTCTTCGGAGGGTTGATATGGACTCAATGGGCTGAATGGTACACAGGAAGATGGTTGTAGATACCTCCACACTGTAGCTATTCTGTGAAACCTTTTTGAACTTTTGTTTCTTTTCCCCTTCCCTTCATCTTCTACACCTTCTTCTCCCCTCTTCATCACCCTCTCCCCATCCTCCTTCCACTCTCCCCACCAAGTAATTTTCATTGAGTTGCACTAATAGATAGAAAAGTGACAGGATAATGAGAGGAAAATTCTCCTCATTATTCCTCCAGAGCCCTAGTGTCACACAGGCATTACGATATCTGTAAAGAAGTTTTATTAAAACCTCTATTGTATTCATTAAACATGTAAAACATGTCATTTCAAATTTAATAGAACATAACAGCAATTGTCATTCTGCTTCTTTCATTCATTGTTTCAATCATTCATGGACGTAGGCATTGCAAACTGGTCCTGCATTTATTACCCCTTCAAAAATTGGTGGTGAGCTGCCTTCTTGAACCGCTGCAGTCCCTGTGCTGTGGGTAGACCCACAATGCCCTGAGGGAGGGAATTCCAGGATTCTGACCCAGTGACAGTGAAGGAACAGTGATATATTTCCAAGCCAGGATGGTGAGGGGCTCGGAGGGGAACTTGCAGGGGGTGGTGTTCCCATGTATCTGCTGCCCTTGTCCTTCTAGATGGAAGGTGCTGATGTTGGACTGGGGTGGACAATGTTTGAAGTCACACAACACCAGATTATAGACCAACAGGTTTATTTGGAATCACTAGCTTTCAGAGCGCCACTCTTTCATCAGGTGACAGGATATACAGGAGCAGAGATCAAGGTCTCAGTGTCTGTGCACTTCCCCCCATTTCACCTGACAGAGGGGCAGCGCTCCGAAAGCTTGTGATTTTAAATAAACCTGTTGGACTTTAGCCTGGTGTCATCAGACTTCTACCTTAATCATGTAGATGTAGATGTCAGTGGTGGAGGGAGTGGATGTTTGTGGATATGGCGCCAATCAAGCGGCTGCCTTGTCCTGGACAGTGTCAACTTTCTTGAGTGTTGTTGGAGTTGTCCCTATCCAGGCGAGTGGGGAGTAACCCCTGACTTGTGCATTGTAGATGGTGGACAGGCTTTGGGGAGTCAGGAGGGGAGTTACTCACCCCAGTATTCCCCAAGTCTGACCTGCTCTTGCCACCATTGTATTTATATACTGCGAAGTTGGTTGCGATTCTGGTCAATGATAACCCACAGGATGTTGATAGTGGTGGGTGTCAGTGATGGTAGCACCATTGAATTTCATGGGGACTTGGTTAGATTGTCTCTTATTGGTGATGGCCATGGCCTGGCATATGTGTGGAAGGAATGTCACTTGCCACTTATCAGCCCAGATCTGAATATTGTCCAGATCTTGTTGCATGCGAACATGGACTGCTTCAGTGTCTGAGGAGACACAAATCATGCTAAACATTGTGGCTGGAATGAGGTCAGGAGCTGAGTGACCCTGGGGGGACCCCAAACTGGGTGTCACTGAGCAGGTTATCGCTGAGCAGGTGCTGCTTGATAGCCCTGTTGGTGACCCCTTCCATCACTTTACTGATGATCGAGAGTAGACTGATGGGGATGGTAATTGGCCGGGTTGGATTTGTCCTGCTTCTTATGTACAGGACATACCTGGGGAGTTTTCCACATTGTTGGGTAGATGCCAGTGTTGTAGCCTACAGTATTGTCACTACATGTACACTTAAAAGTTATATTTATAACATCTATTTATTGTCAAACATTTCGTGTTGCAGAAAGCCCCTGGAGTTTTCCATCTCTGGCAGTGTGAGGAATATGTTTGCTGTTGACAGTCAGAATTTGTCACAACATCCCTAAAATTCGAGACAGTCATTAATCTCATTACATATTTTTAATACAATGTGTGATGAGTTTCGGACCAGATCATGCAGAGAGAGAGAATGGTTCAGGATTTTACTGCTACACGCCTCACTGCTGACTGAAGGATCACATACACAGTTATTTACCTTAGTTCTTACTTACAACCAGGAATCTGAGCCCAGTGGGAACATCCAAATCTTGGAGCAGGGCTCCATGGGAAATCTGGCAGAGAGGAGCAATGCAGTGTCACACCCTTCGTACAACAGCAGCTGCCAGGCTCAGGCATGTCTTTAAGGAGCACACAACTGTCCCAGTTATATCAGTGGGACAGTGAGAGGGAGCGGGACTGAGTGTGTGGGTGACTGTATGCACAGGAAACTCTACATGTAGATGGATAACTGCACAGGTGACACTGTGCGTGTGTATGTGAGAGAGAGAGACTGAGTGTGTGTCTGACTGTGTGTGTGACTATGTGTGTGCGTGTCTGTGTGTGGGTTTGTGACTCTCTATGTGTGTGTGGGTGGGTGTGACTGTGTGTGTGAGAGAGAGAGAGTCCATGTGCGTCTGACTGTATGTGCGTATGACTGTATGTGTGTGTGCGCGCGTGTGAGAATGTGTGTGTGTGCGCACGTGTGTGAGAGAGAGAGAGACTCTGTGTGTGTGTGTGCGCGTGTGTGCGCGTGTGTGAGAGAGAGACTGTGTGTGCATGTATGTGTGTGTGTGCGCGTGTGTGTGTGAGAAAGAGAGAGTCTGTGTGTATGTGCATGTATGCGTGTGTGCGCGCGTGTGTGAGAGAGACTGTGTTTGTGTGTGTGCATGTATGTGTGTGTGTGTGTCCGCGTGTGTGTGTGCGCGCATGTGTGTGAGAGAGAGACTGTGTATGTATGTGTGTGTGTGTGCGCGCGTGTGTGTGTGTGAGAGAGAGAGACTCTGTGTGTGTGCATGCATATGTGTGTGTGCGCGCGCACGTGTGTGTGAGAGAGAGACTGTATGTGTGCGCGCGTATGTGAGAGAGAGAGAGATTCTGTGTGTGTGTGTGTGTGCACGCTCATGCGTGTGTGTGTGAGAGAGAGAGAGAGAAAAACTGTGTGTGACTGTGTGGTTTTGTTGACTGAGTGAATGAGGGGTCGACTGTTTGCGGTATGTGGAAGATGAAAGTTTCAGTGTAGTCACTGACCCCATGCTGATCAGGCTCCCTCAAACCCCCAGCATCCTCTGCTGTTTGTTGTTGCTAACACTGGGAGCTGTTCGGCTGGCACTCAGTTTTATTGATGCCAGTCAAGCGTCTGATAACTGACATTTCCCATTTTGTCTGACCTCTAGTGACCTTCAATTGATTCCTTGTAGCTCTTAACTGAGTAACTCCTCAATTGCATCAAGTAATGAGGTCACAGTGGTAGGCGGCACGGTGGCACAGTGGTTAGCACTGCTGCCTCACAGCGCCAGAGACCCAGGTTCAATTCCCGCCTCAAGACTGACTGTGTGGAGTTTGCACATTCTCCCCGTGTCTGCGTGGGTTTCCTCCGGGTGCTCCGGTTTCCTCCCACACTCCAAAGATGTGCAGGTCAGGTGAATTGGCCATGCTAAATTGCCCGTAGTGTTAGGTAAGGGGTAAATGTAGGGGTATGGGTGGGTTACGCTTCGACGGGTCGGTGTGGACTTGTTGGGCCGAAGGGCCTGTTTCCACACTGTAATGTAATGTAATCTAATCTTACAGGAAGAGAGACAGCAATGGGGACTGCCTGATGCACTTGCATGAGAAACAAATTAGAGAGATGAGAGTTTGGTTAAAATCTTGCAGGAATACTCAGTAGCTGCACTTTCTGTCAGATTTAGCCCAACTGTGTCTGCATTAGACTTCTTCCCCCACAGCCTCACGGGTTCCATACTGAAGGGCTGCTGCACTGGCATGGGAGCCAGCTCTCAATGAGATGTTAAACTGAAACCTCATCTGCCCTTTCAGGGGGATAGGGATGTCCCAAGCAGAGCAAGTGAGTCCTCTCGGGTGTCGTGAGCAACAATGAACCATCAACAAACATTGCGTTGCAACAAACATTCAGTTCATAAAGCTGTCATTGAGACCGGGGCTGGTAACTGTGACATTGATTTGCAAGTCATGAAAACCCAACTGGTTCACTAATGTCCTGAGGAGAGAAATCTGCCCTCCTTACCTGGGCTGGCCTACATGTGACTCCAGACCCACAGCGATGTGGGTGAACACCTGAGCAAACTGTTCAGTTCAAGGGACAACTAAGGATGGGTAACCAATGCTGGTCTGGTCTGTGACATTCCATGGAAGAACAATGTCGCTGCTTTATATGAATCAAGGAGCAGGAAGGAAGCATTCCTACTCAGAGTTAACATATTTAAACAATCTAAAATCTGTGTTTGACCTCTGCTGGAGTATTGTGTATAGCTCGGGTAGGAAGGATGTGAGCACACAGGAGAGAGTGCAGAAGGTGGTCGCTATGAATGGTTCCAGGGATGAGAACCATCAGTGATGAGGAGAGTTTGAAGACATTGGGACTGTTCTCCTTGGAGAGAGAAGGTGGCTGAGAGGAGTTTTGATTGAGTGGAACTATCACTGGACTGTTATTCCAGAGGTTACAAATGTGTTGCTGGAAAAGTGCAGCAGGTGAGGCAGCATCCAAGGAACAGGAGAATCGACGCTTCGGGCATAAGCCCTTCTTCAGGAATGAGGAGGGTGTGCCAAGCGGCTAAGATAAAAGGTAGGGAGGAGGGACTTGGGGGAGGGGCGTTGGAAATGCGATAGTTGGACGGAGGTTAAGGTGAGGGTGATAGGCCAGAGAGGGGGTGGGGGCAGAGAGGTCAGGAAGATGATTGCAGGTCAAGAAGGTGGTGCTGAGTCTGAGGGTTGGGACTGAGATAAGGTGGGGGGGAGGGGAAATGAAGAAGCTGGAGAAATCTGCATTCATCCCTTGTGGTTGGAGATTTCCTAGGCGGAAGGTGAGGCGCTCTTCCTCCAGGCGTCATGTTGCCAGGGTCTGGCGATGGAGGAGGCCAAGGACCTGCATGTCCTTGGCAGAGCGGGAGGGGGAGTTAAAGTGTTCAGCCACGGGGCAGTTGGGTGGGTTGGTTGGTCCGGGTGTCCCAGAGGTGTTCTCTGAAATGTTCCGCAAGTAGGCAGCCTGTCTCCCCAATGTAGAGGAGGCCACATCGGGTGCAGCGGATGCAGTAAATGATGTGTGTGGAGGTGCAGGTGTTATTCCAGAGCCCCAGGTAATGTTCTGGGGATGTGAGTCCGAATCCTGCTATAGCAGGTGGTGGAATTTGAATTCAATATAAACCTGGAATTGAGTCGACTAGTGGGCATGAACCCATTCTCAATTGTCAGAAACACCCATCTGATTCACTCATGCCCTTCAGGGAAGGAAACTGCCATCCTTACCTGGTCTGGCCTACATGTGACTCCAGACCCACAGCAAGGTTGACTCTTAACTTTCCTCTGAGATGGGCCAACTTCTCTCTCTCCCTATTCCTCACCCCACTAGCACGTGGCACGGGCAACAAACCAGACACAACAACTCTGTTCATCCTAGCTCTAAGCTTCCATCCTAGATCCCTGAATTTCTGCCTTAAATCCCCATCTCTCTTCCTACCTATGTCGTTGGTTCCTATGTGGACACGACTTGGGGCTGCTCCCCCTCCCCCTTAAGGATCCCAAAAACACGATCAGATTTTCAAGGCCGAAACAATGACTCTCCTGCTCCTCGGATACCTTCTGGCCTGCTGTGATCTTCCAGCTTCACATCCAAGAGTATAAAAACATCTCTGCCATCAGAAAATACTGCTTTTAGAACCATACCACAAGATGGCAGTCTGAGTTCAGTGAATAAATACTGAATAATCATCTCTCTCTCTCTCACTCACTCACTTTATCTCTCTCTCTCTCCCTCTCTCTCTCTTTCTCGCTCTCTCTCTCTGTCTCTCTCTCCCTCTCTCTCACTCTGTTTCTCTCCCTCCTTCTCTCTCGCCCTTTCTCTCTCCCTCTCTCTCTCCCTCTCCCTCTCTCTCCCCTCTCTCTCTCCCTCTTTCTCTCTCCCTCTCTCTCCCTCTCTAAATCTCTCTCCACCTCTCTCTCTCCCGCTCTCTCTCTTTCTTTCTCCCCCTCTCTCTCACTCTCTCTCTCCCTCTCTCCCTCTTGCACTCTCTCTCTCCCCTCTCTCTCTCTCCCCCTCTTTCTCTCCCCCTCTCTCACTCCCCACCTCCCTCCCCTTTCTCTCACCCTCCCTCTCCCCCTTTCTCCCCCCTCTCCCTCCCCTCTCTCTCCTTTTCCTCTCTCTCCCCTCCCTCTCTCTCCCCATCTCTCTCTCCGCTCTCTCTCATCCTCTCTCCCCATCTCTCTCGCCCTCTCTTTCCCCCTCTCTCCACGCCCTCTCTCCCCTCCCTCCCTCCCCCCTCTCCCCCTCTTTCTCTCTCCCTCCCCTCTCTCCCCACTCCCCCACTCTCTCCCCCTCTCTCACACTCCCTCTCTCTCCCACCTCTCTCTACCCCCTCTCTCTCTCCCCCCTGTCTCTCTGTCCTCCTCCTCCTCTCTCTCCCACTCTCTCTCCTCCTTCTCTCTCCCACCTCTCTCTCTCTCCCCCTCTATCCTCCTCTCTCCCCCCCCTCTCCCTCTCTCTCTCCCTCCACTCTCTCTCCCTCAGTCGCTCCCCCTCTCTCTCCCCTGCCCTCTCTACCCCTCTCTCCCACACCCTCTCTCTCAACTTCTCTCCCTCTCTCCCTCTCTTCCCCTCTCTCATCCTCTCTGTCCCTCTCCCTCCTGATGCTGCCTGCCTTGCTGTGTCCCTCTCCCTCCTGATACTGCCTGCCTTGCTGTGTCCCTCTCCCTCCTGATGCTGCCTGCCTTGCTGTGTCCCTCTCCCTCCTGATACTGCCTGCCTTGCTGTGTCCCTCTCCCTCCTGATACTGCCTGCCTTGCTGTGTCCCTCTCCCTCCTGATACTGCCTGCCTTGCTGTGTCCCTCTCCCCCCTGATACTGCCTGCCTTGCTGTGTCCCCTCTCCCTCCTGATACTGCCTGCCTTGCTGTGTTCCTCTCCCTCCTGATACTGCCTGCCTTGCTGTGTCCCTCTCCCTCCTGATACTGCCTGCCTTGCTGTGTCCCTCTCCCTCCTGATACTGCCTGCCTTGCTGTGTTCCCTCTCCCTCCTGATACTGCCTGCCTTGCTGTGTCCCTCTCCCTCCTGATACTGCCTGCCTTGCTGTGTTCCCTCTCCCTCCTGATGCTGCCTGCCTTGCTGTGTCCCTCTCCCTCCTGGTACTGCCTGCCTTGTTGTGTTTCCCCAGCCTCCCTGCCTGTCTAATTTGGATTCCAGTATCTCCAGTGTTTTGTCTCTCTCAAGGACACCAGCCAATCTGTCGTTCACACTGCTTCCCCATTCAATAGGATCATGGCTGATCATCTGACTCAGTCCCCTGTTCCGGCTTTGTCCCTCACCCCCTTTGATCCCTTTAGCCCTGAGAACTGTTTCTAACTCCTTATTGAGAACATTCAATGTTTCGGCCTGAGCTGCTTCCTGTGATAAACATCCCACAGGCTCCCCACTCTCTCTCCTCATCTCAACCCGAAATCGATGATCTCCTATCCTTAAATTGTCAGCCTTTTTCTGGACTTTTCCATCATCAGACACAGTCTTCCTGCATTAACGCTGTGTAGTCCTGTTCAAATTTTATAGGTTTATACAGCTCCAGGGTCCCAGGTTCGATTCCAGCATCGGGTGACTGTCCTGTGTGGAGTTTGCACATTCTCCCTGTGTCTGCGTGGGTTTCCTCCGGGTGCTCCGGTTTCCTCCCACAGTCCGGAGATGTGCAGGTTATGTGAATTGGCCATGCTAAATTGCCCGTAGTGTTAGGTGCGTTCGTCTGGAAAATGGGTCTGGGTGGGTTACTCTTCAGAGGGCTGATGTGGACTGGTTGGGCTGAATGGCCTGTTTCCACACTGTAGGGAATCTAGTCTAATATTAGATTCTAAACTCCAGTGAAGACAATGCCATAAACAGATGCAGACCAGTGTCACAAAGACTCATGGGATAACTGCTTTCAACGGGCTGCAATCTCAGGAGACAGAAGTTATGTCATCATTTGGGGAGACATTGGCCTAATGGTACTATCACTAGACTATTAGTCCAAAAACTCAGCTGGGGTCTTGGGTTCAAATCCTGCTATGACAGTTGGTTGATTTTGAATTCAATTAAAAACACCCTGGAATTAAAGGTCCTTGTCTTCACCAAGAAGCCATTGTTGCAAACGAAAAACCCCCCTCAGTTCACCAATGTCCTTTAGGGAAGGAATTCTGCTATCCTTGTCTGGTCTGGCCTACATGTGACTCCAGACCCACAGCAATGCGGCTGACTCTTCAATGCCCTCTGGGCAGTTAGAGATGGGCACTAAATGTTCGCCTAGCCAGAGGTGCCCACATCCTGTGAATGAAGCTTTTTAAAAACCTGGCAAGACTTCAGTTGGCACCAACCCATAGGAAGGAAATGCTGACCCTGGAGGGAGTACAGTACAGGATTACAAAAATAATATCTGGGACTTCAGCGGTTACGTTAAGAGGAGAGATTATACAAATTAGGCCTTTATTCTCTAGAATTTAAAAGGTTAAAGGGTAAACTAATCAAGGTCTTCTGGATATTAAAGGGAAATACAGAGTAGATAAAGATCAACTGTTCCTACTGGTTGGGGATTCTAGACCCAGGAGCCATGGTGTCAGAAATGAGGGCCAGAGTGTTCAGGGGAGATGTTAGGAAGCACTTCGACACATAAAGGGTGGGGGAGGTCTGCAACTCTCGTCCACATACAGCAGTTGATGCTAAGTCAGTTTTTACATTTAAATCTGAGATGGACAAATTTGAACTAACCGAGGGTATTGTGGGATATGGGCCAAACGCAGGCTTTTGGAATTTCATCATGACCTCACTGAATGGCCCAATGGGCTTGAGGGGCTGAATGGCCTATGAATACAGTCCCAACCAATCCAGTTTCTCTATGTTACATTGGCTGCGAATTGGTTTGAGATGCCCTGAGGCTGTGAAGAGCGCTATATAAATGCAGGTCTTCCCGCTGTTGTGGTGGTGCATCGCAGTTTGTCTGTATTTATTTGCCTTTGATTGGAGTTTCCAAACCAATTCCTAGCATCATTTCCTCCTTTGCTCCCGGCCTTGGATTTTGAATATACTCAGTAATCAGTCCCAGATCAGTCATTATTTCTCCATCCAGTTTAGCTACAGCTCTCTGCCAGATTACTGCAGCCAACGTTACACTCACATTGTCCAAAGTCCAGACTCCACTCCTGTGTAAATCACACTTGTGATTCCAACACCTCAATTAAACCTCAGATTTCCTGGCGGTATTTATTTACACAACAGACCTCCTTGAGTATTCCCCGACACAGCAGATTTTTACTCTCGTTGTTCTTGCTTTCAGCAATCACAGGAAAGCACACTATTCTGTTTTTAAAGTTCACGGCTTTGTACCCGAGGGTTGTAGCTTTAACCATTACTGGTTAGCACTAACCAGATAATAGCAAATTGGCCAAGGGTTTTACATTGATCCGGTGAATAGACAAGGTCTTTTCCCTGGGGTGGGGGAGTCCAGAACTAGAGGGTGTACGTTTTGGGTGAGAGGGGAAGGATTTAAAAGGGACCTAAGGGGCAACTTTTTCAGACAGAGGGTGGTACATGTATGGAATGAGCTGCCAGGGGATGTGGTGGAGGCTGGTATAATTGCAACATTTAAGACGCATTTGAATGGATATATGAGTAGGAAGGGTTTGGAGAGATATGGGCCAAATGCTGGCAAATGAGACTAGATTGGGTTGGGATATCTGGTCGGCATGGATGGGTTGGACTGAAGGGTCTGTTCCCATGCTGTACATCTCTATGACTCTATGACTCTGTTTATTACCAGTCAGTGAGCTTAGTGTTTTCTATAATGATTGATCTATCATTCCCTGCTCAGCTTTCAGACTTCTCTATTTCATCTCTACCTTTGAGTTTTCCTGTGTAATGCCTGCATCTGAATCAACTGTACTACAGTTCTGTAACCACTGGAGAATGCAGTCCAACATCAACAACCTGCATTTATGTAGTGCCTTTGACGCAGCAAAGCCCTCCCAAGATGCTTCATGTTGCATTGATCAGACAGAGTTGACACAAAGGCAACATATTGGAGCAGGTGAAGATGAACTTGGACAAAGAGGTGGTTTTGAATGATTCTCAGGGCAATAGAAAAAATTGATGGAGTAACTCAGTAGGTCTGGCAGCATCTGTAGGAAGAAAACAGTTCATGTTTTGAGTTTTTAATCAGAACTGATAGTAACTAGGGAAGAAAGGCAACTATGATGAAGATGAGGTTAAGCTAAAGAGGGGGAAGGGAGATGTGGGAAGGTGGAGATGGAGACTAGAGAGAGATATGAAAGAGGTAGGTTAACAAGGGGTCAGTGGGTGGCTGGTGAGAACAGAGGAGGAGCTGGATAAGTGAGAATGAGAGCAGAGAGTAGCAGAGAATGTGCAGTCTGAGTCAAAAACAAACTACATCATAACAGGACTGGGTGTGAGAGTGGGGAACGAAGATGGAGGGATGGGATCAGTCTGTACCATTACGGAACTCGATGCTGAGTCCTAGAATTCTCTGGAATTTGCACTAAGCTTCAGTGGAGCAGTGGAGCTGGAGATGTTGGCCGGGGATCAGGGTGGCGCGTTGAGGTGACAGGCAACTGGGAAGCTCAGGGTCTCTTTTGTGGAGAGAATGTAGATGTTGTGTAAAGTGGTCACCCAGTCTCCCCAATGTAGAGGAGATCCCATTGTGGGCAGCGAAAACAGTGGAATTTAGAGCAAATTATTCCAGATGCTGGAGTCTGAACTGCAAACAACAAGTGCTGGAGATCATAGTGGGTCAGGCAGTATCCGTGGAGAGAGAGAAAGCTAACGTTTTGAGTTTAGATGGCTCTTCATCAGAGCTGAACTGTTCTCTCCATGGATGCTGCCTGACTTGCTGTGATCTCCAGCATTTTTTTGTTTTCAATACAGCCGACTGTTTCTGTCTCTTCTTCGGTCCAGACCTTCAGCAGCTGCAGTTCTTTGTTTTATCAAACACTCCAATGCACGATTGAAGGAATTCTACATCGTTGGAGCTACTGTTTCTCGATTAAATCGAGTTTGTTCCAGCTCTCAGCTGGCTGTGGAAGATCCGACATCAATATTTTGAAGAATGAACTTGGACAAGGAGGTGGTTTTGAAAGATTCTCAGGGCAAAAGAAAAAATTTGCTGGGGAAACTCAGTAGGTCTGGCAGCATCTGTAGGAAGAAAACAGTTCATGTTTTGAGTTTTTATCAGAACTGATAGTAACTAGGGAAGAAAGGCAACTATGATGAAGATGAGTGTTGTGAGGTGTATCAAACCCCAATCACAGAAACTGATGACCATATTGCCGTTGATGGGAGCTTGCTGTGATCAAACTGAGGGCCATGCTTTCTGTAGCAGAATGAGGACCATTATGATCATGGGTTGCATTTCATCATGTAGCAGTGCTTTCAACAGTCACGGGCAAGAGACTGTGAGGATACAATGGAATAGTCCGGATGAGACAGAGGTGCTTTTACACAGAACAGGATTATTTAGACACAATGGTGTAAAATAACCAAGCTTACAGAAACCTCTCAGAGTCAGGCAGTAGCTAAAGGGCAAACTGCAGGTTTAAAAACTAGCAGCAGAGGTGATGGCCGAGTGGTATTTTCACAGGATTGTTAACCCAGAGACCAGCTGATGTCCTGGGGGAGCTGAGTTTGAATCCTGTCATGGAACAATTTGAATTCAATAAAAATCTGGGATTAAGGGACTAACGGTGACCATGAATTCATTGTCAGGGAAAACCCATCTGATTCACTTACGTCCTTCAGGGAAGGAAACTGCCATCCTTACCTGGTCTGGCCCACATGTGACTCCAGACCCACAGGAACGTGGTTGAGTCTTAACTACTCCCCACCTCCACCTCCCCCCCCCCCAGGCAATTAGGGATGGGCAATAAATGCTGGTCTAGCCAGTGATGTCCTCATCCTGTGAATGAGTATAAAGAACAGTGAAGGAGTGCACGCTCTCTGATCTGTGCAATTAGACTCCAAACCTTACAAAAACACAGGCCATGTTCTGCATCGAATAGAAAAAAATTCAAAAAATTCTGTCAAGTCAAAATTGTGCAGCTAGTGGCAATCTGAAATAAACATTGGAAATGCTGGGGAGACTGGAATGGCATTAGTATTCCAGAGCGATGATCTCTCTGCAGTAATTGCTGAGGTATCAGTTGGTAATGTGTTCCTCTTTGAGTCTCAAGGGTTCAAATCTCACATGCTCTCTGGCCTGTGCCTATCACACTCAAACTACACACCAGGTAAGTACAGTAGGTGGGGGAGGCAGTGATATATTGGGAATAACATTAGAGTCTTAATCCCAACAGAAAATGCTGGAGAAGTTCAGCAGGTCTGACAGCATCTGTGCAGTATGCTTCAGATCTGAAGAAGACCCATATCAGACCTTGAAACATTCACACTGCTTCTCCCTCCACAGGGGCTGCCAGACCTGTTGTGTTTTCAGCTTTTATTTAATTTCAGGCCCCCAGCTGCCACAGTGTTCTTGGTTTCATTAACCATTAACCAAGGACCCCATGGTCCGGGGGACATGAGTTTAAATCTCACTGAAGCAGGCGTTATAATTTCAATTCAGTGGAAGTTGGGTTTGAAAGCTAACCTAATGGCACCCATGTGGTCACTGTCATTTGTAATAAAAACCCATCTCGTTCACTAATGTCCTTTGGGGAAGGAAATCTGCCATCCTAAGCCAGCCTGGCCTAAGCTTGTGAATCTATGGAATGCGTTATCCCAAACTGTCATGGATGGTGGGTCAGTGAGTAAATCTAAGGAGGAGTTGGACAGATTTTTAATTGGTAATATGTTGAAGGGATATGGAGAGAAGGCAGGAAGATGGGAGTGAGGAGCAGGTCAGCCATGATTGAATGGCAGAGCAGACTCGATGGGCCGAATGGCCTAATTCTGCTCCTATATCCTACCTTACTCCAGACCCACAGCAATGCGGTTGATTCTTAACCATCCTCTGGGCAATTAGGGTTGGGCATTAAATGCTGGCCTGGCCAGCCACACTCACATCCCAAGCAAGAAAGCTGTAAAGCACTTTGAAGTTGCCTGGTTTGTGAAAGGTGCTACGTAAATGCAAGACTCTCTTTTATCAGAATGCTGCCTGATTCCTCACTCGCACTTGGCACCTGAGAAAGGAACTCGGTTGGCTGCGGGCTGTTTTGGGTTGACCCCCGTTGTCCTGAAAGGCGCCACACAAATGCAAGGAGGAAGTGCTGACTGCAGACGCTGGAGGTCAGAGTTGAGAGTGTGGTGCTGGAAAAACACAGCAGGTCAGGCAGCATCCGAGGAGCAGGAGAATCGACATGATTCCTGATGAAGGGCTTATGCCCGAAACATTGACTCTCCTGCTCCTTGGATGCTGCCTGACCTGCTGTGTTTTTCCAGCACCACACTCTCCCGCTATGTAAATGCAAGACTCTCTTTTCAAATCAAACACATCCCCGACCTGGTGTCAGGTAATCTGTGTGACCGGCCATACCATGAGGTACGAATCCGTTAACCCATCAAATCGGTCAGTTCCTTGACAGCTCTTGACAAGAGCAGACATTTTGCTGAGAGTTAGGGCCTGTTTTCCTCCGAAATCTAAATCCCTCACTTGCAGCTTGCTCCTTTAAAAATAAAACGCAGATACGGATAAGGGACTAGCCTCTGTAATGTGCTCAGTAATAAAAAAAAGTCAAGAACAATGTTGAGAAGGGTTTTGGCGTATTATCCCAGCATTTAATCACCAACCTTTGTGTTTCCTTCATGCCTAATTAAACTCCATTGTGAGGCAATAAGGGATTAATCTCAGCAGAAGGACATGTCTGGCAGATAAAGGAGGTTTAAACAAAGAGAGTTAAGGACTGGGAGGAGGCAGGAGGCGGTGATGGGCTGAGTGAGCAGGAATTGAAAATTACATCCCAACACATTAAAATAAAGCCTGCAGCAAAGAACAGTGGAGTGTAAAAACAAATAGATTAATCTTCCCCAGATTGATCTGCTATTGAATACGGCTGCTTACCTTCAAAATGAAGGGATGATGCCAGTTTTATTCAGTTTGAAAAAAAAACATGTTGAAGTGATTTAGCTAATCCCGTTCTTTAACCGAATCGATAAGGATAGTTTATCAGTGTCAGCAAATTGATCACAGGGAGAAGGAAGCAGAACGGAGTTGATCAGCCATGATGGAATGGCAGGCAGGGGGCTGGGGGATCACAGCAAGGCAGGCAGTATCAGGAGGGAGAGGGACACAGCAAGGCAGGCAGTATCAGGAGGGAGAGGGACACAGCAAGGCAGGCAGTATCAGGAGGGAGAGGGACACAGCAAGGCAGGCAGCATCAGGAGGGAGAGGGACACAGCAAGGCAGGCAGCATCAGGAGGGAGAGGAACACAGCAAGGCAGGCAGTATCAGGAGGGAGAGGGACACAGCAAGGCAGGCAGTATCAGGAGGGAGAGGGACACAGCAAGGCAGGCAGTATCAGGAGGGAGAGGGACACAGCAAGGCAGGCAGTATCAGGAGGGAGAGGGACACAGCAAGGCAGGCAGCATCAGGAGGGAGAGGAACACAGCAAGGCAGGCAGTATCAGGAGGGAGAGGGACACAGCAAGGCAGGCAGTATCAGGAGGGAGAGGGACACAGCAAGGCAGGCAGTATCAGGAGGGAGAGGGACACAGCAAGGCAGGCAGTATCAGGAGGGAGAGGGACACAGCAAGGCAGGCAGCATCAGGAGGGAGAGGGACACAGCAAGGCAGGCAGTATCAGGAGGGAGAGGGACACAGCAAGGCAGGCAGTATCAGGAGGGAGAGGGACACAGCAAGGCAGGCAGTATCAGGAGGGAGAGGGACACAGCAAGGCAGGCAGTATCAGGAGGGAGAGGGACACAGCAAGGCAGGCAGCATCAGGAGGGAGAGGAACACAGCAAGGCAGGCAGTATCAGGAGGGAGGGGAACACAGCAAGGCAGGCAGTATCAGGAGGGAGAGGGACACAGCAAGGCAGGCAGTATCAGGAGGGAGAGGGACACAGCAAGGCAGGCAGCATCAGGAGGGAGAGGAACACAGCAAGGCAGGCAGTATCAGGAGGGAGAGGGAACACAGCAAGGCAGGCAGTATCAGGAGGGAGAGGGACACAGCAAGGCAGGCAGTATCAGGAGGGAGAGGGACACAGCAAGGCAGGCAGTATCAGGAGAGAGAGGGACACAGCAAGGCAGGCAGTGGGGATTGGTGAAAACTGGTACATGGTTCAACCTGGTGGGTTGATGGGTGGAATGAATCCGATAGGTGGCTGGACGGGAGGAAGGGAGGATGGGAAGGGAGGCGGAGGCTGGGAAGGGGGGTTATTTGAAACTGGAGAACTCAATGTTGAGTCCTCCGAGTTGTAGGGTCCTCAGGTGGAAGATGAGATGTTGTCCCTCCAGTAGACAGTCAGTGTGTCCCGAGGGGAGCGGGAACGGTCAGTCTGTCCCGAGGAGAGTGGGGATGGTCAGTGTGCCCCGAGTGGAGCAGGAACAGTCAGTATGTCCCGAGGGGAAAGGTGACAGTCAGTGTGTCCCGAAGGGAGCAGGGGCGGTCAGTGTCCCAAACAGAGCTGGGACGGTCAGTATATCCTGAGTGAAGTGGGGATGATCAGTGTGGCCCGAGGGGAGCAGGGATGGTCAGTGTGCTGTGGGGAGTGGGGATGATCAGTGTGTCCTGAGGGAAGTGGGGACGGTCAGTTTTTCCCAAATGGAATGGGAAAGGTCAGTGTGTCCCGAGGGGAGTGAGGATGGTCAGTGTGTCCCAAGGAGAGTGGAGATGGTCAGTGGGTCCCGAGTGGAGCAGGGACGGTCAGTGTGTCCCGAGTGGAGTGGGGATGGTCAGTGTGTCCCAAGGGGAGTGGGGATGGTCAGTGTGTCCCAAGGAGAGCGAGGACAGTCAGTGTGTCCCAAACGGAGCAGGGACGGTTGGTATGTCCCTTGGGGATCATGGACAGTCAATGTGTCCCGAGTGGAGCAGGGACGATCAGTGTGTCCTGAGTGGAGTGGGGACATTCAGTGTGTCCCGAGGCGAGCGGGGATGTTCGGTATGTCCTGAGTAGAGCTGGGATGGTCAGTGTGTCCCGAGTGGAAAGGTGACAGTCAGTGTGTCCCGAGGGGAGCAGGGACGGTCAGTGTGTCCCGAGTGGAGCAGGGACGATCAGTGTGTCCTGAGTGGAGCAGGGACGATCAGTGTGTCCTGAGGGGAGTGGGGACGGTCAGTGTGTCCTGAGGGGAGTGGGGACGGTCAGTGTGTTCCGAGGGGACCAGGGATGGTCGGTGTGTCCCGAGGGGAGCAGGGTCGGTCAGTGTATCCCAAGTGGAGCGGGGACGTCAGTGTGTCCCGAGGGGAGTGGGGACGGTCAATGTGTCCCGAGGGGAGCGGGGATGGTCAGTGTGTCCTGAGGGGAGCACGGATGATCACTGTGTCCCAAGGGGAGCGGGGACGGTCAATGTGTCTCATACAGAGCGGAAATGATCAGTGTGTCCCGAGGAGAGCGGGGACGGGTCAGTGTGTCCGAAACAGAGTGGGAATGGTCAGTGTGTCCAAAGGGGAGCGGGGATGTTCAGTGCGTCCTGAATGGAGCAGGGACAGTCAGTGTGTCCCGAGGGGAGCGGAGATGGTCAGTGTGTCCCAAACAGAGCGGGGATTGGCAGTGTGTCCTGAGGGGGAGCGAGGACGGTCAGTGTGTCCCGAGGGGAGCAGGGATGGTGAGTGTGTCCTGAGCGAGCTGGGATGCTCAGTGTGTCCTGAGGGGAGTGGGGACAGTCAGTGTGTCCCAACCAGAGCGGGGATGGTCTGTGTGTCCAGAGGGGAGCAGGGACGGTCAGTGTATCCCGAGGGGAGCAGGGATGGTCAGTGTGTCCAGAGGGGAGCAGGGACGGTCAGTGTATCCCGAGGGGAGCAGGGATGGTCAGTGTGTCCCAAACAGAGCGGGGACTGTCAGTGAGTCCCAAGGGGAGTGGCGATGGTCAGTGTGTCCCGAGGGGAGCAGGGATTGTCAGTGTGTCCAGAGGGGAACGGGGACGGTCAGTGTGTCCTGAGAGGAGCAGGGATGGTCAGTGCGTCCAGAGGGGAGTGGCGATGGTCAGTGTGTCCCAAGGGGAGTAGGGATTTTCAGTGTGTCCAGAGGGGAACGGGGACGGTCAGTGTGTCCCGAGGGGAGCAGGGATCGTCAGTGTGTCCAGAGGGGAGCGGGGATTGTCAGTGTGTCCCCAGTGGAGTGGGGGCGGTCAGTGTGTCCCGAGGGGAGTGGGGATGGTCAGTGTGTCCCGAGGGGAGCGGGGATAGTCAGTGTGTCCCAAGGGGAGTGGCGATTGTCAGTGTGTCCCGAGGGGAGTGGGGGCGGTCATTGTGTCCCGAGGGGAGTGGGGATGGTCAGTCTGTCCCGGGTGGTGTGGGGATGGTCAGTGTATCCCGAGGGAAGCGGGGACAGTCAGTGTGTCCCTAGGGGTGTGGGGATGGTCAGTGTGTCCTGAGGGGAGTGGGGATGGTCAGTGTGTCCTGAGGGAAGCAGGGACAGTGAGTGTGTCCCGAGGGGAGCGGGAACTGTTTTGTGTCCCTGGGGAGCGGGGACGGTCAGTGTGTCCTGAGGCGAGCAGGGATGGTCAGTGTGTCTTAAACGGAGTGTGGGCAATCAGTATGTCCCGAGTGGAGTGGGGATGGTCAGTGTGTCCCAAGGAGAGTGGGGATGGTCAGTGTGTCCCCAGGAGAGTGGGGTTGGTCAGTGTGTCCTGAGGGCAGTGGGGATGGTCAGTGTGTCCCGAATGGAGTGGGGATGGTCAGTATGTCCCAGGTGGAGAGGGTGCAGTCAGTGTGTCCCAAGGGGAGGGGGGTTGGTCAGTGTGTTCCAAGGGGAGGGGAGTTGGTCAGTGTGTCCCAAGGGGAGGGGGGTTGGTCAGTGTGTCCCGAGTGGAGTGGGGATGGTCAGTATGTCCCAGGTGGAGAGGGTGCAGTCAGTGTGTCCTGAGGGGAGTGGGGATAGTCAGTTTGTCCCGAGTGGTGTGGGGATGGTCAGTGTGTCCCGAGGGGAGTGGGGATGGTCAGTGTGTCCCAAGGAGAGTGGGGATGGTCAGTGTGTCCCCAGGAGAGTGGGGTTGGTCAGTGTGTTCCAAGGGGAGGTGAGTTGGTCAGTGTGTCCCAAGGGGAGGGGGGTTGGTCAGTGTGTCCCAAGTGGAGTGGGGATGGTCAGTGTGTCCCGAGGGGAGTGGGGATGGTCAGTGTGTCCCAAGTAGAGTGGGGACGGTGAGTGTGTCCCAAGGGGAGTGGGGATGGTCAGCAGGTCCAGAGTGGAGTGGGAATGGTCAGTGTGTCCCGAGGGGTGTGGGGTTGGTCAGTGTGTCCTGAGGGGAGTGGGGACAGTCGGTTTGTCCCAAACAGAGCGGGGATAGTCAGTGTGTCCCAAACAAAGCGGGGACGGTCAGTGTGTGCCGAGGAGAGCGGGAATGGTCAGTGTGTCCCGATTGGAGCAGGGATGGTCAGTGTATCCCGAGGGGAGCAGGGACGGTCAATGCGTCCCAAACAGAGCAGGGACGGTCAGTGTGTCCCGATTGGAGCAGGGACGGTCGGTGTGTCCCGAGGGGAGCGGGGACGGTCAGTGTTTCCCGAGTGTAGTGGGGACGGTCAGTGTGTCCCGAGGGGAGCTGGGACGGTCAGTGTGTCCAAAACGGAGCGGGGACAGTCAGTGTGTCCCGAGGGGAGCAGGGATGGTCAGTGTGTCCCAAGGGGAGTGGGGTTGGTCTGTGTGTCCAGAGGGGAGCGGGGACGGTCAGTGTGTCCCAAGGGGAGTGGGGATGGTCAGTGTGTCCCGAGGGGAATGGGGACGGTCACTGTGTCCCGTACAGAGAGGAGATGGTCAGTGTGTCCAGAAGGGAGCTGGGATGGTCAGTGTGTCCCGAGGGGAGCAGGGACGGTCAATGTGTCCCAAACAGAGCAGGAGTGGTCAGTGTGTCCCGAGGGGAGCGGGGATGGTCACTGTGTCCCAGGAGAGTGGGAACGGTCAATGTGTCCTAAACAGTGGAGGGGTGGTCAGTGTGTCCTGAGGAAAGCGGGGATGGTCAGTATGTCCCAAGTGGAGTCGGGATGGTCAGTGTGTCCCAAACAGAGAGGGGACGGTCCCTGTGTCCCAAACAGAGCGGAAATGATCAGCATGTCCCGAGGGGAGCGGGGATGGTCTGTGTGTCCCGAGGGGAGTGGGGACGGTCAATGTGTCCAGAAGGGAGCAGGGATGGTCAGTGTGTCCAGAGGGGAGCAGGGATGGTCAGTGTGTCCCGAGGGGAGCAGGGATGGTCAGTGTGTCCCGAGGGGAGCAGGGATCATCAGTGTGTCCAGAGGGGAGCGGGGATTGTCAGTGTGTCCTGAGTGGAGTGGGGGCGGTCAGTGTGTCCCGAGGGGAGTAGGGATGGTCAGTGTGTCCCAAAGAGATTGGGGATGGTCAGTGCATCCCGAGGGGAGCGGGGATAGTCAGTGTATCCCAAGGGGAGTGGAGACAAGGGGAGTGGAGATTGTCAGTGTGTCCCGAGGGGAGTGGGGACGGTGAGTGTGTCCCGAGGGGAGTGAGGATGGTCAGTGTGTCCCGAGGGGAGTGGAGATGGTCAGTCTGTCCCGGGTGGTGTGGGAATGGTCAGTGTATCCCGAGGGAAGCGGGGACGGTCAGTGTGTCCCGAGGGGAGCGGGGACTGTTTTGTGTCCCTAGGGAGCAGGGATATCAGTGTGTCCCGAGGAGAGTGGGGAGAGTCAGTGTGTCCTGAGGGGAGTGGGGATGGTCAGTGTGTCCTGAGGGGTGTGGGGATGGTCAGTGTGTCCCGGGGGAGTGGGGATGGTCAGTGTGTCCCGAGGGGAGTGGAGGTGGTCAGTCTGTCCCGGGTGGTGTGGGAATGGTCAGTGTATCCCGAGGGAAGCAGGGACGGTTAGTGTGTCCCTAGGGGTGCGGGGACGGTCAGTGTGTTCCGAGGGGAGCGGGGACTGTTTTGTGTCCCTGGGGAGCAGGGATATCAGTGTGTCCCGAGGAGAGTGGGGAGAGTCAGTGTGTCCTGAGGGGAGTGGGGATGGTCAGTGTGTCCTGAGGGGTGTGGGGATGGTCAGTGTGTCCCGGGGGAGTGGGGATGGTCAGTGTGTCCAGAGGGGAGCAGCGATGGTCAGTGTCTTCCAAGGGGAGCTGGGATGGACAATGCATCCCAAACAGAGCGGGGACAGTCAGTGTTTTCCAAGTGGAGTGGGGATGGTCAGTGTGTCCCAAGGGGAGCAGAGATGGTCAGTGTGTCCCGAGTGGAGTGGGGATGGTCAGTGTGTCCTGAGGGGAGCAGGGACGGTCAGTGTGTCCCGAGGGGAGTGGGGACGGACAGTGTGTCCCAAGGAGAGCGGGGACGGTCAGTGTGTCCCGAGGGGAGTGGCGACGGTCAGTGTTTCCCGAGGGGAGTGGGGCAGTCAGTGTGTCCCGAGTGAAGTGGGGATGGTCAGTATGTCCTGAGTGGAGAGGGTGCGTTCAGTGTGTCCCAGTGGGAGTGGGGATGGTCAGTGTGTCCTGAGGGGAGTGGGAATGGTCAGTGTGTTCCGAGTGGAGTGGAGACGGTCAGTTTGTTCTGAGTGGAGTGGGGACTGTCAGTGTGTCCCGAGGGGAGTGGGGATAGTCAGTGTGTCCCGAGGGGAGTGGGGATGGTCAGTGTGTTCTGAGTGGAGGGGGGACTGTCAGTGTGTCCCGAGGGGAGTGGGGATAGTCAGTGTGTCCCGAGGGGAGTGGGGATGGTCAGTGCGTCCAGAGGGGAGTGAGGATGGTCAGTGCGTCCTGGGGGGAGTGGGGACGGTCAGTCTGTCCTGGGTGGTGTGGGGATGTTCAGTGTGTCCCAAGGGGAGTGGGGATTGTCAGAGTGTCCCAAGGGGAGTGAGGATGGTCAGTGCATCCCGAGGGGAGTGGGGATGGTCAGTCTGTCCTGGGTGGTGTGGGGATGGTCAGTGTGTCCCGAGGGGAGTGGGGATTGTCAGTGTGTCCCAAGGGGTGTGGGGATGGTCAGTGTGCCCCGAGGGGAGTGGGGACGGTCAGTGTATCCTGTGGTGAGCAAGCACTGTCAGTGTGTCCCGAGGGGAGTGGGAATGGTCAGTGTGTCCATAGGGGAGTGGGAATCGTCAGTGTGTCCAGAGGGGAGTGGGAATTGTCAGTGTGTCCTGAGAGGAGTGGGGATTGTCAGTATGTCCCGAGGGGAGTGGGGATGGTCAGTGTGTCCAGAGGGGAGTGGGAATCGTCAGTGTGTCCTGAGAGGAGTGGGGATTGTCAGTGTGTCCCAAGGGGAGTGGGGATGGTCAGTATGTCCCAAAGGGAATGGGGATTGTCAATGTGTCCTGAGTGGAGTGGGGATGGTCAGCAGGTCTCGAGTAGAGTGGGGATGGTCAGTGTGTCCCAAGGGGAGCGGGGACAGTCAGTGTGTCCCGAGGGGAGCTGGGACATCAGTGTGTCCCGTGAGGAGCAGGGACGGTCAGTGTGTCCTGAGGGGAGCGGGAATGGTCAGTGTGTCCCTAGTGGAGTGGGGATGGTCAGTGTGTCCCGAGTGGAGTGGGGACAGGCAGTGTGTCCCGAGGGGAGCGGGGACGGTCAGTGTGTCCCGAGTGGAGTGGGGACGGACAGTGTGTCCCAAGGAGAGCGGGGACGGTCAGTGTGTCCTGACTGGAGTGTGGATGGTCAGTGTGTCCCGTGTGGAGTTGGGACAGTCAGTGTGTCCCGAATGGAGTGGGGATGGTCAGTATGTCCCAGGTGGAGAGGGTGCAGTCAGTGTGTCCCAAGGGGAGGGGGGTTGGTCAGTGTGTTCCAAGGGGAGGGGAGTTGGTCAGTGTGTCCCAAGGGGAGGGGGGTTGGTCAGTGTGTTCCAAGGGGAGGGGAGTTGGTCAGTGTGTCCCAAGGGGAGGGGGGTTGGTCAGTGTGTCCCGAGTGGAGTGGGGATGGTCAGTATGTCCCAGGTGGAGAGGGTGCAGTCAGTGTGTCCTGAGGGGAGTGGGGATAGTCAGTTTGTCCCGAGGGGAGTGGGGATGGTCAGTGTGTCCCAAGGGGTGTGGGGATGGTCAGTGTGCCCCGAGGGGAGTGGGGACGGTCAGTGTATCCTGTGGTGAGCAAGCACTGTCAGTGTGTCCCGAGGGGAGTGGGAATGGTCAGTGTGTCCATAGGGGAGTGGGAATCGTCAGTGTGTCCTGAGAGGAGTGGGGATTGTCAGTGTGTCCCGAGGGGAGTGGGAATGGTCAGTGTGTCCAGAGGGGAGTGGGAATTGTCAGTGTGTCCTGAGAGGAGTGGGGATTGTCAGTGTGTCCCGAGGGGAGTGGGGATGGTCAGTGTGTCCAGAGGGGAGTGGGAATCGTCAGTGTGTCCTGAGAGGAGTGGGGATTGTCAGTGTGTCCCAAGGGGAGTGGGGATGGTCAGTATGTCCCAAAGGGAATGGGGATTGTCAATGTGTCCTGAGTGGAGTGGGGATGGTCAGCAGGTCTCGAGTAGAGTGGGGATGGTCAGTGTGTCCCAAGGGGAGCGGGGACAGTCAGTGTGTCCCGAGGGGAGCTGGGACATCAGTGTGTCCCGTGAGGAGCAGGGACGGTCAGTGTGTCCTGAGGGGAGCGGGAATGGTCAGTGTGTCCCTAGTGGAGTGGGGATGGTCAGTGTGTCCCGAGTGGAGTGGGGACAGGCAGTGTGTCCCGAGGGGAGCGGGGACGGTCAGTGTGTCCCGAGTGGAGTGGGGACGGACAGTGTGTCCCAAGGAGAGCGGGGACGGTCAGTGTGTCCTGACTGGAGTGTGGATGGTCAGTGTGTCCCGTGTGGAGTTGGGACAGTCAGTGTGTCCCGAATGGAGTGGGGATGGTCAGTATGTCCCAGGTGGAGAGGGTGCAGTCAGTGTGTCCCAAGGGGAGGGGGGTTGGTCAGTGTGTTCCAAGGGGAGGGGAGTTGGTCAGTGTGTCCCAAGGGGAGGGGGGTTGGTCAGTGTGTTCCAAGGGGAGGGGAGTTGGTCAGTGTGTCCCAAGGGGAGGGGGGTTGGTCAGTGTGTCCCGAGTGGAGTGGGGATGGTCAGTATGTCCCAGGTGGAGAGGGTGCAGTCAGTGTGTCCTGAGGGGAGTGGGGATAGTCAGTTTGTCCCGAGGGGAGTGGGGATGGTCAGTGTGTCCCAAGGAGAGTGGGGATGGTCAGTGTGTCCCCAGGAGAGTGGGGTTGGTCAGTGTGTTCCAAGGGGAGGTGAGTTGGTCAGTGTGTCCCAAGGGGAGGGGGGTTGGTCAGTGTGTCCCAAGGGGAGGGGGGTTGGTCAGTGTGTCCCGAGTGGAGTGGGGATGGTCAGTATGTCCCAGGTGGAGAGGGTGCAGTCAGTGTGTCCTGAGGGGAGTGGGGATGGTCAGTGTGTCCCGAGGGGAGTGGGGATGGTCAGTGTGTCCCAAGGAGAGTGGGGATGGTCAGTGTGTCCCCAGGAGAGTGGGGTTGGTCAGTGTGTTCCAAGGGGAGGTGAGTTGGTCAGTGTGTCCCAAGGGGAGGGGGGTTGGTCAGTGTGTCCCAAGTGGAGTGGGGATGGTCAGTGTGTCCCGAGGGGAGTGGGGATGGTCAGTGTGTCCCAAGTAGAGTGGGGACGGTGAGTGTGTCCCAAGGGGAGTGGGGATGGTCAGCAGGTCCAGAGTGGAGTGGGAATGGTCAGTGTGTCCCGAGGGGTGTGGGGTTGGTCAGTGTGTCCTGAGGGGAGTGGGGACAGTCGGTTTGTCCCAAACAGAGCGGGGATAGTCAGTGTGTCCCAAACAAAGCGGGGACGGTCAGTGTGTGCCGAGGAGAGCGGGAATGGTCAGTGTGTCCCGATTGGAGCAGGGATGGTCAGTGTATCCCGAGGGGAGCAGGGACGGTCAATGCGTCCCAAACAGAGCAGGGACGGTCAGTGTGTCCCGATTGGAGCAGGGACGGTCGGTGTGTCCCGAGGGGAGCGGGGACGGTCAGTGTTTCCCGAGTGTAGTGGGGACGGTCAGTGTGTCCCGAGGGGAGCTGGGACGGTCAGTGTGTCCAAAACGGAGCGGGGACAGTCAGTGTGTCCCGAGGGGAGCAGGGATGGTCAGTGTGTCCCAAGGGGAGTGGGGTTGGTCTGTGTGTCCAGAGGGGAGCGGGGACGGTCAGTGTGTCCCAAGGGGAGTGGGGATGGTCAGTGTGTCCCGAGGGGAATGGGGACGGTCACTGTGTCCCGTACAGAGAGGAGATGGTCAGTGTGTCCAGAAGGGAGCTGGGATGGTCAGTGTGTCCCGAGGGGAGCAGGGACGGTCAATGTGTCCCAAACAGAGCAGGAGTGGTCAGTGTGTCCCGAGGGGAGCGGGGATGGTCACTGTGTCCCAGGAGAGTGGGAACGGTCAATGTGTCCTAAACAGTGGAGGGGTGGTCAGTGTGTCCTGAGGAAAGCGGGGATGGTCAGTATGTCCCAAGTGGAGTCGGGATGGTCAGTGTGTCCCAAACAGAGAGGGGACGGTCCCTGTGTCCCAAACAGAGCGGAAATGATCAGCATGTCCCGAGGGGAGCGGGGATGGTCTGTGTGTCCCGAGGGGAGTGGGGACGGTCAGTGTGTCCAGAAGGGAGCAGGGATGGTCAGTGTGTCCAGAGGGGAGTAGGGATGGTCAGTGTGTCCCGAGGGGAGCAGGGATGGTCAGTGTGTCCCGAGGGGAGCAGGGATCATCAGTGTGTCCAGAGGGGAGCGGGGATTGTCAGTGTGTCCTGAGTGGAGTGGGGGCGGTCAGTGTGTCCCGAGGGGAGTAGGGATGGTCAGTGTGTCCCAAAGAGATTGGGGATGGTCAGTGCATCCCGAGGGGAGCGGGGATAGTCAGTGTATCCCAAGGGGAGTGGAGACAAGGGGAGTGGAGATTGTCAGTGTGTCCCGAGGGGAGTGGGGACGGTGAGTGTGTCCCGAGGGGAGTGAGGATGGTCAGTGTGTCCCGAGGGGAGTGGAGATGGTCAGTCTGTCCCGGGTGGTGTGGGAATGGTCAGTGTATCCCGAGGGAAGCGGGGACGGTCAGTGTGTCCCGAGGGGAGCGGGGACTGTTTTGTGTCCCTAGGGAGCAGGGATATCAGTGTGTCCCGAGGAGAGTGGGGAGAGTCAGTGTGTCCTGAGGGGAGTGGGGATGGTCAGTGTGTCCTGAGGGGTGTGGGGATGGTCAGTGTGTCCCGGGGGAGTGGGGATGGTCAGTGTGTCCCGAGGGGAGTGGAGGTGGTCAGTCTGTCCCGGGTGGTGTGGGAATGGTCAGTGTATCCCGAGGGAAGCAGGGACGGTTAGTGTGTCCCTAGGGGTGCGGGGACGGTCAGTGTGTTCCGAGGGGAGCGGGGACTGTTTTGTGTCCCTGGGGAGCAGGGATATCAGTGTGTCCCGAGGAGAGTGGGGAGAGTCAGTGTGTCCTGAGGGGAGTGGGGATGGTCAGTGTGTCCTGAGGGGTGTGGGGATGGTCAGTGTGTCCCGGGGGAGTGGGGATGGTCAGTGTGTCCAGAGGGGAGCAGCGATGGTCAGTGTCTTCCAAGGGGAGCTGGGATGGACAATGCATCCCAAACAGAGCGGGGACAGTCAGTGTTTTCCAAGTGGAGTGGGGATGGTCAGTGTGTCCCAAGGGGAGCAGAGATGGTCAGTGTGTCCCGAGTGGAGTGGGGATGGTCAGTGTGTCCTGAGGGGAGCAGGGACGGTCAGTGTGTCCCGAGGGGAGTGGGGAAGGACAGTGTGTCCCAAGGAGAGCGGGGACGGTCAGTGTGTCCCGAGGGGAGTGGCGACGGTCAGTGTTTCCCGAGGGGAGTGGGGCAGTCAGTGTGTCCCGAGTGAAGTGGGGATGGTCAGTATGTCCTGAGTGGAGAGGGTGCGTTCAGTGTGTCCCAGTGGGAGTGGGGATGGTCAGTGTGTCCTGAGGGGAGTGGGAATGGTCAGTGTGTTCCGAGTGGAGTGGAGACGGTCAGTTTGTTCTGAGTGGAGTGGGGACTGTCAGTGTGTCCCGAGGGGAGTGGGGATAGTCAGTGTGTCCCGAGGGGAGTGGGGATGGTCAGTGTGTTCTGAGTGGAGGGGGGACTGTCAGTGTGTCCCGAGGGGAGTGGGGATAGTCAGTGTGTCCCGAGGGGAGTGGGGATGGTCAGTGCGTCCAGAGGGGAGTGAGGATGGTCAGTGCATCCTGGGGGGAGTGGGGACGGTCAGTCTGTCCTGGGTGGTGTGGGGATGTTCAGTGTGTCCCAAGGGGAGTGGGGATTGTCAGAGTGTCCCAAGGGGAGTGAGGATGGTCAGTGCATCCCGAGGGGAGTGGGGATGGTCAGTCTGTCCTGGGTGGTGTGGGGATGGTCAGTGTGTCCCGAGGGGAGTGGGGATTGTCAGTGTGTCCCAAGGGGTGTGGGGATGGTCAGTGTGCCCCGAGGGGAGTGGGGACGGTCAGTGTATCCTGTGGTGAGCAAGCACTGTCAGTGTGTCCCGAGGGGAGTGGGAATGGTCAGTGTGTCCATAGGGGAGTGGGAATCGTCAGTGTGTCCTGAGAGGAGTGGGGATTGTCAGTGTGTCCCGAGGGGAGTGGGAATGGTCAGTGTGTCCAGAGGGGAGTGGGAATTGTCAGTGTGTCCTGAGAGGAGTGGGGATTGTCAGTGTGTCCCGAGGGGAGTGGGGATGGTCAGTGTGTCCAGAGGGGAGTGGGAATCGTCAGTGTGTCCTGAGAGGAGTGGGGATTGTCAGTGTGTCCCAAGGGGAGTGGGGATGGTCAGTATGTCCCAAAGGGAATGGGGATTGTCAATGTGTCCTGAGTGGAGTGGGGATGGTCAGCAGGTCTCGAGTAGAGTGGGGATGGTCAGTGTGTCCCAAGGGGAGCGGGGACAGTCAGTGTGTCCCGAGGGGAGCTGGGACATCAGTGTGTCCCGTGAGGAGCAGGGACGGTCAGTGTGTCCTGAGGGGAGCGGGAATGGTCAGTGTGTCCCTAGTGGAGTGGGGATGGTCAGTGTGTCCCGAGTGGAGTGGGGACAGGCAGTGTGTCCCGAGGGGAGCGGGGACGGTCAGTGTGTCCCGAGTGGAGTGGGGACGGACAGTGTGTCCCAAGGAGAGCGGGGACGGTCAGTGTGTCCTGACTGGAGTGTGGATGGTCAGTGTGTCCCGTGTGGAGTTGGGACAGTCAGTGTGTCCCGAGGGGAGCGGGGACGGTCAGTGTATCCTGAGGAGAGCGGGGATGGTCAGTTTGTCCCGAGTGGAACAGGGACGGTCAGTGTGTTCCAAGTGGAGTGGGGACGGACAGTGAGTCCTGACTGGAGTGTGGACAATCAGTGTGTCCCGTGTGGAGTGGGTACGGTCAGTGTGTCCCGAGGGGAGCGGAGACGGTCAGTGTATCCTGAGGAGAGCGGGGATGGTCAGTGTGTCCCGAGTGGATCGGGGACGGTCAGTGTGTCCCGAGTAGAGTGGGGACAGGCAGTGTGTCCCGAGGAGAGCGGGGCCGGTCAGTGTGTCCCGAGGGGAGCAGAGACGGTCAGTGTCTCCTGAGGAGAGCGGGGATGGTCAGTGTGTCCCGAGTGGATCGGGGACGGTCAGTGTGTCCCAAGTGGAGTTGGGACGGTCAGTGTGTCCCGAGGAGAGTGGGGATGGTCAGTGTGTCCTGAGTGGAGCGGGGACAGTTAGTGTGTCCCGAGTAGAGCGGGTACAGTCAGTGTGTCCCGAGTGGAGCTGGGATGGTCACTGAGTCCCGAGGAGAGCGGGGATGGTCAGTGTGTCCTGAGTGAAGCAGGGACAGTCAGTGTGTCCCGAAGAGAGCGGGGACGGGCAGTATGTCCCAAGGAGAGCGGGGCGGTCAGTGTATCCTGAGTGGAGTGGGAATGGTCAGTGAGTCCCGAGGGGAGTAGGGACCTCACAGAGAGGACAACAGCTTGGAAAGGGAGCACGATGCCCTGTACAATTTGGGGAACATTTGCACCAATCTCTCAGCCTCATGTTGATCTCACTGTCTTTGAGCTTCATCTGAGGCTGCGGTCAGGGAAGGCTCACATGGCACCAGCCCTTGTTGCCTGAACGTTCGATAGTGTGGAAACTAGTGAAGCACTCAGTCAGAATCCTGTCCATCCCCAGGATGTCTGCACTGGCAACTGAGATCTCCACTTCCACCTCCAGGGGAAGCACTGTGCTTCTACATAGAACATAGAACATTACAGTATTCCTTCGACCCTCACTGTTGTGCTGACCTGTGGTACCAATCTGAAGCCTATCGAACCTACACTATTCTATTTTCATCCATATGTCTAACCACTGACCATTTAAATGCCCTTAAAGTTGGCGAGTCTACCACTGTTGCAGGCAGTGCGTTCCACGTCCCTACTACTCTCTGAGTAAAGAAACTCCCTCTGATATCTGTCATATATCTATCACCCCTCAATTTAAAGCTATTCCCCCTCGTGCTCGTCATCACCATACTTGGAAAAAGGCTCTCCCTGTCCACCCTATCTAACCCTCTGATTATCTTCTATGTCTCTATTAAGTCACCTCTCAACCTTCTTCTCTCCAACGAAAACAGCCTCAAGTCCCTCAGCCTTTCCTCGTAAGACCTCCCCTCCATACCAGGCAACATCCTGGTAAATCTTCTCTGAACCCTTTCCAAAGCTTTCACATCCTTCCTATAATGCAGTGATCAGAACTATACATAATACCCTAAGTGCGGCCACACCAGAGTTTTTGTACACCTCGTGGTTCCAAAACTCAATCCCTCTCCCAATAAAAGCTAACACACTGTTTGTGCCAGAAATATTCCTTTCACATCTGTGAGTTAAATCAGTGAGTTCTGAAGCAACTCCCACTGAGAGATACGTCAGTGGTCGAATATTATTCCCTGCAGTGAATAAACATGACTTCCTGTGCACTAAGTATTTATCCCTAAGGCAGATCATCGGTGTTTGAAGTGTGGGTTTCTCTCACTGACAATAAACTGTTGCCCTGAGGAAGGAGGAATTCACAACTTCCACAAGCTCAGCATATCAGCCTCTTCCAACCAAGAAAGTGCTTTTAAGGCAGAGTGTTGCGATCATCTTGCCAAAGTGCATCGATTCTCAAGCCTCACTGCTCCCTATCTCAAAATTGAAATTAATCAAAATAAATACGGCCCTGATATACCAGAAGCAAATGCAGAAATTGTTGGAAAAGCTCAGCAGGTCTGGCAGTGTCTGTGGAGAGAAATCAGAGTTAACGTTTCAGGTTGAGTGATTCTTTGTTAGAAGGGTTTCTGATTTACAACATCGGCAGTTCTTCTGGTCCTGGTCATTGGTTAAATCGTGCTCTGTGCACACATCTTCTCCCCACCTTGTGTTGTTCTGTCCAACGTCAATCACCTTTCCCCACCACCCCTCCCCCCCACTTCGCCCGGTCAAAGCAGCAGTGTAAACACCGCACACAAGGAGTTTCTGGCTCACTTGCAGTCAGTTCATGTTAAAACTGTCTCTTCGGTATTCTGCTCCACACTCAAAAATACAGCAAATAAAATAAAAGGGACTTTTTTAAAATGCCAGATTGTTGAGGGAGTTTGGTAAAATAGGAAATTAAGTAATAATGAGATGAGTTGTATTGTTAATGATGCATTTAACAAGCGGTAATCCTCCTTAATTTGTAATTTAGCACTGCCGAGGGAGAAACCCGCCAAAACCACAGCTACATAAAAGATGTGGCGAGTTACTCTCAACATTGAGGTGGGGCCTTGTGAGATTTTGTCACACATCGCACTGTGCCCACATCATTCAGGACCCAGTGAGATTCTGCCCTGTATTAAACTACAGATATAGTACCTAATGGCCAGCCAGTACCTGATAAATCACAAACAATGGGAGTCCTTACTGCAGCAAAGCAATTCCATTCAAACCAACTGGGTTAAGAAAACGACCGAAAGAGAGGCACAAGAATGCAGCTATTTATAAACAAGGGGAAGGAGTGTGATTCTCTGCTCGGCAGCCTTTGGCTGGATCCTTCTCAGATCAGTTTGCGCTAACTATGTGTGAGAGAGGCATTATCACATTACACTCTTCAAATGAGAGTTCTGAGCCCACAGTTGGACTTGTAAGGGGTTACTGCACATGCCCTCATTACTGAGGCTAAGTAAAGAGCTATTAGAAAGTCCCGCTGACAGAGTAATCCACAGGGAACTGCACTAAATCCGAGACGTGCTGAGGAAGAACTTCCAACCACGGTGTGCCATCACTCCCAGAGCTGCCAGGGGACACCTGCTAAATACCATGGCAAGTGAGTGAGTGCTTAAATCTGAGAGACTGGCTGACTCTCCAACTCATCACAGAAAACAAATTAAACTCTGCACGCTGAAAATCTCTGGGAAATGAGGAATGAGTGAGTGAAAATTCACAGCAAGATGTGGATGGTTTGGAGAGGGTTCAGAGGAGGTTTACCAGGATGCTGCCTGGACTGGAGGGCTTATCTTATGAAAAGAGGTTGACTGAGCTTGGACTTTTTTCATTGGAGAAAAGGAGGAGGAGAGGGGACCCAATGGAGGTGTACAAGATAATGAGGGACATAGATCGAGTCGATAGCCAGAGACTATTTCCCAGGGCAGAAATGACTAACACAAGGGGTCATAGTTTTAAGCTGGTTGGAGAAAAGTATAGAGGGGATGTCAGAGGCGGGTTCTTTAAGCAGAGAGTTGTGAGAGCGTGGAATGTGTCGCCAGCAGCAGTTGTGGAAGCGAGGTCATTGGGGACATTTAAGAGGCTGCTGGACACGCATATGGTCACAGAAATTTGAGGATCAATAGTCGGCACAACATCGTGGGCTGAAGGGCCTGTTCTGTGCTGTACTGTTCTGTGTTCTATGTTCTAGCAAGATATGAAAGGAAAATATGTTTATGTGGGAGTACAATCCTCTGGGACTTAAATCCAAAAGCAACACAAAGGTGGGTTTAAGTTCAGGTCTTTACAGGGGAACTCGAATCAGCAAAATCAAATTGGAGACAATAGACTGAAAATTGCCTGTGTTATAAAACTCACTGCCCATCCTCTGCCAGTGTTACTATTGGCAAAGACCATTTTCACCTTGGTGATGTTACATCTTGTGTTTAATATTGTGTCTTTAATTAGCAGCGTAGCTGCACAGCAACATGGGGTCTGTCGGCTTTTCAATTCAATCAGAAGTGCTGAACCTGTTTGACGTTTATTAAATCATGAATTTTTATCCTTGATGTAAAATCTAAGCATTAAGTTTCACAGGTCCCAAGTGGATGAAGCAGGATATGTAGGAGACCCAGATCCTCACTGCTTGATGATTCTGTGGGAAACTTTACCCAGAGGAGATGTGGACCGCTGCACACTCTCGGTAACAACGTCTACCTATAACTGGCTCAAACATATTGAGTGGCTATGATTGAAATTCTGTTTTCACGGAGCGGGCATGAGGCTATGTGTGTCGAGGTAACAAGACAACAATTCCAGCATCATTCAGGCCTGTAGGGTAAAGGGCTAACTAAACGTTTATGTACAGAAAGAGCTTTGTGATAGTGTTGTTGGACCATGTGGAATAAGACCTTCAAATGAGAAGTAGGCCATTCGGCCCATCGAGTCTGTTTGCCATTCAATGAGATCATGGTTGATCTGATAATCCTGGACTTCAGTTTCTTGTCTTTTCCCCATAACCCTTGATTCCCTTCCTGATTAAAAACATCCGCCTATTCATCCTGGGCCAAGACTCGACAGTCCCCTTTAGTAGAGAATCCCACAGATTCACAACTCTCTCAGAGAAGAAAGTCCTTTTCAACTCGATCTTGAATGTGCGACACATTATTCTGAAATGCTGCTTCCTGGCCCTAGACTCTCTCCCACAAGGATAAACAACCTCTCCACACTTCCCCTGTCACGCCCGTGAGAACCTTCAATGCTTCTGCAAGGAGTCCTCTCATTTTTTTCTAAACTAAATGTATCTTCTCCGGACTGCCTCCAATGGCAGGTTATTATTCTTTCGGTAAGGGGATCAAAACTGTTCACAGTATTCCAAGTGTGGACTAACTAGTCTGTTAGAGTCACAGATCCTACAGCACACAGCCAGCCCCTTTGGCCTACATTGGTCCATGCCGACTGATGTTGTATAACATTAGCAAGACTTTCCTGTACTCCATTCTCTTTGATCCTCCCTTAGAACTGGAACGTCAGTCTGCAATGTTCAAAAGGATAGGTGAAAGTGAGGACTGCAGGTGCTGAAGATCAGAGTCTAGATTAGAGTGGTGCTGGAAAAACACAGCAGGTCAGGCAGCATCTGAGGAGCAGGAAAATCGACGTTTCGGGCAAAAGCCCTTCATCAGGAACCATTCCTGATGAAACGTCGATTTCCCTGCTCCTCGGATGCTGCCTGACCTGCTGTGTTTTTCCAGCACCACTCTAATCTAGACAGTGTTCAAAAGGGTATCCTCTCTTATCATCTCTTGTAGTTAGTTATGTTTAATAAGACTTATTAATGCTCACTGAACTGGCTGTTGACCAGACCTTGCTACAGGATAAAGCATCAAGGCAGATTGCACATCTTTAAGGTTGTGCCTATGACAATACAGCATTCCCCACTACACTGCACTGGGGCTGTCAGCACAAGGAAGTCTAGCGAGTCAGACAAGAAACCAAAATCTTCAGACTCAGGAGTACAGCTTGCTCATTCTTGACCTACAAGGACCAAAGTATTACCTTATTGATCTGCGCAAAGATTGTGTACTTACCCTAAAGCTGCCTCAATCTCCTCTTGTGGATTCTGAGGCTTGTCTCTACATATGCCCTATTTTTAATAAAAGACAAGTCAAATTAATACAAAATTGTAAATCTCTTGAAGAGCAAGCAACCTACAAGACAATTACAAACAAATTGACAAGGGAACATGAGCAATGAGAGGAGGAGTTTGGAGAATTGCAGAAAGATCAGGAAGGTTAATAATAGGCTTCCTAATATCCTTCTGTTCAAACATTATAGTCATTAGTGACCCAAAAGGCCTCATTAGCAGCTGAAGAAAATAGCCATACCAGGGCCAGTAATGATTCTGTAATGTTCTCTGAAATAATATTATTGCTATATTAGCCCTTTTCCCCTTTTCTTAATTTCCTAGAAATATTAATAAGCAAAAAACTTCAAGTTCCACAAATGCAAAGAATATGTAATACCTGGGAGGCTGATGTACATTGGCAATCTGAAATGGATTTGGAATCTGTTTCGAACTGCTCCAGGGTCTGAATACATTTTTTCTAAGGACTGCCGTTTTCACATGATGTTGTTCTGCTCCATCAGGGAAACTATAGTCAAGTTGCAGTCATTTGGACAAAAGAGAGTGACAACACCGCAGAAGGCCATTCAGCCCCGAGCACCTGTCCCACTACTCAATGGGCAAATGATCTGTTTCTCCACTTACCCTCCTTGGTTCTGTGCAGTCATAGAGTTACACAGCACAGAGACAGACCTTCCGGTCCCGGACGAACATGCTTCCAAACTGAATTAGTCCCATTTGCCTGCATTTGGGCCATATCGTCTAAATCTTTCTCATCCATGTAACTGTCCAAACATCTTTTAAATGCTGTAATCATACCTGCATCCACCTCTTCCTCTGGAAGCTTGTTCTGTCCATGCACCACCTCTGTATAAAAATACTGCTCCTCAGGTCCCTTTTAAATCTTTCCCCTCTCACCTTAAACCTATCCCCTCTAATGTTGGACTCCCCCTTCCCTGGGGAAAAGACCTTGCCTGTTCATCTATTCACATGTAACACAATACACCCAGCACAAAAAAACCTATCAATCTTGGGTTTGACATTTTCAATTAGTACCTGCCCTTCAGCATCTTTCTGTCAAACATCCCCTGATTTCCACAACACTTTGTGAACAAGTGTTTCCTCAGATCACTCTGAAAAGGCCTGGCTCAGTATTAAATTCTACATCTTGGCTCTGGACTCTCCTCCTGAGAAAATAGTTTTGCCGGGGCAGGATAGGCCGAGGCAGGATAGGCCGGGGTTGGATAGGCCGAGGCAGGATAGGCCGGGGCAGGATAGGCCAGAGCTGGATAGGCCGGGGTTGGATAGGCCGGAGCAGGATAGGCCGGGGCAGGATAGGCCGGAGCTGGGTAGGCCGGGGTTGGATAGGCCGGGGTTGGATAGGCCGGGGCAGGATAGGCCGGGGCAGGATAGGCCGGAGCTGGGTAGGCCGGGGTTGGATAGGCCGGGGTTGGATAGACCGGGGCTGGATAGGCCGGGGCAGGATAGGCCGGGGCAGGATAGGCCGGAGCTGGGTAGGCCGGGGTTGGATAGGCCGGGGTTGGATAGACCGGGGCTGGATAGGCCGGGGCTGGATAGGCCAGGGCTGGTTAGGCCGGGGATGGATAGGCCAGGGCTGGATAGGCTTGCACAGGATAGGCTGGAGCTGGATGGGTCAGGACAGGATAGGCTGGAGTTGGATGGGCTGGGGTAGGATAGGCTGGATAGGCTGAGGGGTGGATAGGCTGAGGGGTGGATAGGCTGAGGGGTGACCTCATAGACGTTAATAAAATCCTGAGGAGCATGGATAGGGTAAATAGCCAAGGTCTTTTCGTGGGGTGTGGGAGTCCAGAACTAGAGGGTTTAGGGTGAGAGGGGAAAGATACAAAAGGGACCTAAGGGGCAACCTTTTCACACAGAGGGTGGTATGTGTATGGAATGAGCTGCCAGAGGATGTGATGGAGGCTGGTACAATTACAACTTTTAAGAGGCATTTGGATGGGTATGTGAATAGGAAGGGTTTGGAGGGATATGGGCTGGGTGCTGGCAGGTGGGACTAGATTGGGTTGGGATATCTGGTCTGCATGGATGAGTTGGACTGAAGGGTCTGTTTCCGTGCTGTACATCTCTATGACTCTGTGACTACTTACTTTATGAAAGCACATGGAGGGAAGTCTTTCAGACAGAGAGTGGCAGGAGCCTGGAACACACGGCTGGGAGGGATGGTGGAGGAAGACACATTGGGGCAACATTGAAGAGGCACCTGGATGGTTACACAAACAGGGAGGGAATAGCCGGATACGGACTGAATAAGGGAGAAGGTTTGTTTTTTAATTTAGTTTAGTTAGGGCATGATGGTCGGTATAGGCTTTGAGGGCCGAAGGGCCTGTTCTTGTGCTGTATATCCCTTTTGTTGTTTTAATCATGTTAAAAACCAGTGAGATCAATCCTAAATTCTAAACTCCAAGTGAATAGAACTGCAATCAGTGCAAACTGATTCAGTAATATTGTCAAAAGAACTAGCAACGCAGAGACACAGACTCGGGATCTAGGTTCTGTCCATGCACCACCTCTGTATAAAAACACTGCTCCTCAGGTCCCTTTTAAATCTTTCCCCTCTCACCTTAAACCTATCCCCTCTAATGTTGGACTCCCCCTTCCCTGGGGAAAAGACCTTGTCTGTTTATCTATTCACATGTAACACAATACACCCAGCACACAAAAACCTATCAATCTTGGGTTTGACATTTTCAATTAGTACCTGCCCTTCAGCATCTTTCTGTCAAACATCCCCTGATTTCCACAACACTTTGTGAACAAGTGTTTCCTCAGATCACTCTGAAAAGGCCTGGCTCATTATTAAATTCTACATCCTGGCTCTGGACTCTCCTCCTGAGAAAATAGTTTTAGGGTTCTAGGTGTTGGGTTCAACTCCTGCCATGGGTGATGGTCAATTCAGTAAAAACTGGAATGAGAAGGCTATCTTTAACAATTACCATTGTCACAGGATAGGGAATCCTGTGATCCACTGTGTTATCACACAGACAGGAGTGTGCTTGGCTTTAAAACTGCCCTTTGGGCATTAAATGGCACCCCAATTGGTGATGCCCACATCCCATAAATGAGTTAAAACAATACTTTAAACTTCAATATCACCGCCAGGAATGTGCGCTGTACCCACTCTGAGGGTGATATACACCACACTCCATGGTTTGTATGGTGTATAGGTCACACACTTTACAAAGTACTTTCAGCGTTGAGGATCTGGATCATACAGAATAAACAAACCCCTTCTGTGACATTTTAGGTAAATTGGCCCCCAACGTCAAATTTCTAAATGGAACAAAAGAAGGGACATTTTGAAGAAAATACATATAGAGTCACACAGGATGGAAACAGACACATTGGTCCAACTAATCCATGCTGACCAAATATCCCAATTTGATGTAGTCCCATTTGTCAGCATTTGGCCAATATCCCTCTAACCCCTTCCTATTCATATACCCATCCAGATGCCCTTCTTTACAAAATATATTGATAAACTTGAAGAGGTGTAGAAAAGATTTACAAGGATGTTGCCAGGGTTGGAGGATTTGAGCTACAGGGAGAGGCCGAACAGGCTGGGGCTGTTTTCCCTGGAGCGTCGGAGGCTGAGGGGTGACCTTATTGAGGTTTACAAAATTATGAGGGGCATGGATAGGATAAATAGGCAAAGTCTTTTCTCTGCAATGGGGAGTCCAGAATTAGAGGGCATAGGTTTAGGGTGAGAGGGGAAAGATATAAAAGAGGCCTCAGGAGCAATGTTCTCACACAGAGGGTGGTGTGTGTATGGAATGAGAGGAAGTGATGGAGGCTGGTACAATTGCAACATTTAAAAGTGAAAAATCACACAACACCAGGTTATAATCCAACAGGTTTATTTGGAAGCACTAGCTTTCAGAGTGCTGCTCCCTCATCAGGTGATTATCACCTGAAACTCCGAAAGCTAGTGCTTTCAATTAAACCTGTTGGACTATAACCTGGCGTTGTGTGATTTTTCACTTTGTACACCCCAGTCCAACACCAGCATCTCCGAATCATAACATTTGAAAGGGATCTGGACACCTTCAGCAATATTTTGAGACAGCGAGGACTGCAGATGCTGGAAGCCAGATCAATATACCATTTCAGTTTCATAATGTTGTAATCCTTTGCTGTAAATTCGGTGTCTTATGATCTTATACTCCACAACCACCTGATGAAGGAGCAGTGCATCTTTAGACCCAGAGCACACCCACACAGAGAGAATTTACAAACTCCACACAGACAGTCATCCAAAGGTGGGATCAAACCCAGATCCCTGGGGCTGTGAGGCAGCAGTGTTAACCAGTGGGCCACCGTGCTGCCCCGGCTGGGCCGCAACAGTCCAGATGAATCTTCAATCCCTGGAGACTCTCGGGAGGGGTTGACAATGACAATTTTCAGCCAAGTTTTAAGATGAGTGATTGTGCCTCACATCTATAAATATAGAGTCCAATCGACGCTTGTATCAATATTGACATGGGGACATATGAAGGTAACGGCAGCGTATCATTACGGTAAACCTCCACTTTATAGAAACAAATTGAACAAGTCATTCCATTTAATTACTTCGTTTTTAAGCAATTGTGAGGTTGGTGCTCTTTATCCTGCTCTTCAGGAATCTGTAATGATATAGAAAGAATTGTAAATTGATTGTACTTTTGTTCCTAAGAACATATTTTTTGGGTTTATTGGCAGAGGAGGTCTTTACAAAAATATAGAGAGTTAACTGCCTTGCTGGATTATTGATTGGAAGTGATATCAAGCCTGCTCTGGGGAACCAATCAAGATTTGTTCCCAGACAATGCACAGGCGCTTGCTGTAGACACTACAAAGACCACCCCTCAACACCCCTCTCCTCAAAAAGGTTCTTTTAGAGAAGGGCATGTGTTAGAATTAAGAAGCAGGAATGTGAGGTTTATTCTCAATGACCTGACATGGATAGATAGAGAGTTTGGTGTCATGGTACAATGATAACAACCTCTCTCTCAACATTGGCAGAACTACAGAACTGATTATTGACTTCAGGAAGAAAGGACGGGAATACACCCCCTTCTACATCAATGGCAGGAGGAGGTGGAGAGGGTGGACAGCATCAGGTTCTGAGGAGTGATGATAACACACAACCTGTCCTGGTCCTCCCATGTAGATACGACACTCAAGAAGACACAACAACACCTTTTCTTCCTCAAGAAATTCGGCATGTCCATAAGGACCCTCACCAACTTCTCCTGATACACCAGAGGAAACATTCTATCTGGGTACATAACGGCCTGGTACGGCAACTGCTCTGCCCAGGACTGTAAGAAACTACAGAAGGTGGTGTGCACAGCCCAGACCATCCCGGAAGCTAACCTCCCATCCATGGACTCCATTTACACGACTCGTTGCTGCAGAAAGGCTGCCAACATCGTTAAAGATCACTCTCACTCCAGTGATGCCATCCCACAACCTCTTCCATCAGGCAGAAGATACAGAAGCTTAAACACATGCACCAGCAGGTTCAGGAACAGCTTCTTCCCTGCTATCATTAGACTGCTGAATGGACTCTGTAGTCTCAATAATGTTGGTCTTGCTGTGTGCACCCCCGTGCAGTGTAACCCTGTCTACTTCACTCTGTCTAAGCACCCTGTGATCTGTATGTCCTTGCTTGCTGTAATCTGCCTGCACTGCTCACAAAACAAAACTTTTCACTGTACTTCGGTACACGTGACTACAATAAATCAAGTCAAAATCAACTCGAACTGCCAATGCGTTTTGCACAAGATTTGCTGCTCTGTTCAGGAAAACATCAAAACAGTGCCTACACCTGAGGGCTGATGGCCTTAGCCTTGATCAAATTCACACATTCTCATTGATTGTTGGGACTTTGTCCGGCCACAGTTACCCTTCAGGGGTAGATCAGGTTTGAGCCAGTAACAGGCACGAGAGGGAAAGGGCAAGAGACATCAACACTCAGTCAGAAAGATGGAAGACAAAGATTGGGGGATGCACGATGAAACAGGGAGAAGAAGAAAAAGCAAACAGAAGGCATTGGGAGAAGATGGAAGAGAAGTGAAGGGGGGCAACTCTAAGTGACGGCTGAATTACAGGAAAACAGAAAAAGAACTGTTTTTCAAAAGGTTGTCCACAGACATTTCCAGAGGACATCATCTGGGAAATCTCCGTAATACCCTAGGACATAATAAATTGGAGCAGGCCATTCTACCTCTCTAATCCGCTCTGCTGTTCAATTTGGTCATGGCTAATTTGACTGCAGCCTGAACTCCACCTTCCTGCTCAACTCCCTGCTGCCCCCCTCTAAGCAGCTGGGTTTATGGTTTGGTGAACCACCCCGAATCGCCCATCTCACCAACCAAACAAAGAGGGAGGGGTTAAATCAAACTGAATTCAGAGGGGGTTAGTAATCCCATCTTTAGGAACCCAGCTCTGTTTACTTTCAAACCAACCAGTTCAGAGATTCTATTACACAGCTTGGTAGCATGTAGCAGGCCTTAAATTCGGGCCTCCTGACCCAGGGCTGGGACACTACCACTGAACCATAGGGAGTTTTGAGAAGATTTGTAGCTCAGTTGAGGTTGTGAATGTAAGTTTGCCCACTGAGCTGCAAGATAGGGTTAGGGTTAGGGTTACCCTAGTCAGGATTAGCATGGTGCTGGAAAAGCACAGCAGGTCAGGCAGTATCCGAGGAGCAGGAAAATCAACGTTTTGGGCAAAAGCCCTTTATCAGGTTACCCTAAGCATAACCCTAACCCTAACCCTATCGCAAACTTACATGCTGAACCATAGGATTCCAGTCAGAACCCATTGCTTTTGTAGTTTCTTATTTAACCCCCATCAGTAAATCACCCATATTTCCAACTGTTCAATTCCTGTGCAGAACCCATTAAGGCCAACGCAGTAGCACTAAGTGTGAAGGATAGAGGAAAGGGGAGGGGGTTAGATCAAAATGGAGCTGTGAGGGGAGACCAGGAACTCTGGATCCTGCAGTGCCCACCTCTCTCTAAAAGCTACAAGGCTATTGGTGGTTGGTGGGCATCATATGCTCCCTGTCCATGGACACCTGAGCAGGAATGTAGTGCTGGCAAAGCAACAGGCAGTCAGCGGAGAGATCCCACTGCCAGGGCCTGTGTAGAGCCAGCATGGCCAGGCCCAGGAGTAGACCCAGGAGGAAGTCCTCTGTTCCACCCCCACTCCTCCACACCAGGCACCCAAAGATCAGGTGCATGAAAAACCCATCCTTACTCCTTTTTTGTAAGAACCCAAAGCTCAAAGTTCAAAGGACACCCTGTATCCCCCATCACCTCTGCAGCTGTTCTATTTGACCCTTAAAGGGACCTGTCTTTCAAACGCTGACACACAGGAGTGGTCTCAAAAAGGCCAACTCCTGCTCCTCAACCCCTCTGTCCAGTTGTTTATGGGTAAGATGTTCCCACTAACAGGCTGAGAACAGGCCTAGCAGTACGAGATAGCCAGTCGTAAACCCAGGAACAACATCATCACTCAGAGAGTGGAGGGCATGTGGGACCACACACACAGAGTGCTGGGGTCGGAGGGATAGTATCAGTAAGGGAGAGACTGCATAGACACACGAGAAAGATGGGAGCAGGAGGTGATATTGATTGGGTGAGATGAGATGAAGCATGGTTAATGGAGACCAATACAAGGTCTCCATTAACACCATCACTGACCTGAGGGTATGAGTGGGGTTCTGAGAGCGGTACATTCTATCTAAGTCCACACAATTGGAAGTGATGGCCTAATAATACTATCATTCTTCATCCAGAGCCCCAGGAAATGTTCTGGGGACCTGGGTCCAAATCCCAACACAGCAGACGGTGGACTGTGAATTCAACAAAAAGATATCTAGAATTCGAAGTGTAATTATGACCATGAATCCACTGTTTTGGGTGAGAAAACACCATCTGGTTCACTCATGCCCTTTAGGGAAGGGAGCTGACATTCTGGCCTACATGTGACTCCAGACCCACAGCAATGGGGTTGACTCTTACCTGTCGTGTGGGTAAATCCGTGCTGGCCTGGCCTTTGATACCCTCATCCCAAGAATGAATTTAAACTCCAATCTCTTTGTCTAGTGGCCCATTCTCTCACCCTTGCCAACCTCAGCTAGCTTGGCTCTGTATTCAGATCCCTCAGGACAGTTCATGGAGAGGAATAATTTGGCTGCTTCATAGAGTCATAGAGATGTACAGCATGGAAACAGACCCTTTGGTCCAACCCGTCCATGCCGACCAGATATCCCAACCCAATCTAGTCCCACCTGCCAGCACCCGGCCTATATCCCTCAAAACCCTTCCTATTCACATACCCATTCCTTTTAAATGTTGTAATTGTACCAGCCTCCACCACATCCTCTGGCAGCTCATTCCATACCTCTTAGGTCCCTTTTATATCTTTCCCCTCTCACCATAAATCAATGCTCTCTAGTTCTGGACTCACCCACCCCAGGGGAAATATTGTCTATTTATCCTATCCATGCCCCTCATGATTTGATAAACCTCTATAAGGTCACCCCTCAGCCTCCAACGTTCCAGAGAAAACAGTCCCAGCCTGTTCAGCCTCTCCCTGTAGCTCAAATCCTCCAACCCTGGCAACATCCTTGTAAATCTTTTCTGAACCCTCTCAAGTTCCACAACATCCTTTCTATAGCGGGGAGATCAGAGTTGCACACAATATTCCAACAGTGGCCTAGTCAATGTCCTGTACAGCCGCAACATGACCTCCCAACCCCTGTACTCAATACTCTGACCAATAAAGGAAAGCATACCAAACGCCTTCTTCACTATCCTATCTACCTGCGACTCCACTTTCAAGGAGCTATGAATGTACACTACAAGGTCACTTTGTTCATCAACACTCCCCAGGACCTTACCATTAAGTGTATAAGTCTTGCTCGGATTTGCCTTTCCAAAATGCAGCACCTCACATTTATCTGAATTAAACTCCATCTGCCACTTCTCAGCTTTGTTGCTTTAAAGATGCTTTCAGAATGCAGGAACCAAGGCAGCTGCTTTTACTCAAAGTATAGTCTTACAGGAGACAGATGTGTCAATATAAATATGGCGCAAGGGGCAAAAAGCAAACACGTTGGGATTCTTATGTACATTGCTGGATTTTAATCTGTCTCCAGTGTTCCATTTTCTTGCAAGTGATGCTTAACAACCAGGAGATAAGGTAAATAAGCAATCAAAATGGAATCTTTTGTGGTAGGTCCAAGTGCAGTTCACTGGGGATTTATAATCAATATAAACCTTCAGCCTTTATCGAGACTGGTTTCTTCCCCATAATTGAATATTCTTCATTTTTTGTTGTGAGCATTTGAAAAAAACATAACACACAGACAGAGGCCATTCCACCCATCAATGCTGCCTCTCAGAAAGAGCTGCTCTCCCCCACACCAGCCCCCTAGCATTCTTTCCCCACTGGCCTCACAATTATAAATACAAATATTTATCCGATTATCATTTGCGAATTGCGAAGAGTCTGCTACTACACCTTATTAGGTCATGTGTTCCACATCACAACAACTTACTGGCTAAAAGAAATCTGTTTCTTTTCATCGTGTTTGTTTGCCAATAACCTTAACTCTGCGTTGTCCATGACGTGGAGATGTCAGTGTTGGACTGAGCTGGACAAAGTCACATGTCACACAACACCAGGTTATAGTCCAACAGGTTTATTTGAAATCACAAGCTTTTGGAGTGCCCCCCCCCCCCCCCTTCATCAGGTGAATCTCTGAAAGTTTGTGATTTCAAATAAATCTGTTGGCCTATAACCTGGTGTCATGTGATTTCTGATTCGGCGTTGTCTGGTTACCAACTTTCCTGTCAGTGGTAATATTCTCTCCTTATTTAGTCTATCAAAACCGTTTGAATGGGATTTGATCTGTTCTCTATCCTTTGTAATAACCATCCAGGATGAACATGTTGCTAGATGGGCTGTGGGTAATATCACTGTCATCTCATCGTCTGCCTCTTGGTTGTCAGGCTGAATGAGAGGCATTGAGGAGCGATTGCCATGGATCCTGTGCTCAAAGGCAAGCCAGATTACATCTTGTTACTCAGCGCGACAGAAGGTCGACAGCTACAGGGCTTACAGATTGAAAATGAAAGTGAAATCTTGTAGCACATCTCCCCAGAGCCTCCGCTGGGATGTTGGGTAATGAAGCAAAAGGAATGGAAAACAAGGACTAGCTGACCTTCCCTATCCCCACCCCCCGGCACCGTAGCATGGCTGCTGCTGAGATGTCATGAGAAGAAAGGCTGGGATAATCTAGACTGGCAGGTCAATGCTTTCATCTCCATGTTTCAGCTTTGCTGTCAGTTCAAACTGAAGGGAGGTCTCAGCAGCTCGGTTTAAAATACACATCCTCCAAACCCATCCCCCCCGCCCCCCCCCCCCCTCTGCTTCCACACCCGTCCCCCTCCTTCCCTGTGTATGGAGCAGCTTGGGATTTACTGTATTACAGGGCACATAATCCAATTCTAGCTGAACCCTCAGACACCAGCAGACATGGTGGCTGAATAACAGTCTCAGGCTGTCAAGATCGCAATTTCCCTTCCCACGTGGTTAAAGATGCCCTCCAACGCATCTCGTCCACATCCCGCACCTCCGCCCTCCATCCCCACCCCTCCAACCGTAACAAGGACAGAACGCCTCTGGTGCTCACGTTCCACCCTACCAACCTTCGCATAAACCAAATCATCCGCCGACATTTCCACCACCTTCAAACGGACCCCACCACCAGGAATATATTTCCCTCCCCACCCCTTTCCGCCTTCCGCAAAGACCGTTCCCTCTGTGACTACCTGATCAGGTCCACGCCCTCCAACAGCCCACCCTCCCGTCTTGGCACCGTCCCCTGCCACCGCAGGAATTGCAAAACCTGCGCCCACACCTCCTCCCTCACCTCCATTCAAGGCCCTAAAGGATCCTTCCACATCCAAAGTTTTACTTGCACATCCATTAATATCATTTATTGTATCCGTTGCTCCCGATACAGTCTCCTCTACATTGGGGAGACTGGGCGCCTCCTAGCAGCGCACTTTAGGGAACATCTCCGAGACACCCGCACCAATCAAACACACCGCCCCGTGGCTCAACATTTCAACTCCCCCTCCCACTCTACCGAGGACATGGAGGTCCTGGGCCTCCTTCACCGCCGCTCCCTCACCACCAGACGCCTGGAGGAAGAACGCCTCATCTTCTGCCTCGGAACACTTCAACCCCAGGGCATCAATGTGGACTTCAACAGCTTCCTCATTTCCCCTTCCCCCACCTCACCCTAGTTCCAAACTTCCAGCTCAGTAACTGTCTCCATGACTTGTCCGGACTTGTCCTACCTGCCTATCTCCTTTTCCACCTATCCACTCCACCCTCTCCTCCCTGACCTATCACCTCCATCCCCATGCCAACTCACCTATTGTACTCTATGCTACTTTCTCCCCACCCCCCTCTCAATTATCTCTCCACACTTCAGGCTCTCTCTGCCTTTATTCCTGATGAAGGGCTTTTGCCCGAAATGTCGATTTTCCTGCTCCTCGGATGCTGCCTGACCTGCTGTGCTTTTCCAGCACCACTCTGATCTAGACTCTGGTTTCCAGCATCTGCAGACCTCACTTTTGTCGAATAGTCTCAGGCTGTTTGCAGCAGAATATAGGAAGAGGCCATTCAGCCCCTCAGTCCTGAGCTGCATCATCAATCCATCCAGCCTCTGGGCTCTGCTACATTCAGACCCCTTACCCAATGTCTCAGGAGTGATGCTGGGATCTCCATCACACTTGCACCACACTCCACTCTGAGCACTGGGGCAGCCACTGAGGGAGTGGTGTATGGGAGGGGGGGATGGAGGGGGAGTGGTGTATGGGTGGGTGGAGATAGAGGGGGAGTGGTGTATGGGTGGGTGGAGATAGAGGGGGAGTGGTGTACGGGTGGGTGGGGATAGAGGGGGAGTGGTTTCTGGGTGGGGATGGATGGTGAGTGGTAGATGGAGTGGGTGGTGATGGAGGGGGAGTGGTGTATGGGTGGGTGGGGATGGAGGGGGAGTGGTTTATGGGGTGGGTGGGGATGGAAGGGGAGTGGTGTATGGGTGGGTGGGGATGGAGGGGGAGTGGTATATGGGTGGGTGGGGATGGAAGGGGAGTGGTATATGGGTGGGTGAGGTTGGAGGGGGAGTGGTGTATGGGTGGGTAAGGATGGAGGGGGAGTGGTGTGTGGGTGTGTGGGGATGGAGCAGCAGTGGTGTATGGGTGGGTGGGGATGGAGGGGGAGTGGTGTATGGGTGGGTGGGGATGGAGGGGGAGTGGTGGATGGGGGGTTGGTGATGGAGGGGCAGTGGTCTATGGATGGGTGGATTTGGAGGGGGCGTGGTGTATGGTTGGGTAGGGATGGAGGGGGAGTGGTGTATGTGTGGGTGGGGATGGAGGGGGAGTGGTGTATGGGGTGTTGGGGATGGAGGGGGAGTGGTGTATGGGTGGGTGGGGATGGAGGGGGAGTGGTGTATGTGTGGGTGGGGATGGAGGGGGAGTGGTGTATGTGTGGGTGGGGATGGAGGGGGAGTGGTGTATGGGTGAGTGGGGATGGAGGGGGAGTGGTGTATGGGTGAGTGGGGATGGAGGGGGAGTGGTGTATGGGTGAGTGGGGATGGAGGGGGAGTGGTGTATGGGTGGGTGGGGATGGAGGGGGAATGGTGTATGGGTGGGTGGGGATGGAGGGGGAGTGGTGGATGGGGGGTTGGTGATGGAGGGGCAGTGGTCTATGGATGGGTGGATTTGGAGGGGGCGTGGTGTATGGTTGGGTAGGGATGGAGGGGGAGTGGTGTATGTGTGGGTGGGGATGGAGGGGGAGTGGTGTATGTGTGGGTGGGGATGGAGGGGGAGTGGTGTATGGGTGAGTGGGGATGGAGGGGGAGTGGTGTATGTGTGGGTGCGGATGGAGGGGGAGTGGTGTGTGGGTGGGTGGGGATGGAGGGGGAGTGGTGTATGTGTGGGGGTGATGGCGGGGGAGTGGTGTGTGGGTGGGTGGGGATAGAGGGGGAGTGGTGTGTGGGTGGGTGGGGATGGAGGGGGAGTGGTGTGTGGGTGGGTGGGGATGGAGGGGGAGTGGTGTATGTGTGGGTGGGGATGGAGGGGGAGTGGTGTATGGGTGAGTGGGGATGGAGGGGGAGTGGTATATGGGTGGGTGGGGATGGAAGGGGAGTGGTATATGGGTGGGTGAGGTTGGAGGGGGAGTGGTGTATGGGTGGGTAAGGATGGAGGGGGAGTGGTGTGTGGGTGGGTGGGGATGGAGGGGGAGTGGTGTGTGGGTGGGTGGGGATGGAGGGGGAGTGGTGGATGGGGGGTTGGTGATGGAGGGGCAGTGGTCTATGGATGGGTGGATTTGGAGGGGGCGTGGTTGGGTAGGGATGGAGGGGGAGTGGTGTATGGGTGGGGGTGATAGAGGGGGAGTGGTGTATGGGTGGGTGGGGATGGAGGGGGAGTGGTGTATGGGTGGGTGGGGATGGAGGGGGAGTGGTATATGTGTGGGTGGGGATGGAGGGGGAGTGGTATATGGGTGGGTGGGGATAGCGGGGGAGTGGTGTATGGGGGGTGGAGATGGAGGGGGAATGGTGTATGGGTGGGTGGGGATAGCGGGGGAGTGGTATATGGGGTGTGGTGATGGGGGGGTGGTGTATGGGGTGGTGGGGATGGAGGGGGAGTGGTTTATGGGTGGGTGGGGATGGAGGGGAGGTGGTGCAAAAGGGACAATGAATGGGGGAGTGGGGAATGGGGGATGTGTCACATTAAGGGTGGTATCAGACCCATGTTGTGGGTGCCAATAGATAATAAAGTGCCTCTCCCTATCCTCCTGTTCTGAAGAAAGTGGAGCAAATAGAAAAAGTATGAGTCCTGGCTCTATTCCACCCATAAACTGAAATACAACAAAACTCTCTCACAGAAAGATTGAAATAGAGCCAAAATTACATAATGAATTTACATTCATAAATTGATAGGACTTGATCATCACTGACTGGGCCCAGCATTTATTACCGTCCCTAGTTGCCCCTTGAGAAGGTGGGGGGTGAGCTGCCTTGTTGAGCCGCTGCAGTCCACATGCTGTGGGTAGACCCAGAACGCCCTTAGACCAGGATTCTGACCCAGCGACACTGAAGGAACGGCGATATATTTCCAAGTCAGGATGGTGAGGGGCTCGAAGGGGAACTTGCAGTGGGTGGTGTTCCCATGTATCTGCTGCCCTTGTCCCTGAATTGTCGAGGTTGTGAGCTGGAATGGTGCTGTCTAAGGACCCTTGATGAATTTCTGCAGGGCATCTTGTAGATGGTACACACTGGTGCTACTGAGTGTCGGTGGTGGAGGGAGTGGATGCTTGTGGATGTGGTCAATAAGTGTGGTACTAGAAATGTACAGCAGGTCAGACAGCAGCCGAAAAGCAGCAGAGTCAACGTTTCGAGCATAAGCTCTTCATCAGGAATGTGATGAAGGGCTTATGCTCGAAATATCGACTCTCCTGCTCCTCAGCTGCTGCCTGACCTGCTGTGCTTTTCCAACACCACACTGTTTGACTGTCATTCTGACTATCCAATGCTGTCCTACCTACAAGGCCAGTACATCCTTCCTCAGGGACAATATTCAGAAATGTGGGATGTTCAATTCTTCCGTTATCTTGATCCACTCAGCAGGCATCACTTCCACTGTCCTGAGGCAGAAGATCCCACTTCCCAGGAAAACTCTGGATTTTGCAGGTTGTATCACAGCATTGAACTGTATGCCCTTAGGCAAGACAAGGACTATTTCCCTCTTCAGCACAGCAGGATAGGACAGGGAGAAAGTGAGAGGTGGCAGAGATATTCAGGTGATGTTCCCACGCAAGATTAGAGAACAAAATAAAGTGTAAAAGAGAAACACACACAGACACACCCAGACACACACACAGACACTCACACACACAGACACATGCACACAGACACACATACACACACAGACACACCCAGACACACACACAGACACTCACACACACAGACACATGCACACAGACACACATACACACACAGACACACCCAGACACACACACAGACACTCACACACACAGACACACACACACAGACACACACACACAGACAAACACACACAGACAAACACACACACAGACACACACAGACACAGACACACACAGACACACACACACAGACTCGGACATTCTCTCTCATACACACACACACACACAGACACAAGCACACGCACACAGGCACACACATACACACACAGAGACACACACATCCCCACATGCACACACATACACACAGACACACACAGAGACACACACACGCACACAAACACAAGCGCGCACACACACACACACACATAGACACAAGTGCTCACATGCACACACACACACACAAAGACACACACACAGACAGACACAAACACCCACACACACAGACACGCACACACAGACACACACACACACACACACACAGACAGACACACACAGACACACACAGACACAAGCGCACACATTCATAGACACAAGTGCACACACATAGATACACACGCACACAGACTCACACATTCTCTCTCACACACACAGACACAGGTGCACACACACACAGACACACACACACGTTTTCCATGGAGGGTATTAGCTACAGGAGAGATTGGACAAACTTGATATTGTGTTCACTTGAACGTTGAAGGATGAGACCGTGCCTGACAGAAGTTTACAGAATGATGAGAAGCATGGATAAAATGGACAGTCGGTGTGTTTTCCCCCAGGATCGAAATGGCACTTATGAGGGGACATAGGTTTAAGATAAAAGGAGGAGAGTTTAAAGAAGATATGAGAGGCAGGTTTTTTACACAGAGTGTGCTAAGTGCCTGGAATGTGCTGCCCAGAGGAGGTGGTGGGAGCAGATACAATAGCAATGTTTAAGAGGCATCATGACAGATACATGAAAGGGCAGCAACTAGAGGGATATGGACCACTTAGAGGCAAAAGATGTTTCGTTTAGAAAAGCACCATATGACAGCACAGTTTTGGTGGGCCGAAGGGTCTGTTCCTGTGTTGTACTATACTTTGTTCTTTGTAAATGCAGGCAATCCCAAGATTGTGAATGGGTTCTGTTGGGGACTCTGTCCAAAAGCTGATTTGTACACAAATCAGAACACAATGCAGAACAATGGTAAGCAGATTTTTGTAAGCGCAAGAAATATTCATATGTCAGATCTTTACAATACACCCATGTGTGAGATCGCACTCGTACGCCCAAGCAGTCATAAATCAGATATTTGTACATCAGTCCATATACATGGACTTCAGTAAGGCATTTGATAAGGTTCCCCATGGTAGACTAATGGAGAAAGTGAAGTCACATGGTGTGCAGGGTGTTCTAGCTAGGTGGATAAAGAACTGGTTGAGCAACAGGAGACAGAGAGTAGTAGTTGAAGGGAGTTTCTCAAAATGGAGAAAGGTGACCAGTGGTGTTCCAGAGGGGTCAGTGTTGGCACCACTGTTGTTTGTAATATACATAAATGATCTGGAAAAAGGCACTGATGGTATGATCAGCAAGTTTGCAGATGACACGAAGATTGATGGAGTAGCAGAAAGCATAAGGGACTGTCAGAGAATACAGGAGGATATAGATAGACTGGAGAGTTGGGCAGAAAAGTGGCAGATGGCTTTCAATCCAGACAAATGTGAGATGATGCATTTAGGTAAGTCTAATTCTAGAGCGAATTATACAATGAATGGAAGAGCCTTGGGAAAGGTTGATGGGCAGAGAGATCTGGGAGTGCAGGTCCATTGTACCCTGAAGGTTGCTGCACAGGTGGATAGAGTGGTCAAGAAAACATATAGTATGCTTGCCTTCATTGGACGGGGTATTGAGTATCAGAGCTGGCAGGTCATGTTAAAATTGTACAAGACATTGGTTCGGCCGCATTTAGAATACTGTGTACAGTTCTGGTCACCACATTACCAAAAGGATGTAGACGCTTTGGAGAGGGTGAAGAGAAGGTTTATGAGGATGTTGCCTGGTATGGAAGGTGCTCGCTATGAAGAGATGTTGAGTAGGTTAGGTTTATTTTCACGAGAAAAAAAGAGATTGAGGGGGGACCTGATTGAAGTTTACAAAATCATGAAGGGTACAGACAGGGTGGATAGAGACAAGCTTTTTCCCAGGGTGAGGGATTCAATAACAAGAGGTCATGCTTTCAAGGTGAGAGGTGGAAGGTTTAAGGGGGATACATGCGGCAAGTACTTCACACAGAGGGTGGTGGGCGTTTGGAACACATTACCAGCAGAGGTGGTAGAGGCAGGCACGGTAGATTCATTTAAGATGCGTCTGGACAGATGCATGAGTCGGTGGGGAGCAGAGGGATACAGATGCTTAGGAATTGACCGACAGGTTTAGACAGTAGATTTGGATCGGCTCAGGCTTGGAGGGCCGAAGGGCCTGTTCCTGGGCTGTAAACTTTCTTTGTTCTTTGTATCAAGGATCCTCCCTGTACTGTATTCTCAGTGGACATGGACAGGGTATGGGGAGAGGAAAGAGCATACATTTAACCAGATGATGTAAAGAGCAATGTCCTGAAGACAGAGTAAGTCAGAAATGGAGAGAGAGAGAGAGATAGATTGAGAGAGCTGGAGACAGGGAGTTAGAGAGCCAGGAGCAGTTAGAGACCGAGAGAGAGAGAGAGAGACAGTGCAATCACTAAGTGATGTATGCTGGGGAGAGGCAATAAGCCTTATCTTGTAACTACACAGCTCAGAATATTTTCAGAGACAATTTATCGGGATATTAACTAATAATTCAAACAAAGACATCAGATCAGGAAGTAAGCCTCACTGAGACAAAAGCTGATGTTATTAATTCTGACAGCTCAGTGATAGAATTACTCTCCCCTTCTCTTCCAATCATGACAGTGCACCTTCCAATGCTGGCATTAGAAAACAAGTCAATTTCCAGCAACACGTTATATTTGATTCTTCAGTTACTGAAAGAATAGGTACCGAGTGTGTCTTAAATCACCTTCCAATGGGGTTAGCTGTCAATCATAACTAACTAGGTAAATAAATTATCAGTATGTGTTAGATTGCAGCTGTGGATAGACAGAACTCCGTAATTTCAGCAAAGAAATGTAAATCAGGATGGATATTTGCCAGGGAAATGTACAAAACCAAACTCAACAAGGTTTTCACAAAGGGACTGAAAGTGCGAAGGAAGGAGAGTGGAAAATTTGTGAACCTCTGGAGGTACAAATAGACAGCGGGAAACTCATTAAATTCCTCGTTAAAATGGAATGTGGAATTTATTACCACAAAGGGAATGTTTGAGCTGAATAGAGGAAAAGTAAGTGGATTTAAGAGGAAGCTGGATAAGTACACACGGGAGAAAAAGGACTTTTCATTTCTGTAGCCTCTTTCACTTCCGAATATCACTAAATACTTTCTAACCAATGATATACTCTTGCAAGTGTCAGTGGCTGATATTATGTAGGAAACACAGTAGGCAATTTTTACACAGTAAGATCCCACACACAGCACCGTGATAATGATGGTGGGATGCCCTGTGATCTGTGCTGTTAATCGAGAGACAAATATTAATCAGATATCAGTGAAAATCCCTGTTACCACATCTTCTGCTATTAGACACTACCCATTATTAGTCACTAACAGTCTCTGTTCACAACTATTCATCCTCCCAGCCAGATCGTTATCAACTCCATTTTCTGTCCAACTGTTTTTCTCTCTCTTTGTGCTGTATTCTTACCTATCGTTTCTCCTCACTCCCTCTCCACACCCTATTTTCTGCATATAAACTAATATTTTCCTAGCTACAGTCAGTTCTGAGGAAGGGTCACCAGACCCAAAATGTTAACTTTAGCTTTCTCTCCATAGATGCTTCCAAGCAACTTCTGTTCTTCTATACTTTAATCAGGGAAAATCCCTTTCTTTTCTTCAAAGTAGTGACATGGGATTTTTTTACAGGGAGGTGAGAGCCTCGTTTTAAGGACAGGATGTGTCATTGGATATTCTTTAGTCTGGTATAGAGTCATAAGGTCATGCAGCACAGAAACAGATCCTTTGGTCCATCCCAACCATAATCCCAAACTGAACTAGTCCCACCTGGCTGTGCTTGGTCCATATCCCTCCAAACATATCTAATTATAAAGTCATAGAGATGTACAGCTTGGAAACAGACCCTTCGGTCCAACCCGTCCATGCTGACCAGATATCTCAACCCAATCTCCTCCCACCTGCCAGCACCCAGCCCATATCCCTCCAAACCTTTCTATTCATATACCCATCCAAATGCCTCTTAAACGCTGTAATTATACCAACCTCCACCACTTCCTCTGATAGCTCATTCCATACACGTCCCACCCTCTGTGTTAAAAAGTTACCCCTTAGGTCTCTTCTATATCTTTCCCCTCTCACCCTAAACCTATGCCCTCTAGTTCTGGACTCCCCAACCCCAGGGAAAAGACCTTGTCTATTCACCCTATCCATGCCCCCCATGATTTTATAAACCTCTATAAGGTCACCCCTCAGCCTCCAATGCTCCAGGGAAAACAGCCCCAGCCTGTTCATGCACTTATCTCAATGTTTTTATAAATATTGTGACTGTACATGCATCCATCACTTCCAGAGGGTAAACTGGGCCCATCAGGCTGGCATCTGGAGGTGATGTAAAAGTGAGACCTTCTCTTCCCCCAGGACCAGCAGTAGATGACACAGCACCAGGCCATGTCCAATGTGCTCCAAGGTTATCACCAGGGGTCAGTGCACTCTCGTCCATCTGCTGTAGGAGAAACACCAATGACATGGGGCCCTCTGTGTCACTGACTGACTAGCCCTGGGCCCTCCCCCCCCCCCCACCCCCCCACCCCATTTGTACTAATAACAACTGTGCCACCCACCTTCATCTCCTTTAATACCTGCCCCCCCCCCCCCGCCGCCCATCCTCATAGAGTCATGCAGCACAGAGAAAGCCCCTTCAGTCCATTGAGTCTGTGCCAGTCAAAAACAACCACCTCACTGTTCTAATCCCATTTCCCAGCACTTGGCCCGTCGTCTTGTCTGACTTGGCATCACACGTGCACATCAAAATACTTCACCAATGTGAGGGTTTCTGACCTTGCCGCCCTTTACAGACAGTGAGTGCGTCTCTCTTGTTCCAGGAGGGCAGCAGCCCCCACTGGGTCAGAAAGGGTCGAGCCGGTTGGTGAACTGTCATATATCCAGCTCCTGACCCTCCCCGCACCTCCCCCTTATGTGGAGAGCATCCAGACTCTGACCACTCCAAACGGCTGCCTGGTCATGTCCAAGTCCCTGGACTGGGAGCAGAGGCTGCATTTGACTGTCTGCCAGGAGCCCCTGACCAGAGGCGATCTCCCTTGTTGTGTGGACAGTGGACAACCATCGTCACAATTGGCCTGACTTTGTGTCTGCCCTGATGTGAGTCTGGTGTCTCAGACTGAGAGGACACGGCAAGGAAGGGATATTGTTAGCATTGGGGGCAGGCTCAGGGTGAGTGAACACTCTGACAGTGAGAGGAGAGCCCGGAGATACAGCCTGGGGCAGTCCCTGAGCTGGGGCTGAGTCCCTGAGCACACAGTGGCCTTACTGCAGCGTGACATTGAGAGTTACCGGGGCAACCCCAAGGGCAGCATTGAAGGGCAGAGTGATCTGTAAGTGGATCGGAGATGGACCATGCAGGTTCCTCGAGACTGGCATATGTCGAATGCCAATGTCCATGGACACAGGGTGAGTGTGTCTGGTGCCAATGGAGTGTGCCCTGAGATGTTGTTGCCCAGTGCCCAGCAGAGAGATCCTTTTAAGCAGGCGATGAGATGAATCCACCAGGTACCCGCTCTGTCTTCCACGTAGCGATTTCTTCATGCTGTGGGACATCTGGTAAAATGGAAGACTGCAGGATAATGAGGTAGTAAGGCCATTATCAAAGCGTGTAATAACAAAGAATCCCCTTAACTGGCAACTTTAGTACTGCACAGTGGGCAACCTATCATCTCAGCAAGATCATGTCAGATGGAGCTGCCGGGGTCAAAATGGGACTTGGTGACAGGAGTTAGGGAGAGGAACTCAGAGCTAATCAGTTTGGTACATTCAAAGCTTTTGTTTGTGAGAAATGGCGAAGTCACTGCAATGACGACTGACTCTCCATCTGGACAATCCCCCCCCCCCCTCCACCTACCTACCCACCCACCCCGGCAACAACAAGAACTACAAATGAAGAAAGCAATTCACCATTACAGCCAAACTGTGTGCACTTTCGAAAGTGTCAGGATTGTTGTCTGTTAATGTCATTGCTGCAGACTCCAGAGAAAACTGCTCAGCAATGACTCGGAAAATGTACAGCAAAGTCATTGGGAAACAAATTCATAAAAACCATCACAAGGTTAAACATTTCACACATGGAGGAGACAGTGAGGACTGCAGCTTCTGGAGATCAGAGCCGACAGTGTGGTGCTGGAAAAGCACAGCAGGTCAGGCAGCATCCGAGGAGCAGGAAAATCGACGTTTCGGGCAGGGGTCCTTCATCAGGAATGAGACTGGGAGCCTCCGGGTGGAGAGATAAATGGGAGGAGGGTTGGGGCTGGGGAGAAGGTAGCTGAGAGTGCAATAGGTGAATGGAGGTGGGGGTAAAGGTGATAGGTCAGAGGGGAGGGTGGAGTGAGTAGGTGGAAAGGAAGATAGGCAGGTAGGACAGGTCATGGGGACGATGCAGAGCTGGAAGTTTGGAACCGGGGTGAGGTGGGGGAAGGGGAAATGAGGAAACTGTTGAAGTCCACATTGATGCCCTGGGCTTGAAGTGTTCCGAGGCGGAAGATGAGGCGTTCTTCCTCCAGGCGTCTGGTGGTGAGGGAGCGGCGGTGAAGGAGGCCCAGGACCTCCATGTCCTCGGCAGAATGGGAGGGGGAGTTGAAAAGTTGGGCCACAGGCACAGGGCAGAGGGGTTGATTGGTGCGGGTGTCCTGGAGATGTTGGCGTCCAGTCTCCCCAATGTAGAGGAGACCACATCGGGAGCAACGGATACAATAAATGATATTAGTGGATTTGCAGGTAAAACTTTGATGGATGTGGAAGACTCCTTTAGGGCCTTGAATAGAGATGAGGGAGGAGGTGTGGGTGCAGGTTTTGCAATTTCTGCGGTGGCAGGGGAAGGTGCCAGGACGGGAGGGTGGGTTGTAGGGGGGGCATGGACCTGACCAGGTAGTCACGGAGGGAACGGTCTTTGCGGAAGGCGGAAAGGGGTGGGGAGGGAAATATATCCCTGGTGGTGGGGTCCATTTGGAGGTGGCGGAAATGTTGTCGGATGATATGGTTTATGCGAAGGTTGGGTGGAAGGTCACATACATCGAGTTATAGAGACATACAGCATGGAAACAGACCCTTCATTCCAACTCATTCATGTCGACTAGTTATCCTAACCTAATCTAGTCCCATTTGCCAGTACTTGGCCCATATCCCTCTAAACCCTTTCTATTCACATACCCATCCAGATGCCAGTTAAATGTTGCAATTGTACCCAGCTCCACCACTTCCTCATCCCACACACACACCATCCTCTGTGTGAAAAAGTTGCCCCTTAGATCTCTTTTATATCTTTCCCGCTCTCACAGTAAACCTATGCCCTCTAGTTCAGGACTCTCCCACCTCAGGGAAAAGACCTTGGCGATTTACCCTATCCATGCCCCCTCATGATGTTATAAACATCTGTATGATTTGGAACAATGCTGCTTCAGAAACTGTCCAGTTGGAAACACAGGATTATGGGAACAGGAATAGACCATTCAGCTCCTTAAGCATGTTCTACCATTCAATTCCGGTCTGTGGCCTTACTCAATAAGCCTGTCCCTTATCCTTATCCCTTTGCTGAACAACAACGATCCATCTCAGGATTTAAAATTGAACACTGATTTTGATGAATGCTTTTCTACACAAACGTTATGTTTGCTGATATTATGTTTTGCGCCTGGTCAGACTGTGTCTCTCGACAGAATAAATCACCACAAGGACAGGGTCTGTATTTCTGTACCATAATCCGCCACAAGGACAGGGTCTGCATTTCTGCACCATAATCACCACAAGGACAGGGTCTGTATGTCTGTACCATAATCCACCACAAGGACAGGGTCTGTATTTCTGCACCATAATCACCACAAGGACAGGGTCTGTATTTCTGCACCATAATCACCACAAGGACAGGGTCTGTATGTCTGTACCATAATCCACCACAAGGACAGGGTCTGTATTTCTGCACCATAATCACCACAAGGACAGGGTCTGTATGTCTGTACCATAATCCACCACAAGGACAGGGTCTGTATTTCTGCACCATAATCACCACAAGGACAGGGTCTGTATTTCTGCACCATAATCACCACAAGGACAGGGTCTGTATTTCTGTACCATAATCCGCCACAAGGACAGGGTCTGTATTTCTGTACCATAATCACCACAAGGACAGGGACTGTATTTCTGTACCATAATCACCACAAGGACAGGGTCTGTATTTCTGTACCATAATCTACGACAAGGAGAGGGTCTGTATTTTTGTACCATAATCTACGACAAGGACAGGGTCTGTATTTTTGTACCATAATCACCACAAGGACAGGGTCTGTATTTCTGTACCATAATCCACCACAAGGACAGGGTCTGTATTTCTGTACCATAATCCACCACAAGGAGAGGGTCTGTATTTTTGTACCATAATCTACGACAAGGACAGGGTCTGTATTTTTGTACCATAATCATCACAAGGACAGGGTCTGTATTTCTGTACCATAATCACCACAAGGAGAGGGTCTGTATTTCTGTACCATAATCACGCGACGTCCCAAAGTCCCTGAAAAGTGATGAAGTACCTTCAAAGTCCATCAACGTCAGAAATATTGCAATGTTCAATTTGTGCACAAAACGATCCCACAAATGTCAATATATTAAATGGCCAAGCAATCTGCGTCTTGCCTATTTTTGACAAAAAGATTTGAGCTGTTAAGGCTAGAAACAGGAAGTTCTGGTGAAACTCAGCATGGAGTCTGTGGGAGGGAGAGGCAGAGGTAACTCACCGAGCCCAAAGACTTTTCACTGGAGCACCCGAGTTCTGGAGAAGGGTAATTTTGGATTCAAAACCAGCGATGGAACCCTACCGTCTGGTTCCTGATTGATTTACAGTGAGGGATTATTAGCTGAAGAGTAAATCATGGTAGGTTTTGTAGTTGTTTCATCCCAGGGTAAAATCAGATAGATAGATCATCACTGAGCCAGAAGGGCTCTTATTTAAATAACCTTAAGAGCAATGTTTTCTGTTTTTTTAAAAAAATCAGCAGTCTTTTAATCACATAAATTGGATCTATAATTGAACCTCAGATCTGTAATGATCATCCATCTGTTTAACAGCCCCAGGGATGTTTATTAAATCGTGAGCAGACAATGAGATTAAATAACCTAAATGCTGTGTTCTCAAGCAGTTTAAAATGCAAAGCTAGTCAGATATTGCATTCCTATAGATTAAAAGAGGAAAGCAATTTCCTACCTTAATACAAAGATGATAATTGCTCTTATTTCTAATTTATTTTCACTTTCAAGACCAGGGGTTTCCATCTAAGTTGATTAGTGGAGCTAGATGGACTCTAACCCTTAGTTGAGGGGCTGTGGGCTGTGGGAGTTAGGGTTGCACTCTCCCTGTCCAGCCAGGGAGCAGATGGTGGGAGAATTCCTGGCTTTCCACGCTATCTACAGGGAAAACTGGCTCATGGGATGTTATTTTTATACTGGGAGTGGGCTGAGGTTGTATGTTTTAGTGGCAAATGTGAGGACTGCAGATGCTGGAAACCACAGTCTAGATCAGAGTGGTGCTGGAAAAGCACAGCAGATCAGGCAGCGTCCGAGAAGCAGGAAAATCGACGTTTCAGTCAAAAGCTCTGTTTTAGTGGGGCTACCACCCCCAAGAAGGAATTCCAAGGCAGCCATGGAGGGGGATCCTGTGACTGGTGGTGAGCCGGGCTCTTCAGATATCCTACCTCAGGCCTAGTTACAGCAAAAAACATTAAGGCCCTATATCTCTCATCATCCACACCCCGACAATCTCCATTCCTTATTTATCCCACTTGGTGTCCCCCACCTCATCCCATATAGAGTCATAGAGATGTACAGCATGGAAACAGACCCTTCGGTCCAACTTGTCCATTCTGACCAGATATCCTACATTAATTTCTTCCCATTCACCAGCACCCGGCCCATTTGCCTCTAAACCCTTCTTATTCATATTCCTATCCAGGTGCCTTTTAAATGTTGTAATTGTACCAGCCTCCACCACTTCCTCTGGCAGCTCATTCCATACACGTACCACGCTCTGCGCGAAAAAGTTGCCCTTTAGGTCCCGTTTATATCTTTCCCCTCTCACCCTCAACCAAATGCCCTCTAGTTCTGAACTCCCCCACCCCAGGGAAAAGATTTTGTCTATTTATCCTATCCATGCCCCTCATGATTTTGTAAACCTCTATAAGGTCACCCCTCAGCCTCTGATGCTCCAGGGAAAACAGCCCCAGCCTGTTCAGCCTCTCTCTATATCTCAAACCCTCTAATGTCCTATATGTCTGTCATATACAGCTATAGCCCTTCACCTAGCAACCCTCCACTGCCCCTCACACCCTCCATGCCCATTCACCTACTCTACGCTCTGTACAAAGCCATTGAAAACAATGATGTTAATAGGATGTGTTTAAAAAAAACAGCCATTCATTCAACAAAAATGCTTCCATTACATTATCCTAGACGTGCCAATTATCTCCATCATGTAATGCACTGATAGCAGAAACTGAAACTAATTGAAACCTCTTTGTCAGATTAAATATACATCATGATGTTGGCAGAGTGGAGCAGAGAGCCAGGGCTATACACCAGGCAATGTTGGCACTGGGGGCAGCCATCTGATGGATATCTGGGCTTTCACCTTCTATAACTCAGTGTCAAATCTTGAATTTTGTGAAGGTCCTTGGGAACATTTTACAGTATGAACTGTGTTATACTGATCCAGATTGTTGTAATTCTATTAATCTACACCAAACTGAGGTAGATCTCATCACTGGCAGTCCCTTGCAAATGAGGATGACTCTCTCCCACTCTCAGGGTGAGTCTGTATGTGGCTGTACAGACTGACGGGGCTATCAAAGACTCTGTTACACTGGGGCAGGGGGTTATGGGAAGGGGGTGGGTGGGGTGTTGGTGTGACAATGCACTCCTTTCCCTGGTTTCCCCCGGCTTCTACTTTTCCCAACAGGAAGTCTCAAGGTGCTCAATGCTTCTCCAGACACTCCTCCTCCATTTTGGACGGTCTTGGGCCAGTGATTCCCAGGGGATTGTGGGAATGCTACTTTTTTTTTATGAATGCTACACTGAAGCACTTCCACTGTCCCACTTGAGACTCACCTGCTGTTTCTGACCTAGGAGGAGAGTGCCTGCTTGGGGAGTCCTGTATCAGTCACGGGGACGATGTGCCCAGCCCATCGCAGCCGGTTATGGTGGAGGAAGGGGGGGTGGGTGCCTCAATGCTGGGGTTGTTGCCCTGGAAGTGTTGGGACGGTCAGAGGCACGACATATGGGGTTTGCAATCAGCTTATAAACCCAGATTGAAGGTATTCAGGTTGCCCCAGGATCCTTCAATTGTTCAGTGTTTGATTATAGGTGTCTGGTGTGGTTAGTTAGAAAACAAGAGACTAGGGTGTCGATGAGCAGCTGTAGGCATGAGAGCAGATATATTAAAGCATTGAATAATTTGCTGTGTTAAAAAACCAGGAATATGTCATCTCTCCACATCTGCAAGGCATGAAACACAGCAGTACCTTCAGGAGGTCATCCAATGGACTGACCTCATGGTTATCTTGATTGTATTTTTATCAAAAGGCAGAAGGAGTTTTGGTTTATCATCTTTCTCAAAAGACAGTATTGGTAACAGTGCTGTCCTCCCTCCATACTGTCCTGAAGGGTCAGCTGAGAGTTTAGTCCTCAGGTGGAACATTAAAGGTTCAGGACATTTTTTTTGCTCATTAATTCATGGGATAAGGGCAGCACTGGCTAGGCCAGCATTTATTGCCCATCCCTAATTGCCCAGAGGGCAATTAAGGGTCAACCACATTGCTGTGGGTCTGGAGTCACATGTAGGCCAGACCAGGTAAGGATGGCAGATTTCCTTCCCTAAAGGATATTAGTGAATCTGACGGGTTTCTCCTTGACAATTGTCAATGATCATCATAAGACTCTTAATTCTGAGGTCACACCGATGTCGGGTTACAGTCCAACAGGTTTATTTGCAATCACAAGCTTTCAGAGCACTGTCCCTTCATCAGGTGAATTTCTGAAAGCTTGTCATTTCACATAAACCCGTTGGACTATAACCTGGTGTCGTGTGACTTCTGACTTTGTCCACCCCAGTCCAACATCGGCACCTCCACATCACTCTTAACTCAAAGTTATTATTCAATTCAAACTCTTACGACCTGTCACGGCAAGGTTCTCAGAACTTTCCCTGCGTCTCAGGACTCATCGTCTAGTAATGATACCAACAAGGTCACCAGCGTCCGTTAGTGTCAACTAAACATCTGGAGGAATGGCTGATTAATTCACTTAGCAAAAGTGAGGACTGCAGATGCTGGAGATCAGAGTCAAGAGTGTGGTGCTGGAAAAGCACAGCAGGTCAGGCAGCATCCGAGGAGCAGGAGAATCGACGTCTCGGGCAAAAACCCTTCATCAGGAATGGGTGATTAACTTTCTCCCAAACAGCATCTCACCATCAACCACTGCATTACTTTGCAGAACGGACTGAGATTAATTGCCCAGGAAGTTAGAGCTGGTATTTAACAGCATAAGGGCTGTTAATCAATGTGATTATTGTTGGCAGTCAACCTCTGTCATACAGAAGGGGCACAATTCTAAACTATCCAATATCATAGAGTCCCTACACTGTGGAGGCAGGCCATTCAACCCACCAAGTCCACACCAACCCTCTGAACAGCATTCCACCCAGACCCACCCCATTTCTGTCACCCTGCGTTGTCCATGGCTAATTCGCCAAGCCCCAGGGTACTATGGGTAACCTAGCATGGTCGATTCACCTAACCTGTACACGTTTGGATTCTGGGAGGAAACCCGCACGGACAGAGGAGGATCACACAGCCAGTCGCCTGAGGCTGGGATTGAACCCAGGTTCCTGGCGTTGTGAGGCAGCAGTGCTAAAACACTGAGCCACCGTGCACCATTCCAGCACGTAGCAGACATTTTATTTAGAGGTCCAGAAAATGTGACACATACTTTCTTGTCTGTGTTTCTTTCTTCTCTCTCTTCCTTAACCCAGTCTTTTCTCTCTTCTCTATTACTCTCTCCGGTTTCCAGTTGAATGGTGATCCACTTGAGACATTACGACAACTCTTAAGAAATTTGGATGGATGGATATTTAACAAGTGTTCCCTTCGGCTAAAGAATCAACAGCATGAGGTCAGCAGCCTCAGGGTAAAGGTGTCATCCATGTCGATCGGGGAGGAGGAGCTTTCACTGCGAGAGGTTATAATCCCCGTGGCCTGTGAGGACTCAGTGTGGAAAACCCCATGAAACACATTCAGATTGAGGTGATGCCAGGAGTCTGTGTCTGCCCAGGAAAGGGCTGTGGGTTCTCAGGATGGTAGAGCAGCTTGGTAGCTCAGTGGTTAGCACTGCTGTCTCACAGCACCAGGGACCCAGGTTCAATTCCCGGGAGACTGTCTGTGTGGAGTTTGTACGTTCTCCCCGTGTCTGGGTGGGTTTCCTCCCAACAGTCCAAAGCTGTGCAGGTCAGGGTGGACTGGCCATGCTACGTTGTTCAGGGATGTGCAGGCTAGGCGGGTGAGACATGAGGAGATGCAGAAACAGAAGTTGGTGGAAAAACCGGATCTGAGAAGAGAAATCCAAGTTAACGCTTTGTGTCCAGAGACCCTCCCTCAGAACGGGAAATGCAGGGGTAGGGGAGGGGCATGAGTCTGGCTGGGAGCTCAGTGGGGGCTGAATGGCCAGCTCCTACGCTGTAGAGAGTCTGAAAGCTGTGGTGACAGGTCGGGACAGCGGGTTGGAAGCTGAGGGATTTCTGGAACCTATTTCTCATGTTCATCAGGACCATGTTAACCAGCAAGTATTTTCCTGATCCGATATGATGAATTCAGGATGAGCGAGATGAAATCCACAGCAAAAAACACAAGACAGATTGGGGATTATTGTAAGGAGATTATGGGATAAGTGACTGAGGGCTGTGCAAATAATCAGGGAATGGGGCAGAATGGACATTGGACTCCACCAGCTGCTGGTGAGGGATTCTCAATGTAATGGGTTTACTTCGACCTCGTGTTAATTACTCAGTTACAAAACGGTCCATGGAAACCAGTGTTTATTTGCTAGTTGGATTTACTCCACTGCTGTTGTTAACACCCAATGGCTGAGTGGTTTCACAGGCGGCTGGGGAACCATCTCCTTCATTTCAGCCTCAAACCAGTGACAATCTTTGCAAATCTTCTCTCGGTGATGGAGATGAGCATGATGTTGGGACCCCCCCCCCCTGACTTACCGTCAGTCAGAGAGGATGGGAGGTCACAGCAGAAATCAAACATCGAAGCATATGGCATTGTGCCTGACTGTCTCTCTCTCTCTCACAGCTGAGGGGGAGAAAGCTGTGAAAACGTTTCTGAGATGTTGGCAGTTTTTGATCACTCCTTTACTACAGGATCTGCTTTTGCCTGCAGGATGTGAGACTGGGTAACTCCCTGCTCACATCCTATCCCCCACGGCACTCATTCGAAAACACAATGAGCTACAGATTCCTACAGCACCCGTCCCAATCTCACAGTATCTGAAAGAGCTTTATCCAGCGGGGAGCACTTCATTTTTAAACTGTGCTCATTGATGGGGAAGCCCAAGCAATTGTCTACAGCAGGATCCCACACATCGATTAGATTAGCTTCCCGACAATGGGGAAGCAGGCCATTCGGCCCATCAAGTCCACACACCAATCCTCTAAAGAGTAGCCCACCCAGACCCATTCCCTTACATTTTACTCCAACTTATGCCCCAGCACAGCCAATCCACCTTAACCTGCGCATCTTTGGATTGTGGGAGGAAACCTATGCAGACATGGGGAGATGGGCAAATTCCACACAGACAGACGCCCGAGACAGGAATCGAACCCGGGTCCCTGGTACTGTGAGGCAGCAGTGCTAACCACTGAGCCACCACATCACTAGGTGTGCCACATAGTCTATTTTCAATGTAAATTACTGAACAAGTACTGACCCAGACCCTGAGGTATATGAGCTCTTCATAGAAACACACGGGAAGAGTGAATTCGAGCAGGTGTAGACCATTCAGCCCCTCAAGCCTGTTCCACAATTCAATAAGATCATGGCTGATCGATTAATCCGATCAGCAAGTTTGCAGATGACAGAAGATTGGTGGAGTAGCAGAAAGCACAGGGGACTGTCAGAAAATACAGGAGGATACAGATAGACTGGAGAGTTGGGTGGAGACATGGCAGATGGAGTTCAATCCAGGCAAATATGAGTGATGCATTTTGGGAAATCTAATTCGAGAGCAAATTATACTGTAAACGGAAGAGCCTTGGGAAAAGTTGATGGGCAGAGAGATCTGGGAGTGCAGGTCCATTGTACCCTGAAGGTTGCTGCACAGGTGGATAGAGTGGTCAAGAAGGCATATGGTATACTTGCCTTCATTTGACGGGGTATTGAGTATCAGAGCTGGCAGGTCATGTTAAAATTGTACAAGACATTGGTTCGGCCGCATTTAGAATACTGCGTTCAGTTCTGGTCGCCACATTACCAAAAGGATGTAGACGTTTTGGAGAGGGTGCAGAGAAGGTTTATGAGGATGTTGCCTGGTATGGAAGGTGCTAGCTATGAAGAGAAGTTGAGTAGGTTAGGTTTATTTTCACTAGAGAAAAGGAGATTGGGGGGGGACCTGATTGAAGTTTACAAAATCATGAAGGGTATAGACAGGGTGGATAGAGACAGGCTTTTTACCGGGTGAAGATTTCAATAATGAGAGGTCACGTTTTCAAGGTGAGAGGTGGAAGGTTTAAGGGGATACAAGCGGCAAGTACTTCACACAGAGGGTGGTGGGCATCTGGAATGTGTTGCCAGCAGAGGTGGTAGAGGCAGGCACAGTAGGTTCATTTAGGATGTGTCTGGACAGATGCATGAGTAGATGGGGAACAGAGGGATACAGATGCTTAGGAATTGACCGACAGGTTTAGACAGGGCATTTGGATCGGCTCAGGCTTGAAGGGCCGAAGGGCCTGTTCCTGGGCTGTAAACTTTCTTTGTTCTTTGTCTTTTGTTCTATGTCCAGCCGGTACCTTCCGCCCACTCCACTATCCCCTTGTTTACTGAGAATCTGTCTCCCTTTACCGTAATAATACTTACACTAGTTTTTAAGAAGAGAGCTCTAAAGATGGGGATTAGAATACTGAGGTGAATGGTTTTGACCATTGCAGACCTAATGGCCGGAATGGCCTGTTCCTGTACTGTAGGCCTTGAGGACTCGATGACCCTCTGAGAGAAGGGACCTTTCCTCATCTCTGCTTGACATGGACGAGCTCTAATTTTGAGTGCGAGACCATTTGATGCAAACACACCCTTTCCACATCCACCAATCCATGGTGGTCTTTCACATTCCCTGGGGAGGGAAAGGAGGGTCTTGTTTTAACATCACAGCAAAATAACACCCTCCCACAGGACCAGTACTGTTAAAGTTGGCTTTGATTATGGCTTCAGTCTTTGGAGATTGATCCAGATCAGTCTGAATACATTGTCAGGTATACTCTTGTGGCTCAGTGAGGAGGCAACTCACAGGGGAGTATACTTACTGGCCAGTACACTCAGTGGGGATGACACTCAGGAGGGAGTACACTCAGTGGGGATGACACTCAGGAGGGAGTACACTCAGTGGGGAGCATACTCAATGGGGAGTACACTCGGGGGGAGTACATTCAGTGGGGAGTACACTCAGGGGGGTGTACACTCAGAGGGGAGAATTCTCTCTGGGTAATACACTCAGTGGGGAGTACTCTCAGTGGGGAGTACTCTCAGGGGAGTATTCTCATAGGGGAGTACTCTCACTGGGAAGTACACTCAGTGGGGAGTACACTCAGTGGGGAGTACTATCAGTTGGGAGTACTATCAGTTGGGAGTACTCTCATTGGGTAGTACTCTCAGTGGGGATTACACTCAGCGGGAAGTATACTCACTAGGGAGTACACTCACTGGGGAGTCTCCTCACTGGGAGTAATCTCTCTGGGAAGTACATAGTGAGGAGTATACTCACTGGGGAGTATACACACTGGAGAGTACTCTCACTGGGAAGTACACCCAGTGGGGAGTATACACAGTGGGGAGTATACACAGTGGGGAGTATACACAGTGGGGAGTACACTCACTGGGGAGTACACTCAGTGGGAAGCATACTCGCTCGGGAGGACCCTCGGTGGGGAGTATATTTACTGGTGAGTACACTCAGGGGGAAGTACACTCAGGGGGAAGTACACTCAGTGGGGAGTACACTCAGTGGGGAGTACTCTCTCTGGGAAGTACACAGTGAGGAGTATACTCACTGGGGAGTACTCTCACTGAGGAGTACACTCAGTGGGGACTACACTCAGTGGAGAGTACACTTACTGGGGAGTACACTCAGTGGGGAGCATACTCACTCGGGAGAACACTCATTGGGGAGTACTCGCACTGGTGAGTAATCTCACTGTGGAGTACACTCAGTGGGGAGTATGCTCATTGGGAAGTACACTCAGTGGGGAGTACTGTCAGTGGGGAGTACACTTACTGGGGAGTACTCTCACTGGGGAGTACTCTCACTGGGGAATATACTCACTGGGGAATATACTCACTGGGGAATATACTCACTGGGGAGCACTCTCACTGGGAAGTACACAGTGAGGAGTATACTCACTAGGGAGTACACTCAGTGGGGAGTATACTCAGTGGGGAGTACACTTACTGGAGAGTACACTGACTGGAGAGTACACTGACTGGGGAGTACACTGACTAGGGAGAACACTCATTGGGCAGTATACTCATTGGAGAGTACTCTCACTGGGAAGTACACTCAGTGGCAAGTATACTGAGTGGGGTGTACACTCAGTGGAGAGTACACTTACTGGGGAGTACACTCAGTGGGGAGTATACTCAGTGGGGAGTATACGCACTGGGGAGTACTCTCACTGGTGAGTAATCTCACTGTGGAGTACGGTCAGTGGGGAGTGTGCTCACTGGAAAGTACACTCAGTGGGGAGTACACTTACTGGGGAGTACACTTACTGGGGAGTACTCTCACTGGCGAATATACTCACTGGGGAATATACGCACTGGGGAGTACTCTCACTGGGAAGTACACAGTGAGGAGTATGCTCACCAGGGAGTACACTCAGTGGGGAGTACACTTACTGGGGAGTACACTTACTGGGGAGTACTCTCAGGGGGGAGTACACTCAGGGGGGGAGTACACTCAGGGCAGAGTACACTCAGGGCAGAGTACACTCGCTGGGGTGTACTCTCACCAGGGAGTACTCTCACTGGGGAGGAGTACACTCAGGGGGGAGTACACTCAGGGGGGAGGAGTACACTCACGGGGGAGTACACTCAGGGCAGAGTACACTTACTGGGGTGTACTCTCACCAGGGAGTACTCTCACTGGGGAGGAGTACACTCAGGGGGGAGTACACTCAGGGGGGAGGAGTACACTCAGGGGGGAGGAGTACACTCAGGGGGGAGTACTCTCACGGGGGAGTACACTCAGTGGGGAGTACACTCAGTGGGGCATATTCTCAGGGGGGAGTACACTCACAGGGGAGTACACTCAGGGGGGAGTACACTCAGGGGGGAGTACACTCAGGGGGGAGTACACTCACAGGGGAGTACACTCAGTGGGGAGTACACTCAGGGGGGAGTACTCTCAGGGGGGAGTACACTCAGGGGGGAGTACACTCAGGGGGGAGTACACTCAGGGGGAGTACACTCAGGGGGGGAGTACACTCAGGGGGGAGTACTCTCGGGGGGGAGTACACTCAGGGGGGAGTACACTCGGGGGGGAGTACTCTCGGGGGGGAGTACTCTTGGGGGGGAGTACTCTCGGGGGGCCTTCTCTCTGTCACCCTTCATCCACTCACCAAGCACAAACCTGTCTAGATATAAAAACGATACTGTAACTCAGAGACAAATACAAAAATTGCTGGACAAAGGTCAGCAGGTCTCACAGCATCTGAGGAGAAAAAGCAGAATTAACATTTCGGGTCCAGTGACCCTTTCTGAGAACCCAACCTATCGATCTCTGTCTTAACTACACTCAACAAATTGGCCTTCACAGCCCACTCTGGCACTGAGCCCCACAGATTCCCCACCCTCTGACTGAAGAAATTCCTCCCCATCTCAGTTTTAAAGGACCATCCCTTTACTCTGAGGCTGTCCGAGTCCCTCCTACTGGGAACATCTTCTCCACGTCCACGTCCTCTCAGTATTCTGTAAGCTTCAATCAGATCCCCCCTCATCCTTCGAAACGCCATCGAGTACAGACCCTCAACCACTCCTCGTGTGACAAGCCCCTCATCCCCAGGATCATTCTTGTGAACATTCTCTGAACCCACTCAGCACATCCTTCCTTAGGTACAGGGTCCAAAGCTGCTCACAGTATTCCCAATGCCGTCTGACCAGAGTCTTATATAGCCTCAGAGTCAAAAAGTGTGGTGCTGGAAAAGCACAGCAGGTCAGACAGCATCTGAGGAGCAGGAGAGTCGATGTTTTGAGCATAATGGATCAGGCTTATGCTCAAAACATCAACTTTCCCGTCCCTCGGATGCTGCCTGACCTGCTGCGCTTTTCCAGCACCACACTCTGTGACTCTGATCTCCAGCATCTGCAGTCCTCACTGTCTCCTGAGGCAGCCTTAGCAGCACATCCTTGCTCTCTTGACACGATAGGCAACATTGCATTTGCCTTCCTCACTGCCAACTGAACCTGCATGTCAACGTTAAGAGAGTCCTGAAGTAGGAATCCCAATTCTTTTCGTGCTTCAAATTTCCAAAGCTTTTCCCCATCAGAAATAGTCTGCACCTCTCTCCGTCCTACCAAAGTGTATAACCTCCTACTTTCCCACACTGTATTCCATCTTCCATTTCATTGCCTACTCTCCCAGCCTATCTCAGACTTTGAGCAGCCTCCCTACTTCCTCAGCACTCCCTGTCCCTCCACCTGTCTTTGTGTCATCTGCAAACATAGCAATAATGCCCTCAGTTGCTTCATCCAGATCATTCGTATATAACGTGAATAGTTGTGATCCAACAGTGATCCCTGTGGAACTCCACTAGTCACCGGCTGCTCTCCTGAATAAGGCTGGTTTATCCCACCATCTGCATAGTGCCAGTTAGCCAACCCTCTAACCATGCCAGGAGCTTGCCCCTAACACCATGGGCTCTATTTTATTTAGCAGCCTCCTATGTTGCACCATGTCAAAGGCCCTTTGGTAATCCAAATAGAGTCATTGAGATGTACCGCACAGAAACAGACCCCTCGGTCCAACGCATCCATGCCAACTAGATATCCGAACCTAATCTAGTCTCATTTGCCAGCACCCGGCCCGTATCCTTCTACACCCTTCCTATTCATATACCCATCCAAATGCCTTTTAAATGTTGCTATTGTACCAGCCTCCATCACTTCCTCTGGCAGCTCATTTCATACACGCACCACCCTCTGTGTGAAAAAGTTGCCCCTTAGGTCTCTTTTATATCTTTTCCCTCTCACCCTAACCCTCTAGTTTTGGAGTGCCCCACCCCAGGGAAAAGACCTTGTCTATTTACCCTATCCATGCCCCTCATGTAAACCTTTATAAGGTCACCCCTCAGCCTCCGACGCTCCAGGGAAAACAGCCCCAGCCTGTTCAGCCTCTCCTTATAGCTCAAATCCTCCAGCCCTGGCAACATCCTTGTAAATCTTTTCTGAACCTTTTCAGGTTTCATGACATCCTTCCGATAGGAAGGAGACCAGAATTACACACAATATTCCAACAGCGGCCTAACCAATGCCCTGTACAGCCACATCTTTACCTCCCAACTCCTGTACTCAGTCCACTGACCAATAAAGGAAAGCATACCAAATGCCTTCTTCACTATCCTATCTACCTGTGACTCCACTTTCAAGGAGCTATGAACCTGCTGAATAAACAAGGTCTGGTTATTCAGCAACACTCTCTAGGACCTTACCATTAAGTGTATAAGTCCTACTAAGATTTGCTTTCCCAAAATGTTGCACCTCACATTTATCTGAATTAAACTCTATCTGCAACTTCTCAGCCCATTGGCCCATCTGGTCCAGATCCTGTTGTCATCTGAGGTAACCCTCTTCGCTGTCCACTACACCTCGAATTTTGGTGTCATCTGCAAACTTACTAACTTATGCTCACATCCAAATCATTTATATAAATGAAGAAAAAAGTAGAGGACCCAGCACCGATCCTTGTGGCACTCCACTGGTCACAGGCCTCCAGTCTGAAAAACAACCCTCCACCACCACCCTCTGTCTTCTACCTTTGAGCCAGTTCTGTATCCAAATGGTTAGTTCTCCTTGTATTCCATGAGATCTAACTTTGCTAACCAGTCTTTCATGGGGAATCTTGTCGAACGCCTTACTGAAGTCCATATAGACCACATTGACTGCTCTGCCCTCATCAATCCTCTTAAATAGATCACATCCACTGGTTCTCCTTTGTCCAACTTGCTTGTTTACCTCATCAAAGAATTCTAACAGGTTTCCCAGGAATGACCTTCCTTTGACAGAGCTGTGCTGACTCAGCCCCACTTCCAAGTCCTCAGCAATCTCATCCTTAATAATAGACTCGAAAATCTTACCAAAGACCCAGGTCAGACAAATCAGCCAATAGCTTAATGTCTTCTTCCTCCCTCCCTTTTTAAACGGGCGGTTATATTAGCAATTTTCTATTTCTCTGGGACCTTCCATAACTCCAGTGATTCCTGAAAGATCACCACCCATGCATCTACAATCTCCTCAGCTATCTCCTTCAGAACTCTGGAGTATAGTCCGTCTGGTCCAGGTGATTTATCCACCTTCAGCTCTTTCAGCATCCCCAGCACCTTCCCCTGAGTGACGGCCAGTACACTCACCTCTGCCCCCGACTCACTTGCAATTCTGGTATGCTGCTAGTGTCTTCAACTGTGAAGGCTGAAGAAAAGTACCTAGCCAGTTCCTCCACTATTTCTTTGTTCCCCATTACAACTTTTCCAGCCTCACTTTCCAGCGGCCCAATGTCCACCCTTGCCCCTTTCCTACCTTTTAGAGATCTAAAGAAATGACCATTATAATCTTCTTATATGTAACTAGCTAGCTTATTCTCATACTCCATCTTGTCCCCCCTTATTACTTTTTAAATTATCCTCTGCTGATTTTTAAAGGCTTCCCAATCCTCTGGCTTCCCATTAATTTTCACCACATGATATGTTTTTCTTTGGCTTTTCTGCTCTCCCTGATTTCCCCTGTCAGCTACGGTTACCTCATCCTCTCCTTGGTATGGTCAGTAATTCCTTGGGTGGTCAGTAATTCCCCCCCATTTCTCCCCCCCCCCCCATTAGGCACTCTGTGGGGGGCTGTTCTCCCTGAGAGCAGCATACCCTGGCTGACCTGCGACAGACTGATTCTGTGGTCAGAATATGAAACATGGAAAGGGCCGATGGCGGAATAAACGACAAACCTTATCCAATTGAGCACTCTGCACTTTGTGCTCATTCTCTACCTGCAATCTCAGAACATGACAGGTGACATATATAAAGGATATATATATGTAAGAAATACGCAATTTGGTCACAAAAATGTTTCTATTTTATTCACTCATGGGACACGGATGTCACTGGCTGAGTGAGCATTTATTGCCCCTTGAGAAGGTGGTGATATCGCTGCAGTCTGTGTGCTATGGGTTGACTCACAATGCCCTGAGGGAGAGATTTCCAGGATTTTGACGCAGTGACACTGAAGGAATGGAGATATATTTCCAAGTCAGGATGGGGAGGGACTCGCAGGGCAACTTGCAGGGGGTGGTGTTCCCATGTATCTGCTGCCCTTGTCCTTCCAGAGGGAGGCAGTTGTGGGTTTGGAAGACTTATTGATAGAGAATGTTGAACAAAGCAACAAGGATTTGAGTCTGCTGTCATTGTGTGAGCACGTGTCTGCGTTTGAGCCTGGTAACAACAGCAATATTTCACTGTTTAGACATCGCTTCCCAAAAATTTAATCAGCTGTTAAAAGATGAATAAGCTGCAGTGACAGCAATGGGCGGCACGGTGGCACAGTGGTTAGCACTGCTGCCTCACAGCGCCAGAGACCCCGGTTCAATTCCCGCCTCAGGCGACTGACTGTGTGGAGTTTGCACATTCTCCCCGTGTCTGCGTGGGTTTCCTCCAGGTGCTCCAGTTTCCTCCCACAGTCCAAAGATGTGCAGGGTCAGGTGAATTGGCCATGCTAAATTGCCCATAGTGTTAGGTAAGGGGTAAATGTAGGGGTATGGGTGAGTTACGCTTCGGTGGGTCGGTGTGGACTTGTTGGGCCGAAGGGCCTGTTTCCACACTGTAATGTAATCTAATCTAGAGAAAGGCATTTTAAACCGAATGACACAGTAATACTTGGTGTCATGTGGGCTGCTGTGTTACACAGAATATACTGCTGTCAAACAGGCTACTGGGTCAACAATCTCCATACCATCTCATACTCTGCTGGAGATGAGAGTGTAATGGTCATGTCATTGGGCTCATAATGCACTGACCAATATACTGAGGAGGTAGGTTCAAATCCAGCTGAGGGAGCTGCTGAAGCAGAATTCATGTTTCAAAACCAGTGACTCTTCATCAGAATTATATTCCCTGTGATGAAGAGCCACCAGACTGGAAACGTTAACTCTGCTTCTCTCTCCACAGACTGGATGGGTTTCTCCAGCACTTTCTTTTTTTTTGTTTCAGTCCTCCTCACACCTTTGTTTGTCCCCACCTTTCCTTCTGTTCCTCTCTCCCTCCCTCTGGCTTCCCCTACAAATATATCTCTGTCTGCTCACATATTCACACGCATAGGTAAGAAATGGAGGGAATACGGACCAAGGGCAGGCAGAAGGAATTCATTTAATTTGGCATCATGTTCGGCACAACATTGTGGGCCAAAGGGCCTGTTCCTGTGCTGTACTGTTCAATATTGTTCACCTCTCCCCACCCACATTCACTGTGGGAGGCAGATCCTCATTCTCATCCATCTCTCGTTAGAGAAGATTGTTTATTAGATTAGATTCCCTACAGTGTGGGAACAGGCCTTTTGGCCCAACCAGTCCACACTGACCCTCCAAAGAGTAACCCACCAAGACCCATTTCCCTCTGACCAATGCACCGAACACTATGGGCAATTTAGCATGGCAATTCACCTGACCTGCACATCTTTGGACTGTGGGAGGAAACCAGAGCACCCGGAGGAAACCCACACAGACCCAGGGAGAATGTGCAAACCCCACACAGACAGTCGCCCAAGGCAGGAATCGAACCAGGGACCCTGGAGCTGTGAGGCAGCAGTGCTAACCACTGAGCCACCGTGCCGCCCTGATTTCCCAATTCCAGTGATTTTGTTATAAACTTATTGAGAAGACATACTGATTCCCAGGGCCCACTGCTCCTGAGGACACCACTAAAGTTGATGACTTAATCACAGTTTGCAACGTCCCTGATTTACTCATCTGATGGAATCGGGTTAACAAAAAAAACATCAACCAAGTTTCTGTCCTTAACAAGGACAAGTAAACTCCAGCTGCAGTGAAACAAAACTATGCATTACCGCAATGAACTCTAACAGTCAAAACTCTAACCACTTTTTGAACTGACGTACACATACAGACCTGGACAAACAAAAATATTGGTGTTATTGTGGAGGAAAGAAATACTGGGGAGGCACAGTTCACTAGCACCAGTCCACAGGATCGACAAGATGTTCTTTTTGCTTCCCTAAACCTTCTATTATCCAATATATTCTAGCTTCATTCACTCATCTGCAGAAGGCAAAAGGCAACTAGTACACTAATTATGAAGTCATGTAGTTACTGATTACAGGCAAGTGCTTACATCATCTACTGGGGAAAATAACTAGCTTTTGTTACTTTACTGCATAGCAACAGCGAGGGATAGAGACAGACAGAGAAAGAGAGAGAGAGCGCGCACTGGTTTCTTTAGTCATTCAGAGACTTCTCTCTCCCTCTCCTGTTCTTTGGATGCTGCCTGACCTGCTGCGCTTTTCCAGCAACACATTTTCAGCTCTGATCTCCAGCATCTGCAGTCCTCACTTTCCCCATTTAATATATGTCAACTCAGCATAAAATAGTGTCCTAACTCGAGGGTAATTTGCAACCTCCCCCATTAATAATCTGTTGTTGTGGTTCTGTTCGCCGAGATGGGAATTTGTGTTGTAGACGTTTCGGCCCCTGTCTAGGTGACATCCTCAGTGCTTGGGAGCCTCCTTTGAAGAGTTTCTGTGATCTTTCCTCCAGCATTTATAGTAATTTGAATCTGCCGCTTCCGGTTGTCAGTTCCAGCTGTCTGCTGTAGTGGTCGGTATATTGGGTCCAGGTCGATGTGCTTATTGATTGAATCTGTGGATGAGTGCCATGCCTCTAGGAATTCCCTGGCTGTTCTCTGTTTGGCTTGTCCTATAATAGTAGTGTTGTCCCAGTTGAATTCATGTTGCTTGTCATCTGTGTGTGTGGCTACTAAGGATAGCTGTTCATGTCGTTTCGTGGCTAGTTGGTGTTCATGGATACAGACGGTTAGCTGTCTTCCTGTTTATTCTATGATGTGTTTTGTACAGTCCTTGCATGAGATTTTGTACACTACATTGGTTTTGCTTATGCTGGGTATCGGGTCCTTTGTCCTGGTGAGTTGTTGTCTGAGAGTGGCTGTTGGTTTGTGTGCTGTTATGAGTCCTAGTGGTCGCAGTAGTCTGGCTGTCAGTTCAGAAATGCTCCTGATGTATGGTAGTGTGGCTAGTCCTTTGGGTTGTGGCATGTCCTCGTTCCGTTGTCTTTCCCTTAGGCATCTGTTGATGAAATTGCGGGGGCATCTGTTTTTGGACAAAGCAGACTACATCCAAAAGCACAACAACTACTTGCAGATACCAACACCTACCAAAAGAGGGGGTTTGACCCCACCCCACAGCTCACCAATAGGATAAACAACACACCGAGAAACCTACAAAAAAATGGACAGATAACCAGGTCTGACCTACAAAGAATGAAACCTGAAAGCAACAAAACCCCCAGATTCTATGGACTACCTAAAGTGCACAAATCAGACATCCCACTCAGACCCATAGTATCACTACCAGGGACACCATCACACAAACTGGCCAAAGAACTACAGCAGAAACTGAAACACCTGATCAGCGGATCCAGACAATCTATACAATCAACACAGGAATTCTTGGACATCATCAGAAATATACACATAGACAAGGAAGAAACTATGGTCTCATTCGATGTAATGGCACTGTTCACCTCTATCCAGAGAAACCTTAGCCAGAGAAACAATAGCCAACCTGCTGGACATACAGAACAGGATGTTGAACCTATCAATAAAGATGGCATACTTAAACTACTGGACCTGTGCCTCACAACACACTTCACATTCAACAACCAGATATATGAACAAATCAACGGCACCCCCATGGGCTCACCGATCTCTGGACTCATAGCAGAAGCAGTAATGCAAAGATTAGAACAAACAGTCTTACCGCAAATTCAACCCAAACTCTGGGTCAGATTATGTGGATGACACCTTTGTAATCATTAAAAACACAGAAATAGAGAACACACACCGGATCATCAACGCCACACTCACAGGAATCCGATTCACTAGAGAGGAAGAAAAGAACAACCAACTCCCATTCCTAGACGTGATGGTACAGAGAACACCGAACGGAGAATTCACCACAAAGGTATACAGGAAAGCCACACACACAGACCAAGTCCTAAACTACGAAAGCAACCACCCCAACACACACAAACGAAGTTGCATCAAGACACTATTCAAAAGGGCCACAACATACTGCAGCACACCAGAACTGCAAAAAGAGGGAGAAGAACACCTCTACAATGTATTCGCCAAAAACGGATACCCTCGCAATTTCATCAACAGATGCCTAAGGGAAAGACAACGGAACGAGGACATGCCGCATCCCAAAGGACGAGCCACACTACCATACATCAAGAACATTTCTGAACTGACAGCCAGACTACTGCGACCACTAGGACTCATAACAGCACACAAACCAACAGCCACGCTCAGACAACAACTCACCAGAACGAAGGACCCAATACCCAACATGAGCAAAACCAATGTAGTGTACAAAATCCCATGCAAGGACTGCACAAAACACTACATAGGACAAACAGGAAGACAGCTAACGATCCGTATCCATGAACACCAATTAGCCACGAAACAACATAACCAGCTATCCTTAGTAGCCACACACACAGATGACAAGCAACATGAATTCGACTGGGACAACACTACTATTATAGGACAAGCCAAACAGAGAACAGCCAGGGAATTCCTAGAGGCATGGCACTCATCCACAGACTCCATCAACAAACACATCGACCTGGACCCAATATACCGGCCACTGCAGCGGACAGCTGGAACCGACAACCGGAAGCGGCAGACACAAACCACTATAAATGCTGGAGGAAACATCACAGAAGTGCTTCACAGGAGGCTCCCAAGCACTGAGGATGTCACCGAGACAGGGGACGAAACGTCTGCAACACAAATTCCCAGCTCAGCGAACAGAACCACAACAATGAACACCCGAGCTACAAATCTTCTCCCAAACTTTGAATTAATAATCTGTAATCGTGTTTTAAATTTATTTATTCTTGGGAGGTAGGCTCCACTAGTAAGAATCCATAGAATCCCTACAGAGTGGAAACAGGCCCAACAAGTCCACACTGACCCTCTGAAGAGTTAACCCACACAGAAACATTCCCCTATTACTCTACATTTACCCCTGACTAATGCACCTAACCTACACATCTCTGAACACTGTGGGTAATTTAGCATGGCCAATCCGCCCTAACCTGCACATCTTTGGACTGTGGGAGGAAACTGGAGCACCCGGAGGAAACCCACGCAGACACGGGGAGAATGTGCAAACTCCCCACAGGATGGAATCAAACCCAGGTCACTGGTGCTGTGAGGCAGCAGTGCTAACCACTGAGCCACCATGCCAACCCTAAGGTCAGCCTTTATGTCCCATTTTGACAACAGCTGGATTACAGTAAATAAGAACATAAGATCTCGGAGTAGAAGTAGGCGTCTGGCCCTTCGGACCTGGCCCACCACTCAGTAAGACCATGGCTGATCTTTTTGTTGCCTCAGCTCTACTTACCCGCCCTCTGGAATGTTGGAAAAAACAGAAAGTGCGTGAGAGACTCAGTGGGTCTGACAGCATCTGTGGAGAGTTCACTGTTGAGTTGAAAAAAACTCTTTGTCAGAAATTTCAAAAACAAATTCTCCACCTTTTATTTCCCAACCCTAGTTAGCCCTCAGAACGTGTTCATTGGTGGCACAGTAGCGCAGTGGTTCGCACTACTGCCTCACAGCATCAGGGACCCAGGTTCGATTCCACCCTCAGGCAACTGTCTACGTGGAGTTTGCACATTCTCCCCCGTGTCTGTGTAGGGTTTGCACATTCTCCCCGTGTCTGTGTGGAATTTGTACATTCTTCCCGTGTATGTGTGGGGTTTGTACATTCTCCCCGTGTCTGTGTGGGATTTGCACATTCTCCCCGTGTCTGTGTGGGGTTTGTACATTCTCCCCGTGTCGGTGTGGAGTTTGCACATTCTCCCCGTGTCTGTGTAGGGTTTGTACATTCTCCCCGTGTCTGTGTGGGGTTTGTACATTCTCCCCGTGTCTGTGTAGGGTTTGTACATTCTCCCCGTGTCTGTGTGGGGTTTGCACATTCTCCCCGTGTCTGTGTAGGGTTTGTACATTCTCCCCGTGTCTGTGTAGGGTTTGTACATTCTCCCCGTGTCGGTGTGGAGTTTGCACATTCTCCCCGTGTCTGTGTGGGGTTTGTACATTCTCCCCGTGTCTGTGTGGAGTTTGTACATTCTCCCCATGTCTGTGTGGGGTTTGTACATTCTCCCCGTGTCTGTGTAGGGTTTGCACATTCTCCCCGTGTCTGTGTGGGGTTTGCACATTCTCCCCGTGTCTGTATCGGGTTTGTACATTCTCCCCGTGTCTGTATGGGGTTTGTACATTCTCCCCATGCCTGTGTGGGGTTTGTACATTCTCCCCGTGTCGGTGTGGGGTTTGCACATTCACCCCGTGTCTGTATGGGGTTTGTACATTCTCCCCGTGTCTGTATCGGGTTTGTACATTCTCCCCGTGTCTGTATGGGGTTTGTACATTCTCCCCGTGTCTGTGTGGGGTTTGTACATTCTCCCCGTGTCTGTGAGGGGTTTGTACATTCTCCCCGTGTCGGTGTGGGGTTTGCACATTCACCCCGTGTCTGTATGGGGTTTGTACATTCTCCCCGTGTCTGTATCGGGTTTGTACATTCTCACCGTGTCTGTATGGGGTTTGTACATTCTCCCCATGTCTGTGTGGGGTTTGTACATTCTCCCTGTATCTGTATGGGGTTTGTACATTCTCCCCGTGTCTGTATGGGGTTTGTACATTCTCCCCGTGTCCGTGTGGAGTTTGTACATTCTCCCCGTGTCTGTGTGGGGTTTGTACATTCTCCCCGTGTCTGTGTGGGGTTTGTACATTCTCCCTGTGTCTGTATGGGGTTTGTACATTCTCCCCGTGTCTGTATGGGGTTTGTACATTCTCCCTGTGTCTGTGTGGGGTTTGTACATTCTCCCCGTGTCTGTATGGGGTTTGCACATTCTCCCCGTGTCTGTGTGGGGTTTGTACATACTCCCCGTGTCTGTATCGGGTTTGTACATTCTCCCCGTGTCGGTGTGGAGTTTGCACATTCTCCCCGTGTCTGTGTGGAAATTGTACATTCTCCCCGTGTCTGTGTAGGGTTTGCACATTCTCCCCCTGTCTGTGTAGGGTTTGCACATTCTCCCCGTGTCTGTGTGGAGTTTGTACATTCTCCCCGTGTCTGTGTAGGGTTTGCACATTCTCCCCGTGTCTGTGTAGGGTTTGCACATTCTCCCCGTGTCTGTATGGGGTTTGTACATTCTCCCCGTGTCTGTATGGAGTTTGTACATTCTCCCCGTGTCTGTGTGGTGTTTGTACATTCTCCCCGTGTCTGTGTGGAGTTTGCACATTCTCCCCGTGTCTGTATGGGGTTTGTACATTCTCCCCATGTCGGTGTGGGGTTTGCACATTCTCCCCGTGTCTGTGTGGGGTTTGTACATTCTCCCCGTGTCGGTGTAGGGTTTGTACATTCTCCCGGTGTCGGTGTAGGGTTTGTACATTCTCCCCGTGTCTGTGTGGGGTTTGTACATTCTCCCCGTGTCTGTGTGGGGTTTGTACATTTTCCCCGTGTCTGTATGGGGTTTGTACATTCTCCCCGTGTCTGTGTGGGGTTTGCACATTCTCCCCGTGTCTGTATGGGGTTTGTACATTCTCCCTGTGTCTGTGTGGGGTTTGCACATTCTCCCCGTGTCTGTATGGGGTTTGTACATTCTCCCCGTGTCTGTGTGGGGTTTGTACATTCTCCCTGTGTCTGTATCGGGTTTGTACATTCTCCCCGTGTCTGTATAGGGTTTGTACATTCTCCCCATATCTGTGTGGGTATCATCTGGGTGCTCCAGTATCCCACCACAATCCAAAGATGTTCGGGTTAAATGGAGGCCACACAAATGCCAGGCAATGTCCATCTCCAACAAGAGAAAATGAAACAGGTCCACGCTGACATTCAATGGCACTGTACAATACCACCAACATCCTGGGAGTTATCATTGTCTAGGGACTGAATGGACTTGCTATCTACAGTGACTACAAGAGCAGGTCAGAGGCTAGGAAACCTGCAGCGAGTAAGTCAACCCCTGACTCCCCAAATCCACCATCCACAAGGCACAAGTCAGGAGTGTGATGGAATACTCCCCACTTGCCTGGATGGGGGCAGCTCCAACAACACTCAAGAAGCTCGACACCAATCAGGACAAAGTGACCTGTTTAAGTAGCACCACATCTACAAACATCCCCTCCCTCCAGCACTGATGCTCAGTAACAGCAGTGTGTACCATCTGCAACAGAAACAGCAGAAATTCACTAAAGTTCCTCAGGCAGCACCTTCCAAACCCACAGCCCCTTCCACCTAGAAGCAGCAGATACATGGGAACACCACCCCCTGCAAGTTCCCTCCAAGCCACTCACCATCCTGACTTGGAAATATATCGCTGTTCCTTCACAGTCACTGGGTCAGAATCCTGGAATTCCCTCCCTCAGGGCATTGTGGCTCCACATGGACTGCAGTGGTTCAAGAAGGCAGCTCACCCCCACCTTCTCAAGGGGCAACTAGGGACGGGCAGTAAACACTGGCCCAGCCAGCAACACCCACATCACGAGTCTTTTTTTTAAATGACTGTATTCCTGGAGCACTCTGGTCATTGAACTGGAGCAACTCTCCAGACGCCTAAGAATGAGGCAAAAAGCTGGTGAAGTGCTGAGACTCACACTGAGCTCCTCAGAGACCTTCATGAACCATTCATGTTTCAACCACAACCTGACAGCTTCACAATCGACAGCAACCAGCTTTTTAATCTGTGTTTATTTTTTGAAAAATGAAATTTAACTTCCCAAATCTGCCATGGGAGAAATTAAAGTCACGTTCATTGGATTAAGAGTGCAACCCTCTGGACGATACAGTAATATAACCAGCACAGTGTGGTGAGTCGTCCATTTTAACAGCAAGCTGAGCTGTTTGACACCTAATTAACATTGCTTTTCCAAGGCTCATTGCTCAGTGGTAGAAATGTTACAAGTTTTATATTTTCTCTGAGGTTTGTGAGCAGCTTGAGTTCTACTGGTTCAGCAGTAAGATTACCAACTGGCGCTCTCTTAATAGGGAAAAAAAAATGAAGCATTGTTTCATTCCTGGTAATTATAATTATAGCTCACTCCACACAAATTGGGTCTCTATCTCATTTGAAATCATTTTTCAATTTGTATGTGTTGGAAAGCTTCCAGAAATTTCTTCACTCAGTTCCGAGCAAGTCACAGAGCGTGTTTGAACAATAACGGCCAAATGAGGATACAGCCGCGTCCCACGGGAGGACCCACAGCCAGGAATCTGATGATTGTGGGTTCAGATCCCAGTCTAGAAACACAAGCACCAAGTCCTAGCACCCAGTGGGAGGATGCTGCCTTGACAGAAATCCTATCGCTTGGGCAAGATATCAAAGTATGCCACTGTCTGGCTCCTAGGTAACCATAACAGCCCCTACTTAAGCAGCATCTGATGGGTACTTAAAATGCCAGGAGATTGTAGTGTGGGTAAATATGGTTAGCATAGTTTGGTGTTTGCTGGCATGGTGGGCCGAAGGGCCTGTTTCTGTACTATATGTTCAGTCCTTTGAGTGTAGGAGCTGGAGCATCATGCTGAGGTTGTACAGGACATTGGTGCGGCCTCTTCTGGAATACTGTGTCCAGTTCTGGTCGCTTAGTTGTGGGAAAAATATTATTAGGCTGGAGAGGGTTCAGAAGAGATTTCCCAGGATGCTGCTGGGTATGGAAGGCTTGTGTTATAAAGAAAGGCTGGATAGGCTGGGACTTTTTTCACTGGAGTGTGGAAGGTTGAGGGGTGATCTTATGTAGACTTAGAAAACCACGGTGGGTATAGATAGGGCTAATGGAGGTGCCTTTTCCCTAAGACGGGGGATTTCAAGACTAGAGAGGATATTTTTAAGGTGAGAGGAGAAAGGTTTAAAAAAACACATGAAGGGCAACTTTTTTTCCACAGAGGGTGGTTTGTGTGTGGAATGTCATCCTGAGGAAGTGGTGGATGTGGGCACAGTTACAATGTTTAAAAGACATTCAGATAAGTACATAGATGGGAAAGGTTTGGAGGGATACGGGCCAGGAGCAGGCAAGTGGGAATAGTTTAGTTTGGGATAACATTTGGTGTGGATTAGCTGGGGTCTGTCTCCATGCTGTATGACTTTATGACTCTATGGCAAAAGTGAGGACTGCAGATGCTGGAGATCGGAGTCAAGATTAGAGTGGTGCTGGAAAAGCACAGCAGGTCAGGCAGCATCCGAGGAGCAGGGAAATTGATGTTTCTGGCAAAAGCCCTTCATCAGGAATGGGCTCTATGACTGTACCTTATCCCATTCCTGTTTGTGGGAGCTTACTGTGTACAGTGACCAAGCTTCATTGGCAGAGAAACATTTTAGGAAATCTTGAGATTCTTCTTTGACGATGTCCTGATCTCAAATATTTTTCAGATTCTTGGTGTCTTCTTCTTTCTACAAAGAGTAGATGCTGTGGTTGTGATCATGTCACACAGTCAGTTGATGACTCCCAGGGTTGTAACTTTTGGTAGACTCAGCCTGAATCTCAGACAGTGACATGATGAAAGCGACTAGAAATTCATCTATTATTGCCCCTGCTCCCACACACCCCCCCCCACTGTGGTGCCTGCCTAACTATGTTCTGCTGCAGCTGAAGCGGCTTTCCTACAAACTGATCTTCGCTCCAAAGTTCAGAATGGCTTGAACAATCACAGGTCAGTTTCCACTGTTTACCTATTGTTGGCCTGGGGCCCAGCATTGGAAATGAAAAGCTGGATGGTGCGTGAGGCAACGTCAGATATTGGGTAGCCGCCTAAAAATAAGACCACACTACGTAGGAGTAGATGTGGGCCATTCCGCCCATCGAGTCTGCTCTGCCATTCTATGGCTAATCTGAGAACCCTCAACCTTACTTACCTACCTTTTCCCCTTGATTCCCTTCCTGATTACAAAAACTGTCTATCTCAGCCTTGACTATACTTGCGATTTGACTATACTTGAAGACCCAGCCACAACAGCTCTCAGATGTCAAAAATTCCACAGATTTGTTATCCTCTGAGATAATAAATTTCTCCTTATCTCTGTCGTAAATATGCAACCCTTTATCCTGAGATTATTCCCTCTGGTGCTAGACAAGGATGAACAACCTTTCAGCATCTACCCTGTCAATTCTCCTCAGAATTTCAATACGGTCACCTCTCCATTGAGCACAGGACCAAAAATCTCCAAGTCTCCTTCTAAGGTAGTGCTTCCATATGCAGTGTCAGCCTAATGAACCTCCTCTGGATTGTCTCCAAGACCAGTCTATCTTTCCTCCGATAAGGTGACCACTTCTGCATATTACAGCTGTGGTCTCACTCACAACTTGTACAGTTTTAGCGAAAGTTCCTGCCATTTTCTTGAAAATAAATGTCAACAGTCCATTTGCCTTCCTTATTACCCACTGAACCTGGATGCTCACTTTAGCGAGGGTGAGCGATAGGTACCTTTTCCCTCGGGCGAGCGATCTCAAGACTGGGAGCACATTCTTTAAGGTGAGAGGAGAGAGAGAGAGATTTAAAAATTATATGATGGACAAATGTTTTACACAGAGGGTGCTTCACATGTGGAATGAACTGCCAGAGGAAGTGGTGGATGTGGGGACAGTTACAACATGTAAAAGACATTTGGATAAGTACATGGAATAGGAAAGATTTGGAGGGATAAGGGCCAGGAGCAAGGAGGTGAGACTAGTTTAGTTTGGGATTATGGTCAGCATGAGTTGAAAAATGTGGTACTGGAAAAGGGCTTCAGGAAAGGGCTTATGCCCCGAAACGTCAATTCTCCTGCTCCTCGGATGCTGCCTGGCCTGCTGTCTTTTTCTAGCACCACATTTTTCAACTCTGGTCTCCAGCATCTGCAGTCCTCACCTTCTCCATTATGGTCAGCATGGACTGGATGGAGCGAAGGGTCTCTTTCCATGCTGTCTGATGCTATGGTTCACACGTCTCTCTGTTGTTTTAGCTTTCTGCAGTCTTTCTCCATTCACATAATTTTCAACTCGTCTACTCTTTCCATCTTTCCTCATCTCAAGATGATCCAGGTCCCTTCCTAGACAATGAAATACTTTTGGAAGTTATGTCACTCAATTTGCACACGGAAAGCCCCCAAAACCTGCAATGTAATACTGAATGGACAAAATATTGACCAGGACACTCAGGATGCTCCTGCTCTTTTTAAACAATAGCATCAAGGAAATATTTCTTCCATCCATCTGAGGTCTTAGGTTAATGTCTGGTCTGAAAGTTGACATGTCTGACAGTGTAGCACTCCCTAAGCGTCCACCTGGGATTTTGTTCTCAGACTTCTGCAGTGGAGCATGAATCTGCTCATTTGGGGGGAGAAGGGAATGTTACCCACTTCAATCACAGCAAACAAACTCCCAGCTCGGAGTAATCATCCTCCTACTGAATAATCTTTGTTCAAACACTTCGCAATTTCCCTGCAATTTCAGGGAACAACATTGAAAGCATTATCCTTGGTTCAGGATACAGGCAGCTACCAGATCCCTGTCAGTCACGTTGGAGGTTAATCATGCAGTCCCTACAGTACAGAAAGAGGCCACTCAGCCCATCGAGTCTGCATCAAACCTTTAAGAACATCCTACCCAGACCCAGAGTCAGAGCCTACAACACCACATTTCCCATATCCAATCAACCTGACCTGCACCTCTTTGGACTGTGGAAGGAAACCAGAGCTACAGACGAAAACGACACAGACACAGGGTGAATGTGCAAACTCCATGCAAACAGTTGCCTGATGCTGGAATCGAACCTGAACCACCCTAAAGATTAAAGAGTGAATTGACACATTGGGTGCTGTATTTTGTACAGCCTCCTTATAGAGTCATCCTAAATCTATGCCCTGTAGTTTTGGACCCCCACACCCCAGGGACTTATGCTCGAAACGTCGATTCTCCTGCTCCTCGGATACTGCCTGACTGGCTGTGCTTTTCTAGCACTGCACTCTTTAAAAATCTCCAGCATCTGCAGTCCTCACTTTCTCTCAGGGCAAAGACCTTGTCTATTTACTCTATCCATGCCCCTCATGATTTTATGAACATCTATGATGTCATCTCTCAGCCTCTGATGCTCCAAGGAAAGTAGTCCAAGCCTATTCAGCCTCTACTTATAGCTCAAAACATCCTTGTAAATCTTTTCTGAACCTTTTCAAGTCTCACAATGTGCTTCTACAAAGGAAATAAATATGGACCCAACGGATTCAGGAACCAGGTCTCCTCTGACTCCACGAGCAGGTCATTTTGCAAACCACACCTTTCAAATAAGATAATTTATCTTACCTTGCTTTCCATCTTTGATGGTCCCATTTCACAGACCGCCAACCATCAAAGGACTGAAAATGAATCACTGCTGGTAGCAACAACGCAGAAGAAAGTTTAAGGGGGGTTATTCAACTGATTTGTTTATTTTGTGGGATTTTTTTGAAGAATTTTGTTCACCAGTGATCAATCTTTTGCCATATGGTTTTATGCCCAGAGTCACGAGTCTGGGTTTAAGACAGGCTGATGGAAGAGAAGACAAGGTGAGGAACTCTCAGCAGACTAAGTCATCATTATTGCAGATAAATCCCCAAATACGTTCACACCATGTGATGAGACGGTTTAACTTCACGGTTACTTGACTGGAACAGTGATGTGGATATTCCACTCGGAAGAGTCCGGAGATCTGTACGCCTTGCAGACACTATCGAAGTCGGGAGAAGTGGAGGGACAGGAAAACAGGGATGAGACTTGGAAAATGGAAGCGTTGTTTAACCAGGAAAGAACCACGTTTTCCTTCTGCATTGCAGTGTTACTGAAGCGTCACAGCATCATTATCTCAGCGATGCCCGCAGTGAGTTTGACTCAGGGTCCTGAACAGAATGTATTACTAATTGACAAATGGTACACCCCCCCCCCCCCCCCCCCCACCCATCAGGGTAACAGCATTTTGTGAATGAACTCATTTAGCTCAGGGATGGTGAGACTGTGCTGTAAGATAAATCACCTTTAACTACAACACTTGTTAATACACACATTTGGCATCTAATGAATCTGATAGCTTTCTATATATTAACAATGGATGTAACCTTGATTAAGCTACACGTGCAGTTAATTGAAGGAAAGCTGGAGCTGTTCTGTCAGACTGATTGAGTTTAATTTATTTACAAATCAGAGGATATCGTCCACGTGATGGTTACAGACAGCAGTGGAGAGGCTTACCTCTTGTTGTCAGTCATTGTAAGAAGTTAAGCTCCACCTGCATGAGGTGGATAACTCAGCCACAAATATTTTTAAAAAAAATTTTTTAAGAAGCAGCCAAGCAGAATTGTAATTAGTCATTTTGGATTGTTCAGTTAAAGTATGATTTGATGATGTACTGTAGTGGGCCGAAGGGCAGCACATTGCTCTGGCCCAATGAGTTGAGTCACTGTTGTAATGTAGATAATGAAGCAAGCACTTTGTGCACAGCAAGCTCCCATTCATGAACAAATAATCTGTTTGCAGTGATGTAGAGATGGAAGCACATCGGTATCAATGGAAAACTCTCCTCCTGTTCTCCAAACTAGGTTCACGGGAACTTTAACATCCACCCGAGAGGTTGGTGGGGATCTCCCTTTGATATTTCAGCCAAAAGCTGCCGGCTCTAACCAGGGCTCTGCGACCCAAGCCTCTATTATGGCTCTCTGTGTCTCAGAGATGAAGGTCGTAGCAATTAAACTGCAAGCTGCCTGATTGGAAGCAGACAGCCATGCTTATTTAATGATGCAAAATGTTACTGAGGTTGGATAAAGGATTTTCCAAAGAGCAGTTGATGTTGCCAACTTCACCAGATCCAACACACCTCACCTGCTTCCCTCAATGGAAGTAAAAGGATGGGTAACGCACAGTCACATACAACAGGGTGAGCTGTCAAATTCACCTGTCATTGAATACATCTCAGGTGCTCCTAAAGGGTAAGTTTTCCCCAGCTTCCTTTCACTACAAGATCCGATACAGCCACAAGTTTCTTAACGGAAGCCTCCAATGGAGAAGAATATCTCAATTTGACAAATTTCCTCATCAAACAGCAACTGAGCTCTGATTGACCAGAGCTGCAGTTTGCTTATTAATAAACTAGATTTCAGCACAACCTGCAAGGAACATCCCAGGAAAACAGCTCCTGTTCTTCAATAAGAAAATCAGTACTTTGTCCCATTGTTTTGGAATGACCACATTTTGTGGATTGAAAAATTGGGAAAAGATACTCCCTTAAAGCAAGGAAACTATGGAGGAGGATGTTGTCATTCAATAACTAAGTTGCTTGTCCTCATTGTGTGTTGTATCTACCACAAGGTCAAAAATCAAATGACACCAGGTTATAGTCCTCAGCAGGGACTCCAAACACTTGCGATTTCAAATAAAGCTGTTGAACCATAACCTGGTGTCATGTGATTTGTGACCTTGTCCACCCCAGGCCAACACCGGCTCCTTCACATCTACAACAGTGGGCTGTTGGGGGGGAGGGGTGTAAATGCTAGGTCGCCCAGGTGTCTGTACAATGCAGTTCTACCCAGAGACAGTCTTTTGATTGGTTTTTCAATTGACCCCAGGTGTGTGGTAACGGCTCCTCAGTAGGTGGCTAGACCAGAAACCTCCAGAGGGTGAAGTGACAGTGTGGGAGTTTTGACCCCCCTTCACCCCCCCCCCCATCTCCCATGTGGAGCAGTAACAGAAGATCACCAGGCAGCTGCTCTCACTCACCATGTCCTTGCCATGGGGAAGGTTACATTGGGCTGGTCTCTACACTGTCGCCCATAGCTTCACCCACATCAGACAGGCAGGTGGGGGTGGGGGGAAGTGCCACCCCAATACCAGGACAGAGGACTGCTCCCCTGCACCTCCCGATCCCAGCCTGGTAAACTGCCCCTCCCCATTGTATCACCAACTTGGAGACCCTGCACAACGACTGGCATTTGTTGCAGAAACCAAGGGGAACCTGGCACAACCTCACCCTTTACAATCCAGGAACTGGAGGCCCTGAGGGATAGAGTGGGACAGGGGAGGATATCCTCTACCCACAGGATTGGTGGACTCGAGTGCACCATCTGACCCTGACAGCCTGGGCAATGTGACCGGGATCTCAGTCCCCTGGCAGAATGCCCAGCTCTTGTCAGAGAAAGGTCAATGACATTCTCACTCTAACAGAAGGGCCACCATGTTCTCTCTCTCCCTCTCTCTCTGCTATCTCCCATTCGCTGGATCTCCAGTACCCACCTCCCACCAAGCCTCATGCTCTACACCCCTCACTACTACATCACCACATCCACAACCATCGCTGACCATCAGGGAATTCACAATTAAAGGGGAGGCATCAGCCTAGCTGTGTTACCGCTGCACTGTTAATCCAGAGGCCCTGATAAATGGTGTGAGCACTCAGGTTCAAATCCTGCCAAGGCAGATGGTGGAATTTGAACTCTGTTTAAAACAGAAACTGAAATTAAGAGTCTAATAATGACTATGTGTCAGGGAAAACCACATTTGGGTTCACTAATGCCCTTGAGGGAAGGAGATTGCCATCTGTATCTGGTTGTGACTCCAGATCCACAGCCATGTGGTTGCCTCCTAACGGCCCTCAGGGCAATTAGGGATGCACAATAGATGCTGATCTAGCCAGTGACACCCTTACCCTGTGAATGAATAAAACAAAAGGTCTGGTCGGGAGAGAGGACCTTATTGTGCAACTTGGAGAAATCTTCCTGCCTGAATCATCTTCCCTTCAAGATCTCAGCTGTTCCATGGATCTAGATGGCCCACATTTTGGCGCTGAGCATGGGGGGGATTGGGCACGTGGGAGGTTGTGTAGAGGTGCAAACAGAGGAAGTATGTCCAACTCCAGTTAAACCCGCACTCCATTTTTGCCCCTTTCCGTCCCACCCCCACCACCATCCCCCCCCCCCCCCCCACCCCCAAGTTGTCACCTTGGACCCACTGTTCAGGCTTATGCTGAAACATTGACTCTCCTGCTCCTCAGATGCTGCCTGACCTGATGTGCTTTTCCAGCACCACACTCTTGACTCTGATCTCCAGCATCTGCACTCCTCACTTTCTCCCAATGTTCAGCTTCTCAGGAGTGTTACTGAATAACATAGGATACTGAGTCACACTAGGAAACATCAAGGTTTAGTGAAAGTTTAGTGAAAGATGTGGCTTTAAAGAAGCATTTGGAAGGGGTAAGGGGTGGAGAGGACTGGGGAGGGAACCTCAGAGCTCAGGAAGAAGGGAGAAGATGTTGGAACCACTGAAGTGGGACGTAGCTGGGTTGAATGGAGGAGGTATGTCAGTCACATCTCTCTTTTAGACTGACATTACCGTCTGCCTGCTCGGTTTCGCCAGATGTGATTTAGAAACAACGGCGGAATCTGTACCTAAAATGGACTAGCTGAGCAGCCAGACCAGTCGACACTGTCCTGTGTCTATCCTCCTTAAAATGCAGCAAGAAACCAATTCCAGCTGTGTGGAAACATCGCAGCCTTTTCTCTAAAAACAAGAACTTTAAGTGTATTCACTTGTTTGAACATTTTTTTGCGCAACGTAGTCTAGACAGCCGCTTGGAAAAAGGATATGGACTCCAAGCTGTTTTGGCATAAACAAGCTGAGCAACAGATGTTGACGGAATATTTCCCTATGATCACTTCAAGATGGGTCTTTGCTTGTACAGCCCTCGCAGCTCATCCACAGACACCATTGAATCACAGCGTAAACTGACAACTGTGCTTTACAGTCTTTCCAAAACCGTAAAATATTAAATGGGCTGATAACATGGTTCATTCAGCTTGCAATTTGGAATATGTAATTAAACTGTTATTGAGAGTTACAGTCCTGAGACCCAGCATTCCATTATGACAATCCAGTACCTGCCATCTCGACAATATGACATGACAAGGCAAACAGGGGAACCGCCCATTTGACCCATTAAACTTTCTCCATCTTTCAAGACAATGGCTGGTTGACCAGCTCAGTTCCACCTTCCTACATTATTTCCACATCCCTTTACTTGCACAGTCACACTAGGAAACATCAAGGTTTAGTGAAAGATGTGGCTTTAAAGAAGCATTTGGAAGGAGTAAGGGGTGGAGAGGACTGGGGAGGGAACCTCAGAGTTCAGGAAGAAGGGAGATGATGTTGGAACCACTGATAGTGGAGAATTTAGTCTCACCATCTCATCCTCAGCCTTGAATACACCCATCGACTGAGCGTGCTCAGCCCCCTGGGGTACACCCATCGACTGAGCATGCTCAGACCCCTGGGGTAATCCCATCGACTGAGTGCGCTCAGCTCTCTGGGGTACACCCATGGACTGAGCACACTCAGCCCTCTGGGGTACACGCATCGACTGAGTGCGCTCGGCCCCCTGGGGTACACCCATCGACTGAACGTGCTCAGAACTCTGAGGTACACTCATTGACTAGCGTGCTCAGCCCCCTGGGGTACACGCATTGACTGAGCGTGCTCAGCCCCCTGGGTACACCCATTGACTGAGTGCGCTCAGCTCCCTGGGGTACACACATCGACTGAGCACGCTCAGCCCCCTGGGGTACACCCATCGACTGAGCACGCTCAGCCCCCTGGGGTGCACCCATCAACTGAGCACGCTCAGCCCTCTGGGGTACACCCATCAACTGAGCGCGCTCAGCCCCCTGGGGTAATCCCATCAACTGAGCGCGCTCAGTCCCCTGGGTACACCCATTGACTGAGTGCGCTCAGCCCCCTGGGGTACACGCATTGACTGAGCGTGCTCAGCCCCCTGGGTACACCCATTGACTGAGTGCGCTCAGCTCCCTGGGGTACACACATCGACTGAGCACGCTCAGCCCCCTGGGGTACACCCATCGACTGAGCACGCTCAGCCCCCTGGGGTACACCCATCAACTGAGCACGCTCAGCCCTCTGGGGTACACCCATCAACTGAGCGCGCTCAGCCCCCTGGGGTAATCCCATCAACTGAGCGCGCTCAGTCCCCTGGGTACACCCATCGACTGAGCACGCTCAGCCCCCTGGGGTAGAGAATTCCATAGATTCCGGGTGAAGAAATTCCTCCTCAGCCCAGTCCACAATGACCAAGTCCTCACCTCCAGAATGTCGCCCCTGTGTTTCCGATTCTTGAGCCAAAGGAAATATCATAGATTTTGTGAAATCCCCCAAGAGTTTTCTGTTTCTTTTTGATTCCCGCTCATTTTTCTAAACTGGGAGATAGGTCTGGATTGCTGAATATTTCCTTATCACACATTGACGTTCAATGACATTGTCATCACTCAGTCTCCTGCTTGGAACATTCATTGACTGGAAACCGAACTAGACTAGTCATATAAAAAGAAATGTTTTCTAATAACATATTCAGAGATCGCATATGGAACAGGTGACACTATAAATACTAGCTGAAAAATGTGTTGCTGGAAAAGCGCAGCAGGTCAGGCAGCATCCAAGGAGCAGGAGAATCGACATTTCGGGCGTAAGCCCTTCTTCAGGAAAGGGAAGATTCCTGAAGAAGGGCTTATGCCCGAAATGTCGATTCTCCTGCTCCTTGGATGCTGCCTGACCTGCTGTGCTTTTCCAGCAACACATTTTCAGCTCTGATCTCCAGCATCTGCAGTCCTCACTTTCTCCTATAAATACTAGGGCTACAAGAGTAGATCAGAGGCTAGGAAACCTGCTGTCTCCCCAAAGCACCAACATTACAAATGAAACGTTAAAGCTGTCCAGTCTCCGTTAAAATCTGTCTATAAACTGTTTGCTGGATTAGTGGTGCTGGAAGAGCACAGCAGTTCAGGCAGCATCCAAGGAGCAGTGAAATCAACGTTTCGGCCAAAAGCCCTTCATCAGGAATAAAGGCAGTGAGCCTGAAGCGTGGAGAGATAAGCTAGAGGAGGGTGGGGGTGGAGAGAAAGTAGCATAGAGTACAATAGGTGAGTGGGGAAGGGGATGAAGGTGATAGGTCAGGGAGGAGAGGGTGGAGTGGATAGGTGGAAAAGGAGATAGGCAGGTAGGACAAGTCCAGACAAGTCATGGGGACAGTGCTGAGCTGGAAGTTTGGAACTAGGGTGAGGTGGGGGAAGGGGAAATGAGGAAACTGTTGAAGTCCACATTGATGCCCTGCGGTTGAAGTGTTCCGAGGCGGAAGATGAGGCGTTCTTCCTCCAGGCGTCTGGTGGTGAGGGAGCGGCGGTGAAGGAGGCCCAGGACCTCCATGTCCTCGGCAGAGTGGGAGGGGGAGTTGAAATGTTGGGCCACGGGGGTGTGTAGTTGATTGGTGCGGGTGTCTCGGAGATGTTCCCTAAAGCGCTCTGCTAGGAGGCGCTCAGTCTCCCCAATGTAGAGGAGACCACATCGGGAGCAACGGATACAATAAATGATATTAGTGGATGTGCAAGTAAAACTTTGATGGATGTGGAAGGCTCCTTTAGGGCCTTGGATAGAGGTGAGGGAGGAGGTGTGGGCGCAGGTTTTACAGTTCCTGCAGTGGCAGGGGAAGGTGCCAGGATGGGATGGTGGGTTGTAGGGGGGTGTGGACCTGATCAGGTAGTCACGGAGGGAACGGTCTTTGTGGAAGGCGGAAAGGGGTGGGGAGGGAAATATATCCCTGGTGGTGGGGTCTTTTTGGAGGTGGCGGAAATGTTGGTGGATGATTTGGTTTATGTGAAGGTTGGTAGGGTGGAAGGTGAGAACCAGGGGCGTTCTGTCCTTGTTACGGTTGGAGGGGTGGGGTCTGAGGGTGGAGGTGCGGGATGTGGATGAGATGCGTTGGAGGGCATCTTTAACTACGTGGGAAGGGAAATTCCGGTCTCTAAAGAAGGAGGACATCTGGTGTGTTCTGTGGTGGAACTGGTTCCCCTGGGAGCAGATACGGCGGAGGCGGAGAAATTGGGAATACGGGATGGCATTTTTGCAAGAGGTAGGGTGGGAAGAAGTGTAATCCAGGTAGCTGTGGGAGTCGGTGGGTTTGTAAAAAATGTCAGTGTCAAGTCGGTCATCATTAATGGAAATGGAGACCTGGTCAGGTCCACGCCCCCCTACAACCCACCCTCCCATTCTGGCACTTTCCCCTGCCACCGCAGGAACTGTAAAACCTGTGCCCACACCTCCTCCCTCACCTCTATCCAAGGCCCTAAAGGAGCCTTCCACATCGATCAAAGTTTTACCTGCACATCTACTAATATCATTTATTGTATCCGTTGCTCCTGATGCAGTCTCATCTACATTGGGGAGACTGGGCACCTCCTAGCAGAGCGCTTTAGGGAACATCTCCGGGACACCCGCACCAATCAACCAAACCACCCTGTGGCCCAACATTTCAACTCCCCCTCCCACTCTGCCGAGGACATGGAGGTCCTAGGCCTCCTTCACCGCCGCTCCCTCACCACCAGACGCCTGGAGGAAGAACGCCTCATCTTCCGCCTCGGAACACTTCAACCCCAGGGCATCAATGTGGACTTCAACAGTTTCCTCATTTCCCCTTCCCCCACTTCACCCGAGTTCCAAACTTCCAGCTCAGTAACTGTCCCCATGACTTGTCCGGACTTGTCCTATCTGCCTATCTCCTTTTCCACCTACCCACTCCACCCTCTCCTCCCTGACCTATCACCTTCATCCCCTCCCCCACTCACCCACTGTACTCTATGCTACTTTCTCCCCACCCCCACCCTCCTCTAGCTTATCTCTCCACGCTTCAGGCTCACTGCCTTTATTCCTGATGAAGGGCTTTTGCCCGAAACGTCAATTTCACTGCTCGTTGGAGCTGCCTGAACTGCTGTGCTCTTCCCAGCACCACTAATCCAGAAACTGGTTTCCAGCATCTGCAGTCATTGTTTTTACCTTATAAACTGTTTGCCATGTCTTTCAGTGAGAAAAGTGTTACTGAAATGCAGACTGCTTCCTGCTCACAAACCAATCATCACTCGGATGTGTCGGGATAACTCAAGAATAAAAATAGCATCTTTCACCATCTCAGGATGTGCCAAAGGCATTTCCAGTGAATGGCAATGTGTGATGCTCAGCAAGATCCCATAAGCCACATTGCGCTAATGAACAGATAATTAGTTTCCCGTGATGTGGACTGAGGGGGTAAATACTGGCCGGAAGGGACACCAGGGGAGAACGCACACCACCCCAGCTTCTTTGAGATCACTAAAACAGGACCTTCCCCACGATCCTGGAAGGAGTTCACTCCCTATCCCCACAGACAGCAGGAGGGGATTGGAGGAAGGTGCACACCTGCAGATTAGTCTTTGTCAAGTTTAGCTTGCCCCAATCAGCTGCCCGGAGGGAATGGATTTCTGAGGCAAGTACTCAGCCTATTGTCTCATCAGATTGCTTTCATCATCAGTTTATAACAGTATCACGGACCCTGCAGTGGTAATGTCCCTACCCCTGGACAGAGAGAGCTGGGTCCAAGTCCCAGAGGTGTGTAATAACATTTCTGAAGAGTTTAACTAAAAATAACAGTACCTGTGTCCGGTTCACTGTTTAAAGCAGAAACTTGCCCCCCCCTACCCCCCCGCAACCCCCCTGCCCCCCCACCCCGGTAGCCCCTTAATAATGTGATAACAGCAGCTCACACTGAGTGGGCTGGATTCAAATCCGCAGGTGAGAACAGCAGGAATTCTCTCCCACTCCCACCCACCTCCATGTTTCCTCGCTCCTGGCTCTCTGCTTCACGGTGATGAAATGGGGTGATGGGGCCTGTTCTAAATCCCCGTTTATCTCAGAAGCCTGTTTCTTACACGATTAGAAAAAAGAACTGCAGATGCTTGAATCCAAGGTAGACAGGCTGGAAGAACACAGCAAGACGGGCAGCATCAGGAGGGAGAGGAACACAATAAGGCAAGCAGCATCAGGAGGTGGAGAAGTCGATGTTTTTAGTGTAACCCTTCAGTGCTGCCCGGTCTTGCTCTGATCTACCAGCTTCCTGCTTGTGTACCCTGTTTCTTACAGGGGAGCTGTGAAATCCCAGTAGACTGAGCAGTACCGAGTGGTAGCTCCATCTGAATTGTCTGTGTCTCGCTCCTGACTAGGAGGGACAGTGCCTTGATTGCATTTTTTATTTGATTTTTTGGAACATATTGGCCAATTATTTGCAGGAACAAACAGCTGTTGCTGGATGATGTGAATTGTGCAGAGTGAGTCAAACCTGGGGACTTGTTATCTTCCTGCACATAAACCACACATTGTTTTCCATAACTGGCTTCAGGTTTGTGGCATCTGGAGATCGATATGTTTCTGATGGGAGCAGTTTCCCCAGGGGGAGGGTGGATATTAACAGTCTGGTCCCCAAACCTGGGTTAACTTGGGTATCACCTGTTTCAGTGAAGTGCTGACATCTCCACAATTCATATAAACTCCAACTGATTATTTACTCAGTCACTGGATGCGGGTATTTCTGGTTGGGTAGGATTTATTGCCCATCGCTGAGTTAAGAGTTAAACACAGTACAGGTAGAAAATCCTTTATCCGAAATGCTCGGGACCAGCTGTTTTTCAGAATTTGGAATTTTTCACTTTTCAGAATAAGTGACAGTTTAATGGTGAAAGTTTTAAAAACCTTTCCCACAAGAGCAGACTTCTAACTAAGAACGTGCTTGGACATGCCACCCCCCATGTCGCATTTCAGTTTTTGGATACAGGATCTTCTCCCTGTACTGTGGGTCTGGAGTCACATGTAGGCCAGACCAGGTAAGGATGGCAGTTTCCCTCCCGAGAGGACGTTAGTGAACCAGGTGGGTTTGTCCAATAATCAGCAATGGATTCGTGGTCATCACTGGACTCTTCAGTTCCAGATATTTGTTGAATTCAAATTCCACCATCTGCTGAGGTGGGATTTGAACCCGGCTCCCCAAAACGTTACCTGGGTTTCTGGATTAACAGTCCAGTGATAATACCACTCAGCCATTGCCTCTCCTATTGTTTCCTCTACGCAAAGTGGTGGAGTGCATTGTCATCGAAGCACCTTGAGGTGACATTCTGACTTTCCTCTCCCAGTATCGGTGCAACATGCTGAAAGACTTTCATTCAATAACCCCTTTGAGAGAATGAGGGGAGGGATTGAGTGAGCTGACGGCTGTTGGAGCTGGTGTGGCTGGGGAAAGGTGCTGGGGTGAGTGACTGGATAGTGCAGAGGGTATGTAGGCTTAGGATGAAGGGCGATTGGGGTCAGGGAGAGTGGGGGAAGACTTTTATTTATTCTCTCGTGGTTCACTGGTTGGACCCAGCATTTATTGCCCTGTCCCTAGTTGCTCCTTGAGAAGGTGGGGGTGAGCTGCCTTCTTGAACCGCTGCAGTCCATGTGCTGTAGGTAGACCCACAATGCCCTTAGGGAGGGAATTCCAGGATTCTGACCCAGCGACACTGAAGGAACGGCGATATACTTCCAAGTCAGGATGATGAGTGGCTCGGAGGGGAACTTGCAGGGGGTGGTGTTCCCATGTATCTGCTGCCCTTGTCCTTCTAGATGGAAGTGGTCGTGGGGTTGGAATGTAACAGGCAGAGATATCACACAAATGAATAAAATTGATAACCCTCCTTCAGCGAAGGCTGACATGACCTGGAATTAATGCGTCATCCGAGAGTGCTGTCCTCCCTCATCTCAGATTTTGACAAAAACTTACATTTAAATAACACCTAAACTGTGATAAAATGCTAACAGATGCATCACAACAGACCTATAAAGCAAAAGTTGCCAATGAGGAGTCTGTGAAAGTATTGGTGAGCAATAACTTCATCAACAAGATGGGTTTAAAGGAGTCTCTTAAATGAGTGAAGTGGGATGACGAGGTTTCTGGGCAGACCTCCAAGAGTCCAGGCAACTGGAGGACAGTGACGAGTGCAAAAGGGCAGAATTACAGTAGAATAGAAATCATGGAGGGTGGTGGAGTTGGAGGGGACACAGATAGGGAGGAGAAAGAAGCCTGGAGGAACTTCAAAGCAAGGATGAGTATTTTCAAATCAAAGTTTGACCAGCAATATAACTCATCAAGCAGAGTAGTGATTAATGCTGTGTCATCAATAAAGACCATGGCTCTGTCCCACAGAATAGAACTTGAATCTATTGTTAAATTGCCTCTGATTCAATGGTATGTTAATTGGAAACAGAATGCTTTGTGTGCTCCTTAAAGGACAACAATGAATTGGGGGAGAAGATATACCAAAGACTTGGATAAAACAGAATTTAGCAGGAAATTAATGAAGTTAATCATACAACCAAGGGCATGTGTTTAAGCATTACTAGCAGATACAATTGGATTAATTAACAGTTAAATTGGCCCATAAGGAGCAGTTTTCCTGACCTCTAGGTACTGAAGCATTCCACTTCTTGCAGGCTAAACCGTCTTCATATAAATTAGATCATTAAATGCATCACTGCAAATTCAGTAAAAACCCCAGGTCCTTGTGAATAAAACTAAGCTGTTGGGTCAGAATGCTCATTCCATTAGAAAGTGAATCAAGTGGATTACCTATAATGTTGGCACAAACACTGCCTGGACATCAACAGCACAGTGATAGTGACTGGGCATTAATGACTGGGTCATAGTGACAGTAACAGTGACTGGGGAATAGTGTCTCTGGGTAATAGCTACTGAGTAATAGTGGCTGGGAAGTAGTGATGGGTCATTAGTGATCAGATAATGGTGACCAAGCAGCTCTGAGCAGTAGTAACTCTGAGTGACCGTGAGCAAGCAATGCAATATATGAAACTAATGTCCCTCAGGGCAAGGAATCTGTTGTCCTTACCTGGTGACTCCTGCCAGGCCAGACTCGTCATTAAGAATTTCAGAATGGACACAGGCAGAGAGTGCTGTGTTTGTGTCCATCGGGATCATTGTCCTCTGAATGTCTCAGTAATCACAGCTGTCAGGGCTAACTGCATTCTCCTGATCTTTAGCTTCTTGGTCATTTTAGTATCTAATTCCATTTTTCGAACATTCCATTAGTGAGGTGAATTGGCCCATTCAGTTAATCGTCATATTCCTGTAAATATCAGGCCAGCAAACTCAATAGTACCCAAGCCAACTGAGTCTTATCCACGTCCCCACTGCACAGCAGAGATGATAATATAACCAAAGCAGTTCTGAGAGGACAGCAGGCTGAATTACATGATTTTTCAGTGAACTGCAATTGAGGAATTCTCACTGTAAGGGTGAGAGTGATTTCTCACTGTATCTTATCAAACTCACCTCATTAACTACCTATCCCCACTCCCTCCAGGGTCCCTCACACCAGACTCTATCTCCATCTGACCACACACTGTTCCTGGAACAGCTCCCCACTCATCCAGCTACCCAGGGAAAAGACCAACATCCCTGGCACCTGAGCCATTCTCGAGCGGTCACTGTGCCCCCCTCCCCAGACACGTCTGGGCAATCCAGTTCACCCCCCCCCCCACACATACACACAGTGTGCGCACACACACATAGCGTGCACACATACACGCACAGCACACACGTGCGCACACACACGCACAGCACACATACACAGTGCACATACATACACACAGCACACGCACACACACAGCACGCACACAAACACACAGCGCACGCACATACACACACACGCACACGTGCGCACACCACGCACAGTGCGCACACACACACTGCGTGCATGCACACACACACACACATGTATGCGCGCGCACACATATACATGTACACACACATGCACACGCGCACACATGCAGACATGCATGCACACGCACACACTCAAACACATGCAGCCACACTCTCTCACACATACACACACACATGCATGTGCACTCATATACATATATGAACACATATGCACACGCTCACACACACACTCACACACATGCAGCCACACACACACACATGCATGCACACGCACACTCACACACATACAGCCACACTCTCTCACACTTACACACACACATGCGTGTGCACACATATACATATACACACACACGTACATGTACATACCACGCACACACACACGTATATATACACACACACACAGACAGACATACGCACACACACTCTGCGCACACACATACACAAACACACGCAAGTACACACACATGTCCACACACACGTGCACACACACATGACCCTGTATTCTCTCCCTGTGTCAGCACCAGCCCACATAGTTCAGCTGGCCAGAGCTACGTCCCGTCTGAACACCCTCTCTAGGTGAGTGCTACTCTGTCCCCAGTGCCCAGTGTTCATTCACCCCTTGGCACTATCCACTCGGGGAACATCCCAGACAGCGCAGCAACTAGATATTTGTAAAGATGAGCTTTAATGAGCAGCTATTGAAAGGGAGCACTGGGGAAGTGATGGCAAATTGCAGTTCCACCCCCACAGTGCAGACTAAATGCTGGTGCCCCCACCCCCCACCCTCCGACAATCCTGCCTGATGTTCTGTGGCCAGTTTTCATTGGCTGGCACATGTCCCCTCGTGCCCGATACAGCCGGGCTCTGTATAGGACAAGATCAGCCTCCTCCAGCTCAATGTCCTCATCCTTCTCCTCTTCCTCAGCCCCCGTTCCCTCAGCTCACCAGAATCGATGACATACCCTCAATGTCAGCTCTCACTGTGTAGAGCCCAGCTTGCCAGGATGATGCAGTGCCTCTGCCCAGTCTATACTGGAGGGCAGCCACAGACTGGGCCAGCAGTGGAACAGCTGCCCCATCATCTCACCCACTGTCACCCTGCTCACAACACGGGCGCCCATTGGTGAAGGTACCACACCAGGTCGTGAACGGGAGCTCCTGCTGCTCTGTGAGCCCCCTCCATCCCATCAGCCACCTCACCCACAAGACACATCATGAAGTTAGTGCAGTCCACCATCCTACTGATGTGAGGTATAATGCAGTGATGTTCCCTTTGTCCCAGAGCACCCTTACAAGTTTCACAAGGTGATGGAGGCAAGGCAGGGGTAGGGTCAGGGTGGGGATGCTGCTGTGAGGCTGCAGGAGGGTGCTCAGTGAGGCGATACTAAGGGAGTGAGTGAGCAGGCCGGAGGTGCAGCCTGTTTCAGGCTGTGAGCTGCCCGTCTGTCCCAGGACACACTTTCCCTGCAGCTGCCTCTCGATGGTAGCTACTGCTGCAATTTACAGTGCAGATCTATACCACCCAGCAGCCTATGGGGCAGGTCTATACCACCCAGCAGCCTATAGTGTGGGTCTATACCACCCAGCAGCCTATAGTGTGGGTCTATACCACTCAGCAGCCTATAGTGGGTGTCTATACCACCCAGCGGCCTACAGTGTAGATCTATACCACCCAGCTGCCTATAGTGCAGATCTATACCACCCAGCTGCCTATAGTGCAGGTCTATACCACTCAGCAGCCTATAGTGGGTGTCTATACCACCCAGCGGCCTACAATGTAGATCTATACCACCCAGCTGCCTATAGTGCAGGTCTATACCACCCAGCGGCCTACAGTGTAGGTCTATACCACCCAGCTGCCTATAGTGTGGGTCTATACCACCCAGCAGCCTACAGTGTTGGTCTATACCACCCAGCGACCTATTGTGCGGGTTGTTACCGCCCATAAGCTACAGTGTGGGTCTATATCTCCCAGCAGCCTATAGTGTGTCTATACCTCCCAGCAGCCTATAGTGTGGGTCTATACCTCCCAGCAGCCTATAGTGTGGGTCCATACCACCCAGCCACCTGTATTGTGGGTCTATACCTCCCAGCGGCCTACAGTGTGGGTCTATACCACCCAGCAGCCTATAATGTGGGTCTCTACCACCCAGCAGCCTATAGTGTGGGTCTATACCACCCAGCTGCCTATTGTGTGGGTCTATACCACCCAGCAGTCTATAGTGTGGGTCTATACCACCCAGCTGCCGATAGTGTAGGTCTGTACCACCCAGTGGTCTATAGTGCAGGTCTATACCTCCCAGCGGCCTATAGCATGGGTCTATACCTCCCAGCAGCCTATAGTGGGGTTTTTTCCCTCACAGTGTCCTATAGTCGGGGTCTATATCTCCCAACGGCCTTTAGTGTGGGTCTATAACTCCTAGCAGCCAACAAGTGGATCCACTACAGACAGGATCTGCCTCCCAGCAAAATGATTCTGGGTAGGAGTGAAAGGAACAGGGTGGTCATTATTGGGGACTTTAACTTCCCCAACATTGGCTGGAAATGCTATAACTCAGTTTTTGTCCAATGTGCACAGGGGAGTTTCCTGACACAGTATGTCAAAGGGCTGACAAGAGGGGAGGCCACACTGGATCTGGTGCTTGGTAATGAACCAGGCCAGTGTTTGATTTAGTTGTCGGTGAGCACTTTGGAGAAAGTGATCATAAATCAGTTACGTTTAGTTTAGCGATGGAAAGGGATAGGTATATGTCACAGGTCAAGAGTTATCCTCAGGGCAAGGGCAATTATAATGCAATTAGGCAAGAATTAGGAGACATAGAATGGGGCAACAAAATGCAGGGGATGGGGACAATACAAATGTGGAGCTGGTTTAAGGAACAGATATTGTGTGTCCTTGATAGGTATGTCCCTGTCAGGCAGGGAGGAAGTGATAAGGTAAGGAAACCGTGGTTTACTACAGAAATTGTATCTCTTGTTAAGGGGAAGAAGGAGCCTTATGAGTTGACGAGGCAAGATGGTTCAGATGAGGCGATGGAGAGTTACAGATCAGCTAGGAAGGATTTAAAGAGAGAGTTAAGAAGAGCAAAGAGAGGACACGAGCAAATAGGATAAAGGAGAACCCTAAGGCTTTTTATAGGTATGTGAGGAATAAAAGGATGACTCGGATGGGAATAGGGCCAGTCAAAGACAGAAGTGGGAAGTTGAGTGTGGATCCTGTGGAGATCAGACAGTTGCTAAATGAACATTTCTCATCGGTTTTCACTCAGGAAAAGGAGAATATTGTAGAGGAGAAGAATAAGGTACAAGGTATTAGACTAGAAAGGATTGAAATTAGTTACGCACAGGTGTTATCAATTCTAGAAGGAGTGAAAGGAGACAAGTCCCTTGGGCTGGATGGGATTTATCTGAGGATTCTCCGAGAAGCTAGGGAGGAGATAGCAGAGCCCTTGGCTTTGATATTTGAGTTGTCATTGTCTACAGGTTTAGTACCAGAGGACTGGAGGATTGCAAATGTTGTGTCCATGTTCAAGAAGGGCAGTAGAGATGACCGAGGTAATTATAGACCAGTGAGCCTTACGTCTGTTGTAGGAAATGTTTTGGAAAGGATTATAAGTGATAAGATTTATAATCATCTAGCAAGCAACAATTTGATTGGAGATAGTCAACATGGTTTCATCAAGGGCAGGTCATGTCTCACAAACCTCTCTGAGGTTTTTGAGAAGGTGACCAAGCATGTAGATGAGGGTAGGGCAGTTGATGTGGTGTACATGGACTTCAGTAAAACCTTTGATAAGGTTCCACATGGTAGGCTGATGCAGAAAATGCAGAGGCATGGGATAGAGAGTGATTTAGCAGTTTGGATTAGAAACTGGCTTTTTGAAAGAAGGCAGCGAGTGGTGGTTGATGGAAAATATTCAGCCTGGAGTCTGGTTACTAGTGGTGTGCCACAAGGATCTGTTTTGGGACCACTGCTGTTTGTCATTTTTATAAATGACTTAGACCCAGGCATAGGTGGATGGATTAGTAAATTTGCAGATGACACTAAAGTCAGTGGAATGGTGGGCAGTGTGGAAGAATGTTACAGGTTGCAGGGGGACTTGGATAAACTGCAGAATTGGGCTGAGAGGTGGCAAATGGAATTCAATGCAGATAAATGTGAGGTGATTCACTTTGGGAAGAATAACAGGAAGGCAGAGTACTGGGTCAATGGAAAGATTCTTGGTAGTGTGGATGTGCAGAGGGATCTTGGGGTCCATGTCCATAGATCCCTGAAAGTTGTCACCCAGGTGGATAGTGCTGTTAAGAAGGTATACGGTGTGTTAGTTTTCATTTGTAGAGGGATTGAGTTCCGGAGTTGTAATATCATGCTGCAACTATACAAAATGTTGGTGCGGCCACAGAGGAACAGCAGGGCCCTAAGGCCCTGACCCAGGATCCTCATAGCAGAAGGAAAATGGCAGCATCGTTAGGGAGCATGTCACATATTGGAATGTTGTGCACAGTCCTGGTCGCCCCATATTTCGGGAAGGATGTGGAAGCATTGGAAAAGGTGCAGAGGAGATTTACCAGGATGTTGCCTGGTCTAGAGGAAAGGCTGAGAGACTTGGGTCTGTTCTCATTGGAAAGAAGAAGGTTAAGAGGGGATTTGATAGAGACATACAAGATGATCGGAGGATTAGATAGGGTGGACAGTGAGAGTCTTTTCCTAGGATGGTGATGTCAGCATGTACGGGGGGCATAACTACAAATTGAGGGGTGATGGATTTAAGACAGATGTCAGAGGCAGGTTCTTTACGCAGAGTGGTAAGGGTGTGGAATGTCCTACCTGCCAATGTAGTCAACTCAGCCACATTAGGGAGATTTAAACAATCCTTAGATAAACACATGGATGGTGATGGGATAATGTAGGAGGATGGGCTATGATTAGTTCACAGGTCGGCACAACATCGAGGGCCGAAGGGCCTGTTCTGTACTGTATTGTTCTATGTTCTAAGAGCCAAGGGTCTCACTGTGACAGTGGGGTCTCTCTGTAACTCTGGAGGTCTCTCTTTGACTCTAAGAGTCTCTGCTTGATCGTGGGTGGTCTCTGTGTGACCATGTGATGCTGTTTTTGGTGTTGGTACCCGTTGCCCAGCCTTTGCTGAACTGTGGATCGCCATAGTGACACGCTCCCTAACGATGCTACCATTTTCCTTCTGCTATGAGGATCCTGGGTCAGGGCCTTAGGGCCCTGCTGTTCCTCTGGGCCCAGCTCCTGGTCCGCTCAGAAGCACCCACCCCCCCACCACCCACTGGCTACAGGAGGGTCTTCCCTGGGCCAGTACTGACCCCTCTCCCTGAGGGGCAGCGATGGGCTGTGTTGGTGGAGACTGCCCCATTTACACTGGGACCCCTCCAAGAGAAGTTGAGAAAGAGCCAGAGGTGATGAAGATGGAGGCTGTGGTACTCAGTGTCTTAGTAACTCGATAAGATCCATAGGGAACACTGGTGATGGGGGAACCGGAAACAAAGCAGACTCTACCCAGCAGTGAGGGCTGGATTTATAAACTGTTGATTTTGTCTGTGTAACAGGCGTATTACTCACTGTGGTTAGATGTGGTTAAGGAGACATTCAGTAAGCAGGAAATAGTAAAGTGAGTTGACTAAATAGAGCTCATGAAAGGAACGTTGTTACTGGCCCCTACATGAAAGACATCTGGTAAATTAATGAGAACGTCACTTTAGAGACAGGAGCCTTATAAAATGCAGCCAAACTCTGTCTGGCAGTTCTACTCTGGCTTTCTGTTCTCAGAATGTTACAGTACGTAAGGAGGCCATTCAGCCCGCTGTGCCAGCCCTGGCTGTCAGAATGGGCACTTCACCAAATGCCATTTCCTGCCTCCTGTACCCAATGTGACATGTCCATCCTTTCTCAATGACCATCCGACTCCCTGAGTGATCCACCACACTCTCAATGACCATCCGACTCCCTGAGTGATCCACCATACTCGAAATGACCATCCAACTCTCTGAGTGATCCACCACACTCTCAATGACCATCTTACTCCCTGAGTGATCCACCACACTCTCAATGACCATCCGACTCCCTGAGTGATCCACCATACTCGAAATGACCATCCAACTCTCTGAGTGATCCACCACACTCTCAATGACCATCTTACTCCCTGAGTGATCCACCACACTCTCAATGACCATCTTACTCCCTGAGTGATCCACCACACTCTCAATGACCATCCGACTCCCTGAGTGATCCACCACACTCTCAATGACCATCCGACTCCCTGAGTGATCCACCACACTCTCAATGACCATCCGACTCCCTGAGTGATCCAGCACACTCTCAATGACCATCCGACTCCCTGAGTGATCCACCACACTCTCAATGACCATCCGACTCCCTGAGTGATCCACCACACTCTCAATGACCATCCGACTCCCTGAGTGATCCACCACACTCTCAATGACCATCCGACTCCCTGAGTGATCCACCACACTCTCAATGACCATCCGACTCCCTGAGTGATCCACCACACTCTCAATGACCATCCGACTCCCTGAGTAATCCACCACACTCTCAATGGTCATCCGTCTCCCTGAGTGATCCACCACACTCTCAATGACCATCCGACTCCCTGAGTGATCCACCACACTCTCAATGATCATCCGACTCCCTGAGTGATCCACCACACTCTCAATGGTCATCCGACTCCCTGAGTGATCCACCACACTCTCAATGATCATCCGACTCCCTGAGTGATCCACCACACTCTCAATGATCATCCGACTCCCTGAGTGATCCACCACACTCTCAATGACCATCCGACTCCCTGAGTGATCCACCACACTCTCAATGACCATCCGACTCCCTGAGTGATCCACCACACTCTCAATGACCATCCGACTCCCTGAGTGATCCACCACACTCTCAATGACCATCCGACTCCCTGAGTGATCCACCACACTCTCAATGACCATCCGACTCCCTGAGTGATCCACCACACTCTCAATGACCATCCGTCTCCCTGAGTGATCCACCACACTCTCAATGACCATCCGACTCCCTGAGCGATCCACCATACTCGAAATGACCATCCAACTCTCTGAGTGATCCACCACACTCTCAATGACCATCCGACTCCCTGAGTGATCCACCACACTCTCAATGACCATCCGACTCCCTGAGTGATCCACCACACTCTCAATGACCATCCGACTCCCTGAGTGATCCAGCACACTCTCAATGACCATCGGACTCCCTGAGTGATCCACCACACTCTCAATGACCATCCGACTCCCTGAGTGATCCACCACACTCTCAATGACCATCCGACTCCCTGAGTGATCCACCACACTCTCAATGACCATCCGACTCCCTGAGTGATCCACCACACCCTTGGCCAGCAGATTCTAGATTGTAACCTCTCACGGTCAGAGAGTCATAGAGATGTGCAGAAAGGAAACAGACCCTTTTGTCCAACCCGTCCACGCTGACCAGATATCCCAACCTAACCTACTCCCATTTGCCAACACTTGTCCCATATCACTCTAAACCCTGCATTCTAAAAACAAAACTTCCTTCTCCTATTTCATGCCCCCCATGATCTTCTCTCTGTGCTCTATCCATCTCCCAATGGGAAACGTTCCTCCCTCTTCAACTCGCTGGGATTTTCAACACCTCAATCGAAGATAAGATCTCGGACCAGGAATGAGCCAATCAGCCCCTCAATACTGGCTCAAAATTGATTGAGATCATGGCTGACCTGACCCAAGCTGGAACCCCACTTTGTGCCAATCACGGTGTAGCCAACTGAAATCGTTGTCATTTCAAAAGCCTTTGTCCTCTTTAAATATTTTCAATGATCCAGCCTCCACAACACATTCAGCCAGCACACCTCTGCTCACACACATATAAACTTTGGGGCACTGCTGGGGCAGAGCCCAACTGACAATTCTCATCCTCATTCTCAGATCCACACCTTGTGCCTGCTTATCTCTGTCTCTTCCTTCAGCTCCACAGTTTTCCAAGTTTTCTATGTTCCTCCAAATCCAACCTCATCCACATCCTGAATGGCTCAACCTTTTGACAACTCCACAAAAGTGAGCCCTGCAGATGCTGGAGATCAGAGTCGGGAGTGTGGTGCTGGAAAAGCTCAGCAGGTTCAGGCAGCGTCTCAGGAGCAGGAGAATCGATGTTTTGGGCAAAAGCCCTTCATCAGGCATGAGCGCTTCCTGATGAAGGGATTTTGCCCGAAACGTCAATTCTCCTGCTCCTCGGATGCTGCCTGACCTGCTGTGCTTATCCAGCACCACACTCCCGACTCTGATCTCCAGCATCTCCACTCCTCACTTTCTCCTCAGTCACAAATCAGCCATGATCTCATTGAATGGTGGGACAGGCTTGAGGGGCTGAATGGCCTACTCCCTATTCCTTGTTAGAGACAATAAAACACTGCAAGGAAGACAGACAGGAGGCTGGAAGAACACAGAGGCAGGCAGTATCAGGAGGGAGAGGAACACAGCAAGGCAGGCAGTATCAGGAGGGAGGGGGAACACAGCAAGGCAGGCAGTATCAGGAGGGAGAGGAACACAGAAGGCAGGCAGTATCAGGAGGGAAAGGGACACAGCCAGGCAGGCAGTATCAGAGGGAGAGGGACACAGCAAGGCAGGCAGCGTCAGGAGGGAGGGGAACACAGCAAGGCAGGCAGTATCAGGAGGGAGGGGGAACACAGCAAGGCAGGCAGTATCAGAGGGAGAGGGACACAGAAGGCAGGCAGTATCAGAGGGAGAGGGACACAGCAAGGCAGGCAGTATCAGGAGGGAGAGGGAACACAGCAAGGCAGGCAGTATCAGGAGGGAAAGGGACACAGCAAGGCAGGCAGCATCAGGAGAGAGAGGAAGACAGAAGGCAGGCAGTATCAGAGGGAGAGGGACACAGCAAGGCAGGCAGGATCAGGAGGGAGAAGGACACAGCAAGGCAGGCAGTATCAGGAGGGAGAGGAACACAGCAAGGCAGGCAGCATCAGGAGGGAGAGGAACACAGCAAGGCAGGCAGTATCAGGAGGGAGGGGGACACAGCAAGGCAGGCAGTATCAGGAGGGAGAGGGACACAGCAAGGCAGGCAGTATCAGGAGGGAGAGGGACACAGCAAGGCAGGCAGTATCAGGAGGGAGAGGGACACAGCAAGGCAGGCAGTATCAGGAGGGAGAGGGACACAGCAAGGCAGGCAGTATCAGGAGGGAGAGGGACACAGCAAGGCAGGCAGCATCAGGAGGGAGAGGGACACAGCAAGGCAGGCAGTATCAGGAGGGAGGGGAACACAGCAAGGCAGGCAGTATCAGGAGGGAGAGGGAATACAGCAAGGCAGGCAGCATCAGGAGGGAGAGGGAATACAGGCAGTATCAGGAGGGAGAGGGACACAGCAAGGCAGGCAGTATCAGGAGGGAGAGGAACACAGAAGGCAGGCAGTATCAGAGGGAGAGGGACACAGCAAGGCAGGCAGTATCAGGAGGGAAAGGGACACAGCCAGGCAGGCAGTATCAGAGGGAGAGGGACTCAGCAAGGCAGGCAGTATCAGGAGGGAGAGGAACACATCAAGGCAGGCAGTATCAGGAGGGAGAGGAACACAGCAAGGCAGGCAGCATCAGGAGAGAGAGGAACACAGAAGGCAGGCATTATCAGGGGGGAGAGGGAACACAGCAAGGCAGGCAGCATCAGGAGGGAGAGGGACACAGCAAGGCAGGCAGTATCGGGAGGGAGAGGAACACAGAAGGCAGGCAGTATCAGAGGGAGAGGGACACAGCAAGGCAGGCAGTATCAGGAGGGAAAGGGACACAGCCAGGCAGGCAGTATCAGAGGGAGAGGGACACAGCAAGGCAGGCAGTATCAGGAGGGAGAGGGACACAGCAAGGCAGGCAGCATCAGGAGGGAGAGGGACACAGCAAGGCAGGCAGTATCAGGAGGGAGGGGGAACACAGCAAGGCAGGTAGTATCAGGAGGGAGAGGGACACAGCAAGGCAGGCAGTACCAGGAGGGAGGGGGAACACAGCAAGGCAGGCAGTATCAGGAGGGAGAGGGACACAGCAAGGCAGGCAGTATCAGGAGGGAGAGGGACACAGCAAGGCAGGCAGTATCAGGAGGGAGAGGGACACAGCAAGGCAGGCAGTATCAGGAGGGAGAGGGACACAGCAAGGCAGGCAGCATCAGGAGGGAGAGGGACACAGCAAGGCAGGCAGTATCAGGAGGGAGAGGGACACAGCAAGGCAGGCAGTATCAGGAGGGAGGGGAACACAGCAAGGCAGGCAGTATCAGGAGGGAGAGGGAATACAGCAAGGCAGGCAGCATCAGGAGGGAGGGGAACACAGCAAGGCAGGCAGCATCGGGAGGGAGAGGGAACACAGCAAGGCAGGCAGTATCAGGAGGGAGAGGGACACAGCAAGGCAGGCAGTATCAGGAGGGAGAGGGAATACAGCAAGGCAGGCAGCATCAGGAGGGAGAGGGAATACAGGCAGTATCAGGAGGGAGAGGGACACAGCAAGGCAGGCAGTATCAGGAGGGAGAGGAACACAGAAGGCAGGCAGTATCAGGAGAGAGAGGAACACAGAAGGCAGGCAGTATCAGGGGGGAGAGGGAACACAGCAAGGCAGGCAGTATCAGGAGGGAAAGGGACACAGCAAGGCAGGCAGTATCAGGAGGGAAAGGGACACAGCCAGGCAGGCAGTATCAGAGGGAGAGGGACACAGCAAGGCAGGCAGTATCAGGAGGGAGAGGGACACAGCAAGGCAGGCAGCATCAGGAGGGAGAGGGACACAGCAAGGCAGGCAGTATCAGGAGGGAGGGGTAACACAGCAAGGCAGGCAGTATCAGGAGGGAGAGGGACACAGCAAGGCAGGCAGTATCAGGAGGGAGGGGGAACACAGCAAGGCAGGCAGTATCAGGAGGGAGAGGGACACAGCAAGGCAGGCAGTATCAGGAGGGAGGGGGAACACAGCAAGGCAGGCAGTATCAGGAGGGAGAGGGAACACAGCAAGGCAGGCAGTATCAGGAGGGAAAGGGACACAGCAAGGCAGGCAGCATCAGGAGAGAGAGGAAGACAGAAGGCAGGCAGTATCAGAGGGAGAGGGACACAGCAAGGCAGGCAGGATCAGGAGGGAGAAGGACACAGCAAGGCAGGCAGTATCAGGAGGGAGAGGAACACAGCAAGGCAGGCAGCATCAGGAGGGAGAGGAACACAGCAAGGCAGGCAGTATCAGGAGGGAGGGGGACACAGCAAGGCAGGCAGTATCAGGAGGGAGAGGGACACAGCAAGGCAGGCAGTATCAGGAGGGAGAGGGACACAGCAAGGCAGGCAGTATCAGGAGGGAGAGGGACACAGCAAGGCAGGCAGTATCAGGAGGGAGAGGGACACAGCAAGGCAGGCAGTATCAGGAGGGAGAGGGACACAGCAAGGCAGGCAGCATCAGGAGGGAGAGGGACACAGCAAGGCAGGCAGTATCAGGAGGGAGGGGAACACAGCAAGGCAGGCAGTATCAGGAGGGAGAGGGAATACAGCAAGGCAGGCAGCATCAGGAGGGAGGGGAACACAGCAAGGCAGGCAGCATCGGGAGGGAGAGGGAACACAGCAAGGCAGGCAGTATCAGGAGGGAGAGGGACACAGCAAGGCAGGCAGTATCAGGAGGGAGAGGGAATACAGCAAGGCAGGCAGCATCAGGAGGGAGAGGGAATACAGGCAGTATCAGGAGGGAGAGGGACACAGCAAGGCAGGCAGTATCAGGAGGGAGAGGAACACAGAAGGCAGGCAGTATCAGAGGGAGAGGGACACAGCAAGGCAGGCAGTATCAGGAGGGAAAGGGACACAGCCAGGCAGGCAGTATCAGAGGGAGAGGGACTCAGCAAGGCAGGCAGTATCAGGAGGGAGAGGAACACAGCAAGGCAGGCAGTATCAGGAGGGAGAGGAACACAGCAAGGCAGGCAGCATCAGGAGAGAGAGGAACACAGAAGTCAGGCATTATCAGGGGGGAGAGGGAACACAGCAAGGCAGGCAGCATCAGGAGGGAGAGGGACACAGCAAGGCAGGCAGTATCGGGAGGGAGAGGAACACAGAAGGCAGGCAGTATCAGAGGGAGAGGGACACAGCAAGGCAGGCAGTATCAGGAGGGAAAGGGACACAGCCAGGCAGGCAGTATCAGAGGGAGGGGGACACAGCAAGGCAGGCAGTATCAGGAGGGAGAGGGACACAGCAAGGCAGGCAGCATCAGGAGGGAGAAGGACACAGCAAGGCAGGCAGTATCAGGAGGGAGGGGGAACACAGCAAGGCAGGTAGTATCAGGAGGGAGAGGGACACAGCAAGGCAGGCAGTATCAGGAGGGAGGGGGAACACAGCAAGGCAGGCAGTATCAGGAGGGAGAGGGACACAGCAAGGCAGGCAGTATCAGGAGGGAGAGGGACACAGCAAGGCAGGCAGTATCAGGAGGGAGAGGGACACAGCAAGGCAGGCAGTATCAGGAGGGAGAGGGACACAGCAAGGCAGGCAGCATCAGGAGGGAGAGGGACACAGCAAGGCAGGCAGTATCAGGAGGGAGAGGGACACAGCAAGGCAGGCAGTATCAGGAGGGAGGGGAACACAGCAAGGCAGGCAGTATCAGGAGGGAGAGGGAATACAGCAAGGCAGGCAGCATCAGGAGGGAGAGGGACACAGCAAGGCAGGCAGCATCAGGAGGGAGGGGAACACAGCAAGGCAGGCAGCATCGGGAGGGAGAGGGAACACAGCAAGGCAGGCAGTATCAGGAGGGAGAGGGACACAGCAAGGCAGGCAGTATCAGGAGGGAGAGGGAATACAGCAAGGCAGGCAGCATCAGGAGGGAGAGGGAATACAGGCAGTATCAGGAGGGAGAGGGACACAGCAAGGCAGGCAGTATCAGGAGGGAGAGGAACACAGAAGGCAGGCAGTATCAGGAGAGAGAGGAACACAGAAGGCAGGCAGTATCAGGGGGGAGAGGGAACACAGCAAGGCAGGCAGTATCAGGAGGGAAAGGGACACAGAAAGGCAGGCAGTATCAGGAGGGAAAGGGACACAGCCAGGCAGGCAGTATCAGAGGGAGAGGGACACAGCAAGGCAGGCAGTATCAGGAGGGAGAGGGACACAGCAAGGCAGGCAGCATCAGGAGGGAGAGGGACACAGCAAGGCAGGCAGTATCAGGAGGGAGGGGGAACACAGCAAGGCAGGCAGTATCAGGAGGGAGAGGGACACAGCAAGGCAGGCAGTATCAGGAGGGAGGGGGAACACAGCAAGGCAGGCAGTATCAGGAGGGTGAGGGACACAGCAAGGCAGGCAGTATCAGGAGGGAGGGGGAACACAGCAAGGCAGGCAGTATCAGGAGGGAGAGGGACACAGCAAGGCAGGCAGTATCAGGAGGGAGGGGGAACACAGCAAGGCAGGCAGTATCAGGAGGGAGGGGGAACACAGCAAGGCAGGCAGTATCAGGAGGGAGAGGGACACAGCAAGGCAGGCAGTATCAGGAGGGAGAGGGACACAGCAAGGCAGGCAGTATCAGGAGGGAGAGGGGACACAGCAAGGCAGGCAGCATCAGGAGGGAGAGGGACACAGCAAGGCAGGCAGTATCAGGACGGAGAGGGAACACAGCAAGGCAGGCAGTATCAGGAGGGAGAGGGACACAGCAAGGCAGGCAGTATCAGGAGGGAGAGGGACACAGCAAGGCAGGCAGTATCAGGAGGGAGAGGAACACAGCAAGGCAGGCAGTATCAGGAGGGAGAGGGACACAGCAAGGCAGGCAGCATCAGGAGGGAGGGGAACACAGCAAGGCAGGCAGTATCAGGAGGGAGAGGGACACAGCAAGGCAGGCAGCATCAGGAGATATTCTTCCAGCCTGCCTACCCTTGTGCCCCAGCTCCCATGATGATTGTCAGTGCGTTACTGATACCTTATAAAATTAAAAATCACACAACACCAGATTATAGTCCAACTAGCTTTCAGAGCGCTGCTCCTTCATCAGGTGGTTGTGGAGAATAAGATTGTAAGACACAGAATTTATAGCAAAAGTTTCCAGTGTGATGTAACTGAAATTATATATTGAAAAAGACCTGGAATGTTTGTTAAGCGTCTCATCTTTTACTATGACCATGTTGGCAAATAAAGCTGTTGGACTATGGTGTTGTGTGATTTTTAACTTTCTACACCCCAGTGCAACACCAGCGTCTCCAAATTGCTGATACCTGTGCGTTGCGGGGTGGGGGTGGGGGGAATGAGTCAAGTGTTATTGGTGTGAGTAAACTGAAGTGGACGCCTCATCTCTTGCGAGAGCCCTGCTGTGAGGCTGTGAGAGTGTATGCTTTAATCTTGACTGTCACCTCCCCTGAACACAGGGGGCTGTGCCAGCTCTGATTTGCATGTCTGCTTCCCTCCCGCTTGACTGTGAGAAGCCCGCGATCCTGGGCGTTTGCCAGGGCTCTTTGTACAAAGCGCCATTCACCTTGGAATCTGTTGAAATTTGCCTGCAGCCTTGAATTCAGAATGGGATCATTGTTCATCTTGCGAAGCAGAGGGCAGGAGGTCGCTGTTCTGCTGAAGCCCACTAGGTGCCACTGTGGGCGCACATTTCGCCGCAAGCTCTTGGCTACACAACTGGGACATTGGCCAAGAAAGGCTCATTGATGGAATTGACACAAGCTCCCAACACTTTGAGGTCATGTTCAAATATTTGTGGATCCTTCCTAATTCAATTACGAGGGAGTGTTGCTATGACGACAGGAGTATTTTCATGGTGGATTAAAGGCCTTGCATTTACACAGTACAGTGGAAGCTCTTCCCAGCCAACAGATGACTGTTTGAAGTGTAAAATAGTAAACTCTGGCTTGCTGGCAAGCTCCCACAAACAGCGGCCTGAAAGGTGTCCAGACAATGAAGAAAAAGATTGGGGAGGGTGGTGTAGGGGTGGAATTAAAATGTGGCATTTAAATAGCGCCTTTCGCGAGCTCGAGATGTCAAGGGTGAAGTGTTGCCTGGACACTGGGGTGGGGGTAGGGGGGGGAGGGACAAGTGTCCTTCGTATCAGTGTCATCTGCTCTTCGCTATCCGCCTGCAAATGGTTTCTCTTTCTATTCCTGAACGTAGGGTCACCCCTGACCCCCACCCCCACCCCCCCACTATTTCCTGCCAGACCCCTCTCATTGTCCCACCTGCATCTGATCACACAGGCACATCCAGATCAGTCACACTGACACCGTCCACCCCATCACATGCCGGTGTTGGACTGGGGTGTACAAAGTTAAAAACCACACAACACCAGGTTATAGTCCAACAGGTTTAATTGGAAGCACTAGCTTTCGGAGCGACGCTCCTTCACCTGATGACAATCACCTGATGAAGGAGCATCGCTCCGAAAGCTAGTGCTTCCAATTAAACCTGTTGGACTATAACCTGGTGTTGTGTGGTTTTTAACTTTGTACCCCTCACTACAGGCAGTGCTCACACACCCTCCAACCCTCTCTGACATTCAGGATGTGTCAAAAATCACACCACACCCGGTTATAATCCAACAGGGTTGTTTGAAACTGCAAATAAACCCGTTGGACTCATAACCTGGTGTTGTGTGATGTTTAGCTTTGTCCAGCCCAGTCTAACACCAAATGGACTTTATCTCTGTCACCTGACCTACACTGGCTCTCAGTAAAACACCTTTAGTTTAAACATCAAGTAATTAGACTCATCCAGATGTACAGCACAGAAACAGGCCCTTCGGTCCAACTCGTCCATGCTGACCAGTATCCTAAATTAATCTCGTCCCATTTACCAGCACTTGACCCATATCCCTCTATACCCTTCCTATTGACATACCCATCTAGATGCCTTTATATATGCTGTAATTGTACCAGTCTCCACCACATCCTCTGGCAGCTCATTCCATACACGTACCACCCTCTGTGTGAAAGAGTTGCCCCTTAGGTCTCTTTTATATCTTTCCCCTCTCACCCTAAACCTGTGCCCTCTAGTTCTGGACTCCCCGACCCCAGGGAAAAGACTTTGTCTATTTATCCTATCTATGCCCCTCATGATTTTGTAAACCTCTGTAAGGGCACCCCTCAGCCTCCGACACTCCGGGGGAAACAGCCCCAGCCTATTAATTGCTTTCAGATCCTTTCCTGCCCCTCCTTATCTCTATAATCTCCCCCACCTCCACAACCCACTCAGATCTTTGTGTTCCTCCAATTCGGACTTCCCGACCATGATCGTTTTTAATCGCACAATGCTGGGCAACCTGCCCCTCACAGCTACATGGAGCCTGAGCTCTTTAGATTGAACTCCCCCCAGCTCCTTTGCTGGGAATCGAACCCCAGAGTCCGGTAATATTAGCCTATGCCTCTGGATTACTGACCCAGTGATAAGACAGTCTCCCCACACGAGGCAAAGTAAAGAGAGTAGTCCTATTCTCCCAATAAGGAGAGGGTCAACTGGTGATGGTTTACTCTCAGGCTCACCACACCTCAGGCAAGGGGAGGCTTGAGAAGGAGAGACCTTCAGGGTACCACTTTACATCACAAACCAGCCGCCTATCCAACTGAGCTAACAGGCCTGTTTACAGACTGTCCTCAACTAGCCATGCTGCCAACACCGAGGACAAGGTGGTCACCAGCTGGGTAGCACTTACTGAACAATCCCAAATGCACCAATCACTAACAACCACTTACAGATCATCAGCTGAACATTTAACCAGACTCATTATTAGAAATAACAGCTATTCATGGAATCACCGAACTCCACAGTGTGCTAACAGGCCATTCAGCCCATCGTGCCATGCCTGAAATGTCGATTCTCCTGCTCCTCAGATGCTGCCTGACATGTTGTGCTTTTCCACCGCCACACTCTCAAATCTGATCTCCAGCCCTCCCTTTCTCCCCATCAAATCTGTGTCAGACGACCCACCCAGACCCAGCGCTTCACTCTATCCCTGCATTTCCCATGGGCTAATCCACCTAGCCTGCACATCCCTGAACACTGTGGGCAATTTAACATGACCAATCCACTCTAACCTGCACATCCTTGGATTATGGGAGGAAACCAGAGCAGGGGGAGGAAACCCACGCAGACGCGGGGAGAGTGTGCAAACTCCACACACCCAGACAGTCGCCTGAGGGTGGAATCAAACCTGGGTCCCTGGCGCTGTGAGTCAGGAGAGCTAACCACTGAGCCACTGTGTCTTGGGAGCTGTGATGAGTGTATCCTAATTACTTACACCAAAGTGGATGGACACCAGGAAGATTAAATGCCCATCAATGTTTGTCACACAATCATTAAGGATATTGACTATGGGAATATTTGGGAAATATTTGGGTAATGATGAAACTGTTTCAATACAAATCCTTGATTTCCAAATTGCCTTTCGGCCTGGTTAATCCCAAACCAACAACTTTCAAAACAGCATTTCAACGCTCTGACCTCAAGTATTCTCCAAGCCAACAACATAACCTTGTTTCATCTTCTGTACTTCCTGTATTCAAGTTTGAAAAAAAAAGATGTGTGAGAATATTCCCAGAACATGCTGGTTTTTGAAATATAAATCTGTTGAATGGTGTAGAACAGGGAACTATTGCATGATGTATAAAGATATGACAAGCCTTAGATCAATAGCCCCAGGCTGACCAGTTTTTCTGTTCCTTGCTGCCTGCATGCGTTATCAGGATTTCATCCAGGGACGCAGATGTGAAAGAATGTTTTTCTTCTGCTCACTTCCTGTTATTGACTGTTAGAACACTAACTGAGACAGCACTTGGTCTCTTTGTAAGAAGGAAAGAATTAATATTCATCAAGTCTTCGAAATATGCAGCATGGAAACAGACCCTTCGGTCCAACCTGTCCATGCCGACCAGATATCCCAACCCAATCTAGTCCCACCTGACAGCACCCGACCCATATCCCTCCAAACCCTTCCTATTCATATACCCATCCAAATGCCTTTTAAATGTTGTAATTGTACCAGCCTCCACCACATCCTCTGACAGCTCATTCCATACACATACCACCCTCTGACAAAACAAATAGATTTAAGACCATAAGAAATAGGGACAGGAGCAGTCCATTCGGCCCCTCAACCCTGCTCCACCATTCAATAGGATGATGGCTGATCCAACATTCCTCACATTCCTTTCCCAGACCATTCCCCCCCCATGTAACTCTAGATTCCCATCTGATCAAGAATCTCGTCTTGTGTAGTGACTCGGACCCAGAGAAATCAGACTGATTGGTCACCAGGGTCATGTTCATCAAAATTCTATCGTAAAATACTGCCCACAAGGACTTGCATTTCCGTAGCACCTTTTACAAGCGCAGGATATCACAAAGTGCATTGCAGCCAATGAAGTGGCATGGTCACTGTTGTAAGGCAGGAAATACAGCAACCAGTCAAAGAAAGAAGGATACTGAAGAAGGATTATACCCGAACCGATGACTTCTCCTCCTCCTGATACTGCCTGCCTTGCTGTTTTCCTCTCCCTCCTGATACTGCCTGCCTTGCTGTTTTCCTCTCCCTCCTGATACTGCCTGCCTTGCTGTATCCCTCTCCCTCCTGATGCTGCCTGCCTTGCTGTGTCCCTCTCCCTCCTGATACTGCCTGCCTTGCTGTGTCCCTCTCCCTCCTGATACTGCCTGCCTTGCTGTGTCCCTCTCCCTCCTGATACTGCCTGCCTTGCTGTGTCCCTCTCCCTCCTGATACTGCCTGCCTTGCTGTGTCCCTCTCCCTCCTGATACTGCCTGCCTTGCTGTGTTCCTCTCCCTCCTGATACTGCCTGCCTTGCTGTGTCCCCTCTCCCTCCTGATGCTGCCTGCCTTGCTGTGTCCCTCTCCCTCCTGATACTGCCTGCCTTGCTGTGTTCCCTCTCCCTCCTGATACTGCCTGCCTTGCTGTGTTCCCTCTCCCTCCTGATACTGCCTGCCTTGCTGTGTCCCTCTCCCCCCTGATACTGCCTGCCTTGCTGTGTTCCCTCTCCCTCCTGATGCTGCCTGCCTTGCTGTGTCCCCTCTCCCTCCTAATGCTGCCTGCCTTGCTGTGTCCCTCTCCCTCCTGATACTGCCTGCCTTGCTGTGTCCCTCTCCCCCCTGATTCTGCCTGCCTTGCTGTGTTCCCTCTCCCTCCTGATGCTGCCTGCCTTGCTGTGTCCCCTCTCCCTCCTGATGCTGCCTGCCTTGCTGTGTCCCCTCTCCCTCCTAATACTGCCTGCCTGCTTAAATCTTATCTGAAGGGCAGCGTTTCACACTATTAGGCTGGAATTGTCCTCAGGTCTGTGGAACGTGGGACTTTTAGCCACAACCTTGTGACTCAGGGGATAAGATGTCTGCCCACTAAGTCATGACTAATGCAGTGAACATTTATTCTTGAGTCGTAAATGTATCACAGAAACGATTACAATCATCGTTACACTGGCAGACTTTTAATTCTGTAGATCAGGTGTTTAGTCCCCACTTGAGGGATCTGAGCACATAATCCACATGATCATTTAACTGAGATGTTAAACCCTTGCTGCATCTGTTTGGGCAAAAAGTTATTACTTGGAGGAGGGTGACTCACAATTTGAGTGTTAATCACTCCACACTCGACAACTGTCTGGTCGTTTGTCCAATAGCAGTGTGTGGGATCTTGCTCTGAACTCCAATGAAATTCACAGAACTTTGATCATTTGCTGCGGGAGATTCTCAGAGACAGAAAATCTCAAAATGATCTCGCAGTTTTTCTCTTTCCATTGTGCCTTCCTTCCCAGTGAGGCAGGAACAGGAAAAGGCCATTCAGCCCCTTGTCCAGGTCTTGTTGCGTTTAAACAAGGAGTGCTTCGGATCCTGAGGAATTGTGGATGACGCTGATCATTTCATCAGCAAACATTCCCTCTTCTGGCCTTATCGTCGATGGCTGATTTCTTAAATCCATTGACCCATATTTCCTCGATATTCCTTAATACCTTTACCCAATACAACCCTACATTCCTGATGAAAGGCCTGAAACGTCCATTCTCCTGCTCCTCAGATGCTGCCTGTGCTTTTCCAGCACCACACCTTTCTACTCTGACTCTCCAGCACCTACAGGCCTCACTTTCTCCAGGATCTGAACTCCAACAAACTCAGCTTTTTTTAAACTAATTCAGGGGATGTGGGTGTAGCTGGCTGGGTGTTGCGTGTCCCTAGTTTTCCTGGATTAAGTGATGGCGAGGTGCCTCTTTGAACCGCTGCAGTCCATATGGTCTATGCACACCCACAGTGTTGTTAAAAATTCCAGGATTCTGACCCAGTGACTGTGAAGGAATGGCAATATATTTCCAAGTCAGGATGGTGAATGGCTCGGAGGGGAACTTGCAGGGGGTGGTGTTCCCATGTATCTGCTGCCCCTATAGAACATAGAACATAGCAAAATACAGCGCAGATCAGATCCTTAGGCCCACGATGTTGTGCCGAGATTTAATCCTAATGTAAAATAACCTAACCTAACCTACACACCCCTCAACTCACTGCTCTCCATGTGCATGTCCAGCAGTCGCTTAAATGTCCCCAATGACTCTGCTTCCAGCACCACTGCCAGCAACGCATTCCATACATTCACAACTCTCTGCATAAAGAACCTACCTCTGATATCAGCCTCCTTTATACCTTCCTCCTAATATCTTCAAACTATGACCCCTCGTACCAGTCAATCCTGCCCTGGGGAAAAGCCAGACTCTATCTATTCCTCTCATTATTTTGTACACCTCGATCAGGTCTCCTCTCTTTCTCCTTCTCTCCAGAGTGAAAAGTCCGAGCTTATTCAACCTTTCTTCATAAGGCAAGCCCTCCAGTCCAGGCAGCATCCTGGTAAACCTTCTTTGTACCCTCTCCAAAGCCTCTGTATCTTTCCTATAGTAGGGCGACCAGAACTGGACACAATATTCCAATCGTCTTCTCACCAGGGACTTGGTCGTGGGTTTGGAAAGTGCTATCAAAGGTTAATTTCTGCCATGAATCTTGTAGATGGTATACCCACGGCTGCTACTGAGCATTGGTGATGGAGGGAGCGGATGTTCGTGGATGTGATAGCAATCAAGCGGCTGCTTTGTCCTGAATGGTGTCGAGGTGTACAAAATAATGAGAGGAATAGATAGAGTCAATAGCCAGAGACTTTTCCCCAGGGCAGGATTGACTGGTACGAGGGGTCATAGTTTGAAGATATTAAGAGGAAGGTATAAAGGAGGCTGATATCAGAGGTAGGTTCTTTACGCAGAGAGTTGTTGGAGCTGCCCCCATCCAGGCAGGTGGGGAGTAATCCATCACACTCCTGACGTGTGCCTTGTCGATGGTGGGCAGGATCTGGGGAGTCAGGAGGTGAGTCTGCAGAGTTCTCAGCCTTTGATCTACTCTTGCAGCTGCGGTGTTTATGTGGTAATTCGGTTCCGTTTCCAGTCAATGCAAGATGCTGCGAGTGGAGAACTCAGTGATGGGAGCACCACTAAATGTCAAAGGGTGGTGGTTAGATTGTCTCTTACTGGAGATGGTCAATGCCTGGCATTGTGTAGCACAAATATTACTGGCCACTTCTCAGTTCAAGATTTAATATTGAACAGGCCCTGTTCCAAAACAAGTTTCCTCTCTCTCCACAGATGCTGCTAGGCGTGTGGTGTTCCTCTGACAATTTCTGGTTCGGATGATTTCAGAGCTGCAGCACCTAGGGTTCATTGTTTTACAATATTGTCCAGGTCTCACTGTGTTTAAACAAGGATTCTTTCAGTACCTGAGGAATCATGGATGGTGCTGAACATGGTGTAATCATTCACCAACATCTGCCCTCCTGACCTTCTCATTGGTGGAAAGTCATTGATGAAACAGATGGTTATTTGGTCGTCATCATATTGCAATTGTAAATCATCATCGTATTGTGGGATCTCGCTGCTGTCATGTGGCTATTGTGTTTCTTTCATTACAACAGGACTGTCTTCAGGAGTGTGACAGGGACTATGAACTGCTTTGAGAATTCTGCTGTTGATGGCAGAAGTTCCAGGAGATTGTTGCACCTTGCAATAGTCCTTCACAAATTCAATCACCTTTCCTTTGATTTACCCGTTGCCCACTTCACGGCTGTTTCTTCCACGCACTTTCCCGGTTCTCTGTTGACTGAGCCGAGTCTGTCTTGTTCAACTCTGAGAAACCCAGTGCACTTTTCCATCACAAATTCAATTTGTTTTCTGGATGGTTTCGAAAGTTAATGTAAACCATTATCTGCTTACTTTAATGGCTCAGGAATCAGGGGGCCTGTTGTGGTGTTTGTGTGTAACAGATGCTGTGTTGTTAGCAGAGACGATTAGTAGGAAAAGAAATGTAATTTTCCCCTCATACAAGAGGCCATTTGGCGGACCCTGCTCACAAACATATGGAAAAACTTACCACAGTAAGTAATACATTTTTGGATGAAATTGCAGGAGGAACATAGAGAAAAGACTTGGATTGCTGACTGTGTGCTTTGTCCTGACATTGACTGGGAGTGTTTTTGATGCAGTATTGTAGTCAGAGCGCCTACAATAACTCATTACAACTGGCCTCTTGTCAGCAACATTTCTTGAGAATGCATTGCTTTGATAGTGTGGTTAGAAGTACCTGAGAGAGACACTGCGTGAAAAAAAAATCTGTACCATATGATGCATCAAGCCCCATACCTCTGACATGTACTTTACTTTGTACCTCACAATACCACGGCGTTTCAGAATAGGGATGTACAACACCGATCGGAAGGATGTTGTGAAACTTGAAAGGGTTCAGAAAAGATTTACCAGGATGTTGCCAGGGTTGGAGGATTTGAACTACAGGGAGAGGCTGAACAGGCTGGGGCTGTTTTCCCTGGAGCGTCGAAGGCTGAGGGGTGACCTTATAGAGATTTATAAAATCATGAGGGGCATGGATAGGGTAAATAGACAAAGTATTTTCCCTGGTGGGGGAGTCCAGAACTAGAGGGCATAGGTTTAGGGTGAGAGGGGAAAGATATAAAAGGGACCTAAGGGGCAACATTTTCAAGCAGAGGGTGGTACGTGTATGGAATGAGCTGCCAGAGGAAGTGGTGGAGGCTGGTACAATTGTAACATTTAAAAGGCATTTGGATGGGTATACAATGGAAATGGACCAAGTGCTGGCAAATGGGACTAGATTAGGTTGGGATATCTGATCGGCATTGATGAGATGGATCTAAGGGTCTGTTTCCGTGCTGTACATCCCTATGACTCTAAAATAGAGGCAGCAGCAGGCCATTCTGCCCTTCAAGCTGCCATTCAATACAATTATGGCTCACCTTCTGTGTCAATACTATATTCCTGCATTGTTCCCATAACCGTTAATATTGAAAAATCTCTTTCTTGAATATGTTGGGTGACTTGGCTTCCACAGGCTTCTGTGGTAGAGGATTCCACAGGCTCACCACCATCTGATTGAAGAATTATTTTCTCATCTCAGTCCGAAATAGTCTGCTCTGTATCCTGAGACTGTCTCTTGGTTCTAGACTCCCTGACCAGGAGGAACCATCCTCCCTGCATCTAGTTGGTCCAACCCTGTTCGAACTTTATGCTCCAATCAGCTCTCCACTCATCTTTGTAAACCCTACTGAATTCAGGCCCAATCAAACCAATCCCCCATCAAAGGACAGTCCTGACTTACCCAGTATCAGCCCAGTCAACTTCTGCTTTGTTTTAATTCACTCACGGGATGTGGGTTTCTCTGGCTGGGCCCAACATTTATGGCTCGTTCCTTATTGCCCAGGGGCAGTTAAGATTCAACCACATTGCTGTGGGTCTGGAGTCACATGTAGGATGGCAGATTTGCTCCCTCAAGGACATCAGTGAACTAGGTGGGTTCTTCCAACAATTGACAACAGTCACATGCTCATCCTTAGACACTTAATTCTAGATTCTTTAGTGAATTCAAATTTTCGCTGAGCATTTGGAAGAGCAGTTGAGCAATAAGACCACCAAGTCATTCTCTCTCCCAGTGCACACTACCCCTCCTTCCAGCAATTGTCTTAAATCTGTAGCAAAGTCCTTTGGAAGTGATTTTACAGAATATTTTGTGAACGTTGTCTCTGTCATGATGGAACACTGCACCAGTAAACATTAACGACCAGATCTTTTGTTCCACTCTCTGAGTTCAGAGATAAATATAGGCCCCAGAACAGCAGGGAGTCTGCCTAATTGCTGTCCTCAAAATAACAGCCATATGCTGACTTGAGACCGAAAAGCCAGGCGCTGCAGTTTATACCTGACCTGATCGATGGGACCTCTGACAGTCCAACACTCCCTCAGCACTGACCCTCTGACAGTCCAACACTCCCTCAGCACTGACCCTCTGACAGTCCAACACTCCCTCAGCAATGACCCTCTGACAGTCCAACTACTCCCTCAGTACTGACACTCCAACAGTGCAGCACTCCCTCAGCCCTGACCCTCCGACAGTGCGGCACTCCCTCAGCACTGACCCTCCGACAGTGCGGCACTCCCTCAGCACTGACCCTCCGACAGTGTGGCACTCCCTCAGCACTGACCCTCCGACAGTGCGGCACTCCCTCAGCACTGACATTCCGACAGTGCGGCACTCCCTCAGCACTGACCCTCCGACAGTGCGGCACTCCCTCAGCACTGACCCTCCGACAGTGCGGCACTCCCTCAGCACTGACCCTCGGACAGTGCGGCACTCCCTCAGTACTGACCCTCCGACAGTACGGCACTCCCTCAGTACAGACCCTCCGACAGTGCGGCACTCCCTCAGCACTGACACTCCGACAGTCCAACACTCCCTCAGCACTGACCCTCCGACAGTCCAACACTCCCTCAGTACTGACCCTCCGACAGTGCGGCACTCCCTCAGTACTGACCCTCCGACAGTGCGGCACTCCCTCAGCAATGACACTCTGACAGTCCAACACTCCCTCAGTACTGACCCTCCAATGGTGCGGCACTCCCTCAGCACTGACCCTCCGACAGTGCGGCACTCCCTCAGTACTGACCCTCCATCAGTGTGGCACTCCCTCAGTACTGACCCTCCGACAGTGCGGCACTCCCTCAGCACTGCCCCTCCGACAGTGCAGCACTCCCTCAGTACTGCCCCTCCGACAGTGCGGCACTCCCTCAGTACTGACCCTCCGACAGTGCGGCACTCCCTCAGCACTGCCCCTCCGACAGTGCAGCACTCTCTTGGTATGACCCTCCGACAGTGTGGCACTCCCTCAGTATGACCCTCCGACAGTGCGGCACTCCCTCGGTACTGTATAGGGACTGTTAGCCTGGATTATCGATTTAGGTTCACCAACCATAAGCCGATACACACATGACACTGATCCACCATCAGTCACAGTTGGGAAAGATCAGAACTGAGGTTTTAAACTGATCAGTCAGACCTGATTGGAACTCTGCTAAGAGTTCACAATTTCAGAAAGTTAAGATTTGAGAATATAACAATTCTGTCATTTAGATTGTCTGCGAGGGGTTAATAAGAATTAATAATATTTGCAGAATTTGTAAACTGCCAATGTTACCCTCAGTGCAACTGCAGTTGGATCAGAAATTCTCATCTTTGTGCTTAAATCCCTGTGTCCTTGCCCCTCCCTGTTTCCATGATCTCCTCTAGCCCAAAACCCCGCCGAGAGCTCCGCACAGCTCCACTGTTACAGATCGGTTGGCCATCTGTAACTTTAACCGCACCACCATTGGGAGCCAGCTCTTTATCAGCGGGAATTTATCAGCCTCGCCTCCCCGCTATCTCTCTCTCCCCTCTCCGCGCTCTCTCTCCCCTCCCCGCTATCTCTCTCTCTCTCTCTCCCCCCTCTCTGCGCTCTGTCTCCCCTCCCTGCTCTCTCTCCCCTCCCCGCTATCTCTCTCTCTCTCCCCCCTCTCTGCGCTCTGTCTCCCCTCCCTGCTCTCTCTCCCCTCCCCGCTATCTCTCTCTCTCTCTCCCCCCTCTCTGCGCTCTGTCTCCCCTCCCTGCTCTCTCTCCCCTCCCCGCTATCTCTCTCTCTCTCTCCCCTCTCCGCGCTCTGTCTCCCCTCCCTGCTCTCTCTCCCCTCCCCGCTATCTCTCTCTCTCTCTCCCCTCTCCGCGCCCTGTCTCCCCTCCCTGCTCTCTCTCCCCTTCCCGCTATCTCTCTCTCTCTCTCTCTCCCACCCTCTCCGCGCTCTGTCTCCCCTCCCTGCTCTCTCTCCCCTCCCCGCTATCTCTCTCTCTCTCTCTCCCCTCTCCGCGCTCTGTCTCCCCTCCCTGCTCTCTCTCCCCTCCCTGCTATCTCTCTCTCCCCTCCACACTCACTTCCCTTCCCGCTGTCTCTCTGTCTCTGTCTCTCTCTCTCTCTCCCCACCCCCACCCTGCTCTCCCTCTCTCCCCCCCTTGCTCATTCTCTCTCTTCCCTCCCCGTTCTCTTTCTCTCTCCTCCCTGCACTCTCCTCTCCTCTCTCTCTCCACCCCACTTTCTCTCTCTCCCCAGCCCCGCTCTCTGTCTCTCCCCACCCCGCACTTTCTCTCCCTGCGCTCCACTCTCTCTGTCTCCTCCCCACGCTCTCTCTCCCCCCCTCCGCTCTCGCCTTCTCTCCACCCACTTTACCTCACCCACACCCTGCGATCTCCCCGTTTTCCCTCCCCACTCTCACTCTCCCCTCCCCACTCTCTCTTTCCCCTTCCCGCGCTCTCTCTTCCCTCCCCACTCTCTCTGTCTCCTCCCCGTGCTCTCTCTCCCCCCTCTCCGCTCTCGCCTTCTCTCCCCCCCACTTTACCTCACCCACACCCTGCGATCTCCCCGTTTTCCCTCCCCACTCTCTCTCTCCCCACCCCACTCTCTCTCTCCCCTCCCCACTCTCTCTTTCTCCTCCCTGGTCTCTCTCCTCCCCGCTCATTCTCACTTCCCTCCCCGTTCTCATTCCCCTACCTGCTCTCTCTTCCCTCCTTGCTCCCTCTCTCCTCCCTGCTTTCTCTGTACTCCCTTTTCTTTGTCTCTCTCTCTCTCTCCCCTCCTCGCTCTCACTCTCTCTCATCCCTGCTCGCTCCCTCTCTCCTCTCCCACTCTCTCTCTTCCCTCCCCCCCACTCTCTCACCTCACTAATCTCTCTCTCTCTTTCCCTTTTCCCTCACCACGCTCTCTCTTGCCTGCCCACTCTGTCTCTCTCCCCTCATCGCTCTCTCTCTCTCTTCCCACTCTCTCTCTCTGTCCTCCCCAATATCCCTCTCTCCCCTCCCCACTCTCTCACTGTCTCTCCCCTCCCCGCTCTCTCTCTCTCTTCCCTCCCAACTCTCTGTCTCTCTCTCTCCCTCCCTCTTCCCACCCCACTCTCTCTCTTCCATCCCTGTTTTCTCTCTCACCCCTCCCCCCCTTCCCTCCCCACTGACTCTCTTCCCTCCCTGCTCTCTCTCCCTCTCTCCATCCCACCCTACTCTTTCTCTCTCCCCCCCCTCACCAACCCCACTCTCTCTTCCCTCACCCTGGCTCTCACTCTCTCTCCCCTCCCTACTCTCTCTCTCTCTCCTACCCACGCTCTCTCTCTCTCTCCCCCTCTCTTCCCCGCGCACTCTCTTTCCCCTCCCCACTCACTCTCTCCCTCTCTCCCCTCTCCACTCTCTCTCCCTGCTCTCTCCGCCTCTCCCCTCCCCGCGCTCTCTCTGATCCCTGCTCTCTCTCTCTCTCTCGCCTCCGTGCTCTCGCTTTCCCTTCCCTGCACTCTCTACCTCTCTCTCCACCCTCATGCTCTCTCTCCTCCCTCCTCACTCTGTCTCCCCCCATCCTGCTCTCCGTCTCCTTTCTCTACCCACACTCTCTCTCCCCACCCTGCTCTCTCTCTCTCTCCGCCTTCCCACTCTCTCTCCCCTACCCGCGCTCTCCACTCTCTCTCCTCTCTCTCTTTCTGTCTATCTCTTCCCTCCCCACTCTCTTTCCCTCTCCCCACCCCTCCTCGTGCTCTCTCTTCCCTTTCCTCTCCTCCTCCTCGCTATCCCTCTCTCTCACCTCCTGGCTATCTCTCTCTCCCCTCTTCGCTATCTCTCTCTTCTCACTATCTCTCTTTCTCCTTGCTGTCTCTATCTCCCTCTCTCTCCCCTTCGCTATTTCTTTCTCTCCTCTTCTATATTTCTTTCCTCGCTATCTCTCTGTCCTCTTCACTATTTGTCTCTCTGCTCTTCACTGTCTCCCTCCTCGCTGTCTCTCTCTCCCCTTGCTAGCTCTCTCTCTCCTTCCTCTTCGCTATATCTCTCTCCTCTTCACTATCTCTCTCTCTCTTTGTTATCTCTCTCCCCTCCTTGCTATCTCTCTCTCCCCCCTCACTATCCCTCTCTCCCCTCTTCACTATCCCTCTCTCCCCTCCTTGCTGTGTGTGTCTCTCTCTCCTCCCTCCTCGCTATCTCTCTCTCTCTCTCTCTCTCTCTCTCTCTCCCCTCCCCTTGTTTATATTGATTTGTAAAGTCTGCATTCTTCACCAAGGGTTCACCAAGGCCCATCCCCCTACATTATCCAATCATCATCCATGTGTTTATCTAAGGATTGTTTAAATCTCCCTAATGTGGCTGAGGTGACTACATTGGCAGGTAGGGCATTCCACACCCCTACCACTCTCTGAGTTGCTGTATTAACTGCACTGGGTGATGTCCCTGTGTGAGAGCTGTCTGTGACCCTCAGCTCATTGATTGCAGTGTCAGGTTGATACAGTCCATACAGCTCTCTCTCCCGGCACTTTCAAAGGTCGGTGATACGTTAGTGTGGGTCTGAGCTATGAAGTCAGGTTTCTGTCTGGAGAGAGACAGAGATTCTGGATGTGAATACACTGAAGAACAACATGGGACTTCTCCCCAGAGCCCTGCTCAATGTTTGGCCCCCACCACAAAATAGAGATGACCAGCTCACTCCAATCTCGGACAGGAGGTCATAGCTGTAGGCTGAGGGGAGTTAGGATCAAAACGGAGATAAGGAGAAATGACTTCTCCCAGAGCAGAGTGAATCTATACCCCAGAGAGCAGCGGAGGCAGAATTAATCTACAGATTCAAGAAGGAAATAGATCAGGTTCAGATGAAAGTTGGGATAAAGGGCTTTGGGGAGCAGGTTGGAGAGTGGGGTTGAGACCAGGATGAGATCAGCCATGATCTTGTGAAATGGCGGAGTGGGCTGAAAGGGCTGCATTTCCTATCCCCGCTCCTGTTTCTGATATTCCACCTGCTGGCGGAATTTTGCTGTGCATAGGTTTGTGCCACTTTGACTCATCAGACATGAGTGTCATAGAACATAGAATACAGAACAATACAGCGCAGAACAGGCCCTTTGGCCTCGATGTTGTGCCGACCTGTGAACGAATCTAAGTCCATCCCCTTACATTATCTCATCACCATCCATGTGTTTATCTAAGGATTGTTTAAATCTCCCTAATGTGGCTGAGTTGACTACATTGGCAGGTAGGGTATTCCATGCCCTTACCACTCTCTGAGTAAAGAACCTGCCTCTGACATCTGTCTTAAATCTATCACCCCTCAATTTGTAGTTATGCCCCCCTCGTACACGCTGTCATCATCATCCGAGGAAAAAGACTTTCACTATCTACCCTAGCTAATCCTCTGATCAACTTGTATGTCTCTATCAAATCCCCTCTTAGCCTTCTTCTTTCCAACGAGAACAGACCCAAGTCTCTCAGCCATCCCCCCAGACCAGGCAACATCCTGGTAAATCTTCTCTGCACCTTTTCCAATGCTTCCACATCCTTCCTGTTATGGGACAGCCAGAACTGTACACAGTATTCCAAGTGTGGCCACGCTAGAGTTTTGCATAGTTGCAGCATGACACTACGGCTGCGGAACTCAATCCCTCTACTAATAAAACTTAACACACTGTATGCCTTCTTAACAGCACGATCCACCTGGGTGGCAACTATCAGGGATCTATGTACATGGACTCCAAGATCCCTCTGCACATCCACACTACCAAGAATCTTTCCATTCACCCAGTACTCTGCCTTCCTGTTATTCTTCCCAAAGTGAATCACCTCACATTTATCTGCATTGAACTCCATTTGCCACCTCTCAGCCCAATTCTGCAGTTTATCCAAGTCCCCCTGCAACCTGTAACATTCTTCCACACTGTCCACCATTCCACTGACTTTAGTGTCATCTGCAAATTTACTAACCATCCACCTATGCCTGGGTCTAAGTCATTTATAAAAATGACAGACAGCAGTGGTCCCAAAACAGATCCTTGTGGCACACCACTAATAACCAGACTCCAGGCTGAATATTTTCCATCAACCACCACTTGCTGCCTTCTTACAGAAAGCCAGTTTCTAATCCAAACTGCTAAATCACCCTAAATCCCATGCCTCTGCATTTTCTCCAATAGCTGACCATGTGGAACCTTATTAAAGGTTTACTGAAGACCATGTATACTACGTCAACTGCCCTACCCTCATCTACATGCCTGGTCACCTTCTCAAAAAACTCAATGAGGTTTGTAAGACACGACCTGCCCTTGGCGAAACCATGTTGACTATCAGAAATCAAACTGTTGCTTGCTAGATTATTATAAATCCATCTCTTATAATCCTTTCCAAAACTTTTTTTACAACAGATGTAAGGCTCACTGGTCTATAATTACCTGGGTCATCTCTACTGCCTTTCTTGAACAAGGGCACAACATTTGCAATCCTCCATGTTAACCTCCTTTGGACCTCCTGAGGGGAAATGGATATAGGCATGTTATTTTTCTCTTCTGTCGTGATAGTGTAATGCTCAGAAAGAATGAGTGTTTGTTAAACTCATGCTGAAGGTGTGAATGTATACAGGACCTTCCTCTCAAACCACTGCTCTATCCTCTGGGGCCACACCTAGTAGTTCCAATCAAACACACGAGGCAACGTTGGTGAGAGACTGTAACCACTGTTGGATTTCCCAGTGTCTCAACTCCTGCCCTCTTTGATTTTCAGCTTTAGATTTTGGACCCTCCATATTGGGGTCACCATGCCACGCCGTGTGGGAAACAGTCATCCAGCAGCCATCTTGCCTCAATGGATCAAGTACTGACCAGAGACAAATAAATAATATTAACACTTTTGCGGATCTGGATGTAGGTTTGCTCGCTGAGCTGGAAGGTTCGTTTTCAGATGTTTCATCATCATACTAAGTAACATCATCAGTGAGCCTCCTATGAAGCTCTGGTGTTTGTGACCCACTTCCTATTTAACTTCAACCTGAGCTACAAATCTTCTCAAAACACACTAACTTTTACAGAGCTTTGTAGCATAAACCAGACTCAGGTGAACTAGTAGCATTCATTCATTATTAAACTTACACAGCAAGACTTCACTGGGAACTTCCGCCATCAGCTCCCACAGGCCTGTGACATCATTATGACAAAGATCTTTCTGCACATGCTCAGTACCACGGTTATAGTTAACCCTTTACCCCAACAAGTGTGTATTGCTGAATGTGGAGCAACTTCTCAAAACTGAGGGGTCACTGAGGGGTCACTCCGTCACTGAAGTAAAACACCGATTCATGTCAGAGAGAGGGAGAGAAGGGGGCCGTCTCCCAACAATTTGGAAACAACTCTGAATCAGAATATGACCCCAAATCTATGCCGCCATTGTGCAGATGACCCCAGTCCACAGGGAAACCTATGGCCAGTTCACAGAGCAATGCCTTGGGGTGCCTCAAAGTCTGCTTGAGTACCGCACTGAATTCCCTCGCCTCCAGCTAGCCTTCACAGAGATTCCACAGGCTAGCTGGGAGGATTCCAGTGGTCCACCCTCCCCAAGCCTCCCGATTATTTCACCACGCCCCGTCCATCCTTCCATCATTGGCCAACCCTCTGGCATGGGGTGACCTACCTCTGTCCCTGCTCTGATACCTGGGTGAAAATCCTGCCCCTAGTGCTCAAGGCAAAGTGAGCCAAGATCTGCTTTCTGTTAATGGGGAACATTTGGATCAAAGTTCTGAGATGTTTGTTGAAAGGAATTTACTCAAAGACATTGAATTTGCTCAGACACTAAAAGGGTGATGTTTTGAGAAGTGATTTCTCATTTTTAATAACAGGGTCTTAGCTTTCTAGCTCCCACAGACCTTCCGAATGTCACTTTGGCCTTGACTCGGGGAATTTTCTTCCTTTCCGGGATCAGAAGGTCATGAGTTGAAGCCCCACTTCAGAGATGTCAGCACAACATGCAGATTAGCACTCCCATCGCTGTACTGAGGGAGTGCTGCACTGTCAGAGATGCTGGGTTCCAGGGGAAGAGTTGATGTATAAGGTCCTGGCTCTGCAGGAGTTAATTTTGATCTTCGATTGACACCAGCTCTTCCATTGATGTCACACACACACACACACACACACACACAATCTTTTGGAGGGACCAGAAGGATTTGTACCACTCCCTCAGGTCTTAGTAATTCTGCCTGACATGACATAATTGTAATTATGGGTAGTAGAGGTTTGGAACTCTCTTCCACAAATGGTGGGGGTTACAGGATCAGATGTTAATTTAAATCTGGGATAGATTAATTTTTGTTAAGCAAAGGGAAATGGGTCAAAGGTAGGTAAATGCATTCAGGCCACAGATCAGCCCTGATCTCATTGAATAGCAGAACAGGCTTGAGGGGCTGACTGGCCTACTGTAATGCAATGAACCTTCTTGTGATTTAAGAGCAGCACCTCCTCTGTAGATACTCTACCATGAGGTACCCTCTCTCACCCATCACCAGCCAGACCCAATACAAAGGGAGTGGAGTGGAGGTGGGGGGGGGGGGTGGTAACTGGTAGCAGTGAGCTACCTCAAAGACCTCTTACCCAGTACCCTAACTGATAAAGGCAGCAAATACCACAATGTGCCCAGAGTGATCATCCAGAAAAATGTCACCGAGCATTTGGGATCTCAGAGTGGGTGTGAAAGATCCCATGATCAGCATTACAAAGAAGTTCAGGGCTCCTTGCCTTGGTCGGTATTTATCACTCATGGGAAGGCAATGGCCTCATGGTATTATTGATGGACTGTTAATCCAGAGACCCAGATAACATTCTGGGGACCTGGGTTCGAGTCCCACCATGGCAGATGGTGGAATTTTAATTCAATAAAAATCTGGAATTAAGAGTCTAATGATGACCATGAATCCATTGAGAGGGAAAAACTCATCTGCTTCACTGGTGTCCTTTCGGGAAGGAAACAACCATCCTTGCCTGGTCTGGCCTACATGCGACTCCAGACCATCAGCAAAGGGGTTGGCTCTTAACTGCCCTCTGGGCAATTAGGGACAGGCAATAAATGCTGCCCAACCAGTGGTGCCATCATCTTGTGAATGAATATTCAAAAACCCCAGAGCAAGCAGATTGTGTGTTTGTTATCTCATCACCGTGGGAGCTCGCTATATTTCCTTCCTTGTAACACCTCGAATTATTCTTAAAAACCAAAGAAACTACGGATGCTGGAAATCAGAAAGAAGAACAGAAGTGGCTGAGAAAGCTCAGCAGGTCTGGCACCAGTGCCCAGACCCGAAACGTTAACTCTGATTTCTCTCCACCGCTGCTGCCAGACCTGCTGAGCTTTTTCCAGCAACTTCCGTTTTTACTTCAAGTAATTCATTGGCCAACGTGTGATTTGGAACATCCCAAGGTGGCAGAAGGTGCTATATAAATGCAAGTTATGCATTTCCTAGGTGGCGTTGTGCCCCCCGAGCTCTGAGACTGTTGATCATTCCCTTCGTAATCACTTGGTCATTGATCTTCGAAACTTGTCGGTCACTTGAAACAAATCCATTATGTATTGATCTTCCTGTTATCCGGCGTTTTTTCCCGGTTAATTCACAGAGTCGTTTACTTATTCTTCAGATTCAAGGCTGGAATTAATCAAATCCATCTCACAAAGCTATTCCCAGCATACCTTGGCAATCTGCCCACACAAACATTAAACATCTGAGTGAGCGACAATGCAGCAGATGCGGAATAAAGGATCACAGGCTCATAGGGGATTATAAATGAACTATTAAAATAAATTACTAGTTACAATAATGTTTTTCCAATGTACTTAAGGAATGATTACAAATCCACACTGCAAACTTTAAAAGATCATAAAATTGTCACAGTGTATGAGAGAGATTTGGCCTCAGCCAGTGAGATGGAAAACGGCCTCTGTTTATGAGAACATAAGAAACAGAAACAGGTGGAGGCCATTTGGCCCCTCCTGAATGTTCCACTCCTTCAATGAGATTATAGTAATGTGTGAATTTAGGGCCATTCAGCCACTCCAGTCTGTCCCTCCATTCAATGAGATCATGGCTGATCTGTGGCCTAACTCCATATTCCTGCTTTGGGCCCATTTCTCTTAATACTTTTGTTTAACAAAAATGTATCTATCTCAGATTTAAAACTGACAACTGACGCAGCATCCACTGTAGTTTGTGGGAGAGAGTTCCAAACCTCTCCCACCCTTTGTGTGTGGAAGTGCTTCCTAATGCTTCTCCTGAACGCTCTGGCCCTCATTCCCCATAGATTAGAAAAATATGATCATTACCACGCTGTGGGAAGATGACAGTGGCATTTACCTAGTAATCCAGAACCCTGGGACAGCGGCCTGGGCAGTAGGAGTATGGCTCCTACCTCAGCAAATGGTGACATTTTGAATTCAGTAAAACCCCAACCCAGTGGTGACCATGTGATTCATTCTAATTCATGTAAAACCCCATCTGGTTCACTCATGCCCCTCAGGGAAGGAAACTGCCACCCTGACCTAGTCTGGCCTACATGTGACTCCAGACCCACAGCAATGTGGATAATTCTTAACAGCCCCTTCTGGGGGGTTATAGAATCCCTACAGTGTGGGAGCAGGCCATTCAGCCCTATCAAGTCCACACCGACCCTCCGAACTGTATCCCACCCAGATCCATCCCCCTACCCTATCACTGTAACCCTGCATTTCCCATGGCTAACCTACACATCCCTGGACACTATAGGACAATTTCCCATGGCCAATCCACCCTAACCTACACACCTTTGGACTATGGGAGGAAACTGGAGCACCTGGAGAAAACCTAAGCAAACACTGGGGGGAAATGTGCAAACACCACTTGGTTAGTTGCCCGAGGTTAACCACTGAGCCACTGTGCCACCCCAGATAGTGGCAATGAATGCTGCAAGGATAGTACAGGTACTTCAAACAAACAAGATGTCTCCAAGTCTGCAGGGAGTAGTCTTCTGTCGAGTATGGGAGTTGAATATAGGAGTTGGGATGTTATGTTGAGGTTGTAGAGGGTTCAGAGGAGATTTACCAGGAGGTTGCTGGCTATGGAAGGTTTGAGTTCGAGAGAAAGGCTGGATAGGCTGGGACTTTTTAATCAGGAGTGTAGGAAGTCGAGGGGGGGACCTGATAGAGGTTTATAAACTCAGGAGAGGTATGGATAAGGTGAATGGCATGTGTCGTTTCCCTAGGGTGGGGGATTTCAAGACCAGGGAGCATATTCTTAAGGTGAGAGGAGAGAGATTCAAAAAAGACATGAGAGGCAACTTCTTTTTCCACAGCAAGTGGTCCCTGTGTGGAATGAGCTTCCAGAGGGAGTGGTGGACATGGGCACAGTTACAATGTTTAAAAGACATTTGGATAAGCACAAGAGGAGGAAAGTTTTGGAGGGATATGGGCCAGGAGCAGGCAGGTGGGACTGGTTTAGTTTGGGATTATGGTCGGCATGGACTGGGTGGGCGGAAGGGTCTCTTTCCATGCTGTATGACTCTGTCACTCCATGCCCTTCATGTGAGGCCACCATAAGGCAAAGGCAGCCTCTGGGATCTGCCCACGAGTTTGGACACAGTCAGTCGGCCAATCAGGGTGGTCATGGACAGGGGGTATGGGGTAAGGAGCCAAATACCGGGCACCGCCCCCCCTCCCAATGGAGGCTCTGTCTGCGTCCTGTTATCTGCGGGGATGAGAGAACATGAGGAACTGAGAGAGATGGAAGCGCCTGCCTCAGCTGGTAGTGCCAGTGCAGATGGGTGAATGGTGGCGAGGTGTCCTGGTTGGGTGAGTAGGTGGTGCAGGGTGAGTGGGGGGTGGGGTTGAGGAGGAAGAGGAGACAGCAAGAGGCGAGGATGTTGTAGGTAACAGTGAGGGTGGTGCAGTATGAGCCTGGGTGGGGGCTGTGTGGAGGGTGAGGCCACCAGGAGCTATGCTGGCAAAACAGAGAAGGTCACTGAGCTTCTTGTGGTACCGCTGGGCATTGTCCAGATGGCGGTGACACGGCAATACCCCAGGTAGCTATCCTGGAGCAGGGATCTATCCCAGAGGGTCAGCAAGATGGTTTAACTCTGGGGAATAAATAAGTGGGCAAATGGATTTGGAGTGGCTCTGGTGATTAACCTATGACCTGCTGCCCTTGCCCCACAGAGGAACAGCTCAAGGTGAGTCATAATCACAAGGCCTGAGGCTCAATTTAACATGAAGCCCAAGGCCTACACATTCACAAGATGGCAACAGGGACTGGGGGGGTGGGCAACAGGGACTGGAGGGGGGTGGGGGAGGGGGCAACAGGGACTGGGGGGGCAACTGGGACTGGAGGGGGGTGGGGGAGGGGGGCAACAGCGACTGGGGGGTGGGCAACAGGGACTAGAGAAGGGGGCAACAGGGACTGGGGTGGGCAGCAGGGACTGGGGGGGCAACAGGGACTGGAGAGGGGGGCAACAGGGACTGGGGGGGCAACAGGGACTGGGGTGGGCAACAGGTATTGGAGGGGGGGCAACAGGGACTGGGGGGCAACAGGGACTGGAGAGGGGGGAAACAGGGACTGGAGAGGGGCAACAGGGACTGGGGCAAAAGGGACTGGAGGGGGGCAACAGGGACTGGAGGGGGGGCAACAGGGACTGGAGAGGGGGGGATCATGGGATATGGAGTGGGGACACAGGGACTAGAGGGGGGGCAACAGGGACTGGAGAAGGGGGGCACATGGGATGTGGAGTGGGGACACAGGGAGTGGGGGGATAAGGGGACTGGGGGATCAGGGGGAGTGGGGGAGTCATGGAGTGAGGGTAGGACCTGGGGAGGGGGATACAGAGGATTATGGGAGTGGGGTTATTCAGATAGGGGTGCATTTGTTTTCCACAGGTCATAGTTCCACATTTCGTACTTAAACATCAACCTTCTGGTCCCTGGTTACGTAACTGCACTAACCTCCCAGTGCTCACTGGCTTCCTCTCCCACACAGCCTCCCTTTGAAAACTCCCCAAGTTGATTACAACCTCTTCCCAATCCCATTCCTATGATCCGCCTCTTCCAAATGCGACCACCAGAGTTTTCCGGGGTTTTGTCTCTCCACCACTAGGGCCGGGCAGTCAGTTACCTGGCTCTGAGCTCTGGAATTCCCTCCCTAAATCCCTCTGAACATCTCCACCACACACTCCTCTATGAAGACACTCTTTTAAAACAACTTATTTCATTAAACAAAAACAGAAATTGCTGGAAAAGCTCCGCAGGTCTGGAAACATCTGTGGAGAGAATGCAGAGTTAACGTTTCAGGTCCAGTGACCCTTCCTCAGAACTGATGGTAGCTAGGAAAGTGTTATTTTTTATGCAAAGATAGGGTGGGGGAAGGGGTTAAGGAGTAAACGATAGGTAGGGATAGAGTGCAAAGAGGAAGAGGAACAGATGAACAGACAAAAGAGTTGATAAAGATCAGGCTGGGAGGGTGAACAGCTGTTAATGGAGACTGTTAGTGGTTAACAATAGGTCAGGTGTAATGGTAGACTCTGTGACAACAAGAGTAGTGTGGTGCTGGAAAAGCACAGCCAGTCAGGCAGCATCCAAGGAGCAGGAGAGTCGATATTTCAAGCAAAAGCTCTTCATCAGGAATTTACCTGAAACGTCGATTCCCCTGCTCCTCGGATGCTGCCTGACTGGCTGTGCTTTTCCAGTACCACGCTAATCTTGACTCTAACCTCCAGCATCTATGATAACAAGGCTGTGGAGGAGGTTGACCAGGTCGCTGCCTGGACTGGAGGATATGTGTCATGAAGAAAGGTTGAGGGAGCTGAGGTTTTTCTCAGAGTGAAGAAGGATGAGAGGTGACTTGATAGAGTTGTCCAACATGATGAGAGGCATAGATAGAGTGGATAGGCAGAGACTTTTTCCCAGGGCAGAAATGGCTATCACGAGGGGGCATAATTTTAAGATGATTGGAGGAAGGTTTAGGGGAGATGTCAGAGGTAGGTTCCTTACACAGAGAGTGATGGGTGTGTGGAACGCACTGCCAGTGGTGGTGGTACAGTCAGATACATTCTAGGAGAAAGTGAGGACTGCAGATGCTGGAGATCAGAGCTGAAAATGTGTTGCTGGAAAAGCGCAGCAGGTCAGGCAGCATCCAAGGAGCAGGACAATCGATGGTTCGGGCATGAGCCCTTCTTCAGGAATGAGGAGGGTGTGCCAAGCAGGCTAAGATAAAAGGTAGGGAGGAGGGACTTGGGGGAGGGGCGTTGGAAATGCGATAGGTGGAAGGAGGTTAAGGTGAGGGTGATAGGCCAGAGTGGGGGTGGGGGCGGAGAGGTCAGGAAGAAGATTGCAGGTTAGGAAGGCAGTGCTGAGTTCAGGGGTTGGGCCTGAGACAGGGTGGGGGGAGGGGAAATGGGGAAACTGGAGAAATCTGAATTCATCCCTTGTGGTTTGGAGGGTTCCTAGGCGGAAGATGAGGCAGAGCCGTCCAACCACAAGGGATGAACTCAGATTTCTCCAGTTTCCTCATTCCCCCCCCCCCCCCCCCACCTTGTCTCAGTCCCAACCCTCGAACTCAGCACCACCTTCCTAACCTGCAATCTTCTTCCTGACCTCTCCACCCCCACCCCCACTCCCGCCTATCACCCTCACCTTATCACCCTCACCTTAACCTCCTTCCACAGATACACTGGGGACATTTAAGTGATTCTAGGATAGGCACATGGAAGATAGTAAAATGAAGGGTATGTAGGTTAGTCTGATCTTTGACTAGGATAAAAGGTCGGCATAACATCGAGGGCCGAAAGGCCTGTACTGTTCTATGTTCTATGTTCTAACGTCTGGTGTGTGGTGGTTGGGGTAGTGACATGGGAGAGCTCAAACCCTGAAATTATTGAACTCTATATTGAGTCTGGGGGGGCTGGAGGGCTGCAGGGTCCCCGAGTGGAAAACGATGTGTTGTTCTCCCAGCTTACACTTGAGCTTCACTGGAGCACTGCAGCAAGCCTGAGGCAGAGATATCTGCCAGGGACCAGGGCAGCACTCCCCATCCTGACTTGGAACTATATCACTGTTCCTTCAGTGTCACTGGGTCAGAATCCTGGATAAACTGAATGCTGTATTTAAATCCTCTCAAGTTTGTCTGAGTACAAACCAATATTGTGCACAATTCCATTGATTTTCCAACTAGCGATAAGTGTAATAGAGTATGAACCTTCCTGTAAAAATTCAGCATTACTTAAATTGACTTTTTTTAAAGCAAAGCAACTTGAGTTTGCAAAATAGAGCCATGCTTGACATCGCGGCATAGGTAGTGATTTGAAATTCTGAACTTCTGATGTAGAAATGATTTCCTGCACTGCCTGGTGTCTGAAAATGAGCTGCAAATGAACAAGTCGGTGGAAAGGCAGGAGTCAGAAAGTGTGAAAAGACTCAATGTGCCAAATTCGGCACCTATCTGTTGTAGTCTTATGTTTAGGAAACCGCCATCTGCAAGATAACCATGTGACTTTGTTCTGTTGCCAAGAAAACTTATTTTTATGTTCTTTTGTGGAATGCGGGTGTGTCATTGGCTGGGCCCAGCATTTATTGTCCCGTCCTTAGTTGCCCCTTGAGGTGGTGGGGGTGAGCTGCCTTCTTGAACCGCTGCAGTCCATGTGCTGTGGGTAGACCCACAGTGCCCTGAAGGAGGGAATTCCAGGATTTTGACCCAGTGATACTGAAGGAGCAATGATATATTTCCAAGTCAGGACATTGTTTAGGCCACTGTTGGAATATTGCGTGCAATTCTGGTCTCCCTCCTATCGGAAAGATGTTGTGAAACTTGAAAGGGTTCAGTAACGATTTACAAGGATGTTGCCAGGGTTGGAGGATTTGAGTTATAGGGAGAGGCTGACCAGGCTGAGGCTGTTTTCCCTGGGGGGTGACCTTATAGAGGTTTACAAAATCATGAAGGGGGTGGATAGGGTAAATAGTCAAGGTCTTTCCCTAGGGTGGGGGAGTCCAGAACTAGAGGGCAGGTTTGGGGTGAGAGGGGAAAGATATAAAAGAGACCTGAGGGGCAACGTTTTCACGCGGAGAGTGGTGTGTGTGTGGAATGAGCTGCCAGAGGAAGTGGTGGAGGCTGGTACAATTGCAACATTTAAAAGGCATCTGGATGGGTATATGAATAGGAAGGGTATAGAGGGATATGAGCCAAATGCTAGCAAATGGGACTAGATTAGGCTAGGATATCTGGTCGGTATGGACGAGATGGGCTGAAGGGTCTGTTTCCGTACTGTGCATTTCTATGACTCTAAGTCAGGATAATGAGTGGCTTGGAGGGGATCTTGCAGGGGGTGGTCTCCCTATGTATCTAGGGCTCCTGTCATAGAGTCATAGAGATGTACAGCACAGAAACAGACCCTTCAGGTTGTCCTTCTAGATGGAAGTGGTTGTGGGTTTGGAAGGTGCTGCCTGAGGATCTTTGGTGAATTACTGCAGTACATCTTGTCGATGGTACGCTCTGCTGTTACTGAGCCTTGGGTGGAGGGAGGGGATGCTTGTGGGTGTGGGACCACCTGAGATTCTGATTCCTGCTCCAAGTGGCCATGGTTCCCAGCCATTATTGGGACCTCAGGAAAGTTAGCCTGGTTTTAACACGGAATGGGAAATACTGAGCCAAGGCCTAAGTGCAGATGAGGACTCAACAGTTTTCACTGTAACCACCCGTGTTCCATAATGGATATCCATTGAGCTGTTCGGCTGCTGGGGCTTCACCTTGTGCCAATTGATGCTTCAGAGAAGTTTGCAATGCTATGGAGATGCCATTGTCAATCGTTAGAAAACCCCTCATCCTTTAGGGAAGGAAATCTGCCATCCTTACCTGGTCTGACCGACATGTTATTCCAGACCCATGGCAATGTGGTTGACTCTTAACTGTCCTCTGGGCAATTAGGGATGGGCAACAAATGCTGGGCCTAGTCAGTGATGCCCTCATCCTCATAAATAAAAGGAAATGCTCTCTGATGAACTGGACAATGTGCCACGTCCTAGACTTATTAATGATACTAACACTGGAGAATGTCACAGCACTCAGCAGCAATCAATAAACACAACAGAGTAACTTGAGCTTTTCACAACTACAGAATACAATCTCACAAATGCAACAAAATTAACTGCAGCAATAGCCTTTTTAAGCTGTCAATTATGTAAGAAACTTCATACATTTCCTAAAGGGCTCCTGCAGTATTTTCAACAACTATTTTGACTTATATAGCACCTTTAACACAATTAAATATTCCAAAGTCATATAGGAACATTATAAAATAGAATTTACAGCGAGTCATGTCAGGAGATGCTAAGGCAGGTGTCAAAACAAGGTTGAAAAGGGGGTTTCTTTGACGTATCCATTCACAGGATGTGAGCATTGCTGTTTGGGTCAGCATTCAATGCCTGTCCCTAACTGCCCCTTACAAAGGTAGGGGTGAGCTGCTTTTGTGAGCTACTGCAGTTCAAGGAGGTGTAATATACCTAACACAAGGCCACCACCCCCTGCAAGTTCCCCTCCGAGCCACTCACCGTCCTGACTTGGAAATATATCATCGTTCCTTCAGTGTCACTGGGTCAAAATCCTGGAATTCCCTCCCTCAGGGACATTGTGGGTCTGCATGGACTGCAGCAGTTCAAGAAGGCAGCTCACCCCCACCTTGTCAAGGGGCAACTAGGGACGGGCAATAAATAAAGTCACAGCCATGTCACATGAATGAATATAGTTTTTCTTAAAATTGTTGATCTTATGATCCACATCAGTATCTTCAGTGGAATTCAAATGGATTAGTGACATGAAAAAGATAGCAGGACACGAATAGGGCTGAAAAACTGACAGGAACGGCACATGGAACTCTAGTGATAACAAAATCCCTGAGATGTGACTGGAGTGAGGAATGATTCTGTAACAGAGGAGGAACAAATTCTAAACATTATTTAATGGGTATTATTCACCAGAATGTATTCCAGCTACAATTTCTGTCAGTGTGACAGTGGAAGACAGCTTTGAGAAGTGGTTGTCACTCTAAATGGAGATTAATTATATTGAATTATCTCATTATTGCTATCAGCAGGTTCTTTTCAAAACAGACAAGCAGCATCTCAGATCTCACTCCTGGAAATTGGGAAGAAAGAATTATGTCTTTATCTGTTCAAAAGTAAAATCAATTAATTTGCTTTTCAATGGTACCAGCACTCACCACCCCAGATATTCTATGAGATTGTGAAAATTATTAAATGGATTCTCGGATACGAACCCAGCGTGTCTCAGCTGGTTGTCAATAATGACTGAAGATTAAAAAGGTCACTGTCTGCTTTCATTTCATAATTAGAGACAGACAGGGAAAATGCAGGATCGGGCATTAGCCTCAGAGAAGAGGAATCTGTCAAATTGTAAAAACCACTAAAGTAATACAAAGTGGCCAAGCAGAGTAATAGACTTATACAGCACGGAAACAGATCCTTCGGCCTGACTCGTCCATGCCAACCAGATATCCTAAATTAATCCAGTTTCCATTGCAAGCATTTGGCCCATATCCTTCTAAACCCTTTCGAATCGTAAATGTTGCAATTGTACCAGCCTCCATCACTTCCTCTGACAGCTCATTCCAAACACATACCACACTCTGTGTGAAAACCTTGCCCCTCAGGTCCCTTTTATATCTTTTCGCTCTCACCCGAAGCCTATGCCCTCTAGTTCTGGATTCCCCCACTCTAGGGAAATACCTTGTCTATTTATCCTATCCATGCCCCTCATGATTTTATAAAATGCTATAAGGTCACCCCTCAGCGTCCAACGCTTCAGGGAAAACAGCCACAGCCTGTTCAGCCTCTCCCTGTAGCTCAAACCCTCCAAACATGGAAACATCATTGTAAATCTTTTCTGAACCCTTTCAAGTTACACATCCTTCCTATAGCAGGGAGACCAGAATGGAACTGTAAAAGAAAAAAAATTTGGGAGATCAAATATTAAGGAAAAGTATAATGTTAATGGCAGCTCTCTGAACAGCATTGATGCACAGAGGTATCTTGGGGTTTAACTCGATAGCTTCCTGAAAGTGGCCATGCAAGCAGATAGGGTGGTATAGAAGACATAAAGCATGCTTGATTTTATTGGTACTTACAAACATTTGCTTTACACTGTCCTGAATTGTATTCTGACTTGCGTACAAATCAACTTGTGTATAGACTCTACAATGGAATCCATTCAAAACCCAGGGACTGCCTGTATGCCATATAATTGTCTCACCTCAGAGAAATGCAGAGCTAACAGAGTTTGTAAGCATGGTTACAAGGGCTTTAAGTATCTGCCCATCCACAAAATGAAAGCACCATGCTTATAGCTCAGCTTTCATTTGGTTTACTTTCGCTCTGAGTCATCACCCAGGCTTAACCAAGCAAGCACAGTGAGCATAGACGAAGTTACTCAATTTCGAACAACTGCTTTGTCATCTGGAGGTTGTTCAAGGAGATACATAAATGCATATTCTTTCTTCATTTTAAAGTGGTCATTTTGATGTTCAGAATCCAGAGGTTGTTCAAGGAGATATCTAAATGCACATTCTTCCTTCCTTTCAAAGTGGTCACCTTGATCTTCCTATGCAGATGGAACACTGACCTCTTGAAACAACTGCTCATTTCTTAAACCACAAACCCTCATCTTGCGCTCACAGAGCTGGCAGTTTCAATGTCATTGATCAAAGACCTCCCAGCGTATAACCAGGAACTCTGTTGCTGATGGACTGGGCACCAAACTGGCAAAAGGAAAGAGACCGTATTTGCAGTGGAAATTGAAAAAAAAAGGCAAACCCACTCAGTAAAATAACCCTTCAAAGATTCTGCATCAAAATGATTTTATTCCACTCCATCGACAATTGCCTCCCTCTGCAGGTGATAATTGTTCTTTGCAATTCCCAATCTGCCATGAAATATGCTCCCATTTTTCTTATTATCAAGTCACTGTCGATGATCATAAGTCATGAAATTGGATTACACTGAGTCTCCCTCTACACAGTCCCCTGAAAAATGATATCTCTTTAACTGACTCATTTGTAAACAGCACTCTCTCCCCACTCCATTCCTAGCTTTTGTTACGGACTGAAAGCCAATCCATAAATTAGGATGTCCTCTTTTCAAAAACAGCTACAAAGGTTACATTTCGAGAATTCCGCTCTCCTCCTGTCTGCCCCAGTCTAACCTTACCCTCACTATTAGAGGGAGGGTCAAAGAATCTGATTCTGTGAGCAGTGACCATTTCAGGCCATGGCTCAGAAGACTGTTTAAGATCCTGATACAGGGATATAACCCAATAAAAGTGACAGGAAACTGGGGTTGGGAGGCTTCCTGGATTCTTTGGAACTGGAAAAGCAAATGACAAGTTCCTGCAATTTGTGGAAATGAATTTTGTACCATAGATTAAAACAATCTTTCAGGGAAAGAAGATTTCTGTCTTTTTCCTACTGACACCCACCAGACCCCTTGGAACCTCTCCACCCTCCTCTCTCTCTCCCTCCTCTCCCTCCTCCTCCCTCTCCCTCCTCCTCCCTCTCCCTTCCTCTCCCTTCTCCCTCTCCCTCCCTTCCCTCCTCCTCCCTCTCCCTCTCCCTCACTCTCCCTTCTCCCTCCCTGCAGCAGCTTCCATGCACTCCTTTGAGGATGATGAGGAATTGGAAATAAATGCCAACCAGTATGTCTCCGGTGCCGTTCCTGAAATAATGCTGTGTGATCGTCTTCAGCCAGCCATAGGGCTGATAAAACCTGAACCTTGTTAAAAAACAGCATCTCTGACAGTGCAGCACTGCCCCAAGGTGGCACTGGGAGAAACAGCCTCAAGGTGTTTAGATTACGGCATTGATCATAAGGTCTTCTGACCCTGAGATGAGAGCTGCCCACTGACTCTTATAAAACCATAGGAGATAGGAGCCCATCGATTCTGCTCCATCATTCGATCTCAGCTGATATGTTTCTCAACTTCATTCCCCTGTCTTCTCCCCTTAACCCTTGACCCCCTTACCAATCAGGAACCTATCAATCTCTGTCTTAACTATACTCAATAACTTGGCCTTCACAGCCCCCGCTGGCACTGAGTCCCACAGGTTCCCCACCCTCTGGCTAAAGAAATTCCTCCTCATCTCTGTTCTAAAGGATCACCCCTTCACTCTCAGGCTGTTCCCTCGGATCTATGTCTCTCCTACTGGGAACATCCTCTCCACGTCCACTCTATCCGGGCCTCTCAGTAAGTTTCAATCAGATCCCCCTCATCCTTCTCAACTCCATCGAGTACAGACCCAGAGTCCTCAACCGCTCCTCGTATGACAAACCCTTCATCCCCTGAATCAGTCTGAATACTGATGGGACAAACTCCCATTGTGGTCTCAGTGACGATGATAAGTGAGTGTTAATTTCGACTGAAAAGTGACTATTTCCAAGAACGTTTAATCCACGCTGTTTGAATCCAAGTAGTAAAGTTACTGATGTGAACAACTTTACCCTCACCATCATGACGTTCACCCTCCATGTAATCCCACTATTTTGCTGAGGCAATTAAATATTGATGCTCATCACTGTAAAAACAATCAGAGGAGGTTTAATCTTGCATCATTAAACTGAAAGGGGAAAGGGTGGACTCAGAAACTTTTACCAATCGTCCTGCTTGATCGGTTTTCAATGAAATCACTTTTGTCCAGCTCAGTGTGATTTACGTGCAGTTTATCTTGGCAGCTCGTGAACACTGTTACTCATTTCGACCCTTCCGAACTGTCATGGCTGAAATGAGCCACTGTCAAAATTGTTTTGCTCCCCGCGGGAGTTCACGGGAGGTTAGGAGAGAAATTCAGGTCACCTTCCAATTACAGCCATTGGTTCAATTTAGCTCATTTCTCATGAGGGATAACTCCACGGTACTTACCAAAGTTTGGTATTTACCAAGCATGCTTTGTTTAGAAAGAAAGAGTTACATTTATACAGCACCCTGCACAACCACCAGACACGTCGAAGCACTTTAAAAGCCAGGGATTTCCTTTAAATTGCAGTTGCTGTTGTAAACATGAGAATGTAACAACGAGGAGCAGGAGTAGGCTGTGTGACCCATCGAGCCTGTCCCACCATTCAATAAGATCACGGCTAATCTTTTCATGAACTCAGCTCCACCCACCCGCCCTCTCACCGCCTAATCTTTAACTCTTTCTCTGTTCAAACATCTCATCTTTGTCTTAAAAATATTTGATGAAGCAGCCTCAATTGCTTCACTGGGCAGGGAATTCTACAGATTCACAGATTTTGGGTGTAGAAGATCCCCCTCATCTCAGTAATATAGAAATAATATCGAATATATAATATGGAAACTCAGGAGCCAATTTCAACTGAGCACAGACAGGAAATTGATAATGGTCTTTTTAAATGATTGAGGGGTGAATATGGACCATAAGGGAATTCAGAATGGGGTGGGGGAGGGCACGGTGGCTCAGTGGTTAGCACTGCTGCTACACAGCACTGAGGTTCAATTCCAGTCTTGGGACACTGTCTGTGTGGAGTTTGCACATTCTCCCCGTGTCTGTGTGGGTTCCCTCCTGGTGCTCGTGTTTCCTCCCACAGTCCAAAGATGTGCAGGTCAGGTGATTTGGCCATGGGAAATGGCCCATCATGTCATAGAGATGTGTAGGTTAGTTGCATTAGTTAGGGGTAAATGTCGAGGAACAGGTTTGGGTGGGTTACTCTTCGGAGGGTCAGTGTGGACTTGTCGGGCCAAAGGGCTTGGTTCCACACTGCAGGGATTCTAATTCTAGATTCCTCTTTTTTGAAATATTGCACATGGAATCCATCAATCCAATGTGGGGCCTGAATTTTCCCAAAGGACAGCCCTCCAACAGGGCAGTGATCCCTCTGAGCTACATTGGGAGGCATCACCCTTGATGCGGTGTCCCTGGATGGGGATTTGAATCTAGAACCCATGTGATTCATGGGCAAGAATACAACTCCGCAAGAACTCAGCTAACAGCTTGTTAAAGTCAGAAGTCACACAACACCAGGTTACAGTCCAACAGGTTTGTTTGAAATCACAGGATTTCGGAGCGCTGCTCCTTCGCCAGGTGAATCTCCGAAAGCTTGTGATTTTAAATAAACCTGTTGGACTGTACCTTGGTGTGGCATGACCTTATCCATCCCAGTCCAACACCAGCCCCTCCTTATCAACAACCTGTTGGTTAGACTCTTGCTAAAGGCAGACAAACAGCCAGCCCAGACTCACCATGTTAACTCTGCGTGCCTCTCTCACACATACTGTCAGACTCACTGAGTTTCTCTTTGTGGCAAAAGTGAGGACTGCAGATGCTGGAAACCAGAGTTTAGATCAGAGTGGTGCTGGAAAAGCACAGCAGATCAGGCAGCATCCGAGAGGCAGGAAAATCGACATTTCGGCCAAAAGCCCTTCATCAGGAATAGAGGGCAGGGAGCCTCCTGGGTGGAGAGGTAAATGAGAGGAGGGTGGGGGTAGGGAGAAGGTAGCAAAGAGTACAATAGGTGAATAGCTGAGCTGGAAGGTTGGAGCTGGGATAAGGCGTGGAGGGGGAAATGAGGAAACTGGTGAAGTCCATATTGATGCCCTGCGGTTGAAGTGTTCCGAGGCGGAAGATGAGGCGTTCTTCCTCCAGGCGTCTGGTGGTGAGGGAGCGGCGGTGAAGGAGGCCCAGGATCTCGGCAGAGTGGAAGGGGGAGTTTAAATGTTGGGCCACAGGGCGGTGGGGTTGATTGGTGAGGGTGTCCCAGAGATGTTCCCTAAAGCACTCTGCTAGGAGCCGCCTAGTCTCCCCAATGTAGAGGAGTCCGCATCGGGAGCAACGGATGCAATAAATGATATTGGTGGATGTGCAGGTAAAACTTTGATGGATGTGGAAGGCTCCTTTGGGGCCTTGGATGGAGGTGAGGGAGGAGGTGTGGGTGCGGCTTTTGCAATTCCTGCGGTGGCAGGGGAAGGTGCCAGGACGGGACGGTGTGTTGTTGGGGGGTGTGGACCTGACCAGGTATTTTCTCTCTGTGTCTGTTTCAGATTTCCAGTATCCTCAGTATTTTGCCTTTACACATAATAATCCAGCGTGGAACATCAGTGCTGTCCTGAGCGAGCACTGTATTTTTGCTGGGAATGAGTTTAAAAGCAAGGCTCTGTTTGTTTTAAAAGGAGACACAGGAAACCCCTGGGCACCATTCTGATTATGCAGCAGCAGTGATGATTTATCTTCCTTGCTGCTCTGGATCATCCTGAGTAAACTGCCCATCTGCCTGCACTGAAGCAATGACTACACACTTCACAGGCACCAAATCGGCTGTAAAGCCCTTTAGGATGTCCTGAGGATGTGAGAGGTGCTACATAAATGCAAGTTCTTTCTGACTTCATGTTATCGGACTAGAAGTCTTGACTATGTCCCTGCATCCGACAAGCTAACGCCCACTCCCCACTCCTGCAGCTGACAGACCCCCCAGATGGTGAGCTGTTTGCTCAGGTTGTGCCTTCAGTTGGAATTAGTTGCGGACCAATAGAAATTGCCACACGGTGCCAGTTTAGATTGTAGGACTTGCATTTCTGTAACAACTCAACACTTCATAATTGATGACCTGTTGTTATCTGCGCTGTGTGCTGTACGAAAGCAGGTAAAAATACAAGTTTACTTTCTGAAATATAAACGCCACCTTCTCCTTCTACCTGCCAAGACAATATGAGGCTGTGGGTCAAATGCTGGACAATGGGAGTAGAATAGTGAGGTGGATAATTTTGACTTGATGGGCTGAAGGGCCTTTTTCCACGCTGTAGACCTCTCTGGGTGTCACCTTTGATGAGAAACCTATTTGCAGCAATACAGCCCTTCCTCATACACCAGGAAGCCCAATACCAGCTCACTGAACCTGCTGATAAAATGATCAGGTATTGAGCAGCAGACTGAATCCCCAGACACTCATGTTAAATTCATGACTGATAGACATTGCAGCCAACAGTTTCGCCCTTGGCTCTTTAACAATGGATGAATTATTAAAGGATATCCCTGTTCTGACAGTACAGTGCAGTGCCTGCTATGTTAACTGACTGAAACTAAAGCTTTGACTGTGCAGTTTAACTCCTTCACTACCAGGGTCTGCACCAAATAATAATGATTTGTGCTCGTGTGCTTCCAATTAAACCTGTTGGACTATAACCTGGTGTTGTGTGATTTTTAACCAAATAATAATGGAACTGGACAAATACATTGAGGACATTAATTAGACCACTACTGGAATACTGTGTGCAATTCTGGTCTTCCTGCTACAGGAAAGATGTTGTGAAACTTGAAAGGATTCAGAAAAGATTTAAAAGGATGTTGCCAGGGTTTACAAAGTTACAAATCACACAACACCAGGTTATAGTCCAAGAGGTTTATTTGGAAGCACTAGCTTTCGGAGCGCTGTTCCTTCATCAGGTGGTTGTGGAGTATAAGATTATAAGACACAGAATTTATAGCAAAAGTTTACAGTGTGATGTAACTGAAATTACACATTGAAAAATAACTTGATAGTTTGTTAAATCTCTCATCTGTTAGAGTCGCCATGTTAGTTTCACTTCTTTCATATGTAAATCACAAAACTTTTTTTAACACACACACACACACACAAACACACACATACACAAACACAAACCCACATGCACAAACATGTTTGTGAGGTGAATTTGTACTTGCAGAGTTACATTGTACTTTGCTCAAAAACTGCATGAATCCATGTAAGACTCTGTTAACTCACTTTTTAGATTAGAATCAGTCTAAACATTATGGCACAGACAGGGAACACAGGGGGCTAACACCTTTAACATCTTATCTGTGCTGATACCAATTGTTACAGTTAACCTGAGAAGGTAACTTTTAAAAAAAGGTTTTGTGATTTACATTGAAACAAGTGAAACTAACATGGTGACTCTAACAGATGAGTGACTTAACAAACAATCAAGTTATTTTTCAATGTATAATTTCAGTTACAACACACTGTAAACATTTGCTATAAATTCTGTGTCTTATAATCTTTGACTCCACAACCACCTGATGAAGGAGCAGCGCTCCGAAGGCTAGTGCTTCCAATTAAACCTGTTGGACTATAACCTGGTGTTGTGTGATTTTTAACTTTGTACACCCCAGTCCAACACCGGCATCTCCAAATCGTTGCCAGAGTTGGAGAGTTTGAGCTACAGGGAGAGGGTGACTATACTGGGGCTGTTTTCCCTGGAGCGTCGGAGGCTGAGGGGTGACCTTATGGAGATATATAAAATCACAAAGGGTGTGGTAGGGTAAATAGACAAGGTCTTTACCCTGGGGTGAAAGTGAGGACTGCAGATGCTGGAGATCAGAGCTGAAAATGTGTTGCTGGAAAAGCGCAGCAGGTCAGGCAGCATCCAAGGAGCAGGAGAATCGACGTTTCGGTCAAAAGCCCTTCATCAGGAATAAAGGCAGTGAGCCTGAAGCGTGGAGCCTGGGAGTTGCAGTGGGAGAGGGACTCCCTGAGATTCTTGTAGAGAGAGGAGGAAAGCTTCTTCAAGGCAGGCATCTTTGCAAGAGGATTCGCAGTAGGGTTAAATTCAACAAGGTAAAAACAATGACTGCAGATGCTGGAAACCAGATTCTGGATTGGTGGTGCTGGAAGAGCACAGCAGTTCAGGCGACAGGTGGTCTCACCCAGGATATTTTGATTTTGAACACATTTTGATTTGCCCTTGTTGTGTAATCCAGCATTTCACTGATTATTTATTGTTGATTCACGAAGATTTGGCACATCCAGCCCTGAGGTAACACTGGGGACTGCTCACACTGTGTTGATGTTGGCTGGAGAGACTCTCAATGAAATGGGAATATTTGGATGGTGTTCAGCGGGGTAAACATTCACAGCTTCACACACTTTTGAAGGAATTGAAGCCTGTGGTCATTGTCTTTGAACGGCCATGTCAGGGGCTGTGCTTGCTCCCTAGGACTCTGGTCTTGCTAAAACATTGAGTGACGCACCCTGTCACTGTGGTTGGTCACCCTGTCACTGGGCTCCAGGGGAAGGCTAAATGCTCTTAGTGCGGCACTGCTCCCAGTCATCTATCAGCAACAAACACCTACATTTATATAGAGCCTTAAATGTGGCAAATCACCCCAAGGAGGGGACTTAGGAATGGTTTGACCCTGAGACACATGGGAATTAGGTGGACAGCCAAGGACAGACAGCCCTCCCAGTTCCAGGTGGAAATGGGTACTGCAGATCTGGAGATTAGACTCAAGATTAGAGTGATGCTGGAAAAGCACAACAGGTCAGGCAGCATCCAAGAAGCAGGAAAATCAACGTTTCAGGCAAAAGCCTCATTCCTGATGAAGGGCTCCAGCCCGAGACATTGATTTTCCTGCTCCTCGGATGCTGCCTGACCTGCTGTGCTTTTCCAGTGCCACCCTAATCTTGACTCCCAATCCTTGGGCCTGACAAGAACAGGCACCATGCAGGGTCATGGTCAGTCCTTTCTCTCAGAGATGGGTGGGGGCAGGGGGAATGGTGGGGGGGGGGATTGTCTTTTGTCAGTGACATGTGTGTCTGCCATCTGGGCAGACCAGGCTGGAGCTGATGGGTCTGTTCACTCGAGGAGGGTGGGCCATCACTATCCCCTCGTTACCATTCTTTTCTTGTTAAAATTCACTCATCCACCGTGGGGGTCGCAGTCTGGGTGTGTTATAATCCCGTCCCTAGTTGCCCCCTGAGAAGGTGGGGGTGAGCTGCCTTCTTGAACCGCTGCAGTCCAAGTGCTGTAGATAGACCCACAATGACCTGAGGGAGGGAGTTTCAGGACTCTGACCCAGTGACACTGAAGGAACGGTGATATATTTCAAAGTCAGGATGGGGAGGGACTCAGAGGGGAACTTGCAAGGAGTGGTGTTCCCATGTAACTGCTGCCCCTTTTCCTTCTGGTTGGAAGTGGTCGTGGGTTTGGAAGGTGCTGCCTGAGGATCTTTGGTGAATTTCTGCAGTGCGTTTTTGTAAAAATATTTTTCATAGATATAAAGAAGGAAGGTGCTGCTGGGGGACCAGGAAGGAGACAGATGGGAAGTTGAAGGCACATGCGTGCAGTGTGGACACTGAACTGGGGAAGTGGGAATTCTGTGGGGGTTAGTGGATGGGGACTTGTGAAAGGAGAGGGTAATACGGAGTCTGAAGGTCACAGCCCACTCGCTGCCCATTCCCATTGTGAAGCAGGTGGAGAGAGCACCATGTGAGGAGGGACAGACAGTAGGCACGGGGGTAACAGAGTTGGCATCTGGGGAAGGTGCCCGCATCTGAAACTAGGCACCAGGCACAACATTGTTCACTAACACACGACATCTCAGCTGCTCAGACATCAGGGTCGTTTCCTCAGCATTAACCACCTCGGGACACTCCCTCAGGGAGACACACCCTCAGAGGCACACTCCCTCAGAGGGACACTCCGTCAGAGGGACACTCCCTCAGAGGGACACTCCGTCAGAGGCACACTCCTTCAGAGGGACACTCCCTCAGAGGGACACACAACAGACTGGAAGCACAGGCAGGTGGAATCGAACATTGGACTCCATCTGTTGGAATGTTCCTTTTTGTCGTTATCTACTGAACAGGTTGGGTTTTCTCACTGCGAGCTGACTGTGAGGGGAATCGAATGGGTAGCACGGCCAATGGAAGGGAGCTCTTGACTCTGTTTTCAGGCTGCCCAATCAAATTTATTGCCCCAATTCTATTTCAATTCTGAACAGCAGGGAAGCAGACATGTAGAGGTGCTAGGTGTTGTGTAGATACATGTGAAAGGGTTAACATTGAGGATAAGATGACATCATGTGGGGTTAAGGGGCAGACTGCTCAGGGTCTGCAGAGTTTCAGAGAATGAAGGGCATTCCTGCAGGCCCCCGACAGAGTGGAGGTGCCGAAGAGATTACACTTGGTGGTGGCGCTGGAATCCGGGATGAGGGATGAGGGACTGGTCATTTCGGATTGAGATGAGGAGGAATTTCTTCACTCAGAGGGTGGTGGGCCTTTGGAATTCTGGGCCAGGTTCAGCCACGGAATCAGTTCAAGACAGAGACCAACCCGGTTCTGGAGAGGCTTCCAAGAAAGGATTTGGACACAGTGTAAGAAAATGGCGGTGAGGAGGTGGTTAGCCATAATTCAGAATGTGAGCTGGCACCAGTAGGGAAAATGAATCACAATTAAAACAAGCAGACCCACCCCGAACCCAAACTGACCTCAGGATTTATTGTCTTTTTGGTTCTTAACACTGCACCAGGGGTACGAGGAGAAGTTTAGAAAATGCCACTAACTGGCCTCGTTGGCGAGCTAGCACAGAGACGATGAGCTGAATGGTAACCAGCGGTGATCGGAATTGGAGATGCTGAAGGTGCACAGGAAAGCAAAGATCTCTCAGAAGATTGGAGGAGATCTTAGAGTAGGATAGAAGCCTGGCACATCATCGAGGGCCGAAGGGCCTGTCCTGTTCTATGTTCTGTGCTCTATCAACAAGATGGGAAGGGGAAAGGTCACGCAAGGATTGAAAATGAGGACTGAAGCTTTCAGGCAAACTACAATTCTGAGAGTGCAGCACAACTCTGAGCACATCAACCTTGCTTTGATCACGCTCAACTCTCCAGAGTGAGACCGACTCTAGGGCCAAGTGTCCTTCCACTCTGAGCCACAGACATCTAGACTCTGCTGGTTTCAGGCCTGAGACATTGAAGATGGACGGGTGACTTATTTGATGAGTGTAGGGTGCACACCATTGTCAGAACTCACAATAAAAACATTCTCTTCAGGCAGGATGCTGTTGTCACCCTGTCTAAGCTGATTATAAACCTTCCAAAGTAATGAGCTTGCAATCCTTTTCTGTTACTGGAGTTAACTCTGATCCGTTGCTGCACCAGAAACAATCAAACACACCACTGGGTCCTTCCTAAAGGCTCAAACTTAATGCCTCCAGGATTTTCGCTCATAAATTGTGCAGAATTAATTTGTCATCCAACCCTGGTTGGCAGCAATGATTTTATACATGGCGTTCTGTGGGATTGTCATTTCCCGTCTCCTCACCTCTGTCTCTCTCTGTCAGCTGTTCCTGCCATCTGGGATCTGTGCCTGTCGTTTGTTTGATTACAAGCACAAAATGTCAAAGAGTTTTGCTGTCTTTGTCCCCCAATTGTCTGCCATAGTATCAACTTGTCACTCATAATCTTTGTGCACAAGGTGAACGATCTGTGTCGCTGACACGGAAATAATATCCTGGTGACAGAGGTTAGTGAACTCTACTGTACCTTCACAGAGAGCGGCTGGTCATAGCACCACTCCAGAAATACTCAGTACTTCCCACCATCTCATTGCCAGCAGAATGGTTACTTCGTGTGTGTGTGTGTGTGTATCTATCTATCTGGGTGAGTGTGAAGGATTGATTACATCTGAGTTAGTGTGAGTTTATGAGTGCATGTCTGAGTGTGTCAGAGTATCAGTGTGTGAGAGTGTGATTGTAAGAGTCTGTGTCTGAGTGTGAATGTAAGTATGTATCTCAGTATGTGTGAATGATTGTGTCTGAGGGAGTGTGTATGTCTGCGTGTGTGTATGAGTGCATATCTGAGTGAGTGCAACTGAATGAGTGTGCGTTTGAGTGAGTGTGAGTGCAAATTTGAGTGAGTGTGTCTGCATGAGAGAACAAGTGTGTGTCTGAGTGTGTGTATGTGTGCATGTCTGAGTGAGTGTGTCTAAGGGAGTGTGTGTCTGAGTGTAAATGTGAGCATAAGTGTGAGGTAGTGACTGTGTGTGTCTTTCAATAAGTGTTGCATTAGATTTAGTGAGACCACAATGAAACCTAAGCTCCCACAACTGAAGCCTGTAACAATAGAAAGATTTTCCTGATAGCATCTAAAAACTTGAAGTCATTGCCACCAATTAGTGGACAGTCTACTAACAGCGTGTTTGCTTTCCCCTGGGCTTCTCCACTTCTGGCCACAACTACACCCAGATTCCATCAGAAGCCTGGGCCTAAATTTTGAGAATTTGCCCTCATGTGTACCCTCGTACTTTAAAGTACTTTTTAAAATGTACTTCTTTAAGCAATGTTTTCATCACCGTTCCTAACAGCTTTGCTTCTGGCTCAGATTCGAATATTGTTGGTAATTGTTTCTGTGAATCCTGGCAAGACATGTTACTGTGTGCAGGACGCTGCAGACTTCAGGTCACCAACTCTGACTGGGCATTCTGCCAGCACCAGACTCCACACCCTGTGACTGGGCACCTGTGTCCATTCACTTGATGTCCCGCTCTTCCTCAACCAACTCAAAACCAAACAGACTCTTCATTAAACAGTTCTATAACATTTGTTGATGGGATGTGAACATCATTGGCTGGGCACAGCATTTATTGCCTGTCCCTAGTACCCCTTGAGAAGGTGGGAGTGAACTGCCTTCTTGAACCGCTGCAGTCCCTGTGCTGTGGGTAGACCCACAATGCCCTTAGGGAGGGAATTCCGGGATTTTGATCCAGCGACACTGAAGGAACAGCGATATATTTCCAAGTCAGGATGGTGAGGGGCTCAGAGGGGAACTTGCTGCCCTTGTCCTTCTTGATGGAAGTGGGCGTGGGTTTGGAAGGTGCTGTCTGAGGAGGTGTCTATGAATGGTGAATGGAGGGACAAGCATGAACCACGAACTTTAATAAATTTGTTTTACAGGCAGTTGCAGAAGGCAGCAGTTCCCCAGTACCTTGGTCCAACGCAGCACTCAGGAGCGTGGAGATGGTGCTGTATGATTAATACCACTGGGCTGCTCATTCAGAGGTCCAGACTACTGTCTCTGAGGGCATGAGCTTAAATCCCACCACAACAATGAGTGGAATTTAAATATAAAAAATAAAATTGGGGAATTAAAAGTTTGTCTCAGTGATGATACAAATTATCATTAATTGTCATTAAAACTCATCTGGTTCACTCATGTCCTTTAGGGGCAGAAATCTGCCATCTTTCCCCTGGTCTGGCCGACACATGACTCCAGACCCACAGTGATGTGATTGGCTTATAACTGTCCCATTCACATTGATACTAAGTATGCCACATCATTGCTCTGTAAAAGTCAGTGAACCTGCAGAATAATCTACAAAAATGCCAGGCATTTACTCTTCAACCAGTGTCATTTAGATTACCTTAGTAGTTGTCTCCTTGTAGTTTATGGGAGCTCGCTGTGTTCCCTACTCTACAGCAATGAGTTAAACACTTGTAAAGGTAGTGTCACCACAGAGTCAAGAATGTGGTGCTGGAAAAGCACAGCATCGGAGGATGGTGCCTGACCTGTTGTACTTTTCCAGCACCACACCCTCGACTCTAATCTGCAGTCCTCACTTTCACCTATTCACATAACCGTACTTTCTCTTTACAGAGAGAGATGACTGATGGAGTAACTGAGGGTCGCCATGCCTCAGGCGAGTGGAGAGATTGAGAAGGGAAGTCCTTCATAGTCAGCTCAGAATGTGGAGATTGAACCCACGCTGATGGTATCACTCTACACTGCAAACCAGCTGTCTGACCAACTGAGCTAACTGACCCACACCACAGCCAATGTACATCCCTGACTGTAAGGCACTTTGGGAAGTCCTGAGTTGGGAAATGCACTGTCTAAGTGTTGATTCTTTGTTTGGAATATTACTGAAGGGAGGATTTCCTGTCAGAAGTGGCAACTGTATCGAGGATTCTGAGTTTTCCAACACATACCCATGGTAAGGTTTTGATTGGTGTGGTTTCACTGGGTGTGCACGACTCTAACATTCAGGTGCATGGAGATGATTACACTCTGGAAATCAATGAGCTCTGGTTTGATTCCAGGCCGAAGTGACTCAAAGCACACAGTCATTCACGAAGATTAAGCCATTAACTAGAGTTCAGGTTTCATTCACAAGTATTCACTCAAGAGGATAAGGCCACAGAATGTGAAACACGTTCAAATAGTTCCAGACCTTTGGAGCAGGGCTTTTCAGCACACCGAAGAATATAAAACAACATTCAAAAACCTCACCACAACACGTGTGAACTAGCTGCAAGTACAGGGCATCCCTGATTTCCGAACTAATCATACAAATACAATCCCCTACAGGAGTGTAATATTAAAAATCGAACATAATTGCATTTACTGTCCTGATGAATCACTAACTTACATTGTCCTGCATTGTGTTCCAACTTGTATACAAACCCAACTTACAAACAGACTTAATAACAGAATTTGATTGAGTTTTTTGAAGAAGCAACAAAGAGGATTGATGAGGGCAAAGCAGTAGATGTGATCTATATGGACTTCAGTAAGGCGTTTGACAAGGTTCCCCATGGGAGACTGATTAGCAAGGTTAGATCTCACGGAATACAGGGAGAACTAGCCATTTGGATACAGAACTGGCTCAAAGATAGAAGACAGAGACTGGTGGTGGAGGGTTGTTTTTCAGACTGGAGGTCTGTGACCAGTGGAGTGCCACAAGGATCGGTGCTGGGTCCTCTACTTTTTGTCATTTACATAAATGATTTGAATGCGAGCATAAGAGGTACAGTTAGTAAGTGCAGGGATTGCCTGTGTGTACCGCAGACATAAAACAGAGACAAAATATTACAGCACACCAATAAAAATGGATCTATTTATCCAAATACTATGTCTTCCATTGTTAAAAAGTACATCAAAATTGGAGGTGTAGTGGACAGTGAAGAAGTTTACCTCAGATTACAACAGGATCTTGATCAGATGGAGTTTAATTTAGATAAATGTGAGGTGCTGCATTTTAGGAAAGCAAATCTTAGCAGGACTTATACACTTAATGGTAAGGTCCTAGGGAGTGTTGCTGAACAAAGAGACCTTGGAGTGCAGGTTCATAGCTCCTTGAAAGTGGGGTCGCAGGTAGATGGGATAGTGAAGAAGGCATTTGGTATGCTTTCCTTTATTGGTCAGAGTATTGAGTACAGGAGTTGGGAGGTCATACTGCAGATACAGGACATTGCTTCGGCCACTTTTGGAATAATTTGTTCAGTTCTGGTCTCCCTGTTATCGGAAGGATATTGTGAAACTTGAAAGAGTTCAGAAAGAATTTACAAGATGTTGCCAGGGTTGGAGGATTTGAGCTACAGGGAGAGGTTGAGTAGGCTCGGGCTGTTTTCCCTGGAGCGTCGGAGGCTGAGGAGTGAACCTTATCGAGGTTTATCAAATTATGAGGGACATGGATAGGGTAAATAGACAAGGCTTTTTCCCTGAGGTAGGGGAGTCCAAAATTCATGGGCATAGGTTTAAGATAAGAAGGGAAAGATTTAAAAGGGACCTGAGGGGCAACGTTTTCACACAGAGGGTTGTGCATGTGTGGAATGAGCTGCCAGAGGAAGTGATGGAGGCTGGTACAATTGCAACATTTCAAAGGCATCTGGATGGGTATATGAATAGGAAGGGTATAGAGGGATATGGGCCAAGTACTCGCAAACGGGACTAGATTAGGTTCGGATATGTGGTTGGCATGGACGAGTTGGACCGAACGATCTGTTTCCATGCTGTATATCTCTATGATTCTGACTCTACTGAGCTGTACCAAAATCCTGCCAAAGACAATGAAGGAACAAAGGATTCCATGCACTGAAGAATTAGCTTGATGAATAGACCCTGCCTGGGGAAAGTAAGGTCATTATTATATCTGAGAAATGTATTCAAATAAGTTAATTCAGACTTAACGAGCAGCCTTTCATCCTCCACTGTCCCTCTTCCTCCCTCTGTCCTGCAGTCCTTCCAGGACAAGCTGAATCATTATGAACACTGTCACATTGACTATCTCACCATTCCTCTCTGTTAATGAAATACTTTCTGAAGTGTTGGTATTATTAGAACATAGAACATGACAGCACAGTACTGGCCCTTCAGCCCTTGATGTTGCACTGACCTGTGGAACCAATCTGAAGCCGATCTAACCTACATTATTTCATTTTCATCCAGATGTTTATTCAATGACTGTTTAAATGCCCTTGAAGTTGGCGAGTTTATTACTGTTGCAGGCAGTGCGTTCTGCACCTTTACTACTCTCTGAGTAAAGAAACTACCTCTGACACCTGTCCTATATCTATCACCCCTCAATTTAAAGCTGTGTCCCCTCGTGCTAGCCATCACCATCCGAGGAAAAAGGCTCTCACTGTCCACCCTATCTAACCCTCTGATTATCTTATAATGACTATCTTATAAGTCTCAATTAAGTCACCTCTTAAACTTCTCCTCTCTACTGAAAACAGCCTCAAGTCCCTCAGCATCTCCTCATAAGACCTTCCCTCCATACTAGATAACATCCTGGTAAATCTCCTCTGCACATTTTCTAAAGCTTCCACATCCTTCCTATAATGTGGTGACTAGAACTGTACACAATACTCCAAGTGTGGCTGCACCAGAGTTTTGTATAGCTGCAGTATGACCTCATGGCTCTGAAAATAAATTCCTCCACCAATAAAAGCTGTATGTCTTCTTAACAACCCCATCAACCTGGTGGCAACTTTCAGGGATCTATGTACATGGACACCGAGATCTCTCTGCTTATCTACACTACCAAGAATTTTACCACTAGCCCAGTACTCTGCATTCCTATTACTTCTTCCAAAGTGAGTCACCTCACACTTTTCCACATTAAACTCCATTTGTCACCTCTCAGCCCAGCTCTGCAGCTTATCTCTGTCCCTCTGTAACCTGGAACATCCTTCAGCACTGTCCACAACTCCATTGACCTTAGTGTCACCCACAAATTTACTAACCCATCCTTCTATGCCCTCATCCAGGTCATTTATAAAAATGACAAACAGTAGTGGCCCCAAAACAGATCCTTGGGGTACACCACTAGTCACAGAACCATCACTCACTGTCTTCTTTCATCTAGCCAATTTCTGATCCAAACTGCTAAATCACCCTCAATCCCATGCCTCTGTATGATTCCTGATGAAGGGCTTTTGCCCGAAACGTCGATTTCGAAGCTACTTGAATGCTGCCTGAACTGCTGTGCTCTTCCAGCACCACTAATCCAGAATCCATTTTCTGCAATAGCCTACCGTGGGGAATCTTATCAAATGCCTTACTGAAATCCACATACACCACATCAACCGCTTTAACCTCATCCACCTGTTTGGTCACCATTTCAAAGAACTCAGTAAGGTTTGTGAGGCACGACCTACCCTTCACAAAACCATGTTGACTATCCCTAATCAGATTATTCCTTTCTAGATGATTATAAAACCTATCTCTTATAATCCTTTCCAAAATGTTTCCATTACCAAAGTAAGAAATTTGACAGCCAATTTGTACAAAGCAAGGTCCCACAAACAGCAATGTGATCATGATCAGATGTCATAATTTGGAGATGCCGGTATTGGACTGGGGTGTACAAAGTTAAAAATCACACAACACCAGGTTAAAGTCCAACAGGTTTAACTGGAAGCACTAGTTTTCGGAACAATGCTCCTTCAGCAATTATGAGCCCTCCACAACCACCTGATGAAGGAGCAACGCTCCGAAAGCTAGTGTGCTTCCAATTAAACCTGGTGGACTATAACCTGGTGTTGTGTGATTTTTAACTATGACCAGATGTGCAGGTTAAGATGGATTGGCCAAGTTAAATTGTCCCTAGTGTCCAGGGATGTGCAGGTTAGCTGGGTTAGCCATGGGAAATGCAGTGATAGGGGTGGATCTGGTGTGGGATGCTGTTCGGAGGGTCGGTGTGGATGTGATGGTCCCAACTCTGTAGGGGTTTCTATGATTATCATCCTGTATGGAGTGTCAGAAACAACAGGGAAATGCTCTAATCCAACAATTCCACCCACATCAGCCTTTGAGAGGCTGGGTGTTCCAAACCCTCTAACAATCATTCATACTGACCTTCCCAGAGTATTGTGAACTCCCTCCCCTCCTCCCCCAGCCCATTACAGAGTTGTGCTTTGTGACTGAGATCTGACCAAGCTGGGAGCAAGCTCGTCAGGAAAGAGCAGCAAACTCAATCCTTGTTTTTTTTTCCTGAGCTCTCTGGTGTCCTGGACCGTGTCCAAAACATTCTGACAAAAGCAGAAAGGAGCAGGGTTTGTGTTACTTACAGCTGTGAGAGGGAAGGGTCATTTTTATCATGATACATTCAGACAGACACAACAGATTGACACCACTCAGCATCCAATAGAATTATTACTAACTCTGAAAAGATTATAATTATAGATCATTTTTTAGTGTTTCCAGACATGTTCTGATCCACCTCTGGGATTTGAACCTGGGTCAGCTGTAAGGACATTACCACTGCATTACAAGACCTCATGATGTATAATTATGTACTAATTATTTAACTCCAGGAGCAGCACTGTGCTGTCAGAAGTGAAGCCTTTTTTCCATGAAGTCAAACCAGGGCCTCCCATTGCCCTCTCAGATGGATATAAAACATTTCCCATGGTCCCATGGCATAAAAGAGCAGGAAGTAATCACCAATGGTCCTGACCAATAGTTGACCCACAATCTGCAGGACTGAGCCATTCCCTGTCATACTACTGCCCTCTAACAGGTTGCTGGGTGAAAGTTGGCTCCCGTGTTTTCTGCATAACATCAATAGACACACTTCTATAAAGCTGTCGAGTGGATTGGTGGATCCGGTGGTGGTGAGAGGTACTATATAAATGCAGGCTGTGTGTTTTAGCGGGAGTCACTGGGCCTTCCCTGAGACCTTTAGCTCAGCTTGTGGTCACGGTGTGTCCTGGGGGGGAAGGGTGCTTAAAGAACGGCAGCATTCTCAGACAGAACAGAAAACCTGAAAGAACTGCAGATACTGGAAAACAGAAACAGAAACAAAAATTGCTGGAGAAACTCAGCAGATCTGGCAGCATTGATGGAAACAAGAGTTAGTGTTTCGGTTAGTGTACTGTGAATTCCGTAAATGGGCCAGATCTAGAGTCATAGAGATCTGGGCAGCACGGAAATAGACCCATTGGTCCAACTTGTCTGTGCTGACCTGACATCCGAATCTAATCTAGTCCCGTTTGCCAGCACTTGGCCCATATCCCTCCAAACCCTTCCTATTCATATACCCATTCAGATGCCTTTTAAATGTTGCAATTGTACCAGCCTCAACCACTTTCACTGGCAGCTCATTCCATACACGTATCATTTTGACACTGATTTCCAACATACTCCACACTATAATTGGAAGACCGCAGATCATCTCTCCGATGAGCAGAATGTTTATCTTTAGCTCTGTGGCTTCAGATCCAATGGGAGCTGCCTGAGGAAATTGTTGGGCCTTTGTAAACAGTGATAGGTTGAAATATCTACATATCCAACTGGGACATGTGAGATGGGATGAGTCTCTCTTTAAGTTGGGCCATAATTTCACCCTCAAACAGCCAATGAAAAGTCCATTCAGGACGAAATAACAATCCCAGACATGCTTCTCCAGCTGCTCAGTCAGAATGCTGACCTTCCGGGAGCCTGGCTTATTGGGCATTCCTTCCGTCTGCTCCCAACAAGTTGAGCATCGCTCGCAGGGCAAAGGTCAAATTCCCAGCAGGCCGTGAGGGGATTTCTCCTGGTTTGGGATGTTATCATTTCGTCGGCCACAGAGATAAAGGTAAACATTCTGCTCATCGGAGAGATTATCGGCGGTCTTCCTTTTCCAGAGTGGAGTGTGTTGGAAATCAGTGTCAAAAAACGGTGCAGAAGCTGGCTCCATTATTCAGACACTCAATAGTAATCGGTTGAAGCAGCCAGGCCTTATGAGGTCAGGAGAAAGTGGGCACTGCAGATGTTGGAGATCAGAGTCAAAATGTGTGGCGCTGGAAAAGCACGGCAGGTCAAGCAGCATCCAAGGAGCAGGAGAATCGACATTCGGGCATAAGTTAATGAAGAGCTTATGATTGAAACGTCAACTCTCCTGTTCCTCGAATGTTGCCTGACCAGCTGTGCTTTCCCAGTGCCACACTTTTTTAAGGCCTTCTGAATCACTACAATTCGTGATTTTCTGCATGTTTTTTTGGCTTTCTTTTATTTTGAAGACAGATTCATTGACAGCTACAGAAAGAGACCACACCATTAGGCTCATCTGGTTTGTGTTTGTGTTGGTGGTAGATGCAGAGAGATTGTTTCCTCTTGTGTCTAGGACCAGGGAGAGGTGTCTCAGAATAAAGGGTCACACATATAAGGCAGAGATGGTGAATACGTGAGAGTATGTATCAATGATTCTGATGCTGAGATTGGACAGGGGTGGACAAAGTCAGAAGTCACTTGACACCAGGTTATCGTCCAATAGGTGTATTTGAAACCACCAGCTTTCGGAGATTCACCTGATGAATGGGGTAGTGCTCTGAAAGCTTGTGATTTCAAATGAACCTGTTGGACCGTAACCTGGTATCATGTGACTTCTCAATTATTCTGAATCACAGGATGAGTGCGGTTCCACACAGATCCGTACTATCAGACTTTCACAATCTAGATCAACGATAGAAGTGAAGATGTGACAGCTACATTTGCTGATGACCCAGAGGTATGTTGTGACGAGGATGTGGGATGTTGCACCTGGATAAACCAAAGGGTAAGTCAGTGGGCAAAAATCTGGCAGTTGGGGTATGATGTGAGAAAATGTTCTCTTTGTCAGGAATTCCTTCTCTCCAAGAGGAGTGAATCTGTGGAATATGTCACTGCAGGGGGTCCATAGAATCCCTAGAGTGTGGAAGCAGGCCCTTCAGCCCAACAAGTCCACACCGACCCTCAAAGGAGTAACCCACCCAGACCCATTCCCCAATATTTCCCCCTGACTAATGTACCTAACCTATAGGTCCCTGAACACTATAGGCAACTTAGCACGGCCAATCCACCTACACATTTTTTGGGCTGTGGAAGGAAACCCACGCAGACACGGGGAGAACGTGCAAACTCTACACAGACAGTCTCCTGAGGTTGGAATCGAACCCAGGTCCTTGGTGCTGTGAGGCAGCAGTGCTAACCTCTGAGCCACCGTACCACCCCAGTTATTGAGGCTGGCTCTTTAAGTGCATTCAAAGCTGCGATAGACAGATTTTCAATTCGAGAGGGCGTCAAGGGTTACAGGGAAAAGGCAGGAATATGGAGTTGAGGGCGATGAAGTCAGACATGAACAGTGGAGCAGACTCGATGAGCTGAATGGCCTACTTTCACTCCTTTGTCTTATTGAGGTAAAGGAGATGGACACCTTGCCTTTGATATCCTGGCTTTGATCAGAGGAACATTCAAAAGATTAATATTTTAATCCAGAAGATTTGAGATGAGACATGGAAGACTGGGAAATTCCCTCCTCACTCTCTCCAACAACAGATCCCTCACCTTTTCCTGAAACCTGGAACTGCCTGGAAGGTTCACGTTACAAAGTGCTTAAGTATAAACAACATCTGAATGTAATCTTTGTATAGTGCTTTACAGGGAAACAAGTCCTGTCTTTTTAAATCTGTCTCCTGGGCTGTGAGTTACCCTCAGGCTTCTAGACTCGATAAGAAAGGGGCATAAATGGACTGTGTTTCGATTTTCAGCTGGAGTGCTTGCTGGAGGGAGTTTGGGCTGATTTATGTGTGATGGCATATTTAAACTGAGCTTAAGGGAGCGTCCCTTGGCTGACACAATCAGAATTAATTTAACTTGCTCGGCACCAATTAATCCTGACTGTAATGGAACAAAGCTGAAACTGAAAATAAAACCAGCATTGATTCAACATCTTTAGAGGTGACCATGGAGGCATCAATTAGACACACTGCGCTGTCTGACATCGCTGTTACACTGAGAACTCAACAGAACCCGAGTGAATTCTCCCACTTTTACACTTGTAATCCTTTTGGTTATTGAAGGTCAAACTAATGTGCTTTTTTTATTATGATGCTGGTAACCCACAACGGTTCCTGCTGTTTCAGGAAGTAATTGCAAACAATAAAACTGCAATTCGATTTACAGATGAGCAGCCTCTGGGTTACAGTGGGCAGCCTCGAAACAAATTGGAATTCAAATGCATTCCAATCGTGGTCACCCCTTAAATATTGGGAAAAGGTAGGAAACCATTCAGCCCCTCTAGACTAGCCCGAGACTCGGGAGATCCTGGCCAATACACGTCTCAGCTCCACGTACCCAACGTCAATCTTTGTCCATAAGACCTTGCCATGTCAGAACAGAAGGTGACCATTCAGCCCATCAAATCTGCTTCGCCATTCAACAAGGTCAAGATGGATCTGACCTTCCTCAACTCCTCTTTCCAGCTCCTGATTCCCTTCCCGATTAAAATCTATCTCAACCTTGAATACACTCAATGTATGATAGGGGAAAGAATAAAAGGGAACCTGAGGGGAGACAGAGGGTGGTTCACATGTGGAAGGAGCTGCCACTGGAAATGGTTAAGGTGGGTACATTAACAACATTGAAAAGGCATTTGGACAAATACATGGATAGGAAAGGTTTTGAATGATATGGGCTAAGTGCAGGGAAATGAGGTTAGCATGGATGGACATTTTGGTTGGCATGGACCAGTTTGGGCCAAGTGGCTTGTCTCTGTGCTGTTGGACTCTTTGAATCTATAACTCCATGACCCAGCCTCAACAACTCTCTATGGTAAAGAATTCCACAGATTCACTCCTTTCTGAGAGAAGAAATTCCTCCTCATCTCTGTCTAAAATGTGCAACTCCTTAATCTGAGATTACTCCATCTGGTCCTAGACTCCCCCGGAAGGGGAAACAGCCTCTCCACATCTCCTCAGTCAAGTCCACCTAAGAATTCTGTATGTATTAACAAGGTCACCTCTCATTTAGATAGGTAGAGTCCCTACAGTGTGGAAACAGGCCTTTCGGCCCAACAGGTCTACACTGACCCTCTGAAGGGTAACCCACCCAGACCCATTTTCCTCTGACTAATGCTCCTAACTTTGCCAATTCACCATAACCTGCACATCGTTGGACTGTGGGAGGAAACCCACACAGACACACGGAGAATGTGCAAACTCCACACAGACAGTCACCCGAGGCCTAGAATCGAACCTAGGACCTTGATGCTGTGAGGCAGCAGTGCTAACCACTGAGCCACTGTGATTTTCTTTCCCCAAGGCATTCTGAGAGTTGGGGTTTCAATGACAGTGGTCACAGTGCTGATGGCATTCTGCTGAGGACACCCCTTGTCCCCGTCTCAGACAGGACGCTCCGTTAAATATGCAAATGCAGGATTGCCACATTGGTGTTGGGACCTGTGAGCTCCCATTGGTCCTGGAGTGCTGGCAGGAAGGTGAGACTTGCATTCACATAGCACTTTGCATCTCCCTGGGACTTGGTAAAAACAATGACTGCAGATGCTGGAAACCAGATTCTGGATTAGTGTTGCTGGAAGAGCACAGCAGTTCAGGCAGCATCCGAGGTGCAGCAAAATCAACGTTTTGTGCAAAAGCCCTTCATCAGGAATAAAGGCAGAGAGCCTGAAGCGTGGAGAGATAAGCTAGAGGAGGGTGGGGGTGGGGAGAAAGTAGCATAGAGTACAATGGGTGAGTGGGGGAGGGGATGAAGGTGATAGGTCAGGGAGGAGAGGGTGGAGTGGATAGGTGGAAAAGGAGATAGGCAGGTAGGACAAGTCATGGGGACAGTGCTGAGCAGGAAGTTTGAAACTAGGATGAGGTGGGGGAAGGGGAAATGAGGAAGCTGTTGAAGTCCACATTGATGCCCTGGTGTTGAAGTGCTCCGAGGTGGAAGATGAGGCGTTCTTCCTCCAGGCGTCTGGTGGTGAGGGAACGGCGGTGAAGGAGGCCCAGGACCTCCATGTCCTCGGCAGAGTGGGAGGGGGTGTTGAAATGTTGGGCCACAGGGCGGTGTGGTTGATTGGTGCGGGTGTCTCGGCGATGTTCCCTAAAGCGCTCTGCTAGGAGGCGTCCAATCTCCCCAATGTAGAGGAGACCGCATCGGGAGCAACGGATACAATAAATGATATTAGTGAATGTGTAGGTAAAACTTTGATGGATGTGGAAGGCTCCTTTAGGGCCTTGGATGGAGGTGAGTGAGGAGGTGTGGGCGCAGGTTTTACAGTTCCTGTGGTGGCAGGGTAAGGTGCCAGGATGGGAGGGTGGGTTGTAGGGGGGCGTGGACCTGATCAGGTAGTCATGGAGGGGACGGTCTTTGCGGAAGGTGGAAAGGGGTGGGGAGGGAAATATATCCCTGGTGGTGGGGTCTGTTTGGAGGTGGCAGAAATGTCGGCGGATGATTTGGTTTATGCGAATGTTGGTAGGGTGGAAGGTGAGCACCAGGGGCGTTCTGTCCTTGTTACGGTTGGAGGGGTGGGGTCTGAGGGCGGAGGTGCAGGATGTAGACGAGATGCGTTGGAGGGCATCTTTAATCACGTGGGAAGGGAAATTGCGGTCTCTAAAGAAGGAGGCCATCTGGTGTGCTCACCCTAGTTCCAAACTTCCAGCTCAGCACTGTCCCCATGACTTGTCCTACCTACCTATCTTCTTTTCCACCTATCCACTCCACCCTCTCCTCCCTGACCTATCACATTCATCCCCTTCCCCCACTCACCCATTGTACTCTATGCTACTTTCTCCCCACCCCCACCCTCCTCTAGCTTATCCCTCCACGCTTCAGGCTCTCTGCCTTTATTCCTGGTGAAGGGCTTTTGCCCGAAACATCGATTTTGCTGCTCCTCGGATGCTGCCTGATCTGCTGTGCTCTTCCAGCACCACTAATCCAAAATCTCCCTGGGACTTTGCAATGCCTCTTGGCCAGTGTGATGCTTTTGAAGAGTGGGGCCACAGCTGTTATTCAGGAAGTGCAGCTGCCTACCTACGCTCAGCAACATCGTATGTACAGCTTTGAGACGCTGATCAGATAATGAGGTGCGCCATTTCAGGAAGGCCTCAGAAAACCGGGAAGGGTTCCCCAACTCTGTTTGGGATCCTGGAATTTAAGACAATGAGGGGAGGTCAAATGGAGGTATTCATGATGACAAAAGGTTTGGATAAAATAGACGGGGAGCAGATGTTTCCTCCTGTGGGGCATTCTGGGGGGGAGCAAATTTAAGACAGAGTCAAGGAGAAATTACTTCTCCCGAAAGGTTGTGAATCTGTGGAATTTGCTACCTCAAACCGAAGTGGATGCTGGGACAGTGAGTAAATTTACGGAGGAGTAAGACAGATTTTAAATTGGTAATGGGTTGAAGGGATATGGAGAGAAGGCAGGAAAATGGGGGCGAGGAGCAGATCAGCCATGATCGAATGGTGGAGCAGACTCGATGGGCTGAATGGCCTAATTCAGCTTCTATATCTTAAACAACCCTCTCAGAGGTAGTTGTTGACTCCCCTATTTCGCGCATCCCTCAGAATTTGCAATACAGCAGTCCCTGTCTGGAATGACAACGGTCACTCCTGAATAATGGGCTGCGCATTGAGTAGGCCACGTGTTTCTGATCGGACTCAGGATGATTTTGCACTTTTAGTTGCCTCCGATAGTTGATGATGCACACAGCAGGGTGGAGAGGCTTTCGGTTTCACTGCTGTCATTGTCCCTGCACCAGGCAGAATCCCAGACTGTCAATAAAACCCATCAGGCATAAACATGTACAGCTGCTAAACACACTCTCTCACCTCCTGAAATCAGTGTCTGTGTTATTAGCCATCTGAGTTTAAAGCAATATTTTCACAGTCACGGTGAGATACCAGGGTCACTGGCTTTTGGGAATATAAATATGGTAGCGTTTACGGGGTCATTAAAGAGGTCAGAACCCAACAGAAAGCTAGAGGATAACCTGGAACTGTGCAAAACAACATTGTGGGTCAACCCACAGCACAGTGACTGCAGAGGTTCAAAAAGGCAGTTCACCCCCACCTTCTCAAGGGACAACTAGGGACAGGGTAATAAATGCTGGATCAGCCAGCGACACCCATATCCACAAGTAAATATGAAATAATTAACTGCAGCTCATATGAATATACAAATCAGGGAGAGGTGACAGATTATCAGGGATATGCAGAACGTAGAGTACAGTGAGTCATAGAGATGTACAGCATGAAAACAGACCCTTCGGTCTAAATGCCGACCATTAATCTAATCCCATTTGGCCCATATCCCTCGAGACCATCAGATCAGCCATGACCTTATTAAATGGGGGCGCAGGCTGGAAGGGCTGAATGGCCTACTCCTGCTCTTTGTTTATACAAATTAGAAGAAGGAACAGGGCTGTTCAGCCCTTCCCCATACTATACCATTGTGGCTGATCTGATTGTAGCCTGTCATCCTCCCCGTAACCTTTGACCCTACTGTGAGTCAAGAACCTCTCTCCTTGTGCCTGAACACAGCAGGAGGTGAATGGAGGGAACCACTCGGAGAGACTCCCACATGGCTCAGAGGTGAGAGTGTACCATCCACTGAACCACATGCTACTCTGATAATCACCAGCTCTGCCTGGGACAGTCGCTTTCTGGCTGGAGAATTCCCCAGGGCAATGATTAGCCTCGTTTATCGACCTCTCACTGTGGTGTAGCACCTTCTTACCAAATACATCAACACGCCCTGTCACCCTTACACTGGGCACCATGTCATCACGCCCTGTCACCCCTACACTGGGCACCAGTTCAACACCATGTGCGATTTACAACATTTGTGCTCCATCGGAGGTCATTCTCTGTCTCATCTTACCATAGGAACACTGAATCCCATTCGGCCTATTGAGTCTGCACCAACCCTCTGAACAGCATCCCGCCCAGACCCCTATCCCATCCCCATAACCCCAAAACCCCACATTCCGACTCATCCCTGAACACTATGGACAATTTCCCAGGGCCAATCCACCCTGACCTGCACATCTTTGGACTGTGCACGGAAACCAGAGCACCCGGAGGAAACCCACGCAGACACAGGGAGAACGACTACAGAGGCTGGAATCGAACTCAGCTCCCTGGTGCTGTGAGGCAGCAGTGCTAACCACTGAGCCACTGTTACTGGACCCAAAACATTATCTCTGTTTCTCTCTCCACAGATGCTGCCAGACCTGCTGAGTTTCTCCAGCCATTTCTGTTTTTGTTTCAGATTTCCATCACCCACAGTTCTTTGGGTTTTGTTTGAGTTGAGTCTGTCTTAGAGAGGACAGTGTTGAATTTGAGGGAGTTTCAGAGCGTGAGGAAGAGCCGGCTGAAAGCGGGGGAAAGAAATGAAGGTCGACAGAATTCGAAAGATTCTGAGGTTCACTCAGTGCTCTGATTATTCCACTGCCCAGAATCTGTGCAGATGGTTCCAGTGTGGTCAGGGCCTACACAAAATCACATTGCTAAGGTCCTGTGAGCTGTTTTTGCCAAACATGCGAGGACGCCATATCCAAACACAAGGAGCTCTCATTCACAGAAGGAAAAGCTTTGTATTGCGTCAATCCTATTTCGAATAATGAATAACAGCACTATGTAGGGTTGTTGCCAGATACACAAATCTCCGAGTTCAGATTACACTGTAAACCAGTTGAGTTGCAATAAACCCATTCTGATTTATGCTCACATCTGAGGGCCCTCCAGTGTGCAGCTTTCCTCTCAACCCATTCACAGCTGTCTCTCACTGTTTATATGTACCACATCTATCCTTTGTTTACACTGTGACAAATACTTGCATAAATGTGAGTGTTGAGTTCATCTCAACAATATCATGCTCCTTCTCTCCCACTTGCCCTCTGACTTCACACGTAGTTTGTAATGTTTTCCAACAGAGAAAGGAGTTTAATTCTGGGACTAGCACGTAGATCTTGGAGTGGAGAGTTGAGTTTGAAAACAGCTGCTGTGTCATATGTCTTCGAGGTCTGTGACAAAGCACCACCAGTCAAAATAAAATATTTCAACTCCTGTTAGTCCCCTCTTGCTGATATTTTAATTTAACAACCACGCCAACCTCTCCTGGCTCAAATCAAGTGCTGGTTGCTGAATGGTTTCCCTTTGTGGAAGATGGTGAAATAGATCTTTACAAACAGAGCTGACAGCAAAGTGCCTGTTAGACAGTCTCCTTCACCACACACAGAGTCAGTGACATGTAGCAGCTGGAGAGACCATACTTAGCTCCTGACTCAGACTGTGGCTGACTTCAGGTGACTGAATCCAGGGCAAACACAGCTGCTCGCTTCTGCAGAGTAACCACGAGCTGACCCCACCACGGTCACACATCGGTAGGCACTGCGGCACCAGGTGGGAGTCAAACCTGGCCATTCAGCCCTTCGAGCCTGTTCAGCCTCCCAGTGAGATCATGGCTCAACGTCTACTTCCTGCCCCTTCCCCAGAATCCTCGGCTGCCTTCCTGAATAAACATCTGTCTGTCTCAGCCCTGAATGTATTTAATGACCCAGCCTCAACCCTCTGTGGGAGAAAAGAAATTCCTCCTCATCTCTGCCTTCACCATATGACCCCTTTTTCTGTGATGTTGCTGTCTGGTCCTAGAATTTCCCAAAAGGGATGTAACCTTTCACCATCGACCAAGTCAAGCTCCCTAAGAATCGTGTGCGTTTCAATAATGTGCATGGTATCACAAGGGATAGGGACAGGAGGAGGCCATTCAGCCCCTCGAGCCTGTTCCATCATTCAATAGGATCATGGCTGATCTGATATTTCTCACACCTACTGTCCCCCTCATTTCCCCAAATGTTCAAGGGTCCACCTCAGCCTTAAATCGTCACTCATTCCTCTAGCAGCAGAGTCAGCAGTGGCCCAGGGAAGACCCTCACGAAGCCAAGGGGAGGGGGGTGTTTCTGAATGGATCGGGAGCTGGGCCCACAGGAACAGCAGGGCCCTAAGACTCCTGTCTGAGGTTGAAGATCCTGACCCTGGATCCTCACAGCAGAAGGAAAATGGCAGCATTGTTAGGGAGTGTGTCACCATGGTGATCAACAGCTCGGCCACGGCTCAGCAACGGGTCCCAACACCGAAACCCAACAGCACCCGTTCACAGGGCAACCACCCCACAGTCACAGAGAGACCCCCTCCCACAGTCACAGAGAGACACCCACGGTCATAGGGAGATCCCCTCCAAGGTCACAGGGACACCCCTCCACGGTCACAGGAAGACCCCCACAGTCACAGGGAGACCTGTCCCTCCCCTAACATCATAGGCCATTTAACAAACTGCTATTCACTGCCATGTCTCCTGCTTTTGCAAATATCCTGAAGCCAATACGTCATTGGCTGAGAGGTGCCTTGGGACACCCTGAGGTGGTAAAAGGTGCTATGAAAGTGCAAGTCTGTTTTATCTCCATCAAACACATGGTACCAATCCAAATAAATAGCTGTTTCCCTCAGGAGCTGCCCCCTGACCTGCCGTGAATTGTCTCTCTCCCCTGGGGGATATTAATGAAGTGTGTTCGGTGGAGTCAACGGCTGTTGTGACAAATAGAGAGAGAGAGTCCTTCCAAAGCTGTGCAGCAGATATTGTGCATAGAGCTTACAGATTATCCCGAGAGCTGGAGGGGTTTGGGAACAGATATTCCTGAAGACCATGTGTGATTGATAGCACAGTGGGGAACAATGAAAGACAGGCGACAGCGAGAGACAGAGGGAGGAAGTGAAAGGCTCATTTCCTCATTTGCAACAAACTCAATGTCTCACTTTCATGTTTACAACTTCTTTTTGTTTTAACTCAGTCATTGCACTTGGCACTAACAACAATGCCAGCCTGCATTTTCATAGCGCCTTTAACAAGTGTCCCTAGACATTTCCTGGGAGCTTTTCTATGCAGCTTAATCAAACCAGTGGCAGGGAATGAAGGAAGGTAGCAAATTGGTGTCTGAGAAGGTCTTAAAGGAGGTGGGAAGGTAGAGATTGTAAGGGGGAATTCTAGAACTCGGAGTCCAGGTAGGACCCCGAAGGAGGGCAAAAGGCGATTTAAAAAAGAACTCCTGAAGAAAGCTGAATCAGAGGTACACAGTGATCCCCAAGAGCTGGAAGAGGTCACACAGAAAGGAATTTGAACTCAAAGGTGAACATTTTGAACGGAAACAAGATTGCTGGAGAAACTCAGCCGGTCTGGCAGCACCCGTAGGGAGAGAGAGAGAGAGAGAGAGAGAGAGAGAGAGTGTAGAGTTAATGTTTTGGACTCTCCTTCAGAACCCAATATTTTGAAGTCAGGCTGTTACTGAACCAGGGACCAGTGGGGATCAGTGAACACCCAGAAGGGCAGGGGAGTGGGACTTGGTGTGCATTAATCCCCACAGAGGGGTGCAAGGAGGGAGTCTGGCTAGGACAGCGTTAGAATAAAAGTTGAAGGAAATGCAGAGGCTGGAAATCAGAAATCAAAATAGAGGCTGATGGAAAAGCTCAGCAGGTCTGGTAGCATCTGTGGAGAGAAATCAGAGTTAACATTTCAGGTCCGGTTCTGAGGAAGGGTCACTCGATCGGAATCGTTAACTCTTATTTCTCTCCTCAGATGCTGCCAGACCTGCTGAGCTTTCCAAGCATTTTCTGGTTTTGCTTCTGGCAATAGTGCAGGCTGAAGATTTAAACTCAGGAAGGAGATCTGAGGCCACAGGAAAAACAGCTACTGCTGTTCTTAACAGCGATGCACACTGCAAGTGAATTACTTTCAAGTGACCTTTGCTATGCTTACAGACGCCACTTGCCTTTTGTAACAGAAAGCACTTGTCCACTCTTCATGTGGTCACACTGAAGGCCCAATAACAACTCTCCTTCCTCAGGCAGCTGAGAAAATTTGTCCTGATATCTTGCCAACTTTTATAAGTGCGCCAACAAGAGTATTCTGTCTGGATGTATCACTACCTGGTATGGCAACTGTACCATTCAAGATCCGAGACGGTTATTGAGTGTGATGATCTCGGCCTGGATAATCACAAAGGACAACCTCCCATCGGTAGGATCCATCTACCAGGCCCACTGTCAAGGAAAGGCCGCCAGCATTCTCAAAGATCCATCCCACCCTGGCAATGTTTTTCTACAACCTCTACCATCTGGGAGAAGGTACAGAATCCTGAACACACTCACCAGCCGGTTTCAAAACATTTTCTACCGTACTCTTGTTAGAATACTGAATGGACTCACAAAATCTTAACACTCGCCTGTACCTGTGTTTTCGTTTTGCCGCTGTTTACCTATTATTTATTTATCTAGGCTACTTAACTGTGTGATCTGTCTGTATCACTCGCAAGATAAAGCTTTTCACTGTGCCTCGGTACACGTGACAATAAATTCAATTCAATTTGTACTGTGCCTTTGATAACCTTGGGACGAGATTGGGTTGGAATATCTGGTGAGCACGGACGGATTGGACTGAAGGGTCTGTTTCCGTGCTGTACACCTCTATGACTCTAAGTGGTTCACAATCACTGTGAACCAGTTATATGGAGTTATGTGGAAAGATAAGTCACTGTTTATGTTTGATGTGGTGGCACTGGCGTTGGACTGGACTGCACTAAGTCAGAGGTCACATGACACCAGGTTAGAGTCTAAGAGATTTATTGGAAATCATAAGCTTTCAGAGCACCGCTCCTTCCTCAGTCAGATGGTGCCTGATGCATGGGCAGTGCTCCAGAAGCTTGTGATTTCAAATAAACCTGTTGGACTATAACCTGGCGTCATGTGACCTCTGAATGTTTATGTAGGAAAGGTGGCCAATTTAAGCATCAGGTCCTGAAGAATTTTCTATCCACATGATAGCCGGCATCTCAGTTTAATATCTCACCCGATAGGCAGCACCCCCAATACTGCCACACTCCCTCGGTGCTGTGTTTGTGGAGTGTACCTCCAACACTGATTTGCTTGCCATTATCTGGTTTCAAGAGATCCCCGTATGTATGTATGATCCTCTCACAGACTTAGACCCCTTCACACTCACACCAGCACATATACACTCTCGCTGACAGACACTCACAACCCCCCCACCCCAGATACACAGACACTCACACACACTCCTACAGACACACACACTCCCACGCTGACACATGCACCCTCTCACAGCCTTAGACTCCTTTACACTCACACACACACCCGCGCATGCACACACGCACACATACATATATACGTTTGTGAGGTGAATTTGTACTTGCAGAGTTACATTGTACTTTGCTCAAAAACTGCATGAATCCATGTAAGACTCTGTTAACTCACCTTTTAGATTAGAATCAGTCTAAACATTATGGCACAGACAGGGAACACAGGGGGCTAACACCTTCAACATCTTATCTGTGCTGATACTAATTGTTACAGTTAACCTGAGAAGGTAACTTTTAAATAAAGTTTTGTGATTTACATTGAAACAAGTGAAACTAACATGGTGACTCTAACAGATGAGAGACTTAACAAACAATCAAGGTATTTTTCAATGTATAATTTCAGTTACATCACACTGTAAACGTTTGCTATAAATTCTGTGCCTTACAATTGCGTTCTCCACAGCCACCTGATTAAAGAGCAGCGCTCCGAAAGCTAGTGCTTCCAATTAAACCTGTTGGACTATAACCTGGTGTTGTGTGATTTTTAACTTTATCCCTGTATGTAGGTGTTAAACTCCAAAAGATAAATGTAATTAAACAGAATTGAAGTCCACTATTTAATGTGAGACCTTTGTTTGAGTCAAACACTCCATTAAACCCACACTCTGCCGATTACTAACCACCCATATTTATATAACCAATTCAAACCCCATTAACTCTTAATGAACATAGCCATCAGATGTTCTGTCGTTCCATTTGGTTTCAGATGTTATTAGATGACAATATAGAGATGCAGTAGTTATAATGGTTATGTTTCTGGATCAGTAATCCAGAGCCTCAAACTGATGTCCCATGAGAGATGAGTTCAAATCCTACCGCAACAGCCAAGAATTTAATTTGTATTGAATTTAAATTGAATTCCTAACTCTGAAACAAAAGATTAATCTCATTCACAGTGGCAATGAAACCAAATTGTTGTAAAAACTTGGATTCTTCACCGAGCAGAAAAACTGAACGAACTGCAGATGCTGGGTATCGGAAACAGAAATAGTTTGCTGGAAAAGCTCAGCAGGTCTGGCAGCATCTGTGCAGAGAAGGGTCACTGGACCTGAAACGTTAACTCTGATTTCTCTCCACAGATGCTGGCAGACCTGCTAAGCTTTTCCAGCAATCTCTATTCCTGTTGCCAGCTGCTTCATTGTTGTCAGACAGATGATAAAACCGGCCATCCTCACTTGGTCTGGACTAAATGTAACTCCACAGCCTCAGTGGAGTAGGAGACATTGACACGACTGAGTGAGCCTCTCCATTTTATCAAACAGCTACAGGAAGGAAGACACCACTGGTCCATCTGCTCCTCTTGTCCCATCATCAGATCTTCAGCAACTTCTTAAGGTAGTGAAGACAGTGATATATCAGGCACCCACATCATGTTGACCTCATCCCAACCAGCCTTCCCTGTGAGAGTCTTACTGCCTGGACAGGCCTTTCAGGGCCAGGGCCAACAGCGACTTCTGGGACTGTGTACATCAGGGGAACAGTGGTCACAACGGAGTTAGGCTGTTAATGTGGGAAGGTTAGGAAATAGAACCAGGTTACAGCAAATAATCTAGATTGGAGTGGTGCTGGAAAAGCACAGCAGGTCAGGAAGCATCCAAGGAGCAAGAAAATTGACGTTTCAGGCAAACGCTCTTCATTCCAAACATCGACTGTGACAGTCATAGTGTTAAAGGTTTAGATGGAGAGGAATTTGTTAAGTGTATACAAGCCAATGTTCTGTTTCAGTATGTGGATGGATCTACTAGAGAAGGTGGAAAACTTGACCTACTCTTGGGAAATAAGGCAGGGCAGGTGACTGAGGAGTCAGTGGGGGAGCACTTTGGGGCCAGCGACCATAATTCTATTGGTTTTAAAATAGTGATGGAAAAGAATAGACCAGATCTAAAAGTTGAAGTTCTAAATTGGAGAAAGGCTGATTTTGGCAGCATTAGGCAAGAACGTTCAAGAGCTGATTGGAGGCAGGTGTTCGCAGGTAAAGGGGCGGCTGGAAAATGGGAAGACTTCAGAAATGAGATAACAAGAATCCAGAGAAAGTATATTCCTGTCAAGGTGAAAGGGAAGGCTGGTAGGTATAGGGAATGCTGGATGACTAAAGAAATTGAGGGTTTGGTTAAGAAAAAGAAGGAAGCATATGTCAGGGATAGACAGGATAGATCGAGTGAATCCTTAGAAGAGTATAAAGGCAGTAGGAGTATACTTAAGAGGGAAATCAGGAGGGCAAAACGGGGACATGAGATAGCTTTGGCAAATAGAATTAAGAAGAATCCAAAGGGGTTTTACAAATATATTAAGGACAAAAGGGTAACTAGGGAGAGAATAGGGCCCCTCAAAGATCAGCAAGGCGGCCTACGTGAGGAGTCACAGAAAATGGGGGAGATACTAAATGAATATTTTGCATCAGTATTTACTGTGGAAAAGGATATGGAAGATATAGACTGTAGGGAAATAGTTGGTGACATCTTGCAAAATGTCCAGATTACAGAGGAGGAAGTGCTGGATGTCTTGAAATGGTTGAAAGTGGAGAAATCCCCAGGACCTTATCAGGTGTACCCGAGAACTCTGTGGGAAGCTAGAGAAGTGATTGCTGGGCCTCGAGCTGAGATATCTGTATCATCGATAGTCACAGGTGAGGTGCCGGAAGACTGGAGGTTGGCTAACGTGGTGCCACTGTTTAAGAAGAGTGGTAAGGACAAGCTAGGGAACTATAGACCGGTGAGCCTGACCTTGGTGGTGGGCAAGTTGTTGGAGAGAATCCTGAGGGACAGGATGTACATGTATTTGGAAAGGCAAGGACTGATTAGGGATAGTCAACATGGCTTTGTGCGTGATGTCTCACAAAGTTGATTGAGTTTTTTGAAGAAGTAACAAAGAAGATTGATGAGGGCAGAGCAGTAGATGTGATCTATATGGACTTCAGTAAGGCGCTCGACAAGGTTCCCCATGGGAGACTGATTAGCAAGGTTAGATCTCATGGAATAAAGGGAGAACTAGCCATTTGGATACAGAACCGGCTCAAAGGTAGAAGACAGAGGGTGGTGGTGGAGGGTTGTTTTTCAGACTGGAGGCCTGTGACCAGTGGAGTGCCACAAGGATCGGTGCTGGGCCCTCTACTTTTTGCCATTTACATAAATGATTTGGATGCGAGCATAAGAGGTAAAGTTAGTAAGTTTGCAGATGACACCAAAATTGGAGGTGTAGTGGACAGCGAAGAGGGTTACCTCAGATTACAACAGGATCTGGGCCAGATGGGCCAATGGGCTGAGAAGTGGCAGATGGAGTTTAATTCAGATAAATGTGAGGTGCTGCGTTTTGTGAAAGCAAATCTTAGCAGGACTTAGACGCTTAATGGTAAGGTCCTAGGGAGTGTTGCTGAACAAAGAGACCTTGGAGTGCAGGTTCACAGCTTCTTGAAAGTGGAGTTACAGGTAGATAGGATAGTGAAGAAGGCGTTTGGTATGCTTTCCTTTATTGGTCAGAGTATTGAGTACAGGAGTTGGGAGGTCATGTTGTGGCTGTACAGGACATTGGTTAGGCCACTGTTGGAATGTTGCGTGCAATTCTGGTCTCCTTCCTATCGGAAAGATGTTGTGAAACTTGAAAGGGTTCAGAAAAGATTTACAAGGATGTTGCCAGGGTTGGAGGATTTGAGCTATAGGGAGAGGCTGAACAGGCTGGGGCTGTTTTCCCTGGAGCGTCGGAGCCCGAGGGGTGACCTTACAGAGGTTTACAAAATTATGAGGGGCATGGATAGAATAAATAGACAAAGTCTTTTCCCTGGGGTTGGGGAGTCCAGAACTAGAGGGCATAGGTTTAGGATGAAAGGGGAAAGATATAAAAGAGACCTAACGGGCAACCTTTTCAGACAGAGGGTGGTACGTGTATGGAATGAGCTGCCAGAGGATGTGGTGGAGGCTAGTACAATTGCAATATTTAAGAGGCATTTGAATGGGTATATGAATAGGAAGGGTTTGGAGGTATATGGACTAGGTGCTGGCAGGTGGGACTAGATTGGGTTGGGATATCTGGTTGGCATGGACGGGTTGGACCGAAGGGTCTGTTTCCATGCTGCGTATCACTATGACTCGATCAGGAATGAGGCAGGAAGCCACGGGCACCTGCATGGGTCCCAGCTATGCCTGTGTCTTTGTTGGCTACGTAGACAGTCCATCTTCCGTAATTACACCGGCACCACTCCCCACCTCTTCCTCCGCTACATTGATGACTGCATTGGCGCCACCTCATGCTCCCGCGAGGAGGTTGAGCAATTCATCAACTTCACCATCACATTCCACCCTAACCTTAAATTTTCCTGGACCATCTCTGACACCTCCCTCTCCTTCCTGGACCCCTCCATCTCCATTAGTGATGACCGACTTGACACTGACATTTTTTACAAACCCACCGACTCCCACAGCTACCTGGATTACACCTCTTCCCACCCTACCTCCTGCAAAAATGCCATCCCGTATTCCCAATTCCTCCGCCTCTGCCGTATCTGCTCCCAGGAAGACCAGTTCCACCACAGAACACACCAGATGGCCTCCTTCTTTAGAGACCGCAATTTCCCTTCCCACGTGGTTAAAGATGCCCTCCAACGCATCTCATCCACATCCCGCACCTCCACCCTCAGACCCCTCCCCTCCAACCATAACAAGGACAGAACGCCCCTGGTGCTCATCTTCCACCCTACCAACTTTCGCATAAACCAAATCATCAGCCAACATTTCTGCCACCTCCAAACGGACCCCACCACCAGGGATATATTTCCTTCCTCACCCCTTTCCACATTCCGCAAAGACCGTTCCCTCCGTGACTACCTGGTCAGGTCCATGCCCCACAACAACCCACCTTCCCATCCTGGCTCCCTCCCCTGCCACCGCAGGAATTGCAAAACCTGCGCCCACACCTCCTCTCTCACATCCATCCAAGGCCCCAAAGGAGCCTTCCACATCCATCAAAGTTTCACCTGCATATCTACCAATATCATTAATTATATCCGTTGCTCCCGATGCGGTCTCCTCTACATTGGGGAGACTGGATGCCTCCTAGTAGAGCACTTTAGGGAACATCTCCGGGACACTCGCACCAACCAACCACACCACCCCATGGTCCAATGTTTCAACTCCCCCTCCCACTCTGCCAAGGACATGGAGGTCCTGGGCCTCCTTCACCGCCGCTCCCTCACCATCTGACGCCTGGAGGAAGAACGCCTCATCTTCCATCTCAGAACACTTCAACCCCAGGGCATCAATGTGGACTTCACCAGTTTCCTCATTTCCCCTTCCTCCACCTCACTCCAGTTCCAAACTTCCAGCTCAGCACCGTTCCCATGACCTGTCCTACCTGCCTATCTTCCTTCCTATCTATCCGCTCCACTCTCCTCTCTGACCTATCACCTTTACCCCCACCCCCATTCACCTATTGTACTCTTAGCTACTCTACCCCAGCCCCACTCCCCCCTTTCCCATTTATCTCTCCACCCGGAGGCTCCCAGCCTCATTCCTGATGAAGGACTAATGCCCGAAATGTTGATTTTCCTGCTCCTCAGATGCTGCCTGACCTGCTGTGCTTTTCCAGCACCACTCTAATCTAGACTCTGATATCCAGCATCTGCAGTCCTCACCTTCATACAGCAGATAGTCTACCTTGGTGTCATCATTCCCCATTATCCCTATTTCCCTTGACAACATGGGTCTCCAGAAATCTCTTGTAGAGTCATAGAGTTCAGAAACAGACCCTTCAATCCAGCCAGTCCATGTGGACCACAATCCCAAACAGAGCTAATCCCACCTGCCTTTTGACATCTGCCTTGACCACACTCAATGACTGAATCTCCACAGCCCTCTGGGGTAATGAATTGTAAAGATTGACCACCCTCTGGTGAAGAAATTTCTCTGAGATGATATCCCTGGTACTAGACTGTCCAGACAGCGGAACCTCCTCTCTACATCCACGCTGTCACATCTGGTAAGGATGTTTTGGACTTTTGCTCAAAAACTGCATGAATTCGTGTAAAACTCTGTTATCTCACTTTTTAGATTAGAATCAGTCTAACCATCATGGCACAGACAGAGAACACAGGGGGCTAACACCTTCAACATATTGTCTAGCTATCACCATTGTTACAGTTTACCTGAGAATGCAACTTTTAAAAGAAGTTTTGTGATTTACACATGAAAGAAGTGAAACTATCATGGTATTCAAACAGATGAAAGACTCAACAGACAATCAAGGTATTTTTCAATGTATAATTTCAGTTGCATCACACTGTAAATTTTTGCTATAAATTCTGTGCCTTACAATTGCGTTCTCCACAACCACCTGATGAAGGAGCATCACTCCGAAAGCTAGTGCTTCCAATTAAACCTGTTGGACTATAACCTGGTGTTGTGTGATTTTTAATCTTGTAAGGATGTTGTTAGTTTCAGTTCAGGTAGGCAGAGTGCTGGAAGTCTACAGTAACATCTAGTTCAAAAGTATCTTTAGACTGAGAGAAAAAAGACTCTGTGTCCATACCTCAGGCACGAATTGCTCCAAACCTTCCATGCAAGCTCATGTCTGGGTACAGTACCAAAACAGCGAATGAAAATGCTACAAGGACAGACTAAAGGCTTTGTTTAGGTGTTTTAATAATGTATTGCTCATCAGTTCAAGTGCACCCAGTGTAAGGGAGTGTGGTCTCTTTGGAAAGTGTGTGTGTGTGTGTGTGTGTGTGTGGGTGTGTGGGAGGGTGTGTGTGAGAGAGAAAGACTGAGTGTGTGTGTGAGTGTGAGTCAGTGATTGTGTATGTGTGTGTGAGAGAGAGAGAGAGAGTGTGAGTGAGTGCCTGTGAGAGAGAGTGTGTGTGTGTGAGAGAGAGGGTGTGAGTGTGTGTGTGAGTGAGTGATTGTCTATGTGTGCAAGACAGAGAGAGTGTGAGTGAGTGCATGAGAGAATGTATGAGTGTGTGAGAGAGAGAAAGTGTGTGTATGTGTGTGAGAATGTGAATGTGTGTGACTGTGCATGTGTGTGTGAGAGAGAGAGTGTGTGTGTGACAGTGTATGTGTGTGAGAGAGTATGTGTGAGAAAACGTGCGCATGTATGTGACAGTGTGTGTCCATGTGAAAGTGTGTGTGTGTGAGAGAGTGTGTCTGAGTGAGTGTGAGTGAGAGTGAGTCTGTGAGAGTATGCGTGTGAGAGAGTGTGTGTGTGTGAGTGTGTAAGGTTGTGTCCCTGTGAGTGTGTGTGTATGTGAGAGTGTGTGAGCGTGTGAGTGTGTGTGAGCGTGTGTGTGTGTAAGCGTGTGAATGTGTGTGTGTGTGTGTGAGTGTGTGAGTGTGTGAGTGTGTGTGCGTGTGAGTGCGTGTGAGTGCGTGTGCGTGTGAGTGTGTGTGCGTGTAAGTCTGTGTGAGCATGAGTGTGTGTGTGTATGAGTGTGTTAGCGTGTCAGTGTGTGAGTGTGTGTGTGTGTGTGTGCGTGTCAGTGTGTGTGCGTGTGAGCGTGAGTGTGTGTGTGTATGAGTGTGTAAGCGTGTAAGTGTGTGAGTGTGTGAGCGTGTGAGTGTTTGTGCATGTGAGTGTGTAAGCGTGTGAGTCTGTGTGAGCGTGTGTGTGAGCGTGTGTAAGCGTGTGAGTGTGTGAGTGTGTGCGTGTGAGCCTGTGTGAGCGTGAGTGTGTGAGTGTGTGTGCGTGTGAGTGTGTGTGTGTGTGAGTGTGTGTGTGCGTGAGTGTGTGAGTGTGTGTGCGTGTGAGTGTGTGTGCATGTGAGTGTGTGTGCGTGTGAGTCTGTGTGAGCGTGAGTGTGTGTGTGTGTATGAGTGTGTGAGCGTGTCAGTGTGTGAGTGTGTGTATGCGTGTTCTCTGCTTATCTGTTCATCGTTCTCCACCTCTCTGCACGGTGAAGGTGCTGCTTTCAGCTGTGTCTTTAATCAGGCTCCTTCTGGAGAGTCTCCTTGTGTGTTTCAGTGTCCAATCAGACATGATCATTGCTTCTGTGAAGCACCTTGGGATGTTTCACAGACTTAAATGCGGCTGGCTGTTGTCGAACTTTCTGATGTTCAAGGACAATGTTTATTGTCACAACGATAACCAGTAATTACAGCTCTTTCATCCTAATGGGTATTCTAATTCTAATGGAGAGGACTGTAATTAGCTGAAGACTACACTGATGGAAGGGGCCACTGTTTGAAATGTCATTGTACTAAAAAGATCTTTTCTGAGCCTCCAAATCGGAATGATTTCATAACTTCCCTTTCTTTATCTCAAGAAACCATTTTTTAAGAAGCAGATAATTATATACAGTGTATAAAATATCAAATATAAAATGAAAATAATGAAGCCAATCCTTGTTAATTGAGTATTGCCTGCGTAGGCATTTCAGGGAAACTGCATTTCAGACTGTTAATGACTGGTATATTATTAATAGCCTAATGTTTAACATAATCTTTCTGTCTACTATTTAAAGGAGATACTAACCTTTTCACCTCAAGTAAAACACTGTAAGAAAATGGAGTCTTTTTTTAAAAGTAGATTTATGTTTTGTCCAACATTCGGTTCTGGATAAGCAGGCGATCCCTTCAAAAAATATTGGGAAGACAAAAATCCATTGTTTTCACCAAAATACTGCAGATGCTGGAAATCTGACATCAAGTCAGAAAATGCTGGAGAAACTCAGCAGGTCAAGAAGGATCTGTGGAGAGAGGAACAGAGTCAAGAACAACCCAATCTGACAGAGTGGTAGCGGACTGGAAAATGTTAACTCTGTTTCTCTCTCACACAGACTTTCCAGACCTGGTGAGTTTCTCCAGCACTTTTTGCTTTTATATAATGGTCTTCAGTCTCCATGACCAACACCTCTCCCTCACTATCGATTTTGTCCCTCTGTCTGGTCACTGTGGGAGTTTAAACCACACACTCCACAGCATGATTGGGTCATAGTGTCATACAGCCCAGAAACAGACCCTTTGGTCCACCCAGTCCATGCCGACCATAATCCCAAACTAAACTAGTCTCAGCTGCTTGTTCCCGGCCCATATCCCTCCAACCATTTCGTATTCCTTATCCGAATGTCTTTTAAACGTTGTAACTATACCCGTATTCCTCTGGCAGTTCATTCCACATGCTAACCACGCTCTGAGTGAAGAAAATTGTCCTCATGTCTTCTTTAAATCTTTCTCCTCTCACTTAAAAGTACTTCCCCTGGTCTTGAAATCCATAACCCAAGGGAAAAGACACCCACCATTCACCTTATCCGCACCCTTCAATGTTTTATAAACCTCTAAAAGGTCACCCCTCAACCTCCTATGCGCCTGTAAAAAAACGTCCCAGCCTATCCAGCCTTTTCTATTAACTCAAACCCTCCAATTCCGGCAAAAAAACGGTAAATCTCTTCGGAACTCTTTTCAGCTTGATAGTATCCTTCCAGTAGGTAAAAACAATGACTGCAGATGCTGGAAACCAGATTCTGGATTAGTGGTGCTGGAAGAGCACAGCAGTTCAGACAGCATCCAAGGAGCAGCGAAATTGATGTTTCGGGCAAAAGCCCTTCATCAGGAATCTGATGAAGGGCTTTTGCCCGAAACATCAATTTCGCTGCTCCTTGGATGCTGCCTGAACTGCTGTGCTCTTCCAGCACCACTAATCCAGAATATCCTTCCTGTAACAAAGTGACCAGAACTGCACACAGTACGCTGGAAGTCATTGTCCCATCTGACCCCTGATTGGGTTTCAAGCCCCAGAGGCTATTCATTACCAAAGCTACCTACATCACTGAAAACAAAAGCTCAGAGCAGGCCAGACAGCAACCATGGAGAGAGAGAGATAAGCTAATTCCAGCCTTTAGAATTCAAAACATTAGCTTGCTATCTCTCCATGGATGCTGTCTGACCCGCTCTGAGCTCCAGTACAAATTCCAGTATCCTCATTATCTTGCTCCAACCCACCTTTATTGCTGTAATACCACTAATTCTGTGACTGCCTCAATAGGACATTCCAGATTCCTCTGTGATTGATGGTCACAAAGAGGGATCTACTATCATCTTGTTTACAATACCATCAGATGCCATGTTAGACAATAGTCAAGTCAGCAGGACAGTGGATCTGCATGTCTTTGGAAATGGTTATATGATCCTGTAGACCTACCTCAATGGACCTTAGTTCAATTGCACATCTGAAAGTCAGACTACATCATCAACGCAGCACTGAGGAGGAGCTGACAGGACCCAGGCTGCATTCACATCTCCAGAGTTGCACTCCAACTCAAATCCTGAGGCTCAGAGAAACACCACTGTGTCAACTGTGATACTTTGCTTTTATCTGGAGGGAGCTTGGACCAGAGCCTCAATAGAGTGAAATATGAAATTTTGGGAGAGGAGGTTATTTTTTACATTGTCACCACATATTTAGTCCAAATTCGCAACACAACAGGCAACAAATCATTGCTATCATTAAACTTCCAACTATGTTCCACTTACCCTTGAGTGATGACTTAACATTACTTTCACAAAATTCTGCCACTGTCAGTTTGAAAACAAACAGGAATATGTACGATAAGGGTGGATCAAGAGCCACCAAGCACAGCCTTAACCAATCAGCTCCTGGCTTTAAGGAAGGTGATTGAAAGGCTAGCAGCCAATCTCCTCTCAGTATGTGATTCAAACGTTCAAAACCTCTAGGTCTCCATTTCATCCAGAGAGCGACCTGGGGACTCAGGGTTCCTGGCAGAGAATAGAAGGCACTGTGTTAATCGCCAGTCAGCAGGAGGGGGAGTGTTTACACCTCCCAAGCACTCCACACCATCCAGCAATCATAGGAACATGGCAAAAGGCCATTCAGCCCCTCTAGCCTGCTCCACCATTGGATCATGGCCAATCATCTACTTCAACACCATATTGCCACTTTTTAAAATTCGTTCACAGGATAAGGGCATCACTGTTTAGGCCCAGCATTTATTGCCCAGCGGGTAGTTAGGAGTCAACCTCATTGCTGTGGGTCTGGAGTCACATATAGACCAGAACAGGTAAGGAAGGTAGATGTCCTTCCCTAAAGGACATTAGTGAACCAGGTGGGGTTTCTCCCCCCACTCCCCCCACTCCTCAATCCAGATATTTATTGAAATCAAATTCCACTATCTGCAGTGGTGAGATTTGAACCCAGGTCCCCAGAACATTAGCTGGGTCTCTGGACTAACTGCCCAGTTATAATACCACGAAACCATCACCTCCCCTTAGTATCATCAGCCCCATTTACATGGAATTACAGATCAGCCAGAAACTCACTGACTGATGGAATAGGCTCAAGGGGCTGAATGGCCTACTCCACTTCCTGTATGCATTAATGTCATTAATAAGTAGAAATCTTTCTCTTGAACCAACTCAGTGACTAAGCCTCCACATTTCTCTGGTGTAGAGGATTCTAGCCTCTGATCTCAAACTAACCGCAGATATAGTAGAGCTCTTCAAAAGTACAAGGGTGTTGTTGAGCCACTAGGGAGTAGGAGGGTCACTTATGATGGGACACATATTTATGATAATTTACAGGAGAACTACAGGAGAATACGTGAGAAATTTCTTCAACACAGTGAGAAAACATTCCCCTAAAGGGCAGTGGAAAGAGATTCAAGTGAAACTGTCTGAAAGAAGTTAGATACTAAAGAAAGGATAGAACACTGCATCGCTATGGCAACAGAGGGGCACTAATGAGCTGGCTCTTTCTGAAAGAGCTGGTGCTACCTTGGCCGGGCCGAGAGGCCTTCTTGTAGGCTGAGTGAAAGGACACCAAAACTTAACGTGCTGTTACAACAAACTGGCAAGGCTAATCCCCGACAGAACCATCTGTTATCAATGTGACAATCAGCACCACACATCATGAACAGTCTGACGATGCACTGTAATAGTTTGTTGTCAGGGCGTTGAGTTGATCAATGGCACCCTGTGGAGATTTACAGAACTCCAGCAAACATTGTTTGTGACAGGGTCTTTATATGGAAGACAAAGCAAGACTTGTTCATTCATTATGTGTCAAAGTTGGTCGGGTCTATCAATAAGACTTATTTCATCACCTCCTCCAACTCTCCACAATTACTTGTCTTTTCGACACTTCAACAAAGCGATAGTTGAATTTTTAATTTGACCACGCTTTACTCAGTGACAAGTCCATCTTAAAATATCTATGACTTAGTGACAAACAAGAAAGCTAATAATCTATCACTATGTCAACTGTGATGCTCTTCCTTCAGTATCTCCTGTTTTTTCTGAGGAGGTGTACAAGAGTCTAGGGAAGTGATGGCTGCGATATTATCACTGAACTATTTGTCCAAAAACCCGGATAACATTTTGGGGATCTGTGTTTGAATCCCACCATGGCACGTGGTGAACCTCGAATTCAGTAGTGGTCTGGAAAGGAGAGCTTAACTACAGTCATTGTCAGGGAAAAACAACGGAACTCAGTGCCAAACAGCCAATCCGAAATCTGAGCACAAATAGTTACTTCATTGTAAACCTCGCAACCTATAGACATCACTGCATGCTGGAGACTGCTGGGAAGTTATCATTATGGTGAGAGACGTCAGGGGGTATGGAGGGAAGGCAGGAATAAGGATTGACCACGATCATGTTGAATGGCAGACCAGTCTCAATGGGCTGAATAGCCTACTCCAGCATCTATTTTCTTTGTTTCTACACCAAGGTTTGGAATGTAGGGAATAGTGATCTTACCATTTTTATTGTCCATAGTAAGGGGCAAAGGCATTTAAACGGATCTAAGCAGTATCATCTTGTTGCGGAGCGCCACCTGCTGCCTGAATAATGCAGGGCCTTCTGTAAAACCGCTTTTTGGGGAAGGTTCGATGAACCACAAGGTTATCAGGCAACAGCAAGGCCACCTGAAGGGTCTTCCCTGGGAACCTAAGACCATGGAGCGGTGGTGGGTGGGGTGGGGCAGGGCAGAGAGGGCAGAGCTGAGAGTGTGCTGCTGACCAATCAGATGCTAGCAGCTCCTGCACTCAGCAGTGCCATGGAGGAGGCTATGGCTGCAACCGATGGGGTGGGGCGGTGGGGCGGTGGGGCGGTGGGGGGTGGGGAGGTTGCAGCCCAGAGTCACACAAGGGAACTGAAGCCAAAGGTCAGTAATGGGCAGGCGGGTAGGGGTAGGTCATGGGGAGGGCCAAGGGGAGGGAGCAGGGGAAGGTCATGGGGAGGGCCAAGGGGAGGGTGAAGGGGGAACATCTGGGGAGGGTCAATGAAGAGGGATGTAGGAAACAAGGTTGGGAAGCGGGGTCATTCCCAGGTAGGATCAAGGTTGGGGAGAAGTGGGGTAGGTCACAGGGAGGAGAGGGCCAAGGTGGGGTCAGAGGTCAGGCCTACAGTTGACCAAGGTTTGTGGTTGTCAGTGGGGGATGGGGGGATGAGGATCGGAGGTATGGATATGGAGATACATTTCTTATCAGCCGCCTTCCCTTTCCAACGTCCAGTCTTTGGATCACACAGTGATAGGTTTTCATCAATCTCCTTTCCACCTCCCCCTCCCCTTTTCCAAGGTGACAGTCTGTCCAGTTTGTGTATCAATGCACAACACACATAGCAACAGGCCGACCCACTGTCAGTGAAGCCCAATGGTGGTGTGATGAGGCCTTTAACTGGTCACCAGGTGTCCACTGAGGGTCCTCGAATGGGAGTGAGGCTGGGAGGTCCACTCTGGGCTCAGTCACCTTGAGTGGATCTTCCAGCCTCACAGCCCGCTCCACTAGCAGCCCCCATCTCCACCTGTAGGGGGCAGAAGATTCGGCCCAAATTTGAGAGTGGACCGGAGTCACATGTTGGTCAGAACGGCCCAGAAGGGGCAGATCCAGTTTGCTGACAGCAATCCCATTTGTTTCTTTAAATCCAGAAAGTTCCACAATCAATTTATTCGAAATACCTCATCTTTGAATCAAATTCAATCCCGGTGAAATCTCAACTCCTCCCTTCTCACTGGAACCCAACCATATTACATCTTCCACCAACAACAACAAAATACAGTTCGTGCCTGGAACCTGATGTAGAAGAGGTGAACGTTCCGGAGCTCAAAGCAACATGTGGGGGGAGGGGAGAGAGAAACTGAGTTGACGATTCAGGTCTTGAACTGGGAGAAATGATCCCATGGCAAAGACATTGTCTTAGGTAGCCAGCTTTGTGTCTGTGCTTTTTGTGGGAGCTTGCTGTATAACAACTGATTGCAGCCTCTCATTTCCACGGTGACTGCACTTCAGAAAGATACTCATTAAGGTGGAAACTGCTTTCGGGCACCCTGAGGTCATGAAAGGTGCTACGTAAATGCAACTCGCTTCACTCTCAACCTCTCAGCCTCAGTATTTTCACTGAACCTTGGTAAACGAGATTTTGAAAATGTCTCACACATTTGTTGAGGTGAGTGGGGAGAGGTCTATCTACTCTGATTAGGGAGGGGACAGCGATTCCAAATGCCTGCCTAGAAGGTAAGATGAGAAATCTCTTCATGCAGATGGGTCTTGGAGCAAGAGATGCTCTAACCACAGGGAGAGATCACTCCACCCAACCAAGGCAGTGTTGAAATAGGGAAAGAGAGAGAGAGAGTGTGTGTAGCTCTGTTGGCACACAGTGCCCACATCTTAAGCCCTGTGAAAATACCAGACAGCTACCACCCTGTGACCCTTGACCTCTATTTGCACCTACCACCTGCCCCAACCTCCCCCCCACCCCCCCCCCGCCCACCACCATTGTCCCCAGCCCCATGATTCATTTCACTGTCTACCACCCCCTAAACCAATTAGTTTAGGTTCCCATAACAGACCGACTAAAATTTAATTGAGGACAGAGCCTCCAAATGACAGGAGGGTGAGGTGTCAAAGGTCATATCTGACATCCACCAATTCCTGTGCCTCACCCCAAATGCTACCAGGCCAGCGAGCTTGGTTTTCGAAGTGATAAGTCTCTGGACTTTATCCAATACAACCAGCCACTGAACTATGTACAGTAAACATGTATTTATTGTCCATTGAGAGGAATCTGGGGATTGGGAGGATTGGGAGCTGCTTTCTTTGGTTACTCACGGGCAGGGCAGCGGGGCCCCTGGGTTAGGCCCAGAATGTGCTGGAGTGTATCACCTCAAAACCATGAACATTCTCCACCTCACTGTCCAGCTCAAACATGCCTTTCTCTGAGGCGGATGCTGGTGGGAATATAGTGAGCATTTTTAGACCCCGTATCCAAGGGAGAATGTGCTAGAGTTGGAGGGCGTCCAGAGGAGGTTCACAAGAATGATTCGGGGGATGAAGGGCTTGTCATATGAGGAGCAGTTGAGGACTCTGGGTCTGTACTCGATGGAGTTGAGAAGGATGAGGGGGATCTGACTGAAACTTACAGAATACTGAGAGGCCTGGATAGAGTGGACGTGGAGAAGATGTTCCCAGGAGGAGAGACTAGGGCCCTAAGGTACAGCCTCAGGGTGAAGGGGTGACCCTTTAGAACTGAGATGAGGAGGAATTTCTTCAGCCAGAGGGTGGGGAATCTGTGGGACTTATTGCCACAGAGAGCTGTGGAGGGCAGGTCCTTGAGTGTCTTTAAGGCAGAGATAGATCATTTCTTGATTGGTAAGGGGATCACAAAGGCAGGAGAATGGGGTTGAGAAACATATCAATCATGATTAAATGATGGAGCGACTTGATGGGCTGAATGGCCAAATTCTGGGAGAGATCGTGCCCAGCATGGAGGAGATTGAGCCCTCGTGGGGAAGCCCAGCGTGGACCATCTCCAAGCCCATGGCTATAGAAGGACTGAAATAATTCCACACTATCTTGTCAAATTCAAAGCAAATTGTGCGCAATTGTAGCTGATTTCTGAGCACGCTGTTTTGCTTATCTGCTTTTTGCTTTACATTTGCTGCTGTGATTGTCTGCTCTCTCAATGTGCATTAATCACCAAAGTGGCGCTTGCTTGCATATCTGGAGATATCCAAATGTTTCCCATTGGATTTAATTTCTCCCAGCATGCAAGAACAATGCTCAATCTTCATTAACATTCACAGGAGCAGGGATGTATTGCTGCAGTTGTACAGGGCCTTGATGAGACCACCCCTTGTATTGTATGCAAGTTTGGTCTCCCTATCTGAGGAAGGCAATTCTGGTGAGGATCCTGGAGACAACAGGACTGATGGATGAAGAGAGACTGGATTGGTTGGGAGTTTCGAAGAATGAGGGGGGTGGGGTGGGGGGATCTTATAGAAACCTGTAAAATTCGAACAGGACCAGACAGGGGTAAACACAGGAAAGGTGTTCCTGATCCAGGGGAGTCCAGAACCAGGGGTCATAGTCTAGCATACAGAGTAAACCATTTAGGATGAAGATGAAGAGAGAATTCTTCACCCAGAGAGTGGGAAGCCTGTGGAATTCTCTGCCACAGAAAACAGTTGAGGCTAAAACATTGAAGGCTCTCAAAAAGGAGTTAGATACAGTTCTCAGGGCTAAAGGGATCAAAGGGTATGGGGAGGAAGTGGGAACAAGGAGACTGAGTTGAATGATCAGCCATGATCCTATTGAATGGGGGAGCAGGTTCAAAGGGCTGAATGGCCTCCTCCCGCTCCTATTGTCTATGTTTCTGTTTAACAACACAGAACAAAGTGCAGTCTCCGTGATGCCACTTTCAGGATGAGTTATTCTGCCTCTCTCTGGTGAGAGTCACATATAAAATTAATAACTCGATTCCACAGAGTGTTCAGGGAATGATGGAGCTGGGGGCATCGATCTTTGAGAGAGATGTTCAAAAACAGATAAACCTTGATCTCCAGCAATCAGCCGTGAAACAGAAAATGAAGGAAGATGTTCTGAACATTTATAAACTCTGGTAAGGTCACAGTAGAGCATTGCATCCTGTTCTGGTCATCACACTTTACCAGAGTGGTTCCAGTGACGAGGGATTCTGATAACGAGGGGTGAGTTGAAGAAAGGGATTAGTTAAACATGGAGAGAAAAGGAGATGGGGGGTTGGGTGGGGAGGATTTGATCAAGGTCCCCAAGATTAGTGCAGGTTTAGATAGGGAAGGTGAAAAACATCTGAGACACAGCTTTAAGATTTTGGGCAAGGGTTGCAGAGGGGAACCGAAGGATAAACAATGAATGAGTGATGATTGATTCTACAATGAACCACACAATAAAATACAATGAAACACTTCCATGTGCAGTCCATGTGCTGTACGTAGACCCACAATGCCCTGAGGGATGGGCAGGGGATTCTGGGTATCTGGTCAGTATCACTTTGTGTTTGGTGGGATCTTTCCTCCAGTGTCGCTGGATCAGAATCCTGAAATTCCCTCCCTAAGGGCATTGTGGGTCTACCCACAACACATGGACGGCAGCAGGTCAAGAAGGCAGCTCACCCCCACCTTCTCAAGGGGCAACTAGGGACAGGGCAATAAATGCTGGGTCCAGGCAGTAACACCCGTGATTGAATAAAAAAAACTCTTGCTGTGCAGAGATTGGCTGCACACCTCCTACATCGAACCAGCCTCAATCCTTCAGAAGAACTTGCTTGGCCCTTAGTGTCATCCTGAGGTTGTGAAAGGCACTAGATAAATGCATGTCCTGTGAAGGTGTCACACTCGATCAGGTGCGTGGCCAGATAGCAGGATTATGGGACGTGCAAACATTGCTACTTCCTCACACCCACCGGAACATTCCGTGACTATTCAGGGCAGACTGGGCAGAGATAGGGGGGTGATTTGATCTTGACTTGCCTCCTGGCATTTCATTAAATGTGTTAAAACCTCTTCATTTCCCAGCAGTGTAATCTATCAGCTTTAATAAGCCAACAAGATACTGTCTTACTTCACACAAATAGTTCATTAAAGGGCCGTGTTATATTTTTATTGCTTTAAGTGTGCAGAAAAAGCTGTCCGGAGAGTTCATAAATCTCACAGGACTCTTGGCCAGAAAGGCTTATGTTTGAGCTCGGAATGTGTTTATGAAAATTAATCTTCTTGTGATGCCAACCCGTAACATTCCTCCAACACTGACGACACATCAATTTGTGTAAACTTGGAATTAGAGGACAGTAATTTCAGTCCCGTCAGTAAGGTTAGTGGGGAATGGGGAAATTAATACAAAGTCCATCCCTTGATATCAAAGGCACCTTTGCTTTCCCAGGACAGGAGGGTAACTGATTTTATTAAAGGGCAAAAAAATCTCTCAGTATTTAATGCTGCCTGTTTTCAGCTACAGATTTAAATTAATGCAGAGTCCATTCATGCAGGGTATTGGTGGGCAGCATGGTGGCTCAGCGGTTAGCACTGCTACCTCACAGCACCAGGGACCTGGGTTCGATCCCACTCTCGGGTGACTGTGTAGATTTTGCACATTCTCCCTGCGTCTGTTGGATGTGCTCCAGTTTCCTCCCATAGTCCAAAGATGTGCAGGCTAGGTGGATTGGCTGCGCTAAGTTACTCGGTAGTGTTCAGGGATGCATGGGTTAGCCATGGGAAATGCCGGGTTATAGTGATAGGCCGCCCTTCAGGGAGTCAGTGTGGAGTGAATGACCTGCTTCCACACTGCAGGGATTCGATGACACCATGAGGGAAGCTGACTTTGAATAGAGAACAAAAAGCGTTTGGCCAGCCACAATGCAAGAAATTCATCAGATCAACACAGTCCACACCAACCCTCCGAACAGCATTCCACCCAGACCCAGACTCAATCCCCTACCCTAGCCCTCCATTTCCCATGGCTAACCCACCTCGACTGGAGATGAAACTCCACACAGCCAGTCGCCCAAGGCTGGAATTGAACCCAAGCCCCTGGCGCTGTGAGGCAGTAGTGCTAACCACTGAGCCCCCGACTTATGAAAGCCAAGGCTGAGAACTGTAGATGCTGGGAGGAATCAGGAAATCAGCCCATGGAGGAAGGGTGAGAAAGACTCAGACAGCCCAAAACCAGGTTCAGCGAGGGAATACACATGTTCAATATCTGGAATATAAGCCAAACCCACCTCAAACTACTCATTCTGACCTCAGACAGGAGGCAGGTGACTGATAGAAACATTTCAGGGAGGCTGTGTTCTTCTGGTGTCACTCTCGAAGTATTGCGTGCTCAGGATTCAGGCGAAGAGGAGGTGAGAAGGGGCTGGAAGAAATTGAGGACTGCAGATGCTGGAGAGTCCAAGTCAAAAAGTGTGGTGCTGGAAAAGCACAGCAGGTCAGGCAGCATCCGAGGAGCAGGAGAGTCACCGCTGTTGGAAGTAACAAGGTGGGAAGGAAGATAGTCAGGTGGGACAAGTCAAGAGCATGGTGCCGATTTGGAAGTTTGGATCAGGGATAAGGTGGTGGGGGAGGGGAAACAAGGAAGCAGATGAAATCCACATTGATCCCGTGAGGTTGCAGGATCCCAAAGAGGAAGATGAGGCCATTTTGCTCCAGGTGTTGGGTGGTTAGGATTTGGCAATGGAGGAGGCCCAGGACCTGCATGTCCTCGGCGGAGTGGGAGGGGGGAGTAGTATTCAGCCACGGGGTGGCGGGGTTGGTGGGTGCGGGTGTCCCAGAGATGTTCTCTGAAATGTTCTGCAAGTTGGTCTCCCCAATGTAGAGGAGACCACATCGAGTGCAATGGATGCAGTAGATGACGTGTGTGCAAGTACAGGTACATCTCGGTTGAATGTGAATCCTTCAGAGAATATCTCTGGGACGCACACACCTGTCTGTCAGATGTGTCTCCACTGCCAAACTCTAGCCACCCAACACCTGGAGGAAGAACACCTCATCTTCCACCTTGGGACCCTCCAATCACATGGGATCAATGTGGATTTCATCATTTCCCCTCCCACGATCTTATCCCAGATCCAACTCAGCACTCCGTCTTGAACAATCCAACCTGTCCACCTTCCTTCCCATCTATCCACTCCACCCTCGTCTCTGACCTATCACATTCTCCCTCACCTCCATCTACCTATCGCCTTCCCAGCTACCTTCCCCCCAGCCCCACTCCACTCCCATTTATCTCTCAGCATCCCCCCCGCCCCACAAGCCTCATTCCTGAAGAAGGGCTTATGCCCAAATCATCGATTCTCCTGTTCCTCTGATGCTGCCTGACCTGCTGTGCTTTGCCAGCACTACACTCTTAACAGCTTCTCGATCATGGCTGATCTCATCTCTGCCTCAACTCCACTCTCCTACCTGCTCTCTATAATCCTTCAAACCTAATTACGGATTACTAATTAAAGATCTCCTTCCATTTACTCACTGTCCCAGCATCAGCTGTATTCTGGGCAGATTTCCAAAGGACAAGACTGACCGGGAAAAAATAGCGAGGACTTAGACCTTTCAACCAGAGGGCATGCCAAACCATCGAGCATCAGTGAAATACTTTTCAAGTGTTATCCCCTTTGAAGGGGAACTTGCAGCGGGTGGTGGTCCCATGGATCTGCTGCCGTTATCCTTCTGGATGGAAGTGGTCGTGGGTTTGGAAGGTGCTGTTGGAGGAGACTAGGTGAGTTATTGCAGTGCATTAACTCAATGCTTTTTGCGATAAAGGCCAGGATAATGGTGATGGCTTCCTAAACATTGGTGCCAGTGTCCATGGTTGGTAAATTTTGGATAGGATAGCTTTCCACTGATATTATGATTTTACAGTTTGGTGTTAACATTCCAAGGAACACATATCTAAAGATGACAGTTTGAGAATTTGAATAGAGGGTTTTTTTTTGGTCAAAAAAGTCCTGGAAATTAAGAAATGCTAGAATTGCTAGCAATCATAGTGGCTCAGTGGTTAGCACAGCTACCTCACAGTACCAGGGTCCAAGGTTCGATCTCAGCCTCAGGTGACTGTCTGTGTAGAGTTTGCACATTCCCCCCATGTCTGCGTGGGTTTCCTCCCACAGTCCAAAGATGTGCAGGTCAGGTGAATTATCCATAGTGTCTGGTACATAAGTCAGAGGGAAATGGGTCTGGGTGGGTTATTCTTCAGAGGGTCAGTGTGGACTGGTTGGGCTGCAGGGCCTGTTTCCACACTGTAGGGAACCGAATCTAATCTAGTTAATCCTGGAAAACCATATTGTAATGGAAGTGTACTGTACCTTTAAGAGAGTTGAAAGGCTACTAAGGACTGACAAAGCACCGAGAGTCCTGAACAAGGTAAAAATGTAACACTTGGGAAATGATTAGCTGCAGCTGAGTTGCCATGAACCAAAACAAATTTAAATTCGGCCAATCCGTTTAAATTAAGCCCCAAAATACTAAAATCAAATCAAATTTGAATTTAGTATTTTGATAATATTAAAACCAATAAAATGATCCAATGTTTTGGGGTATAAAACCGGACATTTTGAATAGACAGAAGGAGATTGGCCAAGCCACCAACTAGTACAGACTGCCAGCAGAACAGCTCTCTGAAAGGTACCTGTGCAGCAGAATGTTGAAACTGACCTGGAGAAAACCTACAGAGGAAAATCAACAAAACTGTCTTGTTTTTTGAAACATGATCACTTTGTAAATCTTAACCGGGATTTTTTCGTTATCGGATCATTAGTGTAGAGTGGGAGGTAAAAGATAGTTTTAAGAGAAAGGAGTTGCAAACAGTGGTAGGTTTTAATATTCTCTGTTGGACTTAAAGAATAAAATTGTTAATGTTTGCATTTAGTAGCGACCTCTGGGATAGTTCTTGGCCTCTTGAAGTTTATGGTGTGAGGTGAATTTCTTCAGTGTGGCTGGTTTAAATTAGCAGAGGGGCTTATCCCATATCATAACAATTTTCAATGAACAAAGGAAGGTTGAGGGGTGACCTGATAGAAGTTCACAAAATAATGAGGATAGATAGAGTTAATGAGAGTTGTCTCTTCCTGAGGATTGGGGATTTCAAGGCTAGGAGGCACATTTTTAAGGTGAGAGGAGAGAGATTTAAAAAAAAAGACATGAGGGGCAAATTCTTGAGCCAGAGGGTGTTTCACGTGTGGAATGACCTTTTTGAGGAAGTCGTGGATGTGAGTACAGTTACAACATTTAAAAGACACTCAGGTAAGTACATGAATGGGAAAGGTTTGGAGGTGAATGGGCCGGGAACAGGCAGGTGGGACTAGTTTAGTTTGGGATTATGTTCGGCATGGACTATGAGTCTGTTGGACCGAAGGGTCTGTTTCAGTGCTGCATGACTCTATGACTTATAATAGGAGGAGAAATTTGTGCACAGTAAGATCCCACGGACAGCACTAAGGACAATGAATGCGGAGGTTGTGTGAGTGATAAGTATTGGTTAGGGCACTGGGAAGAACTCACCAGCCCTTCTGAAAAATAGCAGCAAGGATCCTTTTAAATGCTGCCAAGGGTCCAGTGCAGCAGTCCCTCAGTGCCACCACGGGGAGCGCTAGTCTCGGTTTTTCTGTTTTAATCTCTGCAGTGGGACTTGTACATACTGATCTGACAGAGGTTAACAATGCACTGGCTAATATCATTTCAAGAGACTGGACTTGGGTGCAAATCCATCAGCCTAAAATTAGATTCCCTACAGTATGGAAACAGGCCCTTCGGCCCTCCGAAGAGTAACCCACCCAGACCCATTCCCCTTCCCCTTCCCTATATTTACTCCTGAATATGGACAATTTAGCATGACCAATTCACCCTAACCTGCACATCTTTGGACTGTGGGAGGAAACTGGAGCACCTGGAGGAAACCCACGCAGACACGGGGAGAATGTGCAAACTCCACACGGACAGTCGCCCAAGGCAGGAATCAAACCTGGTCCCTGGTGCTGTGAGATAGCAGTGCGATTCACTAAGCCACCATGCTGCCCCATGTCACTGAAGTTTTTAATCCTGCACTCATCAGGACAAATGCAAGAATGCCAAATTTCAAATGGGCACAACAACTTCTACCTGAGGGGAAGAGGCTGCTGATTTGTTGGAAGTTCTCTTTGGTCTGGTTTGGAAAGTAAAGGGGAAGCTACAGGTTCAGAATCTGCCAGAGAATTCTCAAAAAGGTGATGGATTCGACAATATTACTTCTGTCTGTAGAGAATGGCTCCCTGTATGTGAATGTACACTGCTCTAGAAGCAGAAATGAACAACTTTGGGAGCTGATTCAAGAGTTGTGATGTCAGAAAAGCACAGCCAGTCAGGCAGCATCTGAGGAGCAGAAGAATCGACATTTCAGGCATAAGCCCTTCATCAGGAATGAGGCTGATATGCCCTTCCTGATGAAGGGCTTATTGCCCAAAACATCGATTTTCTTGCTCCATGGATGCTGCCTGACCTGCTGTGCTTTTCCAGCACCACACTCTCGACTCTGCTCTCCAGCATCTGCAGTGCTCACTTTCTCCAACTTTTGGAGCTGGACTGATTATCTCAAATTGGTGCAGCATATTCAGGATTGATTAGCCAATGCTGGCTTACCACATCCAACAGGTAACTATTTCTTTTGGACTTTACATGCACATACCAAAGCAATTTGGAAATGTATTGATAACTTATAAAAAGGGGTCAAGGCAACCATTGTCTTACCAGACCGAAGGGCTGTTCTCATTAGAGAGAGAAAATTGTTCGCGTAGTGACCCTCAGGTCAAGAGAGAGTCTTTCACGGTGACCTCAGCTGGTGTGGGAGTTAAACCCATGCTTGTTGGCATTATCCTACATTGCTAACTGACTCCTACCCAATATGTAAATGCGTGCAGGGAGTGAAGTGCTTTGAGACATCCTGAGGTTGGGCTAGGTGCTATACGAATGCAATTTCAGTCTTTGCACAGTGGCAGTGTAGAGATGTAGCATTGTGAAACAAGCCTGCAGGAGGTAGATTATAATGTTTCCGTGATATAAATGGATCTGACTCAGTCAGATGCCACTTCACTGCCCCTGGTATTTGCAGCAGCATTGGGTAGTTGTATCTCAATTAACCACAGGGATGTTGAAGTCTCTGAGTAATGTAACTTTGCTGCTAGTGTCACGGTCAGATCAGCAGAGCCAGCAGACAGCACAGGAAGGAGTACAATGTCCATTAGTCACTCTGTGTGACAGGATTCCATAGACAGGACACACCATCAATTTGTCAGCTGTCATGTTCAGGAATTTATAACTTGACACTTCCAGTACGCAGAGAGTCTGAGGCACTCACTGTGCCTGAGGGATCCAGGCCTTTCCGTGTACGTACATACGCACACACACACACACACACACTCGTACACCCTTACTCTCACACACCCCTCCTCTCACACACCCCTTCACACTTGTACACACAGACACACACTCACACAGTCATTCACACATACATACTCACATGCTTGTTTATACACTCAAACGTGCACACACACTCACGCACACTAACACACACATGCACGCTCACATTTAATAACACACACATTCATTAATGCATACGCACACTAACACACACAAACTCACACACATGCACTAACATTCATTAATATACCCACGCAAATGCACACTAGCACAAAACAGCACACACAACACATGCACACTAACACTAATGCACATGGTCACACACACATACACGTATTCGTGCACATTAACACAGTCACACATGAAAAGCACAGTGGAACTTTAAAGTTGCAGTCTGTAATCAATGCTTACCCAAATGTTCAATCGATCTCAGAGAGAAAAGACTGTCATTTCCTTTCTCAGGATGTCTCAACGCCCCTCACAACCAACAAAATAATTGTTTGATGTGTAGTCCCTGTCGCAATATGAGAAAGAGGACAATTCAATAATGCACAGCAAGATCCCTGAAGTCCTTTCTGTCTAGTACTTGTAACTTGGGTCTGGAGTCACATGTAGGCCTGACCAGGTAAGGACGGTAGATTTTCTTACCCAAAGGTCATTCGTGGATGAGTCTATTGACAGTGGTTACAGGTACAAATATTTTTAAACTGAATTCAAAAATGTACCATCTGACATGGTGAGATTCTAACCCACATCCCCAGACCTTTAGCCTGAGGCTGTAGGTTACTTGTCCAAATAGAGGGTTAGCTCAGTTGGCTGGAGGACTGGTTTCAACTGCAAAGTGATGCCAACGTTGAGGGTTTGATTCCCGCATTGACTGAGGTGACCATGAAGGACTCTCTTTCGGAACCCTTCCCCCCCCCCCCCCTTTGCCTGAGGCATGGTGACCCTCAGGTTAATCCACCAGTCGTTGTCTCTCTCTGTAATGAGAGAGTCACCCTATAGTTGCTATGGCTTTAGCCTTAAGCAGCTGCTGCAGTAATAAGGAATTGGAGATCAAAATCGGTAGACATGATTAATATTCCAAAGTTAAAAAGTGAAACATATTTTTCTCAAGATTAAAAATTTAAAGCACAATGGCTTTGATTTGAAATCATTTCGAAAAGTGATCTTTAAAATGTGTCATGAATCATTCCGAAAAAAACCCCACAGTTTTCACTTTATATCAAGAATGACTGGACCTCTTAAAAGTTTCATGTTTAAAAATGCAATCAAACTATTTTAACATGTAAAATGTTTCAGGCCTCCCTGGTGATTATCTCCAAGTTGGAGGGAGACTACTCACACCTGGAAACACAGGAGTAACATCGTGACGTGTCGTTAACCTGTAATTAGTGACAACACTCCCTGTTCATTCCACACTTGACATGTTAAGGACTAAACCCTTGAGGATTATATTAAGGGTTTCACTGTGGAACAGTGCCCTGTTACACACCCCACAAAATCTGCTCTAGGGAATATAGCAACAATTATATACATTTTTATAGCACCTTTGATTGCACATTTTTATAGCCATCCTGAGTCTTCTGAACTGAAATAAGACCCTGCACCACACTGGGATGTAGGGGGGACAGGTGGCCAACAGTTTGTCAAAGAGGAAGGTCTCAAGGAGAATGGGAAATAGCAAAGCAAGGTCGTGAGGCGCCGAAATGTAGGGAGGCAGTTCCAGAGCACGGCAGCTGAAGGTACATTCCCCACACTAACCCCGAACCCCGACACTAAACCCCACACCAACCCTCACCCCACTCCCCCCACACTGACCCCCAACCCTGACACTAAACCCCACCCCAACCCCCACCCCAGTCCTCCCCACACTAACCCCCATCCCCAACACTAAACCCCACCCCAACCCCTGCCCCAATATCTCCCCACACTAACCCTCAAACCCGACACAAAACCCCACCCCAACCCCCACCCCAGTCCCCCCACACTAACCCCCATCCCCAACACTAAACCCCACCCCAACCCCTGCCCCAATATCTCCCCACACTAACCCTCAAACCCGACACAAAACCCCACCCCAACCCTCACCCCAGTCCCCCCTACACTGACCCCCAACCCTGACACTAAACCCCACCCCAACCCCCACCCCAGTCCCCCCCCCCACTAACCCCCTGCCCTGACACTAAACCCCAGCCCAACCCTCACTCCACTCTCCCCACACTGACCCCCAACCCCGACACTAAACCCCACCTCAACCCCCACCCCAGTCCCCCCATACTAACCCTGAACCCCAACACTAAACCCCACCCCAACCCCCACCCCAGTCCCCCCACACTAGCCCCCTGCCCTGACACTAAACCCCACCCCAACCCTCACCCCACTCCCCCCACACTGACCCCCAACCCTGACACTAAACCCCACCCCAGTCCCCCCACACTAACCCCAAACCCGACACTAAACCACACCCCAACTCCTGCCTCAGTTCCCCCCCAAACAAACCCCAACTCTGACACTAAACCCCACCCCAACCCCCACCCCAGTTCCCCCCCCCCCCACACTAATCCCAACCCTGCAACTGTACCCACACCCACCACTTCCTTTAACAGTTCATTACATGCATGAACCACTCTCTGTGTGATCAAGGAGAAACATTCTGTCTATCTCTAGCCTATCAAACTTTTCCACTTTGTAAAGAGCTCCCTCAGTCTCCCTTCTCAGGATAAAGAGCTCTAAACTGGTCAATCTTTCTGAATTGTTGGAAGCACTATAGCCTTGGTCTCACCTTTGAGCTGATTCTAGAGTTCACTCTGGTCTGGAGTGCAACCTTCTCTACTGTTTCACATTGACACAGAATTGCAGAAGGACATTACAACAGTATTTAGATTTCAATGGCACTTTCCACCACCTCAGAATATCCGCACGATTTTGCAACTGAACAATGTAAATTAGCGAGCAATGATGGCACTGTGGGAATGTTATGGGCTGAGGGACACAAACGTAATGCTCTGGTCATGTGAATTCAAAGATCACCAGGGAGGTTGGTGGGGTTTAAATTCAATGAGGGAATTTTGAATTGCAAGTTTATCTCAGCGATGATAACCAGGAAGTGTTTTAAGTGTCCAAAGTAGCTATGAATGTCCTTTAGGGAAGGAAATCTGCATTTATCCCTGGATCAAGCTGACATGTGACTCCAGACCCAGAGCAGTATGGTTCCCTCTGCAATGGGGCCAAGCAATTCACTCAGTTCAAAGGCATAAATGGGAACATTTGAAATGGTACACAAGATACTGACACATCAAATGCATTGAGAATTGCAAGTCACTGCTACTCCAGACAGCACCATTAATCAGAGTGTTTATTTAAAAGTTGAAATCTGTTTCCTGGAAGGAGTCGGTGGTTTTCAATGTGAACGGACTGTTCCTTCCTGGAAGAGAGAGAAAGGAACTCGGGCGAGTTTTCTTCCAGGAACATAAAACCCTCAAATAAACAATGCTCTTCAAATCCCAAAAAGGCCATGGAATTTATTAACTGTCAGCTGAGTATGTATCGAAAGAGTATGATTTAGTGGGCTAGTTGTACACATCACAGAGAATGAATTATCTGCATAAGATCAAGTAAACTTTGTTGACTCAACATTCTCTCCCTGCTGCTGGAGGAAAGGTTCATTTAATTCATCAAACGCTTGATTGCTGCATAACGTGGGGTTAAAAAAAACAACATTCCGCAAAATGAGAGAGGGGCACTCACTGCTGATGAATGGTCTCATTCATTCTCAGAAGGTGGGGTCCCTTCCAAGATCGACTCTTATTGCCCCTGTCTTACTGCCCCCTGATACAGTCGAGAGGATTGACAGGAAGTGTCCTTAGGCTTCTCACAATTCAGCAGGGTTTCCAACCTCCATATCCTCCTCCTGCTTCGAGTCCTAGGAGTCTACAGCATGGAAACAGGCCCTTCAGCCCAATGGGTCCATGCTGTTCAGTTTTGCTGTTTAAACTAGTTCTATTTGTCTGCATTTGGTCCCTATCCCTACATACCTGTTCCATCCATGTACCTGTTTCTTAAATGACAAAATAATACTCGGCTCCACCACTACCTCTACCAGCCTGTTCCAGACACACTCCACCCTCAGTGTGAAAGAATGGTCCCTCTTGACCCTTTTGTATCTCTCCCCTCTCACTTTAAACCTATGCCCTCAGGTTTTAGACTCCCCTACCATGGGGAAAAGCTGGTGGCTATCTACCTTATCTATGCCTCTCAGTTTTTATATGGTCACCCCTCCTACGTTCCTATATTCGAGGGAATAAACCTTCCTGTTTGAAAACTGTTTAAAACTACTGTTCATTGACAGTTCCCATTTCCCGATGTTGCGATTTAAAAAAATTCTTTCTTGGGATGAGACTCTCGCTGTTCAGGCCAGCATTTGTTCCCCATCCCTAACTGCCCCTGAATGGGGTATTTTGCTCCTTTCACCCAAGGGGCTGTTGACAGAATCTGAGAGCTGCCCTGGGGACCCACTCTAAAGGCACCCAGGAAGAGCCAGAATACCTTTTGAATAGGAGGTCTTCATTCCTGGGCTGGATGGAAAAGCTGTAGATCATAGAATCCTGGCCGTGCAGAAAGAGGCCATTCAGCCCATCATGTCTGCACTGACTCGCCAAAGAGAATCCCACACCTTATCCCCGTAACGCCATATTTTCCATGGCTAATCCACCTAACGTACACATCCCTGGATACTATGGGCAATTTAGCGTGGCCAATCCACCCTAACCTGCACATTTCTGGACTGTGGGAGGAAACCCGCGCAGACACGGGGAGAATGTGCAAACTCCACACAGACAGTCGCCAGAGGCTGGAGTCGAACCTGGGTCCCTGGCACTGTGAGGCAGCAGTGCTAACCACTGAGGGGGCTTCGAGCAATGTAATAAAATCAGAAGTTGCTGGAAAAGCTCAGCAGGTCTGTCAGCATCTGTGCAGAGAAATCAGAGTTCATATTTCTGGTCTAATGACCCTTCCTCAGAAATGTTAACTCTGATTTCTCTCCACAGATGCTGCCAGACCTGCTGAGCTTTTCCAGCAACTTCTGTTCTTCCTTTCTGATTTATAGCAAGTGCAGTTCTTATGGGTTTTATTTAGTCCAGGCATTTATGTGTTGTATTGTTGCCTGACCTTCTATTTTCAGGCCTTTTACTTTTGACTGGAAGCAATGAGCCCTCCACCTCCCTGTTGTCAGTGAAGACACACAGAGTGCATGGTCTCACTAGTTTATTCGAAATCCCTGACCGACTTCTCACAGAGACAGTGCAGACAAAAGGGCAAGGAGTGTGATGTCAGTACTTCCAGGTCACACGAATGAAAGTGGAACTGCTCCCTGGTGCCCTTCACCCCCCGTGTAAATCATTAATGTATCCTATGGTTAATAGTGAAAGTGGAAATCGACCAAATAGACCTTATCTGGCAGAACGATAACAATTCTACCTTGAGCAAAGTCCCACTTGCTGCAGGAGTGTGTCAGAGTACAGTACATCTGAACATGGTGATTAATACTATCTAAAAATCAGACCAGGTCCCTCAAGCCTCAGCAGAATCAGGATGGATCTTCTATCTCCGTTCTATGTCCTCACCCTATCGTTTTCAGTTCCTTAGTATTCAAATATCTCTTAATCTCAGTCTTGTGCATACTCACTGACATAGCAGCCACAACTCCCCACTCCCCAGGCAGAGAATTTCAAAAAAATTCAAAAGCTCTCTGATTGAAGAAATTCCTCCTCAACTTAGAACTGAGACTATCACTATCCAGTCAGGGGAAGGAAACAGCCTCTGAATAGCCCACAGTCCGTCTGACAGTCAGATCATCCTGAACAATCAGACTGGACTCGAAAAATTTAATCTGCTTCTCTCTCTTCACAGATGTTGCCAGACCTGCTGAGTTTTTCCAGCGTTGTCTGTGTTTGTTTCAGATCTCTTGCATCTGCAGTATTTTGTTTTTATTCAGATAATTCATGTCCACTTAGAACACAAGTGATTTTACGTTGTTACTCTTCCTAAAGGTTACTCTGGTGCGTCATGAAAGGGAGTCACATTATTTTAGCGGGGAATGGTGTATTATGGACTGAAATTATGAGGGCTTTCATCCAATGCCATGTTAGACTAATTATTTGCATTAGTTTTTTAAAACTAGTCTCCATCTATTAGTCGGCCCTTGAGAAGGTGGGGGTGAGCTGCCTTCTTGACCCGCTGCAGTCCATGTGCTGTGGGTAGACCCACAATGTCCTTAGGGAGGGAGTTCCAGGATTCTGATCCAGTGACAGTGAAGGAACGGCGATGTATTTCCAAGTCAGGATGGTGAGTGGCTCGGAGGGGAACTTGCAGGGGGTGGTGTTCCCATGTATCTGCTGCCCTTGTCCTTCTAGATGGAAGTGGACGTGGGTTTGAAAGGTGCTATCTGAGGATCTTTGGTAAATTTCTGCAGTGCACCTTGTAGGTAGTACACACTGCTGCTACTAAGTGTCAGTGATGGAGGGGAGGGGGTGTTTGTGTCAAACAAGTGAGCTGCTTTGTACCAGACACCACTATCACCACCGGCAGGACAAACCCAGCAGAGGTGGTGGCGCAATGGAATACAGCCATAGACAATAGACAATAGGTGCAGGAGTAGGCCATTCTGCCCTTCGAGCCTGCACCACCGTTCAATATGATCATGGCTGATCATCCTTAATCAGTATCCTGTTCCTGCCTTATCTCCATAAGCCTTGATTCCACTATCCTTGAGAGCTCTATTCAACTCTTTCTGAAATGAATCCAGAGACTGGGCCTCCACTGCCCTCTGGGGCAGAGCATTCCACACAGCCACCACTCTCTGGGTGAAGACGTTTCTCCTCATCTCTGTCCTAAATAGTCTACCCCGTATTTTTAAGCTGTGTCCTCTGGTTCGGCACTCGCCCATCAGCGGAAACATGTTTCCTGCCTCCAGAGTGTCCAATCCTTTAATAATCTTATATGTCTCAATCAGATCCCCTCTCAGTCTTCTAAACTCAAGGGTATACAAGCCCAGTTGCTCCAGTCTTTCAGTGTAAGGTAATCCCGCCATTCCAGGAATTGACCTCGTGAACCTACGCTGCACTCCCTCAATAGCCAGAATGTCTTTCCTCAAATTTGGAGACCAGAACTGCACACAGTACTCCAGGTGTGGTCTCACCAGGGCCCTGTACAGCTGCAGAAGAACCTCTTTGCTTCTATACTCAATCCCTCTTGTTATGAAGGCCAGCGTGCTATTAGCCTTCTTCACTACCTGCTGTACCTGTATGCTTACCTTCATTGACTGGTGTACAAGAACACCCAAATCTCTCTGTACTGCCCCTTTAACTAAATTGATTCCATTTAGGTAGTAATCTGCCTTCCTGTACTTGCCACCAAAGTGGATAACCATACATTTATCCACATTAAACTGCATCTGCCATGCATCTGACCATTCACCTAACTTGTCCAGGTCACCCTGTAATGTCCTAACATCCTCATCACATTTCACCCTACCACCCAGCTTAGTATCATCAGCAAATTTTCTAATGTCATTGCTATTACCATCTTCTAGATCATTAACATATATTGTAAAAAGCTGCGGCCCCAATACTGATCCCTGCGGTACCCCACTGGTCACTGCCTGCCATTCCGAAATGGAGCCATTTATCACTACTCTTTGTTTCCTATCAGCCAACCAATTTTCAATCCAAGTTAGTACTTTGCCCCCAGTACCATGCGCCCTAACTTTGCTCACAACCTCCTATGTGGGACTTTATCAAAAGCTTTCTGAAAGTCCAGGTACACTACATCTACTGGATCTCCCTCGTCCATCTTCAGAGTTACATCCTCAAAAAATTCCAGAAGATTAGTCAAGCATGATTTCCCCTTCATAAATCCATGCTGACTCTGACCAATCCTGTTACTACTATCCAGATGTGTCGTAATTTCATGTCGTAAGAGGAAGGATTTCCTCTGGAAGTCCTCAACATTGACTCCAATCCTCATGAAGTTTAGTGGCTTCAGGTTAAACACAGACAAGGAAACCTCCTTCTGATTAGCACGTACTAGCCTCCCTGGGCTAATGAATCAGTGCTCCTCCACGTTGAGTGGCACTTGGTGTACGGTGAGAGGTGGAAACGTTTATATGGAACACAAGGTTTCTCTCTGGTGTCTGTAAAAGATTCCAAGGCAACATTCTGAAGAGGAGATTGTGGGTTTGCCTTCCTGTCCTGACCACTATTTATTCTTCAACTCATGATGTTCTGATTCAAAGGAAAGACAATCTACCAATGAGCCAAACCTGTCATTTACCTCAAACCCACTTTATTAGGGCTGCATCTATTTCTGTCTTTGATTCAGGGATCAAAGTGTAAACACTGGGAATTGGCTCATGGGATCCAAGTTGAAAAGGCTACAAGCTCTGTTCTCCAATCATTTTAATTGGTACCTTCACAGCCAGCAGGGCGAGAGGGAAAGCATCCCCACCGCAGACTTCCAAACTAAAAGCCTGGAAATGAAAGAGTTTTATGAACAATCCCACTCAATATTCAAACAGCCTTTTCACATCTGTAAAAAAACAAAGCATTTGGGGGTTAGGTAATGACAGAAATTTAAATGAAGAACAGTATTACTGATTTGAGAAGCGAAAAGGAAATTGTGATGTTAATCTGTTTGGACTCGATTCATACTTTAAATCCCTCGCATTGAACAGGGGGGTCCCTAGAGTAATCAGGGAATACGATTCCGAACTAATCCCTTCACTCAGACTGAGCCGCTCCTTTCATTACACAGGCAGCTTCAGAACTGTTGCCCTTTCACTTTGGAGGTGAAATTAAAAAATAAAACGAGGGAAGTAAAAGTGGACATTGTAAAAATAAGGGAAAGTATCACATCTCTGCAGCACAGCCACAAAAAGTGACATCTTCTGCAGGTGGAGGTTTAAAGCTGTTTAAAATCATTCTAATTCCCTTCAGAGAACAAAAAATCAAAAGGAAAGGAAATAGAAGGAGAACTTTAGAGATTCCTTGGATTTCCAACCCTCCTTTTCTGTTCCCACATCTTTCCAAGATGCCAAGTACTCTTGAATATTTAGCTCTGAGCCCTGGTCACTGTGTAACCTTTCTGTAAGGTATGAGATTGGAGTGTCATTTGTGCTATTAATTAATCTATCCGATCAGAAATAATTCATGAATACGTAACAACACATCTCTAGATTTGTCTTTTTGACCATTTCCTTACTCTGACCCTATTTACTGATGACGTGGAGGAGCCAGTGTTGGTCTGGGGTGGACAAGGTCAGAAGTCACATGACACCAGGTTACAGTCCAACAGATTTATTTGAAATCTCAAGCTTTCAGAGATTCACCCGACAAAGGAGCAGCGCTCCGAAAGCTTGTGATTTCAAATAAACCTGTTGAACGATAATCTATTTACTAATCCACTGATCTTTGTATGTTCTCTTCCTGGTTATAATCTACATCACGATTTTGTACGATTGTCTTGTCCCCTCTCATTAATTTTCTAAACTCTCTCCCACCCCTGAACAATTTAGTTTAAAGCCCTCACTACAGCCTTACGTGATTCACCAGGACAGTGGTCCCAGTTCCATTCACACTGAAGCTTGCTCCAATTTTGCCCGGGATTGGTGCCAGGAGTCTAACCCCATTTCTGTTACTTCAATCTTTGAGATATATGTTCAGCTCTGAACTTATTCATTCTCTGGCAGTTTACTTGTGGCTCAGGCAATGATGCAGAGATTACACCTTCCCCCAGTTTTACTTTTTAAAAAATTTTAGCTGCTCATACTGTCATCAGAACCTCGTTCATGTTTTTATCCACATGGATCATTCCCCCTCATTCTGAGGTCATGTCCAGATTTGAGGCAACGTCCCAAGATAGCTTCTAAGACTCAGCTGTCGAGGGTAGTATCCCTCCTGACTATACTGTACTGCACCTCTTAAAAAACACCAGAGCCATACCAGACCATGTTGGATGGAACAGTGGCTCAGTGGTTAGCACTGCTGCCTCAGCGCCAGGGACCTGGGTTCAATTCCACCCTCGGGTGACTGTCTATGTGGAGTTTGCACATTGTCTGTATGGGTTTCCTCTGGGCGCTCCAGTTTCCTTCCACAATCCAAAGATGTGCAGGTTAGGGTGGATTGGCCATAGCGTTCAGGGATGGGAGGGGTAGGTGGATTAGCCATGGGAAATGCAGGGTTATAGGGATGGGGTGGGTCTGAGTGGAACATCCTTTGAAAGCTTGGTACTAACATGATGGGCTTACTGTCCTTGCTTCCACACTGTAGGGATTTGATTCTAATCAATGAAAAACACCATGAAGTTGCTGTCTTGTTTTTTGAGAGGGGACAGGTGCTGGTTTCATCTGAAGGTCATCACGCCTCAGCTGAGGGGAGAGGTTGAGAAGGCAAGACATTGTTGCTGAACAAAGAGACCTTGGTGTGCAGGTTCATAGCTCCTTGAAAGTGGAGTCAGATAGGATAGTGAAGGCGGCGTTTGGTATGTTTTCTTTTATTAGTCAGAGTATTGAGTACAGGAGTTGGGAGGTCATGTTGCGGCTGTACAGGACATCAGTTAGACCACTTCTGGAGTATTGCATGCAATTCTAGTCTGCCTGTTATAAGAAAGATGTTGTGAAACTTGAAAGGGTTCGGAAAAGATTTCCAAGGATGTTGCTAGGATTGGAGAATTTGAGCGATAGGGGGAGGCTGAACAGGCTGGGGAGGGGTTTTCCCTGGAGCATCGGAGGCTGAGGGGTGACCTTATAGAGGTTTATAAAATCATGAGGGGCATGGATAGGGTGAATAGACAAGGTCTTTTCCCTGGGATGGGGGACTCCAGAACTAGGGTGCATAGGTTTAAGGTGAGAGGGGAAAGATTTAAAAGGGAACCATGCAGGGTGTGTATGGAATGAGCTGCCAGAGGATGTGGTGGAGGCTGGTACAATTACAGTATTTAAGAGGCATCTGGATGGGTATATGAATAGGAAGGGTTTGGAGGGATATGGGCCAGGTGCTGGCAGGTGGGACTAGATTAGGTTAGGATATCTGGTCTGCATGGATGAGTTGGACAGAAGGGTCTGTTTCCATTATACCTCTATGACCCTGTGACTCTATGTGTGTCTGAAACTTGTTTGACTTGGCAACATTGTTTGCAGATTCGAAAGACAAGAGAAACTTATTACCTCCACAAGGTTCACAGATTAAAACAAATAAACTTTGCCAAGCAAATGTTAATGGATATCAATATTAATACAAGCAGTTTATTATATAGAGTTAATCACAATAAAGAAATTAAAAGCACACAGATACTTCACCTCAATCCAAAATTCTTAAATGTTCATCCCACCCCAATGGCACGAATACCCTCAATAACTCAAATTAGGCATTTACCAGAAACTGGAAGATGAACAGTTTGGTCTGGGGACAGTTTCTCAGATACATATAAAAGGCAATGATTTCTTGATCCATCCCTTCCTCCCACCATGATGAGCTATTCCATACTGTCCCCCTGTTTATGAACTGCCAACTCAGCACAAGCATTGCAGACACCGCAGTTCAGCTCAGCTCTCTCTAACTACGGAACCTCACATCAAGAACTCTTTCTTTGTTGTTCCATTCATCTCCCCCCGAATTCCATATTATTAATCGGAATGTTCTTCAATTAGCGAGATTCTTAGCCAGCAGCCAGAATTTCAACTGAATCCTGATGGGAAAAGGTCAAGCAAACACAGGAGAAACTCAGCAGGTCTGTCAGCATCTGGGGAGAGAGAAACAGAGTCAATCATAGAATCCCTACAGTGGGCAAAGAGGCCATTCATCCCATCAAGTCCACACCAACCCCTCTGAAGAGCATCCCACTCAGACTCAACCCCCTCCCTATATCTCCCACGGCTAACCCATCAAACTGGACACTATGGGAAATTTCCCACAGCCAATCCACCCTAACCCTAACCCTAATGGGAGGAAACCCACACCGACACTGGGAAAACATGCAAAACTCCACACAGACAGTCGCCCGAGGCCGGAATCGAACCTGGGTCCCTGGCACTGTGAGGCAGCAGTGGGTGGCACGGTGGCACAGTGGTTAGCACTGCTGCCTCACAGTGCCAGAGACCCGGGTTCAATTCCCGCCTCAGGCGACTCTCTGTGTGGAGTTTGCACGTTCTCCCCGTGTCAGCGTGGGTTTCCTCTGGGTGCTCCGGTTTCCTCCCACAGGCCAAAAATGTGTAGGTTAGGTGAATTGGCCAAGTTAAATTGCCCGTAGTGTTAGGTGAAGGGGTAAATGTAGGGGAATGGATCTGGGTAGGTTGCGCATCGGCGGGTCGGTGTGGACTTGTTGGGCCGAAGGGCCTGTTTCCACACTGTAAGTAAGTAATCTAATCTAATCAGTGCGAACCACTGAGCCACTCCATATGTTTCATTAATGTTTCAGGGCCTGTGGCCCTTCTTCAAAGAAAGATGCTCCTGGCACCAGTTTGTTGGATACTAAAACCTACCCCTAAAACCAGTCATACAGAACCATTCCCTGGAAACCTCTCACACTTGTGACTAAATTTTAATTGACTCCTTTCCTTTCCCATTGGTGATCTGCCAGTCAGCTTGGTTAGATGATCTGTTACTAGAAGTAAGTGGCTATTTAAAATAAATATTTTCTCACAGCAACCTAGTATTTAAAGATACCATGAGTCCAATGTAAACTAAAGGGTTCTTTAAACTTCTACAACAATCCTCAATCTGAATTGTTCCCAGATTACAACATGGTGTATTTTTTCACTTGTTCATGGGATGTGGGTATTACTTGCGTATCTGTTCCCAATTGTCCAGAGGACAGTTAGGAGTCAATCACATTGCTGTGGGTATTTCTTCCAATTCGTTCATGGGGTGTAGGTTTCACTAACTGGGCCCAACATTTACTAATTGTCCCTAGTTGCCCCTTGAGAAGGTGGGGGTGAGCTGCCTTCTTGAACCACTGCAATCCATGTGCTGTAGGTAGACCGACAACGTCCTTAGGGAGGGAATTCCAGGATTCTGACCCAGTGACGCTGAAGGAATGGTGAGTGGCTCAGACGGGAACTTGCAGGGGATGATGTTCCCAAGTATCTGCTGCCCTTGTCCTTCTAGATGGAAGGTGCTGTCTAAGGAGCCTTGATGAATTGCTGCAATGCATCTTGTAGATAGTACACACTGCTGCTACTGAGTGTCGGTGGTGGAGGGAGTGGATGTTGGTGGATGTGGGGCCAATCAAGCGACTGCTTTGTCCTGGATGGTGTTGAGCTTCTTGAGTGTTGTTGGAGCTTCCTCCATCCAGGCAAGTGGGGAGTATTCCATCACACTCCTGACTTGGATTTACTCACTCCAAGCTTCCAACCCTCTGGCCTGCTGTTGTAGCCATAGTATTTTTATGTCAGCCCAGTCGAGTTTCTGGTCAGCAATATCCCCCAGGATGTTGATAGTGGGTTCATTCAATGATGGTTACATTGTCTCGCATTGGAGGTGGTCATTGCCTGGCACTTGTGAGACATGAACGTTACTTGCCATTTGTCTGGAGTCACATGTCAGCCAGACTAGGTAATGCCAGCAGATTTCCTTCCTTAAAGGGCACTAATGGATCAAATGGGTTGTTGCGGCGATTGACAGACATTAGATTTAACTTATTTCATAATTTTATGGAATTTATTTCATGGTGGGATTTGAACTCATATCCCTAGAACCTTCACCTGGGGTTAAGGATTGCTAGGCCGGAAGCTTTACCCCTATGCCACTGCTTCCAGAATGCTTGGCCCTGACCAGAAAGGACCTACTTATTGGATGAGCTGAAGCCTTTCTGATGTTCCACACGGTGAGGGAATTATTCTGATTGCGTTAAAGGGTCGGTTATTGAATTGAATTGAATTTATCGTCATGTACTGAGACACAGTGAAAAGCTTTGTCTTGCGAGCGATACAGGCAGATCAGAGTTAAGTAGCCTAGATAGTAAATAATAGGTAAACAGTGGCAAAAACAAAAACACAGGTACAAGTGAAGGTTAAGAGTTTGTGAGACCATTCAGTATTCTAACAACAGTAGAGTAGAAACTGTTTCGAAACCGGCTGGTGCATGTGTTCAGGTTTCTGTACCTTCTCCCCGATGGTAGAGGTTGTAGAAAAGCATTGCCAGGGTGGGACGGATCTTTGACAATGTTGGCGGCCTTTCCTTGACAGTGGGCCTGGCAGATGGTTCCTACAGACGGGAGGTTGGTCTTTGTGATTGTCTGGGCAGAGTTCACCACTCTTTGTAACCGTCTCCGATCTTGAATGGTACAGTTGCCATACCAGCTCGTGATACATCCAGACAGAATGCTCTCGATGGCGCACCTATAAAAGTTGGCAAGGGTGTTCGCTGGTTTCCAAATTTCCTCAGCTGCCTGAGGAAGAGGAGACATTGTTGGGCCTTTGTAACCAGTGTGTCCAGCTGAAGAGTCCAAGAAAGCTTGTTGTTGATGACCACTCCCAGGAGCTTGACACTCTCCACTCGTTCCACCTCTGTGCTATTAATGTGGAGGAGGGCATGGGTAAGATTCTGCTGAAAGTCAACAATAATTTGTTCCTTGGTTTTGCCAGCATTGAGAGCTAGGTTGTTGTCAGTGCACCATTTTTCCAGGTCTCCCACCTCCTGTCTGCAGTCTGTTTTGTCGCCATCTGAGATTGGACTGACTATGGTGGTGTCATCAGCGAACTTGTAAATGGTATTAGTCTGGTATTTGGCAACGCAGTCATGGGTATACAGTGAGTACAGTAGGGGGCTGAGTACGCACCCCTGGGGGGCTCCAGTGTTAAGTGTTAGTGAGGATGAAATATTGTCCCCAATCTTCACTGATTGTGGCCTGTGGGTCAGGAAACTGAGGATCCAGTTGCAGAGAGTGGGGCTTAGTCCGAGATCACTAGGTTTATGTGTCTATGCTAAATCATCAGCATGTGCTCATTAGAATGTACCTTCATGTGTCCATTAATTATAAATTAATTCATAATTAGATTAAAAATAGTGAAAAGTTAGAAACTGTCGTGCTGCACAGAAGGGTTCCCAGTGTGTTGATCATTAAAATGTCAAGAGTGAGATAGGAAGTAATCAAAAATGCTAATGGAACCAGCGGCCTTTATATCTCGAAAGCTAGAACACAAGGAAATAGAAGTTGTGTTTGAAGGCCCTGGTTAGATCACACCAGCATCACCAAGAGTAGTTCTGGTACCCAGCTAATGCTGTTTTGAGTGAACCAACAAAACTAACAAATAAATCAATGAAAGGGCTCAGCCCTTTAAAGGGACACTGTAACTAAAGAAACACCTTAACAGTGGTAAGATTGTAAAAACAGTCCATTATTCAAATGGAGAGAGATTGTAGAACTCCGATGCACAGAGGGATCTGTGTGTCCTGCTCCCTGTATCTTAACGTTAATGTGCAGGTACAGCAAGTAATCAAATCATCCTCAAGGTCAAGCAGTACCCATTGAGAGAGGGCAAGCTAACGTTTTGGCTCTAGCTGACTCTTCATCAGAGCAACGCGATGAAGACTTGAAACATGAGCTAGACTTCTCTGCACGGATGCTGTCTGACCCGCTGTGATCTCGAAGATTTGTTGTTTTCAGTACAGGATTGCTACAGCAAGTAATCAGGAAAATAAATGGGCCGTTGTGTGGATTGTAAAGAGAGTGGAATATAAAAGTAGAGGTGTTTTGTTGCAGGCAGATAGATATCGGTGTGAACACATCTGGTGTGCTGTGTACCCCGGTTTGATACTCCTTATTTAAAATAGGATATAACTGCATTAGTAAAAACAATGACTGCAGATACTGAAAACCAAATACTGGATTAGTGGTGCTGGAAGAGCACAGCAGTTCAGGCAGCATCCAACGAGCAGCGAAATCAACGTTTCGGGCAAAAGCCCTTCATCAGGAATAAAGGCAGTGAGCCTCAAGCGTGGAGAGAAAAGCTAGAGGAGGGTGGGGGTGGGGAGAGAGTAGCATAGAGTACAATGGGTGAGTGGGGGAGGGGATGAAGGTGATAGGTCAAGGAGGAGAGGGTGGAGTGGATAGTTGGAAAAGAAGATAGGCAGGTCGGACAAGTCAAGGAGACAGTAACTGAGCTGGAAGTTTGAAACTAGGATGAGGTGGGGGAAGGGGAAATGAGGAAGCTGTTGAAGTCCACATTGATGCCCTGGGGTTGAAGTGTTCCGAGGCGGAAGATGAGGCGTTCTTCCTCCAGGCGTCTGGTGGTGAGGGAGCGGCGGTGAAGGAGGCCCAGGACCTCCATGTCCTCGGCAGAGTGGGAGGAGGAGTTGAAATGTTGGGCCACGGGGCGGTTTGGTTGATTGGTGCGGGTGTCTCGGAGATGTTCCCTAAAGCGCTCTGCTAGGAGGCGCCCAGTCTCCCCAATGTAGAGGAGACCACATCGGGAGCAACGGATACAATAAATGATATTGGTGGATGCATTAGTGCATTAGTGCATTATAACTGCATTAGTGACAGCTCTGGGAAGGGTCGTTCCACTGGTTGCTGAGATGAGATGTGATGAGGTGTTTACTAAGTGAGGAGAGGTTGAGCAGATCAGGCCCATGCCCATTGGAGTATCAAGGAATGTAAAGGGATCTTACTGAGATCCTGAGGGACCGTGACAAGGTGGGTGCTGAAAGGATCCTTTCCCTAAACTCAGAGACCATGCTTTCCAAATAAAGGCTTTCCCACTGATGATGAGGGCCACTTACTCCACAGACTCTTTTGTCTCTGGAACTTTCTCCCTCAGCCAGCAGTAGGGAGAGGGCCACTGGATATCTTTAATGTTGAGTTGATTAACGAGGGAGTCCAGGATTATCAGAAGACAGGAATATAGAATGAGGCCATAATCAGAGCATCCAGGATGTTACTGAGTGGCAGGACAGAGTCAAGGGGCCACTGCTGCCTCTGAATTTGTATCTTTTTACATTCTTGTGTAACTTATGGCTATCATCCTGGCTATCTGATGTTTGACTATAAATGAGAGGCAGACCACTCAGGAACATAGCTCAGAAACACCCCCTCAATACTGCATTGGGAATGTCACCCAGATATCCTACTCAATTCCCCAGGATACCCAGACTCTGTCTCAGAGCTGGGAGAGTTAATGACTAACCCAAGATTGCACGAAAGTGAAACATGGATTGGTTGCTCCTTGCAACACTGCCTCCCCCAGTTGAATATGTTTCTTAATTTCCATCAGATGGAATTGTACCAGAGACTGTACCAGAAGCACTGACTGAAGTTTAACTTTCTCTAATTTGTGTGTGCTACTTCTCTGATCCAGTTCACTTGTCTCACTGCTCCCAAACACCACAGGATATTTGAGATTCATCATGGATTTTAGATGTAGTTATGTAGAATTATAGAGAGCAGAAACAACCTTTCGTTGCCCTCTCCACTGGACCATCCTCCCATTCTTCCTGTCAATCCTCAGAGACCAATCAGTTTAAGGGTTGTCAGGGAATTAATGAGAACAGGGATAAAGCAGAAAGAGAATATCAGCTTCAAGTCGTGGAACAGTCTTAAAAAGCCAAGTGACCTTCTCCTGCCTATATTTCCTCTGTGCCTTATGTCCTTTGTCGAAATCTATCAGGATGTGGAGGTGCCGATGTTGGACTGGGGTAGACAAAGTTAAAATTCACACAACACCTGGTTATAGTCCAACAGGTTTATGTGGAAGCACTAGCTTTCAGAGCGCTGCTCCTTCATCAGATGGTTGTGGAATATAAGATTGTAAGACACAGAATTTATAGGAAAAGTTTACAGTTGTGATGTAACTGAAATTATATATTGACAAAGAACCAGGATTGTTTGTTAAGTCTTTCATCTTTTAGAATGATTTGGAGGTGCCGGTGTTGGACTGGGGTGTACAAAGTTAAAAATCACACAACACCTGGTTATAGTCCAACAGCTTTATTTGGGAACACTAGCTTTTGGAGCGCTGCTCCTTCATCAGGTGGTTATGGAGCAGGGCTATAAGACACAGAATTTATTGCAAAAGATTACAGTGTCATGCAGCTGAAATGATACATTGAACAAATCGGTATTGTTAAGTCTTTCATCTTTTAGAATGGGTTGCAGGTTTTGGTTCATTAATGCTTAAATCCCAAAACCTCTTTCAAGTTATCTTCTTGAGATGACATAAGGTTTTATAAAAAAAAGTGACATCATAGCTCAGACAATGCATTAAGGGTTGGAGGTTAGAGTCTGTCTGTATCCCAATCTTGAGTCAGACTGGTTCTGTTTCCACAGTAGCATTTACAAAATATTACATGGATTGACTGCCTGCAGATTATGCATTTTTTGAGCAAAACAGAATGTATCTGCAAATATAATTCTGCAAATACAAATTAACCCCATTGACTTGTATGTGTGTGTGTGTGTGTGCGCATGTGTCAGAGAGAGAGAGAGAGAAACTGAGTGAGTGTGTGCATGCGAGTGCATGCCTGTGAGTGTGGGTGCACGTGAGAGAGTTTGTATTTGTGTGTGTGAACACTTGATACAGTGTGTGCATGGCTGTGATGGGGTATACCCTGTGTGAGGGTGTGTGTGTGTGATGGGGTATACCCTGTAAGAGGGTGTGTGTGTGTGGGTGTGTGGGTGTGTGTGATGGGGGTATACCCTGTGTTCATATTAATAAACTGAAATCCGCATTCTAAAAGATGAATGACTTTACAATCCAGGTGTGTTCAATATATCACTGTGTGATACTGTAATCTTTTGCTATAAATTCTGGGTCTAATGATCTTGCTCCACAACCACCTGATGAAGGAGCAGCGCTCTGAAAGTTAGTGTTTCCAAATAAACCTGTTGGACTATAAGCTGGTGCTGTGTGGATTCTAAGTAAATCTCTCAGTGTAACCTTTCATTTCCTCTGGCCTCTAACGTTTGTCCAGTTTCCCTGTAAATGCACCTCTATTGTGCACCTCAGCCTCTCCCTGTGGGAGAGAGCCGACATTCTCCAGATAAATATATCAGCCCGGAGACCCTATCGGATTTCTTGGCGTCTGTCTTATACCTGTTGGCGTTTAGCTCGGGTTTTCCCCAGACGTTGAGACACTGTCGTTCTGTGAAGGCTCAATAATCTGACAGCTGTCTATTGGTCACCCCCTCAACCTTCTCTCTTCAAGGGGTTCATTGGGTTGAAAGGTCAGATGAGTGGCTGGTGTGGGCTGGGTAAGGCTAGTGTTTTGGGTAATATGCCAAGATATACAAGGCAATGGGTGAACTACTGGAAAATGGGATTCAAATAGTTGCTTGTTTCTGACTGGCACATACCCGATGGGTCGAAGGGCCTTTTCCTAAGATGTAGACCTCTCTGACTCTAATCGGTGTGTATTGGAATGGCAGCACTTTGACAAGGCTGTGGGCACTCCAGAAGAATGTATTTGAAAGGGATTAAAGTACCAACAACACCGTGCATTTATATAGCGACTTTAACGTTGTAAACATCCAAATGGTGTCTCACAAGCACACAGAGCAAATCCAGAAATAGAAACATTAGAACAGGTGACCAAAAGATCAATCAAATTATGGAGCAATTTAAAGGAGAGAGAGCTGTGGAACCAGAAGGTCAGACACAAACATTGAAATGATGAAGTTCAGTGATGTTCCCTTGGAGGAATGCAGAGATCTAGGAGAGTGGGATGGCTGGAAGCAGCTATGGAGTCAGGAGGGGGGTGTGAGGCAAGGGCTGGATTGGAAGATGAGGGCGCAAGTTTTAATCTTGAGATGTCAGTGAACCAGAAGCCAACGTAGACCAGAGACTGATAGGACAGACTTCCAGAATTTAGGTGGGCTGGGATTTGTGAGGAGAGGTGGAGATGTGTTAACATGGACATAACAGATCTGCTGCCCAAGGAGACTGCTTCAACTCCAGCCTACCAGATCGGAAACTCCTTTTCATCACTATCACTACAAATCACAAGAGTCCACTCCATCTCTTTGACTCTATTTTTTAATCTATTTTCTTTTTAACAACTCTAACATTTAGATTAAAGTGCACAGTGTCTGCACACCCCCATGCTGTGTAACATCAGTGCAATGCACTGGCTGCGTATTTTCTGAAAGATGTTAATTATGCATGCTCTCAGTCAGACTGCTCACTGCATCTAACTGCCACTCAAAACACCATGGGCTCATTCTGCAGCTTTGAGCAAACCCGGGTACTGTGAATTATTCAAATCTCTGTTACGCTTTCTGTACATCTATCCCCGAGTGATAAATGGATGAGGAGAGATCTCAGCCCTACCCCTGTGGGCGAAGAGTTAATTGCTAAGCCTCAGCACCACAAGGAGAGTTCTATTTTTCTAGAACTCAAGTGTTTCATGTAATTTATAAACCCCTGCTGAACTATTCAACAACAGCGTTTAATCAGACCGGAAGAATACTGCACACACCCAGCTGCTACATTTCAGAGGTGTGTGTTTAAATTAAATGAATCTCCTAATTATTCGTCAGACTCAACACCCAGTTACATCTTGGTGCTGTGTGGAATAATTCTCAATTCAATCCCAGCCAACACCGAGAGAGTGCTGCACTCTCAGAGATATTATATTTCAATTGAGACATTAAATTGACACCATGTCAACATTTAAAGATTCCACAATACCAATACATTGTCAAGACCTGCTGAACAGATTAATGCATGTGGAATTATCTGGTTCTGTTAAACACTACAGCCAGAAATAGGCCATTCAGCCCATCAAGTACACTCCACCATTCAATCAGATCATGGCTGGCTTTCAAAATTCTCTCCCTCCTGATACTGCCTGCCTTGCTGTGTTCCCTCTCCCTCCTGATACTGCCTGCCTTGCTGTGTCCCTCTCCATCCTGATACTGCCTGCCTTGCTGTGTACCCCCTGCCTCCTGATACTGCCTGCCATGCTGTGTTTCTCTCCCTCCTGATACTGCCTGCCTTGCTGTGTCCCTCTCTCTCCTGATGCTGCCTGCCTTGCTGTGTTCCCCTCCCTCCTGATACTGCCTGCCTTGCTGTGTTCCCCCTCCCTCCTGATACTGCCTGCCTTGATGTGTTCCCCCTCCCTCCTGATGCTGCCTGCCTTGCTGTGTCCCTCTCCCTCCCGATACTGCCTGCCTTTATGTGTTCCCCCAGCCTCCTGATACTGCCTGCCTTGCTGTGTTCCCTCTCCCTCCTGATACTGCCTGCCTTGCTGTGTCCCTTTCCCTTCCGATGCTGCCTGCCTTGCTGTGTCCCTCTCTCTCCTGATACTGCCTGCCTTGTTGTGTCCCTCTCCCTCCTGATACTGCCTGCCATGCTATGTCCCTCTCCCTCCTGACGCTGCCTGCCTTGCTGTGTCTCTCTCCCTCCTGATACTGCCTGCCTTGCGGTGTTCCCTCTCCCTCCTGACACTGCCTGCCTTGCTGTGTCCCTCTCCCTCCTGATGCTGCCTGCCTTGCTGTGTCCCTCTCCCTCCTGATGCTGCCTGCCTTGCTGTGTTCCTCTCCCTCCTGATACTGCCTGCCTTGCTGTGTTCCCTCTCCCTCCTGATACTGCCTGCCTTGCTGTGTTCCCTCTCCCTCCTGATACTGCCTGCCTTTCTGTGTCCCTCTCCCTCCTGATACTGCCTGCCTTGCTGTGTCCCTCTCCCTCCTGATACTGCCTGCCTTGCTGTGTTCCCTCTCCCTCCCGATACTGCCTGCCTTGCTGTGTCCCTCTCCCTCCTGATACTGCCTGCCTTGCTGTGTTCCCTCTCCTTCCTGATGCTGCCTGCCTTGCTGTGTTCCCTCTCCCTCCCGATACTGCCTGCCTTGCTGTGTTCCCTCTCCCCCCTGATACTGCCTGCCTTGCTGTGTTCCCTCTCCCTCCCGATACTGCCTGCCTTGCTGTGTCCCTCTCCCTCCTGATACTGCCTGCCTTGCTGTGTTCCCCCAGCCTCCTGATACTGCCTGCCTTGTTGTGTCCCTCGCCCTTCTGATCCTGCCTGCCTTGCTGTGTTCCCTCTCCTTCCTGATGCTGCCTGCCTTGCTGTGGTCCCCCTCCCTCCTGATGCTGCCTGCCTTGCTGTGTCCCTCTTCCTCCTGATGCTGCATGCCTTGCTGTGTTCCTCTCCCTCCTGATACTGCCTGCCTTGCTGTGCCCCTCTCCCTCCTGATACTGCCTGCCTTTGCTTTGTTCCCCTCCCTCCGGATACTGCCCGCCTTGCTGTGTCCCTCTCCCTCCTGATACTGCCTGCGTTGCTGTGTCCCTCTCCCTCCCGATGCTGCCTGCCTTGCTGTGTCCCTCTCCCTCCTGATACTGCCTGCCTTGCTGTGTCCCTCTCCCTCCTGATACTGCCTGCCTTGCTGTGTCCCTCTCCCTCCTGATGCTGCCTGCCTTGCTGTGTCCCTCTCCCTCCTGATACTGCCTGCCTTTATGTGTTCCCCCAGCCTCCTGATACTGCCTGCCTTGCTGTGTTCCCTCTCCCTCCTGATACTGCCTGCCTTGCTGTGTCCCTTTCCCTTCCGATGCTGCCTGCCTTGCTGTGTCCCTCTCTCTCCTGATACTGCCTGCCTTGCTGTCTCCCTCTCCCTCCTGATACTGCCTGCAATGCTGTGTCCCTCTCCCTCCTGACGCTGCCTGCCTTGCTGTGTCCCTCTCCATCCTGATGCTGCCTGCCTTGCTGTGTTCCCCCAGCCTCCTGATACTGCCTGCCTTGCTGTGTCCCTCTCCCTCCTGATACTGCCTGCCTTGCTGTGTCCCTCTCCCTCCTGATACTGCCTGCCTTGCTGTGTCCCTCTCCCTCCTGATGCTGCCTGCCTTGCTGTGTTCCCTCTCCCTCCTGATACTGCCTGCCTTGCTGTGTTCCCTCTCCCTCCTGATACTGCCTGCCTTTCTGTGTCCCTCTCCCTCCTGATACTGCCTGCCTTGCTGTGGTCCCTCTCCCTCCGGATACTGCCTGCCTTGCTGTGTACCCCCTGCCTCCTGATACTGCCTGCCTTGCTGTGTCCCTCTCCCTCCTGATACTGCCTGCCTTGCTGTGTTCCCTCTCCCTCCTGATACTGCCTGCCTTTCTGTGTCCCTCTCCCTCCTGATACTGCCTGCCTTGCTGTGTTCCCTCTCCCTCCGGATACTGCCTGCCTTGCTGTGTACCCCCTGCCTCCTGATACTGCCTGCCTTGCTGTGTCCCTCTCCCTCCTGATACGGCCTGCCTTGCAGTGTCCCTCTCCCTCCTGATGCTGCCTGCCTTGCTGTGTCCCTCTCCCTCCTGATGTTGCCTGCCTTGCTGTGTTCCCCTCCCTCCTGATGCTGCCTGCCTTGCGGTGTCCCTCTCCCTCCTGATGCTGCCTGCCTTGCTGTGTTCCTCTCCCTCCTGATTCTGCCTGCCTTGCTGTGTCCCCCTCCCCCCTGATACTGCCTGCCTTGCTGTGCCCCTCTCCCTCCTGATGCTGCCTGCCTTGTTGTGTCCCTCGCCCTTCTGATCCTGCCTGCCTTGCTGTGCCCCTCTCCCTCCTGATACTGCCTGCCTTGCTGTGTTCCCTCTCCCTCCTGATGCTGCCTGCCTTGCTGTGTTCCCTCTCCTTCCTGATGCTGCCTGCCTTGCTGTGTTCCCTCTCCCTCCCGATACTGCCTGCCTTGCTGTGTTCCCTCTTCCTCCTGATGCTGCCTGCCTTGCTGTGTTCCCTCTCCCTCCTGATACTGCCTGCATTGCTGTGTCCCTCTCCCTCCTAATACTGCCTGCCTTGCTGTGTCCCTCTCCCTCCTGATACTGCCTGCCTTGCTGTGTTCCTCTCCCTCCTGATACTGCCTGCCATGCTGTGTCCCTCTCCCTCCTGACGCTGCCTGCCTTGCTGTGTTCCCTCTCCCTGCTGACACTGCCTGCCTTGCTGTGTCCCTCTCCCTCCTGATACTGCCTGCCTTGCTGTGTTCCCTCTCCCTCCCGATACTGCCTGCCTTGCTGTGTCCCTCTCCCTCCTGACGCTGCCTGCCTTGCTGTGTTCCCTCTCCCTCCTGACACTGCCTGCCTTGCTGTGTCCCTCTCCCTCCTGATACTGCCTGCCTTGCTGTGTTCCCTCTCCCTCCTGACACTGCCTGCCTTGCTGTGTCCCTCTCCCTCCTGATACTGCCTGCCTTGCTGTGTTCCCTCTCCCTCCCGATACTGCCTGCCTTGCTGTGTCCCTCTCCCTCCTGATACTGCCTGCCTTGCTGTGTTCCCCCAGCCTCCTAATACTGCCTGCCTTGTTGTGTCCCTCGCCCTTCTGATCCTGCTTGCCTTGCTGTGTTCCCTCTCCTTCCTGATGCTGCCTGCCTTGCTGTGTTCCCTCTCCCTCCCGATACTGCCTGCCTTGCTGTGTTCCCTCTCCCCCCTGATACTGCCTGCCTTGCTGTGTTCCCTCTCCCTCCCGATACTGCCTGCCTTGCTGTGTCCCTCTCCCTCCTGATACTGCCTGCCTTGCTGTGTTCCCCCAGCCTCCTGATACTGCCTGCCTTGTTGTGTCCCTCGCCATTCTGATCCTGCTTGCCTTGCTGTGTTCCCTCTCCTTCCTGATGCTGCCTGCCTTGCTGTGTTCCCCCTCCCTCCTGATGCTGCCTGCCTTGCTGTGTCCCTCTCCCTCCTGATGCTGCCTGCCTTGCTGTGTTCCTCTCCCTCCTGATACTGCCTACCTTGCTGTGTTCCCTCAGCCTCCTGATACTGCCTGCCTTGCTTTGTTCCCCTCCCTCCGGATACTGCCCGCCTTGCTGTGTCCCTCTCCCTCCTGATGCTGCCTGCCTTGCTGTGTCCCTCTCCCTCCTGATACTGCCTGCCTTGCTGTGTTCCCTCTCCCTCCTGATACTGCCTGCCTTGCTGTGTTCCTCTCCCTCCTGATACTGCCTGCGTTGCTGTGTCCCTCTCCCTCCCGATGCTGCCTGCCTTGCTGTGTCCCTCTCCCTCCTGATACTGCCTGCCTTGCTGTGTTCCCTCTCCCTCCTGATACTGCCTGCCTTGCTGTGTTCCTCTCCCTCCCGATGCTGCCTGCCTTGCTGTGTCCCTCTCCCTCCTGATACTGCCTGCCTTGCTGTGTCCCTCTCCCTCCTGATACTGCCTGCCTTTATGTGTTCCCCCAGCCTCCTGATACTGCCTGCCTTGCTGTGTTCCCTCTCCCTCCTGATACTGCCTGCCTTGCTGTGTCCCTTTCCCTTCCGATGCTGCCTGCCTTGCTGTGTCCCTCTCTCTCCTGATACTGCCTGCCTTGCTGTCTCCCTCTCCCTCCTGATACTGCCTGCCATGCTGTGTCCCTCTCCCTCCTGACGCTGCCTGCCTTGCTGTGTCCCTCTCCATCCTGATGCTGCCTGCCTTGCTGTGTTCCCCCAGCCTCCTGATACTGCCTGCCTTGCTGTGTCCCTCTCCCTCCTGATACTGCCTGCCTTGCTGTGTCCCTCTCCCTCCTGATGCTGCCTGCCTTGCTGTGTCCCTCTCCCTCCTGATGCTGCCTGCCTTGCTGTGTTCCCTCTCCCTCCTGATACTGCCTGCCTTGCTGTGTCACTCTCCCTCCTGATGCTGCCTGCCTTGCTGTGTTCCTCTCCCTCCTGATACTGCCTGCCTTGCTGTGTTCCCTCTCCCTCCTGATACTGCCTGCCTTTCTGTGTCCCTCTCCCTCCTGATACTGCCTGCCTTGCTGTGTTCCCTCTCCCTCCGGATACTGCCTGCCTTGCTGTGTACCCCCTGCCTCCTGATACTGCCTGCCTTGCTGTGTCCCTCTCCCTCCTGATACTGCCTGCCTTGCTGTGTTCCCTCTCCCTCCTGATACTGCCTGCCTTTCTGTGTCCCTCTCCCTCCTGATACTGCCTGCCTTGCTGTGTTCCCTCTCCCTCCGGATACTGCCTGCCTTGCTGTGTACCCCCTGCCTCCTGATACTGCCTGCCTTGCTGTGTCCCTCTCCCTCCTGATACTGCCTGCCTTGCTGTGTCCCTCTCCCTCCTGATGCTGCCTGCCTTGCTGTGTCCCTCTCCCTCCTGATGTTGCCTGCCTTGCTGTGTTCCCCTCCATCCTGATGCTGCCTGCCTTGCTGTGTCCCTCTCCCTCCTGATGCTGCCTGCCTTGCTGTGTTCCTCTCCCTCCTGATACTGCCTGCCTTGCTGTGCCCCTCTCCCTCCTGATGCTGCCTGCCTTGTTGTGTGCCTCGCCCTTCTGATCCTGCCTGCCTTGCTGTGCCCCTCTCCCTCCTGATACTGCCTGCCTTGCTGTGTTCCCTCTCCCTCCTGATGCTGCCTGCCTTGCTGTGTTCCCCTCCTTCCTGATGCTGCCTGCCTTGCTGTGTTCCCTCTCCCTCCCGATACTGCCTGCCTTGCTGTGTTCCCTCTTCCTCCTGATGCTGCCTGCCTTGCTGTGTTCCCTCTCCCTCCTGATACTGCCTGCCTTGCTGTGTCCCTCTCCCTCCTAATACTGCCTGCCTTGCTGTGTCCCTCTCCCTCCTGATACTGCCTGCCTTGCTGTGTTCCTCTCCCTCCTGATACTGCCTATCTTGCTGTGTCCCTCTCCCTCCTAATACTGCCTGCCTTGCTGTGTCCCTCTCCCTCCTGATACTGCCTGCCATGCTGTGTCCCTCTCCCTCCTGACGCTGCCTGCCTTGCTGTGTCTCTCTCCCTCCTGATACTGCCTGCCTTGCTGTGTTCCCTCTCCCTCCTGACACTGCCTGCCTTGCTGTGTCCCTCTCCCTCCTGATGCTGCCTGCCTTGCTGTGTCCCTCTCCCTCCTGATGCTGCCTGCCTTGCTGTGTTCCTCTCCCTCCTGATACTGCCTGCCTTGCTGTGTTCCCTCTCCCTCCTGATACTGCCTGCCTTGCTGTGTTCCCTCTCCCTCCTGATACTGCCTGCCTTTCTGTGTCCCTCTCCCTCCCGATACTGCCTGCCTTGCTGTGTCCCTCTCCCTCCTGATACTGCCTGCCTTGCTGTGTTCCCTCTCCCTCCCGATACTGCCTGCCTTGCTGTGTCCCTCTCCCTCCTGATACTGCCTGCCTTGCTGTGTTCCCCCAGCCTCCTGATACTGCCTGCCTTGTTGTGTCCCTCGCCCTTCTGATCCTGCTTGCCTTGCTGTGTTCCCTCTCCTTCCTGATGCTGCCTGCCTTGCTGTGTTCCCTCTCCCTCCCGATACTGCCTGCCTTGCTGTGTTCCCTCTCCCCCCTGATACTGCGTGCCTTGCTGTGTTCCCTCTCCCTCCCGATACTGCCTGCCTTGCTGTGTCCCTCTCCCTCCTGATACTGCCTGCCTTGCTGTGTTCCCCCAGCCTCCTGATACTGCCTGCCTTGTTGTGTCCCTCGCCCTTCTGATCCTGCTTGCCTTGCTGTGTTCCCTCTCCTTCCTGATGCTGCCTGCCTTGCTGTGTTCCCCCTCCCTCCTGATGCTGCCTGCCTTGCTGTGTCCCTCTCCATCCTGATACTGCCTGCCTTGCTGTGTACCCCCTGCCTCCTGATACTGCCTGCCTTGCTGTGTTTCTCTCCCTCCTGATACTGCCTGCCTTGCTGTGTCCCTCTCTCTCCTGATGCTGCCTGCCTTGCTGTGTTCCCCTCCCTCCTGATACTGCCTGCCTTGCTGTGTTCCCCCTCCCTCCTGATACTGCCTGCCTTGATGTGTTCCCCCTCCCTCCTGATGCTGCCTGCCTTGCTGTGTCCCTCTCCCTCCTGATACTGCCTGCCTTTATGTGTTCCCCCAGCCTCCTGATACTGCCTGCCTTGCTGTGTTCCCTCTCCCTCCTGATACTGCCTGCCTTGCTGTGTCCCTTTCCCTTCCGATGCTGCCTGCCTTGCTGTGTCCCTCTCTCTCCTGCTACTGCCTGCCTTGTTGTGTCCCTCTCCCTCCTGATACTGCCTGCCATGCTATGTCCCTCTCCCTCCTGACGCTGCCTGCCCTGCTGTGTCTCTCTCCCTCCTGATACTGCCTGCCTTGCGGTGTTCCCTCTCCCTCCTGACACTGCCTGCCTTGCTGTGTCCCTCTCCCTCCTGATGCTGCCTGCCTTGCTGTGTCCCTCTCCCTCCTGATGCTGCCTGCCTTGCTGTGTTCCTCTCCCTCCTGATACTGCCTGCCTTGCTGTGTTCCCTCTCCCTCCTGATACTGCCTGCCTTGCTGTGTTCCCTCTCCCTCCTGATACTGCCTGCCTTTCTGTGTCCCTCTCCCTCCTGATACTGCCTGCCTTGCTGTGTCCCTCTCCCTCCTGATACTGCCTGCCTTGCTGTGTTCCCTCTCCCTCCCGATACTGCCTGCCTTGCTGTGTCCCTCTCCCTCCTGATACTGCCTGCCTTGCTGTGTTCCCTCTCCTTCCTGATGCTGCCTGCCTTGCTGTGTTCCCTCTCCCTCCCGATACTGCCTGCCTTGCTGTGTTCCCTCTCCCCCCTGATACTGCCTGCCTTGCTGTGTTCCCTCTCCCTCCCGATACTGCCTGCCTTGCTGTGTCCCTCTCCCTCCTGATACTGCCTGCCTTGCTGTGTTCCCCCAGCCTCCTGATACTGCCTGCCTTGTTGTGTCCCTCGCCCTTCTGATCCTGCCTGCCTTGCTGTGTTCCCTCTCCTTCCTGATGCTGCCTGCCTTGCTGTGTTCCCCCTCCCTCCTGATGCTGCCTGCCTTGCTGTGTCCCTCTTCCTCCTGATGCTGCATGCCTTGCTGTGTTCCTCTCCCTCCTGATACTGCCTGCCTTGCTGTGCCCCTCTCCCTCCTGATACTGCCTGCCGTTGCTTTGTTCCCCTCCCTCCGGATACTGCCCGCCTTGCTGTGTCCCTCTCCCTCCTGATGCTGCCTGCCTTGCTGTGTCCCTCTCCCTCCTGATACTGCCTGCCTTGCTGTGTTCCCTCTCCCTCCTGATACTGCCTGCCTTGCTGTGTTCCTCTCCCTCCTGATACTGCCTGCGTTGCTGTGTCCCTCTCCCTCCCGATGCTGCCTGCCTTGCTGTGTCCCTCTCCCTCCTGATACTGCCTGCCTTGCTGTGTCCCTCTCCCTCCTGATACTGCCTGCCTTGCTGTGTCCCTCTCCCTCCTGATGCTGCCTGCCTTGCTGTGTCCCTCTCCCTCCTGATACTGCCTGCCTTTATGTGTTCCCCCAGCCTCCTGATACTGCCTGCCTTGCTGTGTTCCCTCTCCCTCCTGATACTGCCTGCCTTGCTGTGTCCCTTTCCCTTCCGATGCTGCCTGCCTTGCTGTGTCCCTCTCTCTCCTGATACTGCCTGCCTTGCTGTCTCCCTCTCCCTCCTGATACTGCCTGCAATGCTGTGTCCCTCTCCCTCCTGACGCTGCCTGCCTTGCTGTGTCCCTCTCCATCCTGATGCTGGCGGCCTTGCTGTGTTCCCCCAGCCTCCTGATACTGCCTGCCTTGCTGTGTCCCTCTCCCTCCTGATACTGCCTGCCTTGCTGTGTCCCTCTCCCTCCTGATACTGCCTGCCTTGCTGTGTCCCTCTCCCTCCTGATGCTGCCTGCCTTGCTGTGTTCCCTCTCCCTCCTGATACTGCCTGCCTTGCTGTGTCCCTCTCCCTCCTAATACTGCCTGCCTTGCTGTGTCCCTCTCCCTCCTGATACTGCCTGCCTTGCTGTGTTCCTCTCCCTCCTGATACTGCCTATCTTGCTGTGTCCCTCTCCCTCCTGATACTGCCTGCCTTGCTGTGTCCCTCTCCCTCCTGATACTGCCTGCCTTGCTGTGTCCCTCTCCCTCCTAATACTGCCTGCCCTGCTGTGTCCCTCTCCCTCCTGATACTGCCTGCCTTGCTGTGCCCCTCTCCCTCCTGATACTGCCTGCCTTGCTGTGTTCCCTCTCCCTCCTGATGCTGCCTGCCTTGCTGTGTTCCCCTCCTTCCTGATGCTGCCTGCCTTGCTGTGTTCCCTCTCCCTCCCGATACTGCCTGCCTTGCTGTGTTCCCTCTTCCTCCTGATGCTGCCTGCCTTGCTGTGTTCCCTCTCCCTCCTGATACTGCCTGCCTTGCTGTGTCCCTCTCCCTCCTAATACTGCCTGCCTTGCTGTGTCCCTCTCCCTCCTGATACTGCCTGCCTTGCTGTGTTCCTCTCCCTCCTGATACTGCCTATCTTGCTGTGTCCCTCTCCCTCCTAATACTGCCTGCCTTGCTGTGTCCCTCTCCCTCCTGATACTGCCTGCCATGCTGTGTCCCTCTCCCTCCTGACGCTGCCTGCCTTGCTGTGTCTCTCTCCCTCCTGATACTGCCTGCCTTGCTGTGTTCCCTCTCCCTCCTGACACTGCCTGCCTTGCTGTGTCCCTCTCCCTCCTGATGCTGCCTGCCTTGCTGTGTCCCTCTCCCTCCTGATGCTGCCTGCCTTGCTGTGTTCCTCTCCCTCCTGATACTGCCTGCCTTGCTGTGTTCCCTCTCCCTCCTGATACTGCCTGCCTTGCTGTGTTCCCTCTCCCTCCTGATACTGCCTGCCTTTCTGTGTCCCTCTCCCTCCTGATACTGCCTGCCTTGCTGTGTCCCTCTCCCTCCTGATACTGCCTGCCTTGCTGTGTTCCCTCTCCCTCCCGATACTGCCTGCCTTGCTGTGTCCCTCTCCCTCCTGATACTGCCTGCCTTGCTGTGTTCCCCCAGCCTCCTGATACTGCCTGCCTTGTTGTGTCCCTCGCCCTTCTGATCCTGCTTGCCTTGCTGTGTTCCCTCTCCTTCCTGATGCTGCCTGCCTTGCTGTGTTCCCTCCCCCTCCCGATACTGCCTGCCTTGCTGTGTTCCCTCTCCCCCCTGATACTGCCTGCCTTGCTGTGTTCCCTCTCCCTCCCGATACTGCCTGCCTTGCTGTGTCCCTCTCCCTCCTGATACTGCCTGCCTTGCTGTGTTCCCCCAGCCTCCTGATACTGCCTGCCTTGTTGTGTCCCTCGCCCTTCTGATCCTGCTTGCCTTGCTGTGTTCCCTCTCCTTCCTGATGCTGCCTGCCTTGCTGTGTTCCCCCTCCCTCCTGATGCTGCCTGCCTTGCTGTGTCCCTCTCCATCCTGATACTGCCTGCCTTGCTGTGTACCCCCTGCCTCCTGATACTGCCTGCCTTGCTGTGTTTCTCTCCCTCCTGATACTGCCTGCCTTGCTGTGTCCCTCTCTCTCCTGATGCTGCCTGCCTTGCTGTGTTCCCCTCCCTCCTGATACTGCCTGCCTTGCTGTGTTCCCCCTCCCTCCTGATACTGCCTGCCTTGATGTGTTCCCCCTCCCTCCTGATGCTGCCTGCCTTGCTGTGTCCCTCTCCCTCCTGATACTGCCTGCCTTTATGTGTTCCCCCAGCCTCCTGATACTGCCTGCCTTGCTGTGTTCCCTCTCCCTCCTGATACTGCCTGCCTTGCTGTGTCCCTTTCCCTTCCAATGCTGCCTGCCTTGCTGTGTCCCTCTCTCTCCTGCTACTGCCTGCCTTGTTGTGTCCCTCTCCCTCCTGATACTGCCTGCCATGCTATGTCCCTCTCCCTCCTGACGCTGCCTGCCTTGCTGTGTCTCTCTCCCTCCTGATACTGCCTGCCTTGCGGTGTTCCCTCTCCCTCCTGACACTGCCTGCCTTGCTGTGTCCCTCTCCCTCCTGATGCTGCCTGCCTTGCTGTGTCCCTCTCCCTCCTGATGCTGCCTGCCTTGCTGTGTTCCTCTCCCTCCTGATACTGCCTGCCTTGCTGTGTTCCCTCTCCCTCCTGATACTGCCTGCCTTGCTGTGTTCCCTCTCCCTCCTGATACTGCCTGCCTTTCTGTGTCCCTCTCCCTCCTGATACTGCCTGCCTTGCTGTGTCCCTCTCCCTCCTGATACTGCCTGCCTTGTTGTGTCCCTCGCCCTTCTGATCCTGCTTGCCTTGCTGTGTTCCCTCTCCTTCCTGATGCTGCCTGCCTTGCTGTGTTCCCTCTCCCTCCCGATACTGCCTGCCTTGCTGTGTTCCCTCTCCCCCCTGATACTGCCTGCCTTGCTGTGTTCCCTCTCCCTCCCGATACTGCCTGCCTTGCTGTGTCCCTCTCCCTCCTGATACTGCCTGCCTTGCTGTGTTCCCCCAGCCTCCTGATACTGCCTGCCTTGTTGTGTCCCTTGCCCTTCTGATCCTGCTTGCCTTGCTGTGTTCCCTCTCCTTCCTGATGCTGCCTGCCTTGCTGTGTTCCCCCTCCCTCCTGATGCTGCCTGCCTTGCTGTGTCCCTCTCCATCCTGATACTGCCTGCCTTGCTGTGTACCCCCTGCCTCCTGATACTGCCTGCCTTGCTGTGTTTCTCTCCCTCCTGATACTGCCTGCCTTGCTGTGTCCCTCTCTCTCCTGATGCTGCCTGCCTTGCTGTGTTCCCCTCCCTCCTGATACTGCCTGCCTTGCTGTGTTCCCCCTCCCTCCTGATACTGCCTGCCTTGATGTGTTCCCCCTCCCTCCTGATGCTGCCTGCCTTGCTGTGTCCCTCTCCCTCCTGATACTGCCTGCCTTTATGTGTTCCCCCAGCCTCCTGATACTGCCTGCCTTGCTGTGTTCCCTCTCCCTCCTGATACTGCCTGCCTTGCTGTGTCCCTTTCCCTTCCGATGCTGCCTGCCTTGCTGTGTCCCTCTCTCTCCTGCTACTGCCTGCCTTGTTGTGTCCCTCTCCCTCCTGATACTGCCTGCCATGCTATGTCCCTCTCCCTCCTGACGCTGCCTGCCTTGCTGTGTCTCTTTCCCTCCTGATACTGCCTGCCTTGCGGTGTTCCCTCTCCCTCCTGACACTGCCTGCCTTGCTGTGTCCCTCTCCCTCCTGATGCTGCCTGCCTTGCTGTGTCCCTCTCCCTCCTGATGCTGCCTGCCTTGCTGTGTTCCTCTCCCTCCTGATACTGCCTGCCTTGCTGTGTTCCCTCTCCCTCCTGATACTGCCTGCCTTGCTGTGTTCCCTCTCCCTCCTGATACTGCCTGCCTTTCTGTGTCCCTCTCCCTCCTGATACTGCCTGCCTTGCTGTGTCCCTCTCCCTCCTGATACTGCCTGCCTTGCTGTGTTCCCTCTCCCTCCCGATACTGCCTGCCTTGCTGTGTCCCTCTCCCTCCTGATACTGCCTGCCTTGCTGTGTTCCCTCTCCTTCCTGATGCTGCCTGCCTTGCTGTGTTCCCTCTCCCTCCCGATACTGCCTGCCTTGCTGTGTTCCCTCTCCCCCCTGATACTGCCTGCCTTGCTGTGTTCCCTCTCCCTCCCGATACTGCCTGCCTTGCTGTGTCCCTCTCCCTCCTGATACTGCCTGCCTTGCTGTGTTCCCCCAGCCTCCTGATACTGCCTGCCTTGTTGTGTCCCTCGCCCTTCTGATCCTGCCTGCCTTGCTGTGTTCCCTCTCCTTCCTGATGCTGCCTGCCTTGCTGTGTTCCCCCTCCCTCCTGATGCTGCCTGCCTTGCTGTGTCCCTCTTCCTCCTGATGCTGCATGCCTTGCTGTGTACCTCTCCCTACTGATACTGCCTGCCTTGCTGTGCCCCTCTCCCTCCTGATACTGCCTGCCTTTGCTTTGTTCCCCTCCCTCCGGATACTGCCCGCCTTGCTGTGTCCCTCTCCCTCCTGATGCTGCCTGCCTTGCTGTGTCCCTCTCCCTCCTGATACTGCCTGCCTTGCTGTGTTCCCTCTCCCTCCTGATACTGCCTGCCTTGCTGTGTTCCTCTCCCTCCTGATACTGCCTGCGTTGCTGTGTCCCTCTTCCTCCCGATGCTGCCTGCCTTGCTGTGTCCCTCTCCCTCCTGATACTGCCTGCCTTGCTGTGTCCCTCTCCCTCCTGATACTGCCTGCCTTGCTGTGTCCCTCTCCCTCCTGATGCTGCCTGCCTTGCTGTGTCCCTCTCCCTCCTGATACTGCCTGCCTTTATGTGTTCCCCCAGCCTCCTGATACTGCCTGCCTTGCTGTGTTCCCTCTCCCTCCTGATACTGCCTGCCTTGCTGTGTCCCTTTCCCTTCCGATGCTGCCTGCCTTGCTGTGTCCCTCTCTCTCCTGATACTGCCTGCCTTGCTGTCTCCCTCTCCCTCCTGATACTGCCTGCAATGCTGTGTCCCTCTCCCTCCTGACGCTGCCTGCCTTGCTGTGTCCCTCTCCATCCTGATGCTGCCTGCCTTGCTGTGTTCCCCCAGCCTCCTGATACTGCCTGCCTTGCTGTGTCCCTCTCCCTCCTGATACTGCCTGCCTTGCTGTGTCCCTCTCCCTCCTGATACTGCCTGCCTTGCTGTGTCCCTCTCCCTCCTGATGCTGCCTGCCTTGCTGTGTTCCCTCTCCCTCCTGATACTGCCTGCCTTGCTGTGTCACTCTCCCTCCTGATGCTGCCTGCCTTGCTGTGTTCCTCTCCCTCCTGATACTGCCTGCCTTGCTGTGTTCCCTCTCCCTCCTGATACTGCCTGCCTTTCTGTGTCCCTCTCCCTCCTGATACTGCCTGCCTTGCTGTGTTCCCTCTCCCTCCGGATACTGCCTGCCTTGCTGTGTACCCCCTGCCTCCTGATACTGCCTGCCTTGCTGTGTCCCTCTCCCTCCTGATACTGCCTGCCTTGCTGTGTTCCCTCTCCCTCCTGATACTGCCTGCCTTTCTGTGTCCCTCTCCCTCCTGATACTGCCTGCCTTGCTGTGTTCCCTCTCCCTCCGGATACTGCCTGCCTTGCTGTGTACCCCCTGCCTCCTGATACTGCCTGCCTTGCTGTGTCCCTCTCCCTCCTGATACGGCCTGCCTTGCAGTGTCCCTCTCCCTCCTGATGCTGCCTGCCTTGCTGTGTCCCTCTCCCTCCTGATGTTGCCTGCCTTGCTGTGTTCCCCTCCCTCCTGATGCTGCCTGCCTTGCGGTGTCCCTCTCCCTCCTGATGCTGCCTGCCTTGCTGTGTTCCTCTCCCTCCTGATTCTGCCTGCCTTGCTGTGTCCCCCTCCCCCCTGATACTGCCTGCCTTGCTGTGCCCCTCTCCCTCCTGATGCTGCCTGCCTTGTTGTGTCCCTCGCCCTTCTGATCCTGCCTGCCTTGCTGTGCCCCTCTCCCTCCTGATACTGCCTGCCTTGCTGTGTTCCCTCTCCCTCCTGATGCTGCCTGCCTTGCTGTGTTCCCTCTCCTTCCTGATGCTGCCTGCCTTGCTGTGTTCCCTCTCCCTCCCGATACTGCCTGCCTTGCTGTGTTCCCTCTTCCTCCTGATGCTGCCTGCCTTGCTGTGTTCCCTCTCCCTCCTGATACTGCCTGCCTTGCTGTGTCCCTCTCCCTCCTAATACTGCCTGCCTTGCTGTGTCCCTCTCCCTCCTGATACTGCCTGCCTTGCTGTGTTCCTCTCCCTCCTGATACTGCCTGCCATGCTGTGTCCCTCTCCCTCCTGACGCTGCCTGCCTTGCTGTGTTCCCTCTCCCTCCTGACACTGCCTGCCTTGCTGTGTCCCTCTCCCTCCTGATACTGCCTGCCTTGCTGTGTTCCCTCTCCCTCCCGATACTGCCTGCCTTGCTGTGTCCCTCTCCCTCCTGACGCTGCCTGCCTTGCTGTGTTCCCTCTCCCTCCTGACACTGCCTGCCTTGCTGTGTCCCTCTCCCTCCTGATACTGCCTGCCTTGCTGTGTTCCCTCTCCCTCCTGACACTGCCTGCCTTGCTGTGTCCCTCTCCCCCCTGATACTGCCTGCCTTGCTGTGTTCCCTCTCCCTCCCGATACTGCCTGCCTTGCTGTGTCCCTCTCCCTCCTGATACTGACTGCCTTGCTGTGTTCCCCCAGCCTCCTGATACTGCCTGCCTTGTTGTGTCCCTCGCCCTTCTGATCCTGCTTGCCTTGCTGTGTTCCCTCTCCTTCCTGATGCTGCCTGCCTTGCTGTGTCCCTCTCCCTCCTGATGCTGCCTGCCTTGCTGTGTTCCTCTCCCTCCTGATACTGCCTACCTTGCTGTGTTCCCTCAGCCTCCTGATACTGCCTGCCTTGCTTTGTTCCCCTCCCTCCGGATACTGCCCGCCTTGCTGTGTCCCTCTCCCTCCTGATGCTGCCTGCCTTGCTGTGTCCCTCTCCCTCCTGATACTGCCTGCCTTGCTGTGTTCCCTCTCCCTCCTGATACTGCCTGCCTTGCTGTGTTCCTCTCCCTCCTGATACTGCCTGCGTTGCTGTGTCCCTCTCCCTCCCGATGCTGCCTGCCTTGCTGTGTCCCTCTCCCTCCTGATACTGCCTGCCTTGCTGTGTCCCTCTCCCTCCTGATACTGCCTGCCTTGCTGTGTCCCTCTCCCTCCTGATGCTGCCTGCCTTGCTGTGTCCCTCTCCCTCCTGATACTGCCTGCCTTTATGTGTTCCCCCAGCCTCCTGATACTGCCTGCCTTGCTGTGTTCCCTCTCCCTCCTGATACTGCCTGCCTTGCTGTGTCCCTTTCCCTTCCGATGCTGCCTGCCTTGCTGTGTCCCTCTCTCTCCTGATACTGCCTGCCTTGCTGTCTCCCTCTCCCTCCTGATACTGCCTGCAATGCTGTGTCCCTCTCCCTCCTGACGCTGCCTGCCTTGCTGTGTCCCTCTCCATCCTGATGCTGCCTGCCTTGCTGTGTTCCCCCAGCCTCCTGATACTGCCTGCCTTGCTGTGTCCCTCTCCCTCCTGATACTGCCTGCCTTGCTGTGTCCCTCTCCCTCCTGATACTGCCTGCCTTGCTGTGTCCCTCTCCCTCCTGATGCTGCCTGCCTTGCTGTGTTCCCTCTCCCTCCTGATACTGCCTGCCTTGCTGTGTCACTCTCCCTCCTGATGCTGCCTGCCTTGCTGTGTTCCTCTCCCTCCTGATACTGCCTGCCTTGCTGTGTTCCCTCTCCCTCCTGATACTGCCTGCCTTTCTGTGTCCCTCTCCCTCCTGATACTGCCTGCCTTGCTGTGTTCCCTCTCCCTCCGGATACTGCCTGCCTTGCTGTGTACCCCCTGCCTCCTGATACTGCCTGCCTTGCTGTGTCCCTCTCCCTCCTGATACTGCCTGCCTTGCTGTGTTCCCTCTCCCTCCTGATACTGCCTGCCTTTCTGTGTCCCTCTCCCTCCTGATACTGCCTGCCTTGCTGTGTTCCCTCTCCCTCCGGATACTGCCTGCCTTGCTGTGTACCCCCTGCCTCCTGATACTGCCTGCCTTGCTGTGTCCCTCTCCCTCCTGATACGGCCTGCCTTGCAGTGTCCCTCTCCCTCCTGATGCTGCCTGCCTTGCTGTGTCCCTCTCCCTCCTGATGTTGCCTGCCTTGCTGTGTTCCCCTCCCTCCTGATGCTGCCTGCCTTGCGGTGTCCCTCTCCCTCCTGATGCTGCCTGCCTTGCTGTGTTCCTCTCCCTCCTGATTCTGCCTGCCTTGCTGTGTCCCCCTCCCCCCTGATACTGCCTGCCTTGCTGTGCCCCTCTCCCTCCTGATGCTGCCTGCCTTGTTGTGTCCCTCGCCCTTCTGATCCTGCCTGCCTTGCTGTGCCCCTCTCCCTCCTGATACTGCCTGCCTTGCTGTGTTCCCTCTCCCTCCTGATGCTGCCTGCCTTGCTGTGTTCCCTCTCCTTCCTGATGCTGCCTGCCTTGCTGTGTTCCCTCTCCCTCCCGATACTGCCTGCCTTGCTGTGTTCCCTCTTCCTCCTGATGCTGCCTGCCTTGCTGTGTTCCCTCTCCCTCCTGATACTGCCTGCCTTGCTGTGTCCCTCTCCCTCCTAATACTGCCTGCCTTGCTGTGTCCCTCTCCCTCCTGATACTGCCTGCCTTGCTGTGTTCCTCTCCCTCCTGATACTGCCTGCCATGCTGTGTCCCTCTCCCTCCTGACGCTGCCTGCCTTGCTGTGTTCCCTCTCCCTCCTGACACTGCCTGCCTTGCTGTGTCCCTCTCCCTCCTGATACTGCCTGCCTTGCTGTGTTCCCTCTCCCTCCCGATACTGCCTGCCTTGCTGTGTCCCTCTCCCTCCTGACGCTGCCTGCCTTGCTGTGTTCCCTCTCCCTCCTGACACTGCCTGCCTTGCTGTGTCCCTCTCCCTCCTGATACTGCCTGCCTTGCTGTGTTCCCTCTCCCTCCTGACACTGCCTGCCTTGCTGTGTCCCTCTCCCCCCTGATACTGCCTGCCTTGCTGTGTTCCCTCTCCCTCCCGATACTGCCTGCCTTGCTGTGTCCCTCTCCCTCCTGATACTGACTGCCTTGCTGTGTTCCCCCAGCCTCCTGATACTGCCTGCCTTGTTGTGTCCCTCGCCCTTCTGATCCTGCTTGCCTTGCTGTGTTCCCTCTCCTTCCTGATGCTGCCTGCCTTGCTGTGTCCCTCTCCCTCCTGATGCTGCCTGCCTTGCTGTGTTCCTCTCCCTCCTGATACTGCCTACCTTGCTGTGTTCCCTCAGCCTCCTGATACTGCCTGCCTTGCTTTGTTCCCCTCCCTCCGGATACTGCCCGCCTTGCTGTGTCCCTCTCCCTCCTGATGCTGCCTGCCTTGCTGTGTCCCTCTCCCTCCTGATACTGCCTGCCTTGCTGTGTTCCCTCTCCCTCCTGATACTGCCTGCCTTGCTGTGTTCCTCTCCCTCCTGATACTGCCTGCGTTGCTGTGTCCCTCTCCCTCCCGATGCTGCCTGCCTTGCTGTGTCCCTCTCCCTCCTGATACTGCCTGCCTTGCTGTGTCCCTCTCCCTCCTGATACTGCCTGCCTTGCTGTGTCCCTCTCCCTCCTGATGCTGCCTGCCTTGCTGTGTCCCTCTCCCTCCTGATACTGCCTGCCTTTATGTGTTCCCCCAGCCTCCTGATACTGCCTGCCTTGCTGTGTTCCCTCTCCCTCCTGATACTGCCTGCCTTGCTGTGTCCCTTTCCCTTCCGATGCTGCCTGCCTTGCTGTGTCCCTCTCTCTCCTGATACTGCCTGCCTTGCTGTGTCCCTCTCCCTCCTGATACTGCCTGCCTTGCTGTGTCCCTCTCCCTCCTGATGCTGCCTGCCTTGCTGTGTCACTCTCCCTCCTGATACTGCCTGCCTTTATGTGTTCCCCCAGCCTCCTGATACTGCCTGCCTTGCTGTGTTCCCTCTCCCTCCTGATACTGCCTTCCTTGCTGTGTCCCTTTCCCTTCCGATGCTGCCTGCCTTGCTGTGTCCCTCTCTCTCCTGATACTGCCTGCCTTGCTGTGTCCCTCTCCCTCCTGATACTGCCTGCCATGCTGTGTCCCTCTCCCTCCTGACGCTGCCTGCCTTGCTGTGTTCCCTCTCCCTCCTGATACTGCCTGCCATGCTGTGTCCCTCTCCCTCCTGATGCTGCCTGCCTTGCTGTGTCCCTCTCCATCCTGATGCTGCCTGCCTTGCTGTGTTCCCCCAGCCTCCTGATACTGCCTGCCTTGCTGTGTCCCTCTCCCTCCTGATACTGCCTGCCTTGCTGTGTCCCTCTCCCTCCTGATGCTGCCTGCCTTGCTGTGTCCCTCTCCCTCCTGATGCTGCCTGCCTTGCTGTGTTCCCTCTCCCTCCTGATACTGCCTGCCTTGCTGTGTCACTCTCCCTCCTGATGCTGCCTGCCTTGCTGTTTTCCTCTCCCTCCTGATACTGCCTGCCTTGCTGTGTTCCCTCTCCCTCCTGATACTGCCTGCCTTTCTGTGTCCCTCTCCCTCCTGATACTGCCTGCCTTGCTGTGTTCCCTCTCCCTCCGGATACTGCCTGCCTTGCTGTGTTCTCTCTCCCTCCTGATACTGCCTGCCTTTCTGTTTCCCTCTCCCTCCTGATACTGCCTGCCTTGCTGTGTTCCCTCTCCCTCCGGATACTGCCTGCCTTGCTGTGTACCCCCTGCCTCCTGATACTGCCTGCCTTGCTGTGTCCCTCTCCCTCCTGATGCTGCCTGCCTTGCTGTGTTCCCCTCCCTCCTGATACTGCCTGCCTTGCTGTGTCCCTCTCCCTCCTGATGCTGCCTGCCTTGCTGTGTCCCTCTCCCTCCTGATGTTGCCTGCCTTGCTGTGTTCCCCTCCCTCCTGATGCTGCCTGCCTTGCTGTGTCCCTCTCCCTCCTGATGCTGCCTGCCTTGCTGTGTTCCTCTCCCTCCTGATACTGCCTGCCTTGCTATGCCCCTCTCCCTCCTGATACTGCCTGCCTTGCTGTGTCCCCCTCCCCCCTGATACTGCCTGCCTTGCTGTGCCCCTCTCCCTCCTGATGCTGCCTGCCTTGTTGTGTCCCTCTCCCTTCTGATCCTGCCTGCCTTGCTGTGCCCCTCTCCCTCCTGATACTGCCTGCCTTGCTGTGTTCCCTCTCCCTCCTGATGCTGCCTGCCTTGCTGTGTTCCCTCTCCTTCCTGATGCTGCCTGCCTTGCTGTGTTCCCTCTCCCTCCCGATACTGCCTGCCTTGCTGTGTTCCCTCTCCCTCCTGATGCTGCCTGCCTTGCTGTGTTCCCTCTCCCTCCTGATACTGCCTGCCTTGCTGTGTCCCTCTCCCTCCTAATACTACCTGCCTTGCTGTGTCCCTCTCCCTCCTGATACTGCCTATCTTGCTGTGTCCCTCTCCCTCCTAATACTGCCTGCCTTGCTGTGTCCCTCTCCCTCCTGATACTGCCTGCCTTGCTTTGTTCCCCACCCTCCGGATACTGCCTGCCTTGCTGTGTCCCTCTCCCTCCTGATGCTGCCTGCCTTGCTGTGTCCCTCTCCCTCCTGATACTGCCTGCCTTGCTGTGTTCCCTCTCCCTCCTGATACTGCCTGCCTTGCTGTGTCCCTCTCCCTCCCGAAGCTGCCTGCCTTGCTGTGTCCCTCTCCCTCCTGATACTGCCTGCCTTGCTGTGTCCCTCTCCCTCCTGATACTGCCTGCCTTGCTGTGTTCCCTCGCCCTCCTGATGCTGCCTGCCTTGCTTTGTCCCTCTCCCTCCTGATACTGCCTGCCTTTATGTGGTTCCCCCAGCCTCTTGATACTGCCTGCCCTGCTGTGTCCCTCTCCCTCCTGATACTGCCTGCCTTGCTGTGTCCCTTTCCCTTCCGATGCTGCCTGCCTTGCTGTGTCCCTCTCCATCCTGATGCTGCCTGCCATGCTGTGTCCCTCTCCCTCCTGATGCTGCCTGCCTTGCTGTGTCCCTCTCCATCCTGATGCTGCCTGCCTTGCTGTGTTCCCCCAGCCTCCTGATACTGCCTGCCTTGCTGTGTCCCTCTCCCTCCTGATACTGCCTGCCTTGCTGTGTCCCTCTCCCTCCTGATGCTGCCTGCCTTGCTGTGTCCCTCTCCCTCCTGATGCTGCCTGCCTTGCTGTGTTCCCTCTCCCTCCTGATACTGCCTGCCTTGCTGTGTCACTCTCCCTCCTGATGCTGCCTGCCTTGCTGTTTTCCTCTCCCTCCTGATACTGCCTGCCTTGCTGTGTTCCCTCTCCCTCCTGATACTGCCTGCCTTTCTGTGTCCCTCTCCCTCCTGATACTGCCTGCCTTGCTGTGTTCCCTCTCCCTCCGGATACTGCCTGCCTTGCTGTGTTCCCTCTCCCTCCTGATACTGCCTGCCTTTCTGTGTCCCTCTCCCTCCTGATACTGCCTGCCTTGCTGTGTTCCCTCTCCCTCCGGATACTGCCTGCCTTGCTGTGTACCCCCTGCCTCCTGATACTGCCTGCCTTGCTGTGTCCCTCTCCCTCCTGATGCTGCCTGCCTTGCTGTGTTCCCCTCCCTCCTGATACTGCCTGCCTTGCTGTGTCCCTCTCCCTCCTGATGCTGCCTGCCTTGCTGTGTCCCTCTCCCTCCTGATGTTGCCTGCCTTGCTGTGTTCCCCTCCCTCCTGATGCTGCCTGCCTTGCTGTGTCCCTCTCCCTCCTGATGCTGCCTGCCTTGCTGTGTTCCTCTCCCTCCTGATACTGCCTGCCTTGCTATGCCCCTCTCCCTCCTGATACTGCCTGCCTTGCTGTGTCCCCCTCCCCCCTGATACTGCCTGCCTTGCTGTGCCCCTCTCCCTCCTGATGCTGCCTGCCTTGTTGTGTCCCTCTCCCTTCTGATCCTGCCTGCCTTGCTGTGCCCCTCTCCCTCCTGATACTGCCTGCCTTGCTGTGTTCCCTCTCCCTCCTGACGCTGCCTGCCTTGCTGTGTTCCCTCTCCTTCCTGATGCTGCCTGCCTTGCTGTGTTCCCTCTCCCTCCCGATACTGCCTGCCTTGCTGTGTTCCCTCTCCCTCCTGATGCTGCCTGCCTTGCTGTGTTTCCTCTCCCTCCTGATACTGCCTGCCTTGCTGTGTCCCTCTCCCTCCTAATACTGCCTGCCTTGCTGTGTCCCTCTCCCTCCTGATACTGCCTATCTTGCTGTGTCCCTCTCCCTCCTAATACTGCCTGCCTTGCTGTGTCCCTCTCCCTCCTGATACTGCCTGCCTTGCTTTGTTCCCCACCCTCCGGATACTGCCTGCCTTGCTGTGTCCCTCTCCCTCCTGATGCTGCCTGCCTTGCTGTGTCCCTCTCCCTCCTGATACTGCCTGCCTTGCTGTGTTCCCTCTCCCTCCTGATACTGCCTGCCTTGCTGTGTCCCTCTCCCTCCCGAAGCTGCCTGCCTTGCTGTGTCCCTCTCCCTCCTGATACTGCCTGCCTTGCTGTGTCCCTCTCCCTCCTGATACTGCCTGCCTTGCTGTGTTCCCTCGCCCTCCTGATGCTGCCTGCCTTGCTTTGTCCCTCTCCCTCCTGATACTGCCTGCCTTTATGTGTTCCCCCAGCTTCCTGATACTGCCTGCCCTGCTGTGTCCCTCTCCCTCCTGATACTGCCTGCCTTGCTGTGTCCCTTTCCCTTCCGATGCTGCCTGCCTTGCTGTGTCCCTCTCCATCCTGATGCTGCCTGCCTTGCTGTGTTCCCTCTCCCTCCTGATACTGCCTGCCTTGCTGTGTTCCCTCTCCCTCCTGATACCACCTGCCTTGCTGTGTCCCTCTCCCTCCTGATACTGCCTGCCTTGCTGTGCCCCTCTCCCTCCTGATACTGCCTGCCTTGCTGTGTCGCTCTCCCTCCTGATGCTGCCTGCCATGCTTTGTCCCTCTCCCTCCTGATACTAGATGCCTTGCTGTGTCCCTCTCCCTCCTGATACTGCCTGCCTTGCTGTGTTCCTCTCCCTCCTGATACTGCCTGCCTTGCTGTGTTCCCTCTCCCTCCTGATACTGCCTGCCTTGCTGTGTTCCCCCTCCCTCCTGATGCTGCCTGCCTTGCTGTGTCCCTCTCCCTCCTGATACTGCCTGCCTTGCTGTGTTCCCCCTCCCTCCTGATGCTGCCTGCCTTGCTGTGTCCCTCTCCCTCCTGATACTGCCTGTCTTGCTGTGTTCCCTCTCCCTCCTGATGCTGCCTGCCTTGCTGTGTTCCCTCTTCCTCCTGATACTGCCTGCCTTGCTGTGTTCCCTCTCCCTCCTGATACTGCCTGCCTTGCTGTGTTCCCTCTTCCTCCTGAGACTGCCTGCTTTGCTGTGTCCCTCTCCCTCCTGATACTGCCTGCCTTGCTGTGTACCCCCTGCCTCCTGATACTGCCTGCCTTGCTGTGTCCCTCTCCCTCCCAATACTGCCTGCCTTGCTGTGTCCCTCTCCCTCCTGATACTGCCTGCCTTGCTGTGTCCCTCTCCCTCCTGATACTGCCTGCCTTGCTGTGTTCCCCTCCCTCCTGATACTGCCTGCCTTGCTGTGTTCCTCTCCCTCCTGATACTGCCTGCCTTGTTGTGTCCCTCTCCCTCCTGATACTGCCTGCCTTGCTGTGCCCCTCTCCCTCCTGATGCTGCCTGCCTTGCTGTGTACCCCCAGCCTATTGCCTTTCAACCTTGGATTCCATCGTCAGTAATTTTTCTCTCTCCTGCTTTTTATTCTGAGGCTGTGCTGCCTGACTGGAGGCACTCCCCATCCCCACAGCCAGGGTAAGCATCCTCTCTGCATTTACATTGCTCATTCTTCCAGAATTATCCACCCTGAATGAATTCAGGTCACTTTCCTCTCACCTCCACAGTGTATCGGCCCAGGGTCAGAGAGAATGTCAGCACAGACAAAGGTTCCCTCTGCCGGTCTGAAACAGCCAGCTGATTATGCTAATGCCATTCCCCAGCACGTGGCCCAACTCCTCTCTTGGTTGTTTTCATTGGTGTCTGTCTGGCCATCCTACGGCCACTTCGGTCAGTCTGGGACTCCAGGCGGTGTTTTCCTTGGCATTGTGGTGGGTCTGTCCCTGGATTCCAAAGGGGGATATTAGGCCCTCAACCCCAGAGCCGTGAAACGGGCTAAGTGGACTTTGTCTTAAATTCTCTCTTTTTGAATTACTTTCTTTTCCCCTTTTTAAATTTATATTATGGTAGAGGGACTTTTATTCTGACAGTTACTTGTTTATTTTTCTAATTTATTTTCCCAAGAATTTGTGCAGTTGGTCCTGCTATAATGTGTGTTTCTTCAACATGAAATGGCTTTAATGTGATTGAGAATTTTATTTGGCCAGCTCCACCTTTCCCTCCCTGCATTGGCTATAACGTGATTTCTGTCTCATTAGATTGCAGCTATTTCTAATAACACAAGATCGCACGAGGGACAGGACTGTACCAACTGGACTCAGACTCGGTCTAGATTAGACGAGATTCCCTACAGTGTGGAAACAGGCTCTTCGGCCCAACCAGTCCATACCGACCCTCTGAAGAGTAACCCACCCAGACCCATTCCCCTCTGACTAATGCACCCAACACTCTGGACAATTTAGCTCTGGCCAATTCAGCTGACCAGCACATTCCGTGGGAGGAAACCGGAGCACTCCGAGGAAACCCACACAGGCACGGGGAGAATGTGCAGACTCCACACAGGCAGTCACCCGAAGGTGGAATCGAACCTGGGACCCTGGGGCTGTGAGGAAGCAGCACTAACCACTGAGCCACCGTGCCCCACCCCCTAGGAACCTTTGCACCTAAGATAGCACTGTCAGTGGCAACTTGTAAACTTTTCACTGACCTCATGTGAGTACGTGTGACAATAAAACTAATTCAAGTCAACTCAGGCCTTGTATGACTTAGCATCACAAGTGCACATTCTTCTCTAATGTTCTGAGGTTTCTGCCCCTCCCACCCTTTACAGGAAATGAGTTCCAGATTCCCAGATTCCTCTGGGTGAAACATTTTTCCCTCAGAAAAGATTTACCAGGATGTTGCCAGGGTTGGAGGATCTGGGCTATAGGGAGAGGCTGTTTTCCCTGGAGCGTCGGAGGCTGAGGGGTGACCTTATAGAGGTTTACAAAATCATGAGGGGCAGGGATAGGATAAATAGACAAAGTCTTTTCCCTGGGATCGGGGAGTCCAGAACTAGAGGGCATAGGTTTAGGGTGAGAGGGGAAAGATATAAAAGGGACCAAAAGGGCAACTTTTTCATGAAGAGGATGGTATGTGTATGGAATGAGCTGCCAGAGGAAGTGGTGGAGGCTGGTACAATTGCAACATTTAAAAGGCAGCTGGATGGGTATATGAATAAGAAGGTTTTGAAGGCAAATGGGACTAGATTAGTTTAGGATATCTGGTCAGCGTGGACAAGTTGGACCGAAGGATCTGTTTCCATGTTGTGCAGCTCTATGACTCTATCCCCTCTAAACCTTCCTTTAAATCTATGCCTTTTTGTCATTGATCCGTCTGTCAATGGGAAATGTTTCTCATATTGTTTTTCATCATAAGACAGTCCCGCCATCCCAGGAATTAACTTGATGAACTTTCACTGAATTTCCTCCATGTCTTTCCCCAAAACAGCACACAATATTCCTGATATTGTCTCATCAATGTTTGAACTTGTTGTCTCTATATAAATCAATAGAATTTTTAAAAAAACTCTGTTGCTACAGTACCTTAGCCCAACCAATGTTACTTCTGGACAACTCAGAGCCCAGAACGAAATTGGGCTTGATAGATTTTATTTAGTTTATTTGTAAATGTGTTGTCTTTCACTGGCGCCTTAGCACACCAGGCTGCATATTGGTTTTACCAATATAGCAGAAGTTCATTATGCTAAAATAACAAAGGACAAAACAAGCTATCTAAATTTAATACAGTCTGTAAGATTTTTAAAAAAACACAGTGAGACAAAATCCCTATTTCCAACAGAATCAATTTACAGGAACTCAAAAACCAGAGGAAGTCCTTCCTTGTCAAATCTAAGTTTGCCCCAGTGTTTTTTTTTCTCTGTTTAAGTCCTATCAGCTGAGAAACCTTTTTCTTTGATCTTGTCACACAATTGAGAGCTCAGACTTTCTAATTTCTTAAATCATCAGCAGAGTTCTAACCAAACACTTCTGCTCTGGAAGTTTTACAAACTACACTTTCACTTAGGTAATTGCTTAACTACATTGAACATATTTCTTTTTCTAGGAGAGACAATAAATGCCTCTGACTCCAGTCAGGTTCTCCAGAAATGCCCCAAAGCTTTCTCTTCTCTGGGTTTTCTAAGCTAAAACCAATCCTAGATCTTTCTAACCCAAAAGGAAGCTAATGCCTTTCAATGTTTTCTCTCTCTTGTCATTAATCCCCATTATATCAGGCACATCACGGTGTGAAATCAAAGTTTAGATTAGATTCCCTACAGTGTGGAAACAGGCCCTTCGGCCCAACCAGTCCACATCGACCCTCTGAAGAGTAACCCACCCAGACCCATTCCCCTCTGACTAATGCACGTATCATTATGGGCAATTTAGCATGGCCAATTCACTGTGGGAGGAAACCTACGCAGACACAGGGAGAATGTACAAACTCCACACAGATAGTCACCCGAGGCTGGAATCGAACCCGGGTCCCTGGCGCTGTGAGGCAGCAGGGCTAACCATTGAGCCACCATGCTGCCCTACCTGAAAGACTGACCTAGTTAATTTTTAAACTCGTTGATAGATAAAAAGTAAGACTACGGGGAGGCACGGTGCCTCAGTGGTTAGCATTACTCCTCACAGCACCAGGGACCCAGGTTCGATTCCACCCTCAGGTTCGATTCCACCCTCACCCTCACCCACCCTCTGTGTGGAGTTTGCACATTCTCCCCGTGTCTGTGTGGGTTTCCTCCCACAATCCAAAGATTAGGTGAATTGGCCGTGCTAAATTACCCATAGTGTTCAGGGATGTTTAGGTTTGGTCTATTAGTTAGGGAAATGGGTCTGGGTAGGTTACTGTTCAGAGGGTCTGTGTGGATTTGTTGGGCTAAATGGCTTGTTTCTACACTGTAGGGAATCTATGATGTATCACTGGTCTAACATCCAAATTTATAAAGTCATATATGCAAATCAAAGACAGAAGTTGCTGGAAAAGCTCAGCAGGTCTGGCAACATCTGTGAAGTGAAATCAGAGTTAACGTTTCAGGTTCAGTGATCCTTCCTCAGAACTCAGACCTGAAACATTAAATTTGATTCCTCTTCGCAGATGCTGCCAGACCTGCTAAGTTTTTCTATCAACTTCTATTTTTGTTTCTGATTTACAGCATCCACTGTTCTTTTGTTTTTTAATCTATAAATCATGCACTTTTCATCACTGCCTACAATGGATTGCTATGCAATGATCAAACTCAATGGAGAGGGTGGAGAAGAGGTTTACCAGGATGTTGCCAAGTTGGCAGAGTTTCAGTTATGAAGAGAGATTGGACATACTGGCGTTGTTTTCCTTGGAATATTGGAGACCAAGTGAGGGAATGATGGAGGTATCTAAAACTCTGAGGGTCATAGACAGGGTAAACAGTAAGAAAGTTCCTGACAAAGGGCTTTTCCCGAAACGTCGATTTTCCTGCTCCTTGGATGCTGCCTGACCTGCTGTGCTTTTCCAGCACCACCCTAATCTTGACTGTAATCTCCAGCATCTTCAGTACCCACTCCTGCCTAGACAGTAAGAAAGCTTTCCCGTTAATGCAGGAATCAATGATTGGGGCATAGATTTAAGGAAAAGGGCAGGAGGTTAAGGGAGGATGTGAGGAAAAGCATTTTCACCCAGACAGGGGAGGGAACCTGGAATTCAGGGTAAGGGTGGGAGAGGCAGAAACCCTCATAATGTTTAAGCAGGAATCAGATGTGCATTTACAAAGCCAAGGCATACAAAGCTATGGGCCAAGTGCTGGAAAATGGGATTAGAGTGGTGAGGTGGGTTGCTTTTGACAAGTTCAGAGTTGACGGGCCAAAGGGCCTTTTACTGATTTGTAAACCTCTCTGACTCTCTGACTCTGACTATCGACAGTAATGGAAGTAAGGGGTGATTGACCTCGAATGGATACAGAGGAGTTTGTTGAGAACATTGCTGGTCAGGAACATTTTAATGAGGAAGATAGGTTAGGTTCTGGAACACGGAGCTTGAAAACTGATGTGGTGGAAATGTATAAAATTATGAGGAAAAGATAGAGCAGCTGGTCCTCCTATAATTCTAACTCTGGTTTCAATACACTAACACAATGGCAAAGTTAAAAACCACACAATACCAGGTTATAGTCCAACAGGTTTATGTGGAAGCACTAGCTTTCGGAGCGCTGCTCCTTCATCAGGTGGTTGTTGAGCAGAATCCTAAGACACTGATCCTGTTGCTATAAAATCAGTGTCTTAGGATTCCGCTCCACAACCACCTGATGAAGGAACAGCGCTCTGAAAGCTAGTGCTTCCAATTAAACCTGTTGGACTATAACCTGGTGTTGCGTGGTTTTTAACTTTGTCCACCCTAGTCCAACACTGGCATCTCCAAATCATTCCACAATGGCATTAACGCTAGGTTTGAAAAGAAGTTTCTGGGAACTGTGTCCAGGAAGATCATTGACACATTCTCTGTCAGAAAATTCAATGTATTGAATGTTTCAAGCGACTTCAACATGAAGGTTAGTGAATCCAATCCTGTCCTAAACAAATCCGATTTGAGTATTGGATGTAAAAGTAACAAACATGGGAAAAATTGACTAGTATAAAATGTTGAATTTTTCTGTCGACGGACAATTATGAATCATTAAACTTTCTGTTTCTCACAACCTTCCAATGCCCTTTCTAGTGTGGGGTTTCCCTCTGATAGCTCACCTATAAATGTCTCACAAATAGAGTCATAAAGTCATAGAGATGTACAGCATGGAAACAGACCCTTCGGTCCAACCCGTTCATGCTGACCAGCTATCCCAACCCAATCCACCTGCCAGCACCCAGCCCATATCCCTCAAACCCTTCCTATTCATATACCCATCCAAATGCCTCTTAAATATTGCAATTGTATCAGCCTCCACCTCTGGCAGCTCATTCCATATACGTACCACCCTCTGCATGAAAAGGTTGCCCCTTAAGTCCCTTTTTTATCTTTCCCCTCTCACCCTAAACCTATGCCCTCTAGTTCTGGACTCCCCACCCCAGGAAAAAGACTTTGCATATTTATCCTATCCATGCCCCTCATAATTTTGTAAACCTCTATATAAGAACACCCCTCAGCCTCCAACGCTCCAGGGAAAACAGCCCCAGCCTGTTCAGCCTCTCCCTGTAGCTGAAATCCTCCAACCCTGGCAACATCTTTGCAAATCTTTTCTGAACCCTTTCAAGTTTCACAACATCTTTCCGATAGGAAGGAGACCAGAATTGCACGCAACATTCCAACAGTGGCCTAACCAATGTCCTGTACAGCCACAACATGACCTCCCAACTCCTGTACTCAATACTCTGACCAATAAAGGAAAGCATACCAAACGCCTTCTTCACTATCCTATCTACCTGTAACTCCACTTTCAAGGAGCTGTGAACCTGCACTCCAAGGTCTCTTTGTTCAGCAACACTCCCTAGGACCTTACCATTAAGCGTCTAAGTCCTGCTAAGATTTGCTTTCCCAAAATGTAGCACCTCGCATTTATCTGAATTAAACTCCATCTGCCACTTCTGTGCCCTTTGGCCCATCTGGTCCAGATCCTGTTGTAATCTGAGGTAACCGTCTTCGCTGTCCACTACACCTCCAATTTTGGTGTCATCTGCAAACTTACTAACTGTACCTCTTATGCTCACATCCAAATCATTTATGTAAATGACAAAACGTAGAGGACCCAGCACCAATCCTTGTGGCACTCCACTGGTCACAGGCCTCCAGTCTGAAAAACAACCCTCCACCACCACCCTCTGTCTTCTACCTTTGAGCCAGTTCTGTATCCAAATGGCTAGTTCTTCCTGTATTCCATGAGATCTAACCTTGCTAATCAGTCTCCCATGGGGAACCTGGAGTCAGATTTTCAAACTGGGTGACAATTTCTGCTCGGTTGGCAAACAGTGGTCATTAGCCCCAGTGTTTCTTCCAATATTGTGCTGCGGTCAATATCGTTAAAGGCAGTTTTTCAGTTTGGTTTTCACGTTATTGTGTTTGGGATCCTGCTGTGGTCAAAGTGCTGCTGTGTTTTCTGACAGTGTTTTCTGAGATACTTAATTGACCATAAAGCACTCTGGAGCAGCCCAAGGCGCTACAGGAATGCAAGTTCATTCTCTTTCTCTTTTGTCACTTGAATATAACGTGGGTAGATTCAGCCCAGTCAAAGACTCAGTCTGAGTTAGGTTTGCCTCTGAGTTCAGGTTGTGCTATATCTGCTGAAGAGGATCTCAGTGGCACTGCCATTATCCCAGTGTGATTCAGAGCCACGTTAGAGACACCAGCCTGCTTTATCTGAGTTTGAAAGCACCATTGTAACTCCCTCTTCATTTCCATAGAAAGCCAGGCTCCTAACTGTAATTCATTTGAAAGCAATCACGTTTAGCCAAAACAATAAGGACCACCCATAATTAATCACTGTGGTCCAAACCAGGCATCAGATTGAAAGCTGCACCCATTAAATACGATGATTGAACTTGGAAACAAAGAAAAAAGTCACATTTAATTTTGCATGAAAGTAAAACTTGCATCTGTATAGCACCTCCGATGAACACTGGTCCACCTCAAAGTGCCTTACAGCCATTAATGTACTTTTGAAGTGTAGCAGCTGTTGGAAGCATGGCAACTAAACTGTGTACAACAAGTTCTCACAAATGGCAATGAATTACACAATTCCTACAGCAGGCCATTCAGCCCATCAAATCCACACAGACTTTCTGCAGCACATCCCACCCAGACCCAGTGCCCCATCCTTTCCCTGTAACCCTGCATTTCCCATGGCTAACCCACCTAACCTGCACATCCCTGGACACTATGGGCAATTCAGCATGGCCAGTCCACCCTAACCTGCACAGCTTTGGACTGTGGGAGGAAACCCGCGCAGACACAGGGAGAATGTGCAAACTCCACACAGTCACAGTCACCCATGGCTGAAATTGAGTCCAGGGCCCTGGTGCTGTCAGGCAGCAGTGCTAACTGCTGAGCCACCATGCTGCCCCAAATGGTCAAGTAAGCCATTTCAATGATTTGATTGAAGGATAAATATTTATCTGAGCACCAGAGAGAATTGGCCTACTTTTTTCAAAGTAATGTCAGTTACATTCACCCAAGGGGCAATTTGGGCCTTGCTTTAAGGTCTCACCCAATAAAAGGCAATGTGACAGTTTGGGCTTGTAAGAATGATTATTAAAAGATAAAGTTCTTTACAAACAGAGCACAGAGATACAGAGAAGCAAAAGATTTCTTTATCAGAATGTCTGTCACTGCACCGCCACCAAAATTGGATTGGAATTGTTTTGTTTATTCAGGGGATGGGTATTGCTGGCTAGGCAAGCATTTATTACCCGTCCCTAATTGCCCTGAGAGCAGCTAAGAATCAACCACATTCTGTTGGGTCTGGAGTTACTTATAGACCGGGAAAGAGTTATAATCTTCTTTCCTGAAGGACATTATTAGGGATAATGAGATTTTCTGACAGAATCTGAATGCAGGTCCTAGGATGTTATCTCTGGATAAAAAGTGTAATGATAATACCACTGGGCTATTAGCCCACCCCATGGAATAAGTGGATTTTAACTGGTTGAGGTGAAATTCAAAGGTTAAAGGTCAGAAATGGGTGCAGTGATATTCCCAAAGTGAGCAGAAGTTGGAATAGTGTGCAGTTGGCAAACAAGCAATTATCAGGATTAGTCGCTTGGATTGTGTCTGTACAAACAGCGTGTTAAACATAGTCCTGAACTTCACAGCTGTTAGCAATTTCCATGGGTTTAGAGAGAGAGAGCCACTTAGCTGCAAGCAGCTGACACAGAACAGCAGAGGCAAGGGAGCCAACAAGTGCACAAACAAAGAACGCAGTTACATTTATATAGCACCTTTCCTGACCTCAGGATATCCCAAAGAACTTCACAACCAGTGAAGTTCAGGAATTGTTGGAAACCTGCAGCCAGATTTTTGCACAGAAAGATCCCACAAACAGTAATGCAATGTTACGCAGCGCACTGGTTTTTTTTTCATTGAGGGATAAATGCTGGCATTCCCTGATCGAAAAGCCTATTCTCCGCATTGATCACTCCATGTTAACCCTGAACCTCCTTACAGCCAGATCATAGTCTTCTTCACTGTCCAATTGTGTTTTATTTAAGGATGGGCAGTACAAGTAAGGAGAGACAGTGGCCTCATGGGATTATTGCTAGACTGTTAATCCAGAGACTCAGATAACATTCTGGGGACCTGGGTTCAAATCCCACCATAGCAGATCATGGAATTTGAGTTAAATAAATATTTGGAATTAAGAATCTAATGATGACTGTTATTCCATTGTTGGAAAAACCCATCTGGTTCACTCATGCCCTTTCAGGAAGGAAACTGCCATCCTTACCTGGTCTAGCCTACATCTGACTCCAGACCCACAGAAATATGGTTGGATCTTAACTGCCCTCTGGGCAATGAGGGATGGGCAGTAAATGCTGGCCTGGCCAGTGATGTCCCCATCCCATGAATGGATAAAGAAACAAAAGACATTATTCAGTGTCAAAGAGTGTCCCTTGGAGAGGTGTTCAAAATCATGAGCAGCTTTTGTCAGATTGGATGGAGTTGGAGAAAGGATCCATTACAAGGGGACACAGCTTTAAGGTAATGGCCAACCAATGCTGGCTCAGGGAGAGTCCTGCTCTGACGCAGTGTCGAGGCCAGGGAGAGGGTGGCCTGTGAGTGCGCTGGAGGCAGCTTCGGTCAAGGGATTCAAAAAATCCTTTTTTAACACAGAGGGTGGTACGCATATGGAATGAGCTGCCAGTGGAAGTAGTCGAGATGGGTACATTAGCAGCATTTAAAAGGCATTTGGACAAATAGAAGAATCATTGAATCGCTGCAGTGTGGACACTGGGATAGGAAAGGTTTAGAAGGGTATGAGCCAAGTGCAGGGAAATGGGGTTACTGTGGATGGACATTATGGTCAGCATGGATCAGTTTGGGTTGAAGGGCCTGTCTCTGTGCTGTAGGACTCTCTGACTCTGGAGGATTTTACTTGAGGGAAGATTGTGCAGAGTGAAAGGAGAGCACGAAGTGAATCGTTCTTTCAGAGGGCCAGCATGGGCACAGTGGGCTGACTGGCCTCTTTCTATGCTGTAATCCTTTAGTGTCTCTGAGATTAGAGGGAGAGAAATACAAAGACAGTCAGAGGTAAGGACAAGACTGAGGTGTTCCATTTTTAGACTTCAGAATGATAAATCACAATCATTTCTCAATCTCTGGTTCAAATTCATTCAGGGGACATGGGTGTCACTGGTTGGGCCCAGCATTTATTCCCCCGTCCCTAGTTGCCCCTTGAGAAGGTGGGGGTGAGCTGCCTTTCTGAACCGCTGCAGTCCATGTGCTGTGAGTTGACCCACAATGCCTTTAGGGAGGCAATTCCAGGATTTTGACCCAGTGACAGTGAAGGAACGCCAATAGATTTCCAAGTCAGGATGGTAAGTGGCTCAGAGGGGAACTTGCAGGGGGTGGTGTTCCCATGTATCTATTACCCTACTGGTTCCCGAGTGACAGTGAGGATATTGAGGAACCAAGAACCATGGAAGTACAGAGAAATTTGAGTGTCTAGAGAAACAAATCATTAAAACCGAAGAGACAGATACAAAAAACAATTTTAAAAAAGGCTAATGAGATGCAGTGGAGACAATAAGGATTGCAGATGCTGGAGGCCAGAGTCAATAGTTGTGAAGTTGGAAAAGCACAACAAGTCAGGCAGCATCCGAGGAGCAGGAATAGCCAAAACAGCCCAAAATGTTGACTCTCCAGCTCCTTGGATACTGTCTGACCTGCTGTGCTTTTCCAGCTCCACATCTAATGATTAATGAGATGCAATGCTAAGCAAATGTTACTCAGTTGTAAGGCTGTGATGGCGTTCAATTTTACCACAAATATCCCATCGTGGCATTGCAATGATGTAGCACGGGTTCTTTCAAGAGTTTAAACATTTCAACCAGCTCACTCTTTGATCTTCACTGCAATACTATTCTAGAGCAATACTCTTCTGATGGGCTCTCTACATGGGTGTCCTCCACCTCTCTCTCAGGGGTCTGGAGGGTGCTGCACGCAGCGGTCCCCTGCAACCGCAGATTGCATTGGTTCACAGATTCCCAGCCCAACTGCTTGTTCTGTGGAGCTGTGGAGTCCGTGGACCGCGTATATATTGGGTGTGGGCGTTTGCACTCCCTTTTTGATTTCCTTAAAAACCTCCCCCTCTGCTTTCGGGTGCACTTCAGTCCCATGCTCCTGATCTTCAGGAACCCGATATGGAGGAGGGAGGGCAGGTCTCAAGACCTCCTCGTGGGTCTGCTCCTGGGCCTGGCCAAACTGGCCATAAACAGGTCCAGGCAGCGGGCCGTGGAGGGGGTTGTTAGGGCCGACTGCCTGCCCCTCTTCCGGGGTTACGTTAGGGCCTGGGTGTCCTTGGAGAAGGAGCACGCGGTGTCCACCAACACCCTGGAGTCGTTCAGGGAGAGGTGGGCGCCACAGGGTGTGGAGTGCATTATTTCCCCCTCCAACTCTATTTTGATTTAATCCCTGCCCTCCCCTTCACTGTTTGATCACACAGCATTGCCCTTTGATGTGAAGGGCAGTGCTTGTCACTGGTCACTCAGGTGTTTCCTTTCTTCCTGGTGAAAAAAATACTCTTCTGATACTTTAATCCTTCAAACGCCCTCTGTATTTACACGAGTCAAGTAACTTTAACGTTGAGCCGCAGCGAGGGGTAAATTTTAAGGAGCACCTCGAAGGGGGAATGAAGAAGGTAGAGAGGCACCTCCAGAGTTTGGGATCTAGAGAACCGGAGCTGTCGATAGTATAAATCAGGGATATCCGACCGGCTAGAGTTTGAGGCAGACAAAAATTGAGAAGGATGACGGGTTTCTGTTATATCCTTGTGACTACTTGTGTGGTTTGTGAATGAGCTGGCACCACAGGTTGGCATGCTCATTGGCATGGGGAACAAGGTCGATGTCATGTAAAATCAATCAGCAACAGTTGAGGGATTACCAGCTGGTTAAGCCAATCAAGAAAGTCACAGTAAAATAAAGGTCCCTCTGTGTAAGGATCAGGTCTCTGGCACTGATGCAGAATCCCAGTCAAATGAGGTCATCTCGAACGTGGGGCCTGAGGAGGATACGTTGGCATGACCATCTACATTCCAAGTGTCAGCTGAGTACCCTCAGCATCACGCAGCAGTAACAACACAGAGACTGGCCATTCAGCCCAGCAGACTCTGCCTAGCTTCTGGAGAAATCACCATAATCCTGGTTAAATCTGAAAAGAAACAGGCATTGGGAAAGACCTCAGTGAATTTTGGGGCACGCAGGTAGAAACATTGACAAATTCAAACAATGAGTAATGATTTGGACTGTTGATGAGGATTACCTTCCTGTTGTGGAGTGAGGATGGAGGGGTCAGAGGGTTCAGGGAAAGGGCGTGATGGGGAATTTCAGAACCAACCCCCTTGCCCCCCTTATCAGTCTCTGATTGCCCTCATATTGGGGTAATTGGACTCAGCCCAGCAGGACACTCTCCCCACCCCCCCGCTTGGTGTTCCCCTCGGCTGACTGATAGGGAGGAAGGTAATCTGTGAGAAAGTGAGGACTTAGATGCTGGAGATTAGAGTTGAGACTGTGGTGCTGGAAAAGCACACCAGGTCAGGCAGCATCCAAGGAGCAGGAGAGTCAACATTTCGGGCAAAAGCCCTTTGCTACTGCGTTGAATCACGTAGATGGCTGTTAATTGACCGTTTAAGGGCTCTGATGAATCAAGGATGTCTCTGATGGGCTTTCTCACCCAGAGCTCAGTCGGAGAGGGGGAGGTGAGTAACCCTCCAGGGGAGCTCGGCTAGTGACACTCTGATCTCAACACCTCTAGGGACATACAAACTCATCCCCAGACATACCAGAGACCACAGGTTAAAGGTCATTGGTGAAAGAAGCAGTGGGGAGATGGAGAGGTATGATTACACAGCGAGCTGTGACTCAGAATGCACTGAAAGGGAGACTGAGACAGATTTAAAAGTAACTCTAGGTAAATATTTGTAAAGAAACTTGTACAGGAACACAAAAAAAAAGCTGGGACCAGGGACTACAGAGATTGCTAAATCACATTAGAGAAGTATATATGGAATAGAAAGAGTGATGGGAGAAAAACCTTGTGTGAAAATAAAAGCTAGTATAGGCCTCTTTGGGCCGAATGGCTTGTAGTTAGTATTATGGAGTTTAATATCGCATTTCCTCACATCAGCATTCAGAAACTGAAAGGCTCAAACAAGGATCTCAAAATGAATTTTGAGTCATTTAACATGTGGCATTTGGAATGTTGTACACTCGGTGTGTAGTGTTAATAGAGAGGTGGGATCATTATTTAACACTTGTCTGATTTATATCCAGGCCAGATGGCTTGCTAGGCATGTCTCTGAGCTCATCATTCAGGCATCTTGGCAGGAGACTTGGACTTGGCAACAGGAGTATTGATGTACATTTGCCAAGGTAAGTACATCGCTTGTTTGTTTGGCCATGAGTTGTATTGAATGCCTCTGCCACTGATCCTGAGCAAGTCTGCAGTCACTCTGTCACCTGAATGAAGTCACCTGGATCTAAAACATGACAGTTCTTATGGAACAACGGTAGCCTGGGTTCAAGAACCATCCACTCCATACCCGTGATGTAACACGCCTGAACTAACCGATGAAAAATATTGAATCTAAAACCTTTCTTCACAAAGGAAATCACAATACTTCCAATGACTATGGTCTCCTTCACTATTTAGAGGACAAGGACAGCAGATACATGGGAACACCACCCCCTGCAAGTCCCCGTCCAAGCCCCTCACCATCCTGACTTGGAAATATATCACTGTTCCTTCAGTGTCATGGGGTCAGAATCCTGGAACTCCCTCCCTCAGGGCAATGTGGGTCAACCCACAGCAATAGTTCAAGAAGGGCAACTTACCCCTACCTTCTCTGGGGTACTCAGGAACTGCCTTCCTAACAGCACTGTGAGTGTCTCTTCACAACAAGGATGGCAGCAGTTGGATCTATATTTTGCCTCCAAAAAGTAATTGATGCAGTAATGTTTATACTATTTCTAGTAACATAAGACTCTAGATATGGGGAATGTGGTATTGAAAGGTCCAACAGACAGTTATTAGATCTTTTAATAGCCTTCTTGAGGGCAATTAGGGACAGGAGATAAATATCAGCAATGGTTACATCACTGCAGTAATTGTTTTTAAAAAGGCACCAGGATTATTAAGAACATCAGAACCGGGAGCAGGAGTAGGCCGCTTGGCCCATCGAGCCTGTTCCGCCATTCAGTCAGATCATGGCTGATCTTCTTGTGGCCTCAGCTCCACCCACCCGCCTTCTCACTGTAACCTTTAATTCCTTCACTGTTCACAAACCTATCTTTGCCCCCTCCCTGTCTTCCACCCCAAATATAAAGATTTGTTCCTCCATTATGTTACCCCCCCCACCCCGCCCACCCGCTATTAAATGGGTGGCACGGTGGCTCAGTAGTTAGCACTGCTGCCTCACAGCGCCAGGGACCCGGGTTCAATTCCTGCCTCAGGCGACTGTGGGGAGTTTGCACATTCTCCCTGTGTCTGTGTGGGTTTCCTCCCACAATCCAACGATGTGCAGGTCATGTGAACTGGCCATCGGAAATTGCCCATAGTGTTAGGTGCATTAGTCAGGGGTAAGTATAGGGTAGGGAAATGGGTCTGGGTGGGATATTCTTCGGAGGGTCAGTGTGGACTTGTTGGGCCAAAGGGCCTGTTTCCACACTGTAAGTAATCTAATCTAAGTCCCTTTGTGTTTTAGTTCCACAGCCATCTGGCTGTTGTGTGAGGGTCTTGCGATTAAAGGTTAGCTGGTTATTCAGTTATGGAGAGTGGGGAGAGTATTGTGACCAAGCCTAATCTGTCCAAGCCTCAGGATTGGGGTTCACCTGGTCCCAGTGACCTCCCCATCCGAGAGCATTAGCAATGGCTCAGAGCCCTGCCTCACTTGCGTATCTCCTGCCCACCAGCCAGGTTATTGATATGGGGTATGAGGGGGTGGGAATTACCCCCTGATATAATCCAAATGTCTCACAGCAAGTACATTCCTGAAAGTCAGCCTACATCCTCAATTAAACGTGGTGCTAGCATCCAATACCGACAACAAGAATGTGTATTTGTATAGCACCTGTAACATGTTGCAATGGACTTTATGGGATAATTAGCAAATACAGTATAAGACACAAAAGAGTTTTAAAAATTTATTCAGGGGACATAAGCATTACTGGCTGGGCCAACATTTATTGTCCAATCCTAACTACCCCTTGAGAAGGTGGTACTGAGATGCTTTCTTCGACAGCCATTTGGTATAACTACAGTACTGTGGGAGGGTGGTCCGGGATTGTGACCCAGTATAGCTACAGTACTGTGGGAGGGAGGTCCGGGATTATAACCCAGTATAGCTACAGTACTTTGGGAGGGAGGTCCGGGATTGTGACCCAGTACAGCTACAGTACTGTGGGAGGGAGGTCCAGGATTGTGACCCACTATAGCTACAGTACTGTGGGAGGGAGGTCCAGGATTGTGACCCAGTACAGCTACAGTACTGTGGGAGGGAGGTCCAGGATTGTGACCCAGTATAGCTACAGTACTGTGGGAGGGAGGTCCAGGATTGTGACCCAATATAACTACAGTACTGTGGGAGGGAGGTCCAGGATTGTGACCCACTATAGCTACAGTACTGTGGGAGGGAGGTTCAGGATTGTGACCCACTATAGCTACAGTACTGTGGGAGGGAGGTCCAGGATTGTGACCCAATATAGCTACAGTACTGTGGGAGGGAGGTCCAGGATTGTGACCCAGTACAGCTACAGTACTGTGGGAGGGAGGTCCAGGATTGTGACCCAGTACAGCTACAGTACTGTGGGAGGGAGGTCCAGGATTGTGACCCAGTACAGCTACCGTACTGTGGGAGGGAGGTCCGGGATTGTGACCCAGTATAGCGACAGTACTGTGGGAGGGAGGTCCGGGATTGTGACCCAGTATAGCTACAGTACTGTGGGAGGGAGGTCCAGGATTGTGACCCAGTACAGCTACAGTACTGTGGGAGGGAGGTCCAGGATTGTGACCCAGTACAGCTACAGTACTGTGGGAGGGAGGTCCAGGATTGTGACCCAGTACAGCTACAGTACTGTGGGAGGGAGGTCCGGGATTGTGACCCAGTATAGCTACAGTACTGAGGGAGGGAGGTCCAGGATTGTGACCCAATATAGCTACAGTACTGTGGGAGGGAGGTGCAGGATTGTGACCCACTATAGCTACAGTACTATGGGAGGGAGGTCCAGGATTGTGACCCAGTACAGCTACAGTACTGTGGGAGGGAGGTCCAGGATTGTGACCCAATATAGCTACAGTACTGTGGGAGGGAGGTCCAGGATTGTGACCCAGTATAGCTACAGTACTGTGGGAGGGAGGTCCTGGGTTGTGACCCAATATAGCTACAGTACTGTGGGAGGGAGGTCCAGGATTGTGACCCACTATAGCTACAGTACTGTGGGAGGGAGGTCCAGGATTGTGACCCAATATAGCTACAGTACTGTGGGAGGGAGGTCCAGGATTGTGACCCAGTACAGCTACAGTACTGTGGGAGGGAGGTCCAGGATGGTGACCCACTATAGCTACAGTACTGTGGGAGGGAGGTCCAGGATTGTGACCCAGTACAGCTACAGTACTGTGGGAGGGAGGTTCAGGATTGTGACCCAATATAGCTACAGCACTGAGGGAGGGAGGTCCGGGATTATGACCCAGAACAGCTACAGTACTGTGGGAGGGAGGTCCAGGATTGTGACCCAGTACAGCTACAGTACTGTGGGAGGGAGGTCCAGGATTGTGACCCAGTATAGCTACAGTACTGTGGGAGGGAGGTCCGGGATTGTGACCCAGTATAGCTACAGTACTGTGGGAGGGAGGTCCAGGATTGTGACCCAATATAGCTACAATACTGTGGGAGGGAGGTCCAGGATGGTGACCCACTATAGCTACAGTACTGTGGGAGGGAGGTCCAGGATGGTGACCCACTATAGCTACAGTACTGTGGGAGGGAGGTCCAGGATTGTGACCCAGTACAGCTACAGTACTGTGGGAGGGAGGTTCAGGATTGTGACCCAATATAGCTACAGCACTGAGGGAGGGAGGTCCGGGATTATGACCCAGAACAGCTACAGTACTGTGGGAGGGAGGTCCAGGATTGTGACCCAGTACAGCTACAGTACTGTGGGAGGGAGGTCCAGGATGGTGACCCACTATAGCTACAGTACTGTGGGAGGGAGGTCCAGGATTGTGACCCAGTACAGCTACAGTACTGTGGGAGGGAGGTTCAGGATTGTGACCCAATATAGCTACAGCACTGAGGGAGGGAGGTCCGGGATTATGACCCAGAACAGCTACAGTACTGTGGGAGGGAGGTCCGGGATTGTGACCCACTATAGCTACAATACTGTGGGAGGGAGGTTCAGGATTGTGACCCAGTACAGCTACAGTACTGTGGGAGGGAGGTCCAGGATTGTGACCCAGTATAGCTACAGTACTGTGGGAGGGAGGTGCAGGATTGTGACCCAGTATAGCTACAATACTGTGGGAGGGAGGTTCAGGATTGTGACCCAGTACAGCTACAGTACTGTGGGAGGGAGGGTCCGGGATTGTGACCCACTATAGCTACAGTACTGTGGGAGGGAGGTCCGGGATTGTGACCCACTATAGCTACAGTACTGTGGGAGGGAGGTCCAGGATTGTGACCCACTATAGCTACAGTACTGTGGGAGGGAGGTCCAGGATTCTGACCCACTATAGCTACAGTACTGTGGGAGGGAGGTGCAGGATTGTGACCCAGTACAGCTACAGTACTGTGGGAGGGAGGTGCAGGATTGTGACCCAGTACAGCTACAGTACTGTGGGAGGGAGGTCCAGGATTGTGACCCAATATAGATACAGTACTGTGGGAGGGAGGTCCAGGATTGTGACCCAGTATAGCTACAGTACTGTGGGAGGGAGGTGCAGGATTGTGACCCAGTATAGCTACAATACTGTGGGAGGGAGGTCCAGGATTGTGACCCAGTATAGCTACAGTACTGTGGGAGGGAGGTGCAGGATTGTGACCCAGTATAGCTACAGTACTGTGGGAGGGAGGTCCAGGATGGTGACCCAATATAGATACAGTACTGTGGGAGGGAGGTCCAGGATTGTGACCCAGTATAGCTACAGTACTGTGGGAGGGAGGTCCAGGATGGTGACCCAGTATAGCTACAGTACTGTGGGAGGGAGGTCCGGGATTGTGACCCAGTACAGCTACAGTTCTGTGGGAGGGAGGTCCAGGATGGTGACCCAATATAGATACAGTACTGTGGGAGGGAGGTCCAGGATTGTGACCCAGTATAGCTACAGTACTGTGGGAGGGAGGTCCAGGATGGTGACCCAGTATAGCTACAGTACTGTGGGAGGGAGGTCCGGGATTGTGACCCAGTACAGCTACAGTTCTGTGGGAGGGAGGTCCAGGATGGTGACCCAATATAGATACAGTACTGTGGGAGGGAGGTCCAGGATGGTGACCCAGTATAGCTACAGTACTGTGGGAGGGAGGTCCGGGATTGTGACCCAGTATAGCTACAGTACTGTGGGAGGGAGGTCCGGGATTGTGACCCAATATACCTACAGTACTGTGGGAGGGAGGTCCGGGATTGTGACCCAGTACAGCTACAGTACTGTGGGAGGGAGGTCCAGGATTGTGACCCAGTACAGCTACAGTACTGTGGGAGGGAGGTCCAGGATTGTGACCCAGTATAGCTACAGTACTGTGGGAGGGAGGTCCGGGATTGTGACCCAGTACAGCTACAGTACTGTGGGAGGGAGGTCCGGGATTGTGACCCAGTATAGCTACAGTACTGTGGGAGGGAGGTCCAGGATTGTGACCCAGTATAGCTACAGTACTGTGGGAGGGAGGTCCGGGATTGTGACCCGGTATAGCTACAGTACTGTGGGAGGGAGGTGCAGGATTGTGACCCAGTATAGCTACAGTACTGTGGGAGGGAGGTCCAGGATTGTGACCCAGTACAGCTACAGTACTGTGGGAGGGAGGGTCCGGGATTGTGACCCACTATAGCTACAGTACTGTGGGAGGGAGGTCCGGGATTGTGACCCACTATAGCTACAGTACTGTGGGAGGGAGGTCCAGGATTGTGACCCACTATAGCTACAGTACTGTGGGTGGGAGGTGCAGGATTGTGACCCAGTACAGCTACAGTACTGTGGGAGGGAGGTGCAGGATTGTGACCCAGTACAGCTACAGTACTGTGGGAGGGAGGTCCAGGATTGTGACCCAGTATAGCTACAGTACTGTGGGAGGGAGGTCCAGGATTGTGACCCAGTATAGCTACAGTACTGTGGGAGGGAGGTCCAGGATTGTGACCCACTATAGCTACAGTACTGTGGGAGGGAGGTCCGGGATTGTGACCCACTATAGCTACAGTACTGTGGGAGGGAGGTTCAGGATTGTGACCCGGTACAGCTACAGTACTGTGGGAGGGAGGTCCAGGATTGTGACCCAGTATAGCTACAGTACTGTGGGAGGGAGGTCCAGGATTGTGACCCAGTATAGCTACAGTACTGTGGGAGGGAGGTCCAGGATTGTGACCCAGTATAGCTACAGTACTGTGGGAGGGAGGTCCAGGATTGTGACCCAGTACAGCTACAGTACTGTGGGAGGGAGGTCCAGGATTGTGACCCAGTACAGCTACAGTACTGTGGGAGGGAGGTCCAGGATTGTGACCCAGTATAGCTACAGTACTGTGGGAGGGAGGTCCAGGATTGTGACCCAGTACAGCTACAGTACTGTGGGAGGGTGGTCCGGGATTGTGACCCAATATAGCTACAGTACTGTGGGAGGGAGGTTCAGGATTGTGACCCAGTACAGCTACAGTACTGTGGGAGGGAGGTCCAGGATTGTGACCCAGTATAGCTACAGTACTGTGGGAGGGAGGTCCAGGATTGTGACCCAGTATAGCTACAGTACTGTGGGAGGGAGGTCCAGGATTGTGACCCAGTATAGCTACAGTACTGTGGGAGGGAGGTCCAGGATTGTGACCCAGTACAGCTACAGTACTGAGGGAGGGAGGTCCAGGATTGTGACCCAGTACAGCTACAGTACTGTGGGAGGGAGGTCCAGGATTGTGACCCAGTATAGCTACAGTACTGTGGGAGGGAGGTCCAGGATTGTGACCCAGTATAGCTACAGTACTGTGGGAGGGAGGTCCAGGATTGTGACCCACTATAGCTACAGTACTGTGGGAGAGAGGTCCAGGATTGTGACCCAATATAGCTACAGTACTGTGGGAGGGTGGTCCAGGATTGTGACCCAGTATAGCTACAGTACTGTGGGAGGGAGGTCCAGGATTGTGACCCAGTATAGCTACAGTACTGTGGGAGGGAGGTCCAGGATTGTGACCCAGTACAGCTACAGTACTGTGGGAGGGAGGTCCAGGATTGTGACCCAGTATAGCTACAGTACTGTGGGAGGGAGGTCCAGGATTGTGACCCAATATAGCTACAGTACTGTGGGAGGGAGGTCCAGGATTGTGACCCACTATAGCTACAGTACTGTGGGAGGGAGGTCCAGGATTGTGACCCAGTATAGCTACAGTACTGTGGGAGGGAGGTCCAGGATTGTGACCCAGTACAGCTACAGTACTGTGGGAGGGAGGTCCAGGATTGTGACCCAATATAGCTACAGTACTGTGGGAGGGAGGTCCAGGATTGTGACCCACTATAGCTACAGTACTGTGGGAGGGAGGTCCAGGATTGTGATCCAGTATAGCTACAGTACTGTGGGAGGGAGGTCCAGGATTGTGACCCAGTACAGCTACAGTACTGTGGGAGGGAGGTCCGGGATTGTGACCCGGTATAACTACAGTACTGTGGGAGGGAGGTCCAGGATTGTGACCCAGTACAGCTACAGTACTGTGGGAGGGAGGTCCAGGATTGTGACCCAGTATAACTACAGTACTGTGGGAGGGAGGTCCAGGATTGTGACCCAGTACAGCTACAGTACTGTGGGAGGCAGGTCCAGGATTGTGCCCCAGTATAGCTACAGTACTGTGGGAGGGAGGTCCAGGATTGTGACCCAGTACAGCTACAGTACTGTGGGAGGGAGGTCCAAGATTGTGACCCAGTACAGCTACAGTACTGTGGGAGGGAGGTCCGGGATTGTGACCCAGTACAGCTACAGTACTGTGGGAGGGAGGTCCAGGATTGTGACCCAATATAGCTACAGTACTGTGGGAGGGAGGTCCGGGATTATAACCCAGTATAGCTACAGTACTGTGGGAGGGAGGTCCAGGATTGTGACCCACTATAGCTACAGTACTGTGGGAGGGAGGTCCAGGATTCGGACCCAGTACAGCTACAGTACTGTGGGAGGGAGGTCCAGGATTGTGACCCAGTATAGCTACAGTACAGTGGGAGGGAGGTCCAGGATTGTGACCCAGTACAGCTACAGTACTGTGGGAGGGAGGTCCAGGATTGTGACCCACTATAGCTACAGTACTGTGGGAGGGAGGTCCAGGATTGTGACCCAATATAGCTACAGTACTGTGGGAGGGAGGTCCAGGATTGTGACCCAGTATAGCTACAGTACTGTGGGAGGGAGGTCCAGGATTGTGACCCAGTATAGCTACAGTACTGTGGGAGGGAGGTCCAGGATTGTGACCCAATATAGCTACAGTACTGTGGGAGGGAGGTCCAGGATTGTGACCCACTATAGCTACAGTACTGTGGGAGGGAGGTCCAGGATTGTGACCCAATATAGCTACAGTACTGTGGGAGGGAGGTCCAGGATTGTGACCCAGTATAGCTACAGTACTGTGGGAGGGAGGTCCAGGATTGTGACCCAGTACAGCTACAGTACTGTGGGAGGGAGGTGCAGGATTGTGACCCAATATAGCTACAGTACTGTGGGAGGGAGGTCCAGGATTGTGACCCAGTACAGCTACAGTACTGTGGGAGGGAGGTCCAGGATTGTGACCCAGTATAGCTACAGTACTGTGGGAGGGAGGTCCAGGATTGTGACCCACTATAGCTACAGTACTGTGGGAGGGAGGTCCAGGATTGTGACCCAGTACAGCTACAGTACTGAGGGAGGGAGGTCCAGGATTGTGACCCAGTACAGCTACAGTACTGTGGGAGGGAGGTCCAGGATTGTGACCCAGTATAGCTACAGTACTGTGGGAGGGAGGTCCAGGATTGTGACCCAGTATAGCTACAATACTGTGGGAGGGAGGTCCAGGATTGTGACCCAGTATAGCTACAGTACTGTGGGAGGGAGGTGCAGGATTGTGACCCACTATAGCTACAGTACTGTGGGAGGGAGGTCCAGGATTGTGACCCAGTATAGCTACAGTACTGTGGGAGGGAGGTCCAGGATTGTGACCCAGTATAGCTACAGTACTGTGGGAGGGAGGTCCAGGATTGTGACCCAGTACAGCTACAGTACTGTGGGAGGGAGGTCCAGGATTGTGACCCAGTACAGCTACAGTACTGTGGGAGAGAGGTCCAGGATTGTGACCCAGTATAGCTACAGTACTGTGGGAGGGAGGTCCAGGATTGTGACCCACTATAGCTACAGTACTGTGGGAGGGAGGTCCGGGATTGTGACCCGGTATAACTACAGTACTGTGGGAGGGAGGTCCAGGATTGTGACCCAGTACAGCTACAGTACTGTGGGAGGGAGGTCCAGGATTGTGACCCAGTATAACTACAGTACTGTGGGAGGGAGGTCCAGGATTGTGACCCAGTACAGCTACAGTACTGTGGGAGGCAGGTCCAGGATTGTGCCCCAGTATAGCTACAGTACTGTGGGAGGGAGGTCCAGGATTGTGACCCAGTACAGCTACAGTACTGTGGGAGGGAGGTCCAAGATTGTGACCCAGTACAGCTACAGTACTGTGGGAGGGAGGTCCGGGATTGTGACCCAGTACAGCTACAGTACTGTGGGAGGGAGGTCCAGGATTGTGACCCAATATAGCTACAGTACTGTGGGAGGGAGGTCCGGGATTATAACCCAGTATAGCTACAGTACTGTGGGAGGGAGGTCCAGGATTGTGACCCACTATAGCTACAGTACTGTGGGAGGGAGTTCCAGGATTCTGACCCAGTACAGCTACAGTACTGTGGGAGGGAGGTCCAGGATTGTGACCCAGTATAGCTACAGTACTGTGGGAGGGAGGTCCAGGATTGTGACCCAGTACAGCTACAGTACTGTGGGAGGGAGGTCCAGGATTGTGACCCACTATAGCTACAGTACTGTGGGAGGGAGGTCCAGGATTGTGACCCAATATAGCTACAGTACTGTGGGAGGGAGGTCCAGGATTGTGACCCAATATAGCTACAGTACTGTGGGAGGGAGGTCCAGGATTGTGACCCAGTATAGCTACAGTACTGTGGGAGGGAGGTCCAGGATTGTGACCCAATATAGCTACAGTACTGTGGGAGGGAGGTCCAGGATTGTGACCCACTATAGCTACAGTACTGTGGGAGGGAGGTCCAGGATTGTGACCCAATATAGCTACAGTACTGTGGGAGGGAGGTCCAGGATTGTGACCCAGTATAGCTACAGTACTGTGGGAGGGAGGTCCAGGATTGTGACCCAGTATAGCTACAGTACTGTGGGAGGGAGGTCCAGGATTGTGACCCAATATAGCTACAGTACTGTGGGAGGGAGGTCCAGGATTGTGACCCAATATAGCTGCAGTACTGTGGGAGGGAGGTCCAGGATTGTGACCCAGTATAGCTACAGTACTGTGGGAGAGAGGTCCAGGATTGTGACCCACTATAGCTACAGTACTGTGGGAGGGAGGTCCAGGATTGTGACCCAGTACAGCTACAGTACTGTGGGAGGGAGGTCCAGGATTGTGACCCACTATAGCTACAGTACTGTGGGAGGGAGGTCCAGGATTGTGACCCAGTATAGCTACAGTACTGTGGGAGGGAGGTCCAGGATTGTGACCCAGTATAGCTACAGTACTGTGGGAGGGAGGTCCAGGATTGTGACCCACTATAGCTACAGTACTGTGGGAGAGAGGTCCAGGATTGTGACCCAATATAGCTACAGTACTGTGGGAGGGAGGTCCAGGATTGTGACCCAGTATAGCTACAGTACTGTGGGAGGGAGGTCCAGGATTGTGACCCAGTATAGCTACAGTACTGTGGGAGGGAGGTCCAGGATTGTGACCCAGTACAGCTACAGTACTGTGGGAGGGAGGTCCAGGATTGTGACCCAGTATAGCTACAGTACTGTGGGAGGGAGGTCCAGGATTGTGACCCAATATAGCTACAGTACTGTGGGAGGGAGGTCCAGGATTGTGACCCTCTATAGCTACAGTACTGTGGGAGGGAGGTCCAGGATTGTGACCCAGTATAGCTACAGTACTGTGGGAGGGAGGTCCAGGATTGTGACCCAGTACAGCTACAGTACTGTGGGAGGGAGGTCCAGGATTGTGACCCAATATAGCTACAGTACTGTGGGAGGGAGGTCCAGGATTGTGACCCACTATAGCTACAGTACTGTGGGAGGGAGGTCCAGGATTGTGACCCAGTATAGCTACAGTACTGTGGGAGGGAGGTCCAGGATTGTGACCCAGTACAGCTACAGTACTGTGGGAGGGAGGTCCGGGATTGTGACCCGGTATAACTACAGTACTGTGGGAGGGAGGTCCAGGATTGTGACCCAGTACAGCTACAGTACTGTGGGAGGGAGGTCCAGGATTGTGACCCAGTATAACTACAGTACTGTGGGAGGGAGGTCCAGGATTGTGACCCAGTACAGCTACAGTACTGTGGGAGGCAGGTCCAGGATTGTGCCCCAGTATAGCTACAGTACTGTGGGAGGGAGGTCCAGGATTGTGACCCAGTACAGCTACAGTACTGTGGGAGGGAGGTCCAAGATTGTGACCCAGTACAGCTACAGTACTGTGGGAGGGAGGTCCGGGATTGTGACCCAGTACAGCTACAGTACTGTGGGAGGGAGGTCCAGGATTGTGACCCAATATAGCTACAGTACTGTGGGAGGGAGGTCCGGGATTATAACCCAGTATAGCTACAGTACTGTGGGAGGGAGGTCCAGGATTGTGACCCACTATAGCTACAGTACTGTGGGAGGGAGGTCCAGGATTCGGACCCAGTACAGCTACAGTACTGTGGGAGGGAGGTCCAGGATTGTGACCCAGTATAGCTACAGTACTGTGGGAGGGAGGTCCAGGATTGTGACCCAGTACAGCTACAGTACTGTGGGAGGGAGGTCCAGGATTGTGACCCACTATAGCTACAGTACTGTGGGAGGGAGGTCCAGGATTGTGACCCAATATAGCTACAGTACTGTGGGAGGGAGGTCCAGGATTGTGACCCAGTATAGCTACAGTACTGTGGGAGGGAGGTCCAGGATTGTGACCCAGTATAGCTACAGTACTGTGGGAGGGAGGTCCAGGATTGTGACCCAATATAGCTACAGTACTGTGGGAGGGAGGTCCAGGATTGTGACCCACTATAGCTACAGTACTGTGGGAGGGAGGTCCAGGATTGTGACCCAATATAGCTACAGTACTGTGGGAGGGAGGTCCAGGATTGTGACCCAGTATAGCTACAGTACTGTGGGAGGGAGGTCCAGGATTGTGACCCAGTACAGCTACAGTACTGTGGGAGGGAGGTGCAGGATTGTGACCCAATATAGCTACAGTACTGTGGGAGGGAGGTCCAGGATTGTGACCCAGTACAGCTACAGTACTGTGGGAGGGAGGTCCAGGATTGTGACCCAGTACAGCTACAGTACTGTGGGAGGGAGGTCCAGGATTGTGACCCAATATAGCTACAGTACTGTGGGAGGGAGGTCCAGGATTGTGACCCACTATAGCTACAGTACTGTGGGAGGGAGGTCCAGGATTGTGACCCAGTATAGCTACAGTACTGTGGGAGGGAGGTCCAGGATTGTGACCCAGTACAGCTACAGTACTGTGGGAGGGAGGTCCGGGATTGTGACCCGGTATAACTACAGTACTGTGGGAGGGAGGTCCAGGATTGTGACCCAGTACAGCTACAGTACTGTGGGAGGGAGGTCCAGGATTGTGACCCAGTATAACTACAGTACTGTGGGAGGGAGGTCCAGGATTGTGACCCAGTACAGCTACAGTACTGTGGGAGGCAGGTCCAGGATTGTGCCCCAGTATAGCTACAGTACTGTGGGAGGGAGGTCCAGGATTGTGACCCAGTACAGCTACAGTACTGTGGGAGGGAGGTCCAAGATTGTGACCCAGTACAGCTACAGTACTGTGGGAGGGAGGTCCGGGATTGTGACCCAGTACAGCTACAGTACTGTGGGAGGGAGGTCCAGGATTGTGACCCAATATAGCTACAGTACTGTGGGAGGGAGGTCCGGGATTATAACCCAGTATAGCTACAGTACTGTGGGAGGGAGGTCCAGGATTGTGACCCACTATAGCTACAGTACTGTGGGAGGGAGGTCCAGGATTCGGACCCAGTACAGCTACAGTACTGTGGGAGGGAGGTCCAGGATTGTGACCCAGTATAGCTACAGTACTGTGGGAGGGAGGTCCAGGATTGTGACCCAGTACAGCTACAGTACTGTGGGAGGGAGGTCCAGGATTGTGACCCACTATAGCTACAGTACTGTGGGAGGGAGGTCCAGGATTGTGACCCAATATAGCTACAGTACTGTGGGAGGGAGATCCAGGATTGTGACCCAGTATAGCTACAGTACTGTGGGAGGGAGGTCCAGGATTGTGACCCAGTATAGCTACAGTACTGTGGGAGGGAGGTCCAGGATTGTGACCCAATATAGCTACAGTACTGTGGGAGGGAGGTCCAGGATTGTGACCCAGTACAGCTACAGTACTGTGGGAGGGAGGTCCAGGATTGTGACCCAATATAGCTACAGTACTGTGGGAGGGAGGTCCAGGATTGTGACCCAGTATAGCTACAGTACTGTGGGAGGGAGGTCCAGGATTGTGACCCAGTACAGCTACAGTACTGTGGGAGGGAGGTGCAGGATTGTGACCCAATATAGCTACAGTACTGTGGGAGGGAGGTCCAGGATTGTGACCCAGTACAGCTACAGTACTGTGGGAGGGAGGTCCAGGATTGTGACCCAGTATAGCTACAGTACTGTGGGAGGGAGGTCCAGGATTGTGACCCACTATAGCTACAGTACTGTGGGAGGGAGGTCCAGGATTGTGACCCAGTACAGCTACAGTACTGAGGGAGGGAGGTCCAGGATTGTGACCCAGTACAGCTACAGTACTGTGGGAGGGAGGTCCAGGATTGTGACCCAGTATAGCTACAGTACTGTGGGAGGGAGGTCCAGGATTGTGACCCAGTATAGCTACAATACTGTGGGAGGGAGGTCCAGGATTGTGACCCAGTATAGCTACAGTACTGTGGGAGGGAGGTGCAGGATTGTGACCCACTATAGCTACAGTACTGTGGGAGGGAGGTCCAGGATTGTGACCCAGTATAGCTACAGTACTGTGGGAGGGAGGTCCAGGATTGTGACCCAGTATAGCTACAGTACTGTGGGAGGGAGGTCCAGGATTGTGACCCAGTACAGCTACAGTACTGTGGGAGGGAGGTCCAGGATTGTGACCCAGTACAGCTACAGTACTGTGGGAGAGAGGTCGGGGATTGTGACCCAGTATAGCTACAGTACTGTGGGAGGGAGGTCCAGGATTGTGACCCACTATAGCTACAGTACTGTGGGAGGGAGGTCCGGGATTGTGACCCGGTATAACTACAGTACTGTGGGAGGGAGGTCCAGGATTGTGACCCAGTACAGCTACAGTACTGTGGGAGGGAGGTCCAGGATTGTGACCCAGTATAACTACAGTACTGTGGGAGGGAGGTCCAGGATTGTGACCCAGTACAGCTACAGTACTGTGGGAGGCAGGTCCAGGATTGTGCCCCAGTATAGCTACAGTACTGTGGGAGGGAGGTCCAGGATTGTGACCCAGTACAGCTACAGTACTGTGGGAGGGAGGTCCAAGATTGTGACCCAGTACAGCTACAGTACTGTGGGAGGGAGGTCCGGGATTGTGACCCAGTACAGCTACAGTACTGTGGGAGGGAGGTCCAGGATTGTGACCCAATATAGCTACAGTACTGTGGGAGGGAGGTCCGGGATTATAACCCAGTATAGCTACAGTACTGTGGGAGGGAGGTCCAGGATTGTGACCCACTATAGCTACAGTACTGTGGGAGGGAGGTCCAGGATTCTGACCCAGTACAGCTACAGTACTGTGGGAGGGAGGTCCAGGATTGTGACCCAGTATAGCTACAGTACTGTGGGAGGGAGGTCCAGGATTGTGACCCAGTACAGCTACAGTACTGTGGGAGGGAGGTCCAGGATTGTGACCCACTATAGCTACAGTACTGTGGGAGGGAGGTCCAGGATTGTGACCCAATATAGCTACAGTACTGTGGGAGGGAGGTCCAGGATTGTGACCCAGTATAGCTACAGTACTGTGGGAGGGAGGTCCAGGATTGTGACCCAGTATAGCTACAGTACTGTGGGAGGGAGGTCCAGGATTGTGACCCAATATAGCTACAGTACTGTGGGAGGGAGGTCCAGGATTGTGACCCACTATAGCTACAGTACTGTGGGAGGGAGGTCCAGGATTGTGACCCAATATAGCTACAGTACTGTGGGAGGGAGGTCCAGGATTGTGACCCAGTATAGCTACAGTACTGTGGGAGGGAGGTCCAGGATTGTGACCCAGTATAGCTACAGTACTGTGGGAGGGAGGTCCAGGATTGTGACCCAATATAGCTACAGTACTGTGGGAGGGAGGTCCAGGATTGTGACCCAATATAGCTGCAGTACTGTGGGAGGGAGGTCCAGGATTGTGACCCAGTATAGCTACAGTACTGTGGGAGAGAGGTCCAGGATTGTGACCCACTATAGCTACAGTACTGTGGGAGGGAGGTCCAGGATTGTGACCCAGTACAGCTACAGTACTGTGGGAGGGAGGTCCAGGATTGTGACCCACTATAGCTACAGTACTGTGGGAGGGAGGTCCAGGATTGTGACCCAGTATAACTACAGTACTGTGGGAGGGAGGTCCAGGATTGTGACCCAGTACAGCTACAGTACTGTGGGAGGGAGGTCCAGGATTGTGACCCACTATAGCTACAGTACTGTGGGAGGGAGGTCCAGGATTGTGACCCAGTATAGCTACAGTACTGTGGGAGGGAGGTCCAGGATTGTGACCCAATATAGCTACAGTACTGTGGGAGGGAGGTCCAGGATTGTGACCCAGTACAGCTACAGTACTGTGGGAGGGAGGTCCAGGATTGTGACCCAGTACAGCTACAGTACTGTGGGAGGGAGGTCCGGGATTGTGACCCAGTACAGCTACAGTACTGTGGGAGGGAGGTCCGGGATTGTGACCCAGTATAGCTACAGTACTGTGGGAGGGAGGTCCAGGATTGTGACCCACTATAGCTACAGTACTGTGGGAGGGAGGTGCAGGATTGTGACCCAGTACAGCTACAGTACTGTGGGAGAGAGGTCCAGGATTGTGACCCACTATAGCTACAGTACTGTGGGAGAGAGGTCCAGGATTGTGACCCACTATAGCTACAGTACTGTGGGAGGGAGGTCCAGGATTGTGACCCAGTACAGCTACAGTACTGTGGGAGGGAGGTCCAGGATTGTGACCCACTATAGCTACAGTACTGTGGGAGAGAGGTCCAGGATTGTGACCCAGTACAGCTACAGTACTGTGGGAGGGAGGTCCAGGATTGTGACCCACTATAGCTACAGTACTGTGGGAGGGAGGTGCAGGATTGTGACCCAGTACAGCTACAGTACTGTGGGAGAGAGGTCCAGGATTGTGACCCACTATAGCTACAGTACTGTGGGAGAGAGGTCCAGGATTGTGACCCACTATAGCTACAGTACTGTGGGAGGGAGGTCCAGGATTGTGACCCAGTACAGCTACAGTACTGTGGGGGGGAGGTCCAGGATTGTGACCCACTATAGCTACAGTACTGTGGGAGAGAGGTCCAGGATTGTGACCCACTATAGCTACAGTACTGTGGGAGGGAGGTCCAGGATTGTGACCCACTATAGCTACAGTACTGTGGGAGGGAGGTCCAGGATTGTGACCCAGTACAGCTACAGTACTGTGGGGGGGAGGTCCAGTATTGTGACCCACTATAGCTACAGTACTGTGGGAGGGAGGTCCAGGATTGTGACCCAGTATAGCTACAGTACTGTGGGAGGGAGGTCCAGGATTGTGACCCAGTATAGCTACAGTACTGTGGGAGGGAGGTCCAGGATTGTGACCCACTATAGCTACAGTACTGTGGGAGGGAGGTCCAGGATTGTGACCCAGTACAGCTACAGTACTGTGGGAGGGAGGTCCAGGATTGTGACCCAGTACAGCTACAGTACTGTGGGAGGGAGGTCCAGGATTCTGACCCAGTACAGCTACAGTACTGTGGGAGGGAGGTCCAGGATTGTGACCCAGTACAGCTACAGTACTGTGGGAGGGAGGTCCAGGATTGTGACCCAGTATAGCTACAGTACTGTGGGGGGGAGGTCCAGGATTGTGACCCACTATAGCTACAGTACTGTGGGAGGGAGGTCCAGGATTGTGACCCAGTACAGCTACAGTACTGTGGGGGGGAGGTCCAGGATTGTGACCCACTATAGCTACAGTACTGTGGGAGGGAGGTCCAGGATTGTGACCCAATATAGCTACAGTACTGTGGGAGGGAGGTCCAGGATTGTGACCCAGTATAGCTACAGTACTGTGGGAGGGAGGTCCAGGATTGTGACCCAGTACAGCTACAGTACTGTGGGGGGGAGGTCCAGGATTGTGACCCAGTATAGCTACAGTACTGTGGGAGGGAGGTCCAGGTTTGTGACCCAGTATAGCTACAGTACTGTGGGAGGGAGGTCAAGGATTGTGACCCAGTACAGCTACAGTACTGTGGGAGGGAGGTCCAGGATTGTGACCCAGTACAGCTACAGTACTGTGGGAAGGTGGTCCGGGATTGTGACCCAATATAGCTACAGTACTGTGGGAGGGAGGTCCAGGATTGTGACCCAGTATAGCTGCAGTACTGTGGGAGGGAGGTTCAGGATTGTGACCCAATATAGCTACAGCACTGAGGGAGGGAGGTCCGGGATTATGACCCAGAACAGCTACAGTACTGTGGGATGGAGGTCCAGGATTGTGACCCAGTACAGCTACAGTACTATGGGAGGGAGGTCCAGGATGGTGACCCACTATAGCTACAGTACTGAGGGAGGGAGGTCCGGGATTATGACCCAGAACAGCTACAGTACTGTGGGAGGGAGGTCCGGGATTGTGACCCACTATAGCTACAATACTGTGGGAGGGAGGTTCAGGATTGTGACCCAGTACAGCTACAGTACTGTGGGAGGGAGGTCCAGGATTGTGACCCAGTATAGCTACAGTACTGTGGGAGGGAGGTGCAGGATTGTGACCCAGTATAGCTACAATACTGTGGGAGGGAGGTTCAGGATTGTGACCCAGTACAGCTACAGTACTGTGGGAGGGAGGTCCAGGATTGTGACCCAGTATAGCTACAGTACTGTGGGAGGGAGGTGCAGGATTGTGACCCAGTATAGCTACAGTACTGTGGGAGGGAGGTCCAGGATGGTGACCCAATATTGATACAGTACTGTGGGAGGGAGGTCCAGGATTGTGACCCAGTATAGCTACAGTACTGTGGGGGGGAGGTCCAGGATGGTGACCCAGTATAGCTACAGTACTGTGGGAGGGAGGTCCAGGATTGTGACCCAGTACAGCTACAGTACTGTGGGAGGGAGGTCCAGGATGGTGACCCAATATAGATACAGTACTGTGGGAGGGAGGTCCAGGATTGTGACCCAGTATAGCTACAGTACTGTGGGAGGGAGGTCCAGGATGGTGACCCAGTATAGCTACAGTACTGTGGGAGGGAGGTCCGGGATTGTGACCCAGTACAGCTACAGTACTGTGGGAGGGAGGTCCAGGATGGTGACCCAATATAGATACAGTACTGTGGGAGGGAGGTCCAGGATTGTGACCCAGTATAGCTACAGTACTGTGGGAGGCAGGTCCAGGATGGTGACCCAGTATAGCTACAGTACTGTGGGAGGGAGGTCCAGGATGGTGACCCAATATAGATACAGTACTGTGGGAGGGAGGTCCAGGATGGTGACCCAGTATAGCTACAGTACTGTGGGAGGGAGGTCCGGGATTGTGACCCAGTACAGCTACAGTACTGTGGGAGGGAGGTCCAGGATTGTGACCCAATATAGCTACAGTACTGTGGGAGGGAGGTCCGGGATTGTGACCCAGTACAGCTACAGTACTGTGGGAGGGAGGTCCAGGATTGTGACCCAGTATAGCTACAGTACTGTGGGAGGGAGGTCCGGGATTGTGACCCAGTACAGCTACAGTACTGTGGGAGGGAGGTCCAGGATTGTGACCCAGTATAGCTACAGTACTGTGGGAGGGAGGTCCAGGATTGTGACCCAGTATAGCTACAGTACTGTGGGAGGGAGGTCCGGGATTGTGACCCGGTATAGCTACAGTACTGTGGGAGGGATGTCCGGGATTGTGACCCGGTATAGCTACAGTACTGTGGGAGGGAGGTGCAGGATTGTGACCCAGTATAGGTACAGTACTGTGGGAGGGAGGTCCAGGATTGTGACCCAGTACAGCTACAGTACTGTGGGAGGGAGGGTCCAGGATTGTGACCCACTATAGCTACAGTACTGTGGGAGGGAGGTCTAGGATTGTGACCCACTATAGCTACAGTACTGTGGGAGGGAGGACCAGGATTGTGACCCAGTATAGCTACAGTACTGTGGGAGGGAGGTCCGGGATTGTGACCCACTATAGCTACAGTACTGTGGGAGGGAGGTCCAGGATTGTGACCCAGTACAGCTACAGTACTGTGGGAGGGAGGTCCAGGATTGTGACCCAGTATAGCTACAGTACTGTGGGAGGGAGGTCCAGGATTGTGACCCAGTATAGCTACAGTACTGTGGGAGGGAGGTCCAGGATTGTGACCCAGTATAGCTACAGTACTGTGGGAGGGAGGTCCAGGATTGTGACCCAGTACAGCTACAGTACTGTGGGAGGGAGGTCCAGGATTGTGACCCAGTATAGCTACAGTACTGTGGGAGGGAGGTCCAGGATTGTGACCCAGTACAGCTACAGTACTGTGGGAGGGTGGTCCGGGATTGTGACCCAATATAGCTACAGTACTGTGGGAGGGAGGTCCAGGATTGTGACCCAGTACAGCTACAGTACTGTGGGAGGGAGGTCCAGGATTGTGACCCAGTATAGCTACAGTACTGTGGGAGGGAGGTCCAGGATTGTGACCCAGTATAGCTACAGTACTGTGGGAGGGAGGTCCAGGATTGTGACTCAGTATAGCTACAGTACTGTGGGAGGGAGGTCCAGGATTGTGACCCAGTACAGCTACAGTACTGAGGGAGGGAGGTCCAGGATTGTGACCCAGTATAGCTACAGTACTGTGGGAGGGAGGTCCAGGATTGTGACCCAGTATAGCTACAGTACTGTGGGAGGGAGGTCCAGGATTGTGACCCACTATAGCTACAGTACTGTGGGAGGGAGGTCCAGGATTGTGACCCAGTATAGCTACAGTACTGTGGGAGGGAGGTCCAGGATTGTGACCCAGTACAGCTACAGTACTGTGGGAGGGAGGTCCAGGATTGTGACCCACTATAGCTACAGTACTGTGGGAGGGAGGTCCAGGATTGTGACCCAGTATAGCTACAGTACTGTGGGAGGGAGGTCCGGGATTGTGACCCAGTACAGCTACAGTACTGTGGGAGGGAGGTCCAGGATTGTGACCCAGTATAGCTACAGTACTGTGGGAGGGAGGTCCGGGATTGTGACCCAGTACAGCTACAGTACTGTGGGAGGGAGGTCCGGGATTGTGACCCAGTACAGCTACAGTACTGTGGGAGGGAGGTCCAGGATTGTGACCCAGTACAGCTACAGTACTGTGGGAGGGTGGTCCGGGATTGTGACCCAATATAGCTACAGTACTGTGGGAGGGAGGTCCAGGATTGTGACCCAGTACAGCTACAGTACTGTGGGAGGGAGGTCCAGGATTGTGACCCAGTACAGCTACAGTACTGTGGGAGGGAGGTGCAGGATTGTGACCCAATATAGCTACAGTACTGTGGGAGGGAGGTCCAGGATTGTGACCCAGTATAGCTACAGTACTGTGGGAGGGAGGTCCAGGTTTGTGACCCAGTACAGCTACAGTACTGTGGGAGGGAGGTCCAGGATTGTGACCCAGTACAGCTACAGTACTGTGGGAGGGAGGTCCAGGATTGTGACCCAGTATAGCTACAGTACTGTGGGAGGGACCCAGTGACACTGAAGGAACAGTGATATAGTTCCAAGTCAGGATGCTGAGGGCTTGGAGGGGATCTTGCAGGGGGTGGTGTACCCACATGTCTTTTCCTTCCAGATGGAAGTGGTTGTGGGTTTGGAAGGTGTTGTCTAAGGAGATTCTGTGAATTTCTGCAGGACATCTTGGAGATGGTACGTAATAACCTAAGAAAATAATAACCAGGAGCAGGAGGTAGCCGTCTGGCCCTTAGAGCCTGCTCGCCTCTTGAATAAGATCATGGCTGATCATTTTATGGCCTCAGCTTCCCGTCCTCACCCTATCACCATAACCCCTAATTCCTTTACACTACAAAGGGGTCACTATCTTAACCTTAAAAGCATTCAATGAGGAAGCTCCTACTACACCACAGCTGCTACTGACTGTTGGTGGTGCAGGGAGTGGATGGTTGTGGATGTCGTGTTTATCAAATGGGTCACTTTGTCCTGGATGGTGTTGAGCTTCTTGAGTGTTGTTGGAGCTGCCCCCATCCAGGCAAGTGAGGAGTATTCCATCACACTCCTGACTTGTGCCTTGGAGATGGTGGACAGGCTTGGGGGAGGCAGGAGGTGAAGTTAGCAGAAGTCCGAAGCTAGGGAGTTGTGATGAGGGAATACAGACGCTTTGCAAATCAACACCTGAAGATGCACGAATTAAAATGAGGGATGCTGAAGAAACCAGAGTTAGATGTGTACAGAGATGACCCAGGATTGTGTGACCAGAAGGGATGACAAAGATAGGAAGGGACAGGGCCCTGGAGGGATTTGAAAATGTAAAATCATCCCACGGGGAGCCGATGTCGGTCAGAGAGAATAGAAGTCACAGTGAGAGGGGAAGTTCATTATCGGTGCGTCAGAGTTGGAATAAATCATTATTTGCAGAGAGACTTCCACAGAGAGTCGAGAGTGAGTGAGTGCTTCTCTGTAGATCCCCTGAAAGTCAGGTCACAGAAGCTGGGGAGACCATTCAGCCCCTCTCGCCTGTTCTGCCATTCAGTTAGATCATGGCTGGTCTGAATTTGAACTTCTCCCACTTACCCCTTATCCCAACAGCTGAAGTTTCCATTTGTCCCCACGGAGACTGCGCCATTTTGGGAAGTGAGATCCAGAGTTCCGCTCCCTTGTTGTGAGAACCCAATGACAGCCTTGCCCTTATTCTGGACTCCACCCCAGTCCACACCCACTTCCCCCTCCTCACCTCCAGAGGAAATAATTGCTCTCTATCTACCCCGTTGATCTGCTGAACTGGTCCCTAATTCATCCTCGATACTACAACGTGCCTCTGTCAGTTTTATTCCTCCAATTAGTCCCATTCCCATGACACCACAAGGCATAGAAGCAGACAGAGGCCATTCAGCCCAGTGAGTCTGCGCTTCCAATCAATGGCTGATCTGATAATCCTCAAATCCACCTTCCTGCATTGCCCCCATAACCCTCAATGCCCTTCCTGATTAAAAATCTATCTTATCCTTGAAAGTATTTGATGACCCATGTGCGTCTCCTCTCTGCTCTTTCCCAATAGCCCTGCAAAGATTCCCCTTCAAATATCTTCCTTTTAAAAGGTAGTTCTTATTGAATCTGCCTACTCCCGCGCTTATGTTCCATGTTTCTATTTGAAGTGGGCCTGCCCACTGTCTGGAGAGCCAGGGGCTCTCTGGACCTTACATGGTGGACTCTCTGCTCTTATTTTTACCTCCCGCACCCACCCTCTCACACACTGCCTCCAAACCCCAGGGCAGGGAGGGGCATTGTATTTCACCTGCTTTTTCACTGCATTAGAACATTATTTCAACAAGTCACCACACACTGCAGCACAGAGGACCTATGCAGAGTAGAGGTAAATCACCTATACCGTACATTCAAAAAGAATGGGTACCCAATGAACACAGTCTGCCAATTTCTCAGCAACAAACCTAAACAAGCAGGTAAAAAACGTCCACACCCGAGCCACTCTCCCCTACATCAAAGACATCTCAGAAATGACTGCCAGACTACTCAGACCCTTTGGCATCATGGTAGCCCACAAACCCACCAACACACTAAAACAGCAGCTAATGAACGTGAAAGACCCTATACAGACAACAAGCAAAACTAATGTCATTTACAAAATACCGTGCAAGAACGGTAACAAATACTACATTGGACAAACAGGCAAAAAGCTAGCCACCAGGATACATGAACACCAACTAGCCACAAACAACTCTAGTATTCTTACATACAGATAAGGAAGGACACCACTTCAACTGGGGCAACACATCCATCCTAGGACAAGCCAAACAGAGATGCGCACGGGAATTCCCAAAAGCATGGCATTTCAATCGAAACTCTATCAACAAACACATTGAGTTAGACCCCATCTACCACCCCCTGAGAAAATAAACAGGAAGTGACTTCACCACAGGAAATAACATCACTACAGGAAATAACATCACCAAACCAAAGAAACCCAAACATATAAATCGAAAGCAGGAATTTTCAGCATTGCTTTGCCTGAGGCCCACTGAAGATATTAACTAGTAGGGTCACAAAACATCTGGAAATGAATCTTCCAGCTCAGCGAGCAAACCTACATCCAAAGTCAGACTCAAACAAAAGGATCCTCCTCCACTCTACTCCAGCTCTCTGGCCAATTGCATCGAACTTTCTCAAGTTTCTGGAGAAGTGTTTTTGTAAAACAGACAACAGGAAAGTCTTCAGACTGAACAAGGCTGTAGGTGTGTCGGCTGGACATGCCATTACACCGTCAGCGATGCATTTCAGAATGTTCTCATTTTCTTCCTTTGGAAAAGGGGAAGCTTGTTTCTTCACAGTGCTGAAAACTCATCGCACAGTGCTCTGTCATTTAACACAATCCAAATTGTTCAGCTCGTGTCAAGTTGCAGAGAGCTCCTGAAGAATGATCTCATTGTGTTCACTATAATGTTACATTTGTAATTCAAAGCAAAACATGTCCCAGGCAGCATCACATCACAGAGTTCTGTCATTAAACAATTATTGTTTGCCATGCCAACTGGAACTGTCTGAGGGCTCGATCTCCATCTTGTTGGAACAGTGCCAACTCTGCTTGATACTCAGATCAAAGGAATAATCATTTATTGTCACACGGAATCTTTCTTTGTCTTGTGGGTCTCCAGTGGTCCACTGAATTTAGATCCAATGCTTTGGATTTTGAGAATCGCAGTGTTTGATTAAACCCTAATCATTGTCAGACGAGTGTGGATAAAGTTATGATATTCATATTATCATCGCATCCTGCCGTGACCCTGGGTAGTCCCACAATGCTCCGGAGTGTTTTATTCTTTTGGGTAGATCTCTGCTCCAACACAAATCACAGCAGCCAATTTGAGCACAGCAAGATCCCACAGACAGCAAGGGGATAAGAACCAGACAATGGCCTGGAGCCCCTATTTCTGAACAAGACACATTAAAAACCAGCCCCAGGGAGGCTTTCCAACAGAAGGTCTGGGTCAGGAGTCTCCAGCTCGGGTGAGGACAGCAGCGAGTGGATTGGCGCATGGCCTATCTGTACAGCAGAAGCTGCTGCAGGTTCCATAGCTATCCCCCCAGGGACGGAGAGACCGTCAGGGTGTAAGCTCAGTGAGGACATAGGCTTCCAGCCAAGTTGGGGTCAAACCTCCAGGGATGTCCACAGCCAGGGCATCAATGTGGACTTCACCAGTTTCCTCATTTCCCCTCCCCCCACCTTACCCCAGTTCCAACTTTCCAGCTCAGCACCCTCCCCATGACCTGTCCCACCTGTCAATCTTCATTCACACCTATCTGCTCCACCCTCCTCTCCGACCTATCAGCTTTACGGCCATCTCCATCAACCTATCGCATTCTCAACTACCTCCCCCCCAGCCCCCCTCCCACCCCCCTTTTATCTCTCCACCCTTGAGGCTTCCAGCCTCATTCCTGATGAATGGTTTTTGCCCGAAACGTTGATTTTCCTGCACCTCGGATGCTGTCTGACCAGCTGCGCTTTTCCAGCACCACACTGACCTTGACTCCAATCTCCAGCATCTGCAGTCCTCATTTCTGCCTTCCACAAGCAGATGTCATTCATCAAAGCGCTCTCGTCAAGCTATGTGGATTGTCTCAGCGGCGGTACAGCAATGCAGCTGAGAGGGAGGGTAGGTGGTGGATATAGTGCCCTGTGATTCGGGGTTGGTGTGCCAGGTGGGAGAGGTCATGTGCTAGGCAGGGGGTAGTGTGCCAAGTGGGGAGGGGTCGTGTGCCGGGTAGGCAAGGGGTCTGGCTGTCACATGGGGTCTAGGTGGCCATTTGTCTCTCGGGGTAGGGTGGCAGATGGTCCTGATAGGTAGTTGAGGGTTTATGATAAACTGAGGGGGTCCAGCATGGGTGTAGGGGCGGGGGTACAAGGTGTGTATGTGTCTGTGGCCACTGGGGTGATCTGCCAGCTCAGGCTGAATCATGGGGGGGGACAGTCAGGGGCAGGTAGAAGGGTGGGGGCGGGGTGGTCACGTAAGGAGGGAGTCACGAGTCAGATGAGAGGGCCGCGTTCTGTGGTTCAGAGGGTGGTGTTCATGACGGAGCAGAGGGGTAGCGTGGCCAGGTGTGGGGATTGGTGGGGGGGGATGTTCATCGCAGCCAATACTGAGTCGGTATGTAGGCAAGGAGCAGTGCGTTTTGTAGGTTGCGAAGAGTTAGAGCAGGTTTTAATCCCAACAGTAGAGGGGCCTCTGTGTAACACCTTGAGAGAGAAACAGAAGTGGCACCGAGATGGTTACCAAAGTAGAAAGGCAGGAGGCTGGGTGAACACAGCAAGGCAGGCAGTATCAGGAGGGAGAGGGACACAGCAAGGCAGGCAGTATCAGGAGGGAGAGAGACACAGCAAGACAAGCAGTATCAGGAGGGAGAGGGACACAGCAAGGCAGGCAGTATCAGGAGGGAGAGGGAACACAGCAAGGCAGGCAGCATCAGGAGGGAGAGGAACACAGCAAGGCAGGCAGTATCAGGAGGGAGAGGGACACAGCAAGGCAGGCAGTATCAGGAGGGAGAGGGAACACAGCAAGGCAGGCAGTATCAGGAGGGAGAGGGACACAGCAAGGCAGGCAGTATCAGGAGGGAGAGGGAACACAGCAAGGCAGGCAGTATCAGGAGGGAGAGGGACACAGCAAGGCAGGCAGTATCAGGAGGGAGAGGGAACACAGCAAGGCAGGCAGTATCAGGAGGGAGAGGAACACAGCAAGGCAGGCAGCATCAGGAGGGAGAGAGACACAGCAAGGCAGGCAGTATCAGTTGGGAGAGGAACCCAGCAAGGCAGGCAGTATCAGGAGGGAGAGAGACACAGCAAGGTAGGCAGTATCAGGAGGGAGAGGGACACAGCAAGGCAGGCAGTATCAGGAGGGAGAGGGACACAGCAAGGCAGGCAGTATCAGGAGGGAGAGGGACACAGCAAGGCAGGCAGTATCAGGAGGGAGAGGGACACAGCAAGGCAGGCAGCATCAGGAGGGAGAGGGACACAGCAAGGCAGGCAGTATCAGGAGGGAGAGGGACACAGCAAGGCAGGCAGCATCAGGAGGGAGAGGGACACAGCAAGGCAGGCAGTATCAGGAGGGAGAGGGAACACAGCAAGGCAGGCAGTATCAGGAGGGGCAGAAGTCAACATTTCAGGTGCAGTTGCTTTGTCTCTAACCGAGATGGTTACAGCAGCCACAGAGTGGTGATGCAATCTGTTACAGCCAATGGCAGACCTGAGCAGGGTAAGGTCTGTACTGATGGTGATGGGCAGCTCGGAGTCTGGTCTATCAGTACCATGTTGGCCCGTGCTGTCATTGTGGCCTGGAGCCATCACCAGGAGCAAGATGCAACGTCTGTGAGAGAACCCATCTTTCAGGACACTGAGGGTAAGCAGCATGAGGTCACAACTGAGCACAGTCAGATCCCAGTAACATCACACTCTGTAAGTTCAATGTTATCTCACACTGCACACTGTAGTTTGGGGACAGTGTAGAAGACCAGGCAATACTGGGTATAAGATGCCACAGTGGCACAGTGGTTGGCACTGCTGCTTCACAGCGCCAGGGTCCCAGGTTCGATTCCAGCCTCAAGCAACTGTCTTTTAAAAACATTCTCCCTGTGTCTGTGGGTTTCCTCCCACAGTCCAAAGATATGCAGTTTAGGGTGGATTGGCCATGCTAAATTGTTCATAGTGTTTAGGGACGCGCAGGTTATGTGCATTAGTCGGGGAAGGGGAGGTGGGTTACTCCTGAGGGTCGGTGTGGACTTGTTGGGCCGAATGGCCTGTTTCCACACTGCAGGGATTCTATGATTCAAAGCTGACCCAAGTTCTGTCAATGTGAGTAACTATTGACTTCACCAACAGGGAAAATATTCTCAACACCCAAAAAGGTTTTTTTTCTCACTGTTGGAGTGTGACCTTCATAGACTCACCCTCTCCTATCTCAGAAACCTCCCCCAGTCCCAACAAAACCTCCACAGATCCCTGTATTCCACCAGTGCTGGTGTTCCAAACACTCTCCCTCCAACCCCCACCCCCTCCCCCCAATTTTAATTGCTCTGTCACTGCCTACACTCTGGATTTCATCCCGCCCCCACGACTCTCTGATTTTCTTTCTTTCATTCACTCAGGGCCAGCATTTATTGGTCATCCCTAATTGCCCCTTGAGAGAGTGGGTGGTGAGCTGCCTTCAGTCCACATGGTGTAGGGAGACCCACAATGCCTTTCAGGAGGAAAGTGCAGGATGTTGACCCAGCGACATATTTCCAAGTCAGGATGGTGAGGGGCTTGGAGGGGAACTTGCAGGGGGTGGTGTTCCCATATATCTGCTGCCCCTTGTCCTTCTAGATGGAAATGGTTGTGGGTTTGGAAGGTGATGTCTGAGGATCTTTGGTGAATTTCTGCCTCTCTGTTCTTAATTGAGGCAGACATTAAAACCTACTGAGTTTTCAGCCACCTGTCTGAATATCCGGATGGAACCCTTCTCTGATTGTCATTCTCAGGCCATGTCTCTGGAGGCAATTTACTCTGATAAAGGTGCTGTTGGGTAGCTCAGTTGGCTGGGCAGCTGCTGTATAAAGTTGAGTGATGTTAACTGTTTGAGTTTGATTCCCAGACCATCTGGGGTTACCCTCCTTCTCAACCTTGCCTGAGGTATGCTGACCCTCAGGTTAAACCACCACCAGTTAGTTCGCTTATTAGAGAGAGCACTGTATGATCTGATAAGACCATAGTGAGTTAATCGTTTAAAAACGCAAGTTGTTCTTGCATGCTCTGAAGCTGTTTTAGCTGATTGTTGGTTTGCAGCTGTTAGTGCGCAGCTAATGTGAAAAAATCCACTTTAATCATCATAGAAAGAAGGAACCAACTAAACTTTACAGAGCAACTCCTGAAGATCACACTAGTGCAGTGCCCCCATCTGCTCTGGGAACTTAGATTTCTGCGTAGCATTAAATTTACAGCAGAAGTCTTTCATTTCTCAGGTTAGTAATACCTAATTTTAAAAATTCTATTCTCTCTGGAAACACTAACTGTGTTGATATTAGTAAGTAACCTCTCAATGGCAAAAGCATTGAGATTTATTCATAATTATCTGGGTGTGCGTAAAGATAAGTGACCCAATGATCTCAAAGAAAGGAAGATCTTTTGGCTGTTTATGAAGCAGTTGTGTGTCTCCCCTCAGTGATTTTTTTTCAGTCATTACTGAGTTCAGTATTTCCTCCCCAGAGATTCCACAGCATTTAGACTTGAACCAGGATCCCTGACTATCCCCATTCCAGTGTTAAATTATCCGAGGCCACTGTTAGTCGGCTCTTGTGGAGAGGGATTGGAATCTGGTCAGGAACTGCTTCTGCAGATGTCAACTCAATACGTTTGTTTTGCAGCACAGGAACAAGAGATGACTATTCATTCCTCATACCTGTTCTATCCTTCACGTGGATCATGGCTGACTTGTATCAGAACTCAGACCCACCTTTGTTCTGTCATCCTAAGTGAATGAAAATCCAGCAGTGTTAGGTTTTGAAATTCTCAACTGACCCTGAAGACATGATGGTCCCCTCACTGGAGATGGTGAGGAAGATGGTGGGATTGCCAAAATAAATGGACATGTTGGTCCCGAGAAATAATTGCCCCATTCCCACCACCACAGGGACGGAGGTCTGTGCAGAAAAGCCCCTGGTCAACATCCTGGCCTCGTTGTCAGTGGCTTACTAAGGGTCACTCAAAGACCTTGAACCAATCCCACCATCTTCCTGCTTGCCCACTTTCCTGGCAGATGAGACATGGCTGCCGTCCCACAACGGAAACCAGGACAATCTGCCTGCTGGGCTTGTGGAGAGTCCTTCATTTGCCCACTCTGGGGACACTTGTGGGGGCAGGAACGAGGCATGAGAGAGTCAATAATCACAGCCACCTATCTGCCTTTACCTCCAACCACTCTCACTCCCTCTATTCTGTCAATCCCACTCCATGATCACCCATTCCACTAAAGCGAAACAGGTTTTTGGTTAGCTCAGTTGGGTGGATGGCTGGTCTGCTGTACAGAGTTTGCTGTACATGGTCTGCTGTACATGTGGCTTCAATTCCCACAGCAGCTGAGGTGACCCTGAGGGACTCTCCTTCTCAACCTCTCCCCTTGCCTGAGGCACGGTGACCCTCAGGTTAAACCATCCCATCAGTTTTCTCTCTCTCTCTCTCTAATCAGAGAGCAGCCCTATGAACCAGCAGGTATGTCTCTCTGAACAATCTGGCTGTAACTGCGGGATTATATTCCTTTTGTTCGGAATTCCTCTCCACTCGCAAACATTCGAGGAAACATGATCAGATTCTTCAATCACCTTTAACTGTTCCACAAAAAGATCAACACTTAATCTTTTATGCTCAAAGGATTACAACCTAATTTGGTTTGACCTCAGGAGGACATGCAACCTGATCTCACAATCTAACCTTTTCAGCCCCCTTTGTGTCCAGCGTGAACACGAGGTTAATGTTCTCTGTCCTTGAGATAATATGGAGTGTGTAATCCACTGGCAGCTGTTTCATTAGAAGCAGATAACTGCCTGGTTTAATAGGAAATGTACAGTTGGAAGTTGAAGAACACAATGTTAAAGTTAATGGGGTGAGGGACGTGGAACAGAAAAGCCCATTGACCAGAGTTCTGGGTAATTGGTGGATTTGTTACGGCGATGTGTCAGCAGGTTCACTTACAAACACAAGCAGTTGGAGCTCCTCAGGGGGAGGAAAGCCTTTGTATGAACCTGGATCAGTCAGACATTTGCTCAGACAGGATTATAACAGGTAACAGGCACCTGAGTGTCTCATGAGGGGAAGGGTTCTGATCAAGAATCCTATACCTGCCATGTTGGTTCAGATATGAAGAGAGATAACTAAACCCCAGGCCTGTATCGGTGTTAGACTCTGTGTTTTGTAGGTTCGTAAGGTATAGGAGCCGAATTAGGCCATTCGGCCCATCGAGTCTGCTCCACCATTCGATCATGGCTGATCTGCTCCTCACCCCCATTTTCCTGCCTTCTCTCCATATCCCTTCAACACATCACCAATTAAACATCTGTCTTACTCCTCCTTACATTTACTCACTGTCCCACCATCCACCGCAGTTTGAGGGAGTGAATTCCACAGATTTACAACCCTTTGGGGAAAGTAATGTCTGCTCCTGTCGGTTTTAAATTTGCTCCCCCTTATCCTCTCATCTTAGAATGCCCCACAAGAGGAAGCACCCGCTCCCCGTCTATTTTATCCACACCTTTTGTCATCATGAATACCTCCATTTGATCTCCCCTCATTCTTTTAAATTCCAGAATGTGTAGACCTGAAGTTTTCAAACTCTCTTCATAAAACAAACCTCTCATCTCTGGGATCAATCTAGTGAACCTCCTCTGAACTGCCTCCAAGGCCACTTCTTCCTCAAATAAGAGGACCAAACTTCTGTGCAATGCATCTAGTGTGGTCTCACCCAGTACCTTTTCGAGTTGCAACAATACTTCCTTACCTTTATCCTCTATTCATTTAGCTATAAAAGCCAAAATTCCATTCACTTTCGGTACTATCTGCTGTACCTGGCTGACTCACAGTGAGGACAGATTGTGTATTTTCAGGAACCACAGTAAGATCAAGCTGCCTGAATACCTGGAGGGAGCTGTCACAGGGCACTATCGGAAAGGTAAGGGCTTACAGAAATACTGAGAGAATACTGGAGCTCAGCAGTGTAGGAGTTCAAATCACAGCATAACAATAAATAAAAACAAAAACATCAAAAACAGAAATTGCTGGAAAATCTCAGCAGTTCCAGCAGCATCTACGGTGAGGAAACAGAGTGAACGTTTCGAGTCCAGTGACCCTTCCTCAGAACAGGTTGAAGACTTGGCGTGTCTGAGGGAAACACTTGCCAATCAGCTCCGAGGGAGACATTAAAATCTGGGGAGATCAAAGAGACCATTTGCGAGGAGTGTAGAAAGCTCAGTGGAGACTGTGGAGCCAGGTCATCCAGGGAGAGGGCCGGGTCCATGAAGGGACGCTGCAAACAAAGATGAGAATTTTTAAATCGAGGCATTGCTGAACTCGGCGTCAGTGCATGCCCTCCAACTGAGAATGTGATAGTGAGTAGGACTGAGTGTTAGCTAGGGCAGAGATACTGGAGGTTTGGGTGACCTCAAGTTTATGGAGGGGACTCCAACAGTAAAATCTGAAATTACTTGCGTTGCACTATGAGCAGGACCTACATTTCCAAATACACTAATCTCCCACAAACACTAATCACCCACACACAGTAATCCCCCACACACACTAATCTCCCACATACACTAATCACCCACACACAGTAATCCCCCACACACACTAATCACCCACACACAGTAATCTCCTACACACACTAATCTCCCACACACAGTAATCTCCTACACACACTAATCTCCCACACACTAATCCCCCACACACAGTAATCTCCTACACACACTAATCACCCACACACAGTAATCCCCCACACACACTAATCTCCCACATACACTAATCACCCACACACAGTAATCCCCCACACACACTAATCACCCACACACAGTAATCTCCTACACACACTAATCTCCCACACACTAATCCCCCACACACAGTAATCTCCTACACACACTAATCACCCACACACAGTAATCTCCCACACACACTAATCTCCCACACACACTAATCACCCACACACAGTAATCCCCCACACACACTAATCTCCCACACACACTAATCACCCACACACAGTAATCCCCCACACACACTAATCTCCCACACACACTAATCACCCACACACAGTAATTCCCCACACACACTAACCTCCCACAAACACTAATCACCCACACACAGTAATCCCCCACACACACTAATCACCCACACACAGTAATCCCCCCCACACACTAATCTCCCCCACACATTAATCTCCCATAGACACTAATCATCCATACACGGTAATCCACCCACACACTAATCTCTCACACACACTAATCACCCACACACAGTAATCTACCCACACACTAATCTCCCACACACACTAATCACCCACACACAGAAATCCCACCCAAACACTAATCTCCTACACACATGAATCTCCTACACACACTTATCTCTCACACACACTAATCTCATACACACACTAATCTCTCACACACACTAATCTCATACACACATTAATCCCCCACACACACTAATCTCCCACACACACTAATCACCCACATACAGTAATCCCTCCCCCCCACACACTAATCTCCCACACACACTAATCTCCCACACACACTAATCTCCCACACACAGTAATCCCCCACACACACTAATCTCATACACACATTAATCTCCCACACACACTAATCTCCCACACACAGTAATCCCCCACACACACTAATCTCCCACAAACACTAATCTCCCACACACACTAATCCCCCACAAACACTAATCTCCCACACACAGTAACCCCCCACACATACTAATCTCTCACACACACGTATCTCTCACACACACTGATCTCCTACACACACTATTCTCCTACACACACTAACCTCTCTCACACACTAATCTCCCACACACACTATTCTCCTACACACAACAATCTCCCACACGCACGAATCTCCTACACACAGTAATCCCCCACACACATTAATCTCCTACAAAAGCTAATCTCCTACACACACTATTCTCCTACACACACTAAACCCCCACACACACTAATTTCCTACACACACTAATCTCCTATACATACTATTCTCCTACACACACTAATCCCCCACACACTAATCCCCTACACACACTAATCTCCCACACACGCTAATCTCTCTCACACACTAATCTCCCACACACGCTAATCTCTCTCCCACACTAATCTCCCACACACAGTAATCTTCCACACACACTAATCTCCTACATACACTAATCTCTTACACATACTAGTCTCCCACACACACTAATCTCCCACACACACTAATCTCCCACGCACATTAATCTGCCACACACAGTAATTGCTCACACACACACACTAATCTCTCACACACCCTAATTTCCAACACAGACACTAATGTCCCACATGCAGCAATCTCCTACACACACTAGTTTCCCACATCCACTAATCTCCCACACACACTAATCTCCCACGCACATTAATCTGCCACACACAGTAATTGCTCACACACACACACTAATCTCTCACACACCCTAATTTCCAACACATACACTAATGTCCCACACACAGCAATCTCCTACACACACTAATCTCCTACATGCACTAATCCCCCCCACACACTAATCTCTCACACACAGTAATCTCTCACACACAGTAATCGCTCACACACACTAATCTCCCACACACACTAATCTCTCACATGCACTAATCTCCCACACACACTAATCTCCCACACACACTAATCTCTCTCACACACTAATCTCCCACACACAGTAATCTCCTCCACACAGTAATCTTTCCGACACACTAATCTCCCACATACACCAGTCTCCCACACACAGCAACTTCCCACACACACTAATCTCCCACACACGCTATTCTCCTGTACACACTAATCTCCCACACACACTAATCTGTCTCATACACTAATCTCCCCCACACAGTAATCTTTCTGACACTCTAATCTCCCACATACACCAGTCTCCCACACACAGCAATCTCCTACACACACTAATCTCCTACACACACTATTCTCCTGCACACACTAATCCCCCACACACACTAATCCCCCACACACACTATTCTCCTACACACACTAATCCCCCACACACACTAATCTCCTACACACACTAATCTCCTACACACACTAATCCCCCACACAGACGAATCTCCTACACACACTAATCTCCAACACACACTAATCTCCAACACACACTATTTTCCTACACACACTAATCCCCCACACAGACGAATCTCCTACACACACTAATCTCCTACACACACTAATCTCCTACACACACTATTCTCCTACACACACTAATCCCCCACACAGACGAATCTCCTACACACACTAATCTCCTACACACACTAATCTCCAACACACACTATTTTCCTACACACACTAATCCCCCACACAGACGAATCTCCTACACACACTAATCTCACACACACACTATTCTCCTACACACACTAATCCCCCACACACACTAATCTCACACACACACTAATCCCCCACACACACTAATCCCCCACACACACTAATCCCCCACACACACTAATCTCCAACACACACTATTCTCCTACACACACTAATCCCACACACACACTAATCTCCAACACACACTATTTTCCTACACACACTAATCTCCCACACACACTAATCTCCTACACACACTAATCTCCCACACACACTAATCTCCCACACACAGTAATTGCTCTCACACACACACACACACTTATCTCTCACACACAGTAATCTCCCACACACACTAATCCCCCACACAGTAATCTCCCACACACAGTAATCTCCCACACACAGTAATCCCCCACACAGTAATCTCCCCCACACACACTAATCACCCACACACAGTAATCACCCACACACACTAATCCACACACAGTAATCTCCCACACACACTAATCCCCCACACAGTAATCTCCCACACACAGTAATCTCCCACACACACTAATCCCCCACACAGTAATCTCCCACACACAGTAATCTCCCACACACACTAATCCCCCACACAGTAATCTCCCACACACACTCATCCCCCACACAGTAATCTCCCACACACACTAATCCCCCACACAGTAATCTCCCACACACAGTAATCTCCCACACACACTAATCCCCCACACAGTAATCTCCCACACACAGTAATCTCCCACACACACTAATCCCCCACACAGTAATCTCCCACACACACTAATCCCCCACACAGTAATCTCCCACACACAGTAATCTCCCACACACACTAATCCCCCACACAGTAATCTCCCACACACACTAATCCCCCACACAGTAATCTCCCACACACAGTAATCTCCCACACACACTAATCCCCCACACAGTAATCTCCCACACACACTAATCCCCCACACAGTAATCTCCCACACACACACTAATCTCTCACACACTAACCTCCCATATCCAGTAATCTGTCACACACAGACACACACTAATCTCTCACACACTAATCTCCCATATCCAGTAATCTGTCTCACACACACACACACACTAATCTCCTACACACACTAATCTCCCACACACATTAATCTCCCAAACACACTAATCTTCCACGCACATTAATCTCCCTCACACAGGGAATAGGGCGTGTGGGTTACTTGATTCTTCCAATTTCATAACCAAATACTAGAGGTGCTGGGAGAACTCAACTAATCACTGTCGTGAGATCAACATGTGTTTGGAAAGTGAATAGCTGAGACCGATTATAAATATTGGTTTATCTAGTTGCATTGGGTGATTCTGTCTATATTAACAATGTCAGTCTTGAACTAGCTTTCACAAAATATCTGACCTATTCTTCCCTCCACTAGCTAATACAGTAGTCTGCATTATCTGTATCCTTGCATTCTGGAATCCCCTTTTGAAACTCGAATTTCAGTTGCATGCGAAATCCAGAAGGTTAGGATCTATTTAACAAGGTCTTTACTGTATTCAACAGTAAGTTTGTAATGGAGTAGTCAAATACAGAGATACGAAAATCTTGGCTGTGAGGTTCAGCAAAAGGGCTGAGACAGCAGCAAAGTCAGGAGATGTTGGGGAAGTGGAAATAGTTGGTGTTAGTGATGGTGTCGATATTTAACCAATAGATTGTTTCAGGGTTATAGCTGGAACCAAGGTTACACACAGCCTGGCTCAGCCTGATATAGTTGCCAGGGTGAGAGATGGATAAAATACAGTAACTCCTGAATAATGTATTGCACATCCATCACCCTCACACAAACTGACAACACCTTCCAATTCAAAACACTTTCTTGCAGAAAAATAACGCCTAAAATGAATTTGCAAAACACCATGTGCATTCTAAAAGTTGGACTGAGAAACCTCTGCTAAATTTGGCCAAGTTAATTTTACAGCTTTCCACAAAAAAAAACAAACATGCAGACAATTCCTTTCTTGTTTCCAAATGTGCACTTCCAGTTTTACATTTTTTACTCCTGAGCTGTCATACGCTTTTCAAAGCTGATAGATTTTTTTTGTCAGCTAAGGGCAACTGTGTGACAGAACAAAGACAAGGAGATGGAGTTCCGATACAATCTAATTAAATGGCAGAATTGACTCAAGGGGCTGAATGGCCTCTTGTTAAACACTTATAATTGAAAGGAACACTCCACAACCATGTTTCGTTGGTCAGTGCAATTTGCAGCAAACACTCTGAGTCGCCACCTTAATTTAAGAAACCTTTACAACCCTGTTTCCATCATGCATATCTTTCAGCACAATGTCTATGGGGAGGAACACATTTATATTCAGAACGGATGTTATTTAAATTTACTATTCTGTGTGTTCATTCTGCCTGAAGGCAATCGAGTCTGCGGGAAAACCTGATATTGATAGCAGTGCCACAAGCAATCACAGATTTAATTTGGATTCAGAAAGACAGCAACATCTGTGTGTTCAATCCTGATGTTAACATTGTTTAAGATGATGATTTGTTATCTTAAATCAATACATTCTGGAGGGAAGGTGAGAGTGATAGCCCTTGACATCAAGGTTACAGTCAATTGAGCGTGGCATCTAGGTGCTCTTTGCAAACGTGGAGTCAGTTGGGTGTTAAGGGGAATACACTTTGTTGTTTCAACCCATACCTTGTTATTCATTCACAGGACGTGGGCATCACTGGCTAGACCAATGTTTATTTCCCATCCCTAATTGCCCAGAGTTAGAGGTAAACCACATTGCTGTGAGTCTGGAGTCACATGTATGCCAGACAAGGTCAGAATGTCAGTTTTCTTCCGTCAAGGACATTAGTAGACTCAGTAAATAGGAAGATGGTTGTAGTTGTTGGAGGTCAGTCATCTCAGCTCCAGGACACCTCTGCAGGAGTTCCTCAGGGGAGTGTCCTTGGTCCATCCACTTTCAGCTGCTGCATCAATGCCCTTCCCTCCATCAGAAGGTCAGACATGAGGATGTTTTCTGATGTTTACACAATTGATTAGATTAGTTTGATTAGATTCCCTACAGTATGGAAACAGGCCCTTCGGTCCAACAATCCACACTGACCCACCGAAGAGTAACCCACCCAGACCCATTTCCCTACCCTATATTTACCTCTGACTAATGCACCTAACACTATGGGCAATTTAGCATGGCCAATTCACCTAACCTGCACATCTTTGGATTGTGGGAGGAAACCACAGCACCCAGAGGAAACCCACACAGACACGGGGAGACTGCCTGAGCATGCCTAACCCCCTCTGGGAGTGTCGTGGTTTAAGTTCACCAACAACACAGATACTTACTTGGCCAATTAGTTCCACTCCTGTCTCCTCACACACTGAAGTAAAACGCAGCAAGAACTGGACAACATTGATGGTTGAGGTGAAAGTGAGGAGTCCAGATACTGGAGATTAGAGTCGAGAGTGTGGTGCTGAAAAAGCACAGCAGGTCTGGGAGCATCCGAGGAGCAGGAGAATCAACACTTCGGGAAAAATTCCTGATGAAGGGCTTTTGCCCAAAACATCGATGTTTGAGTTGATGAAAGTGGTAGGTGCTATCTGTCCCACATACCACCTCCAACAAGAGAGCATCCAACAACCAATCCTTAACTTCCATAGGATCACCATTGGAATTATCATTATTACCAACAGCCTGGGGGTCTCCATTGATCGGGAACTCAACTGGACTCATCATATAAACACAGTGGCTACAAGAGCAGGTCAGAGGCTAGGAATACAGCGGTGAGTAACTCACATCCTGCCTCCCCAAAGCGTGTCCAGCACCTACAGGGCACAAGTCAGGAGTGTGATGGAATACTCCCCACTTGCCTGCGTTGGGGGCAGTTCCAACAACACTCAAGAAGCTCAACACCAACCAGGACAAAGCAGCCCCCGCTTGATTGGTATCACGTTGACAAACAATTACTCCCCACATGACTGACATAGCAACAGTTTCTGCAGAAATTCATCAAAAATCCTCAGTCAGTACCTTCCAAACCCATGAGCACTTCCATCTAGAAGGACAAGGACAGCAGATACATGGGAACACCACCCCCTGCAAGTTGCCCTCACCATCCTGATTTGGAAAGATCTTACAGTTCCTTCCCTGTTGCTGGGTCAAAATCCTGGAATTCCCTCCCTAAGGGCATTGTGGGTCTACCTACAGCACATGGACTGCAGCTTTTCAAGATGGCAGCTGAGAATAAACACCCAACAGTGTGATAGCCCCTTTTGAGGCCATATAGCCTCATTTAATGAGCCTTCCAAGATATCATCTCTCCCCACTGCTAGGATTGATTCCTTGGTCAATATTGTGATTCCTTCCTCCTCTGTTCCCCTCTCTGTCTCAGCTAGATGTTCTACAAGAGCAGAAGATACAGGAGCAGGAGAAGGCCATTCAGCCCCTCAAGCCTGCCTTACTATTCAACAGGATCGTGGCTGATCTGCCCCAAGCCTTGACTGCTCTTTCATGTGAGTTCCTCATAGCCGTCAACCCCCGACATTTCATAAACCTATCTACTTCCTCTTTAAATACATGCAGTGCTCTAGCCTCCACACCTGTCTGGGGTAGAGAATTCCAGACATTTACTACTCTATGAGAGAAGAAAGTCCTTCATTTCTCAGTTTTAAATGAGCGCCCCCTCATTCTCTAACGATATCCCTGGGTTTGAGATCCCCACACTGGTGTAAACTTCTTCTGAACAACTGCCCTGTAATGCCTTCTCTGTAAGATCATCGCTCATTCGACTAAACTCTAAAGAATAAAGGCCAAACCTGTTTAGCTGATATCGCAATCAGGCAAGAGTATCGCTTTTGAATTTACCTCCAATGCCTGGCAGGAGACCATTCGGCCTTTATACTCGTGCTGTCTCTGTGAAAGACCAATCAGTTAGTTCCACTCAACAATTCTTCGCCGCCCCCCCCCCCCCCCGCCCCAGCTCTACAAACAAAAAGATTATTCAAGGGCAAAGCCATTTGAAAAGAAAAAACAACAAGCAGAATAACAAAAGCCAAAGTAAATAATTTTGTTGAGAACCCTTCAGCAGCAACCTTCATTTTGTCGTGCCTTTAGCACAACATGTCACTGATGCTTCCAAAATTAAATTGGACACATATTTGAGAGACATAAGCCGTGGGTCCTCAGGGATAAAGCAGGGACTAACTGGACTGTTGTGCAGAGAACCAGTATCAACTCAATGGGCCAAATGGTCCCTTTCCTTTGTGTAGATTGGCTCAGTCACACGACGAGCCACAAAAGGAGGCATTCGAGAAACATTCTGAGCATGCCTAACCCCCTCTGGGACTGTCATGGTTTAAGTACACCACCATCTTCTCAAGGAGAATTAAGGATGGGCAATAAATGCTGTCTAGACAGAATGGCCCCCTCCTCCCCTCCCCCGAACAGATAAAGTGGCCAAATGTTTGGTAAAAGAGATAACTTTTTAAGGAATATCTTAGAGGAGAAGAAAGAGGAAGTGGTGAAGCAGAGAGATATCGGGAGAGAATTCCAGAGTGTCGTCTCTTTCACAGCCCTTGGGGGATGTCCCAGAATACTTTACAGCAAACTAACTACTTTAGGCAGAAACTGTCAGGGGAATGTGTGTACCTTTGATTTTAACTACAATACTGAACCATAAGTAATGAAAATACAAGATCATTGTGTCATGTATAATGACGGGAGTCATAACGCCAGGCACCTTTTGTGAGAATCGATGAGCTGAGCAGATGGTAAGGTCTACCATAAATACATCTTATGCAGATGTTCATAGAGAGTCAAACAGGAATTGCTTTCATAATAAACCAGTCCCCCGGCACATCCAACTCAATTTTCTTATGAAAGCACAAGATTCTCTGACTTTTCCTGAGTGTTATGTTGACCAGGAGAAATACTCTTCATGGTCTGTAGAGGGAAATGAATTTGTCTAGCACTGTTTGCCTTGCAATGTCCCTCAAGGGAAGTTGTTACCTTCTGATAAACCTCAGCAAAATCCACAGCCTCTCACTTCAGTTGTCACTGTCCTCTGCCTCCTCATTCTCACTCTGCGATGGGTGTCAGTACAACCATTCCCCTTCCATCAATCGTGACAGACCTGACAGTCACTTGTTCCCAAATTCAACACTGGAATGTGACGGCTGGATTGTTCTGTAAACCCAGTACAACCACTCCCCTCCTCCCCACCATTCTCACTCTCAACCAACCTACACTGAGTCAGAGATCATCCTGTCGGCATCACATCAGCCATGCTCCCATTCACTCTGATCCCCACCTACCCCTGCTTCCAGATTTACACGGTCAGGCACAGTAATGTTGAATGACAAAACAGGTTCAAGGGCTGAATGGCCTTCTCCTGTTCCTGGTTCGTATCTTTCTCTGTGTAGAACATTTAAGGAAGAAACCCAACGTTATTGCATCCATTTAACAAGCTGTAAATTGATATAACAGGAGCCAATTTCAGTGACTGTTGTCCCATGATCAAAGGTGACCAAAAAGACATCTGCTCCAAGCTTTAGTCAGTTAACCCAGAGGTTCCCAGAGGTGGACTGCAGCAACAGGATTGGTCCTCATAAAGATAAGAGTGACAACAGTATTTAAACAGGGTTTCCTGACACAGTATGTCGAAGGGCCAACAAGATGGGAGGCCACACTGGATCTGGTGCTTGGTAATGAACCAGGCCAGTGTTTGATTTAGTTGTCGGTGAGCACTTTGGAGAAAGTGATCATAAATCAGTTACGTTTAGTTTAACGATGGAAAGGGATAGGTACATGTCACAGGTCAAGAGTTATCCTCAGGGCAAGGGCAATTATAATGCAATTAGGCAAGAATTAGGAGACATAGAATGGGGCAACAAAATGCAGGGGATGGGGACAATGGAAATGTGGAGCTGGTTTAAGGAACAGATATTGTGTGTCCTTGATAGGTATGTCCCTGTCAGGCAGGGTGGAAGTGATAAGGTTTACTACAGAAATTGCATCTCTTGTTAAGCGGAAGAGGGAAACTTATGTGACGTTGAGATGGTTCAGATGAGATGATGGAGAGTTACAGATTAACTAGGAATGATTTAAAGAGAGAGTTAAGAAGAACGGGAGGGGACATGAGCAGTCTTTAGCAAATAGAATAAAGGAGAACCCTAAAGCTTTCTATAGGTATGTGAGGAATAAAAGGATGATTAGGGTAGGAATAGGGCCAGTCAAAGACAGAAGTGGGAAGTTGAGTGTGGATCCTGTGGAGAGCGGAAAGGTGCTAAACAAATGTTTCATATCTGTTTTCACTCGGAAAAGGAGAATATTGTGGAGGAGAAGAATGAGATACGGGATATTAGACTAGAAAGGATTCAGTTAAGTTACGAAGAGGTGTTATCAATTCTAGAGGGAGTGGAAGTAGATAAGTCCTCAGGGCCGGATGTGATTTATCCGAGGATTCTCTGGAAGGCTAGGGAGGAGATGTTGGAGCCTTTGGCCTTGATCTTTGAGTTGTCATTGTCCACCGGTTTAATACCAAAGGACTGGAGGGCAAATATTGTGCCCTTGTTCAAGAAGGGCAGCAGAGATGACCCAGGTAATTATAGACCAGTGAGCCTTACGTCTGTTGTAGGAAAAGTTTTGGAAAGGATTATAAGAGATCGGATTTATAATCATCTAGCAAGCAACAATTTGATTGGAGATAGTCAACATGGTTTCATCAAGGGCAGGTCATGTCTCACAAACCTCATTGAGTTTTTTGAGAAGGTGACCAAGCATGTAGATGAGGGTAGGGCAGTTGACGTGGTGTACATGACTTCAGTAAAGCCTTTAAAAAGGTTCCACATGGTAGGCTGATGGAGAAAATGCAGAGGCATGGGATAGAGGGTGATTTAGCAGTTTGGATTAGAAACTGGCTTTTTGTAAGAAGGCAGCGAGTGGTTGATGGAAAATCTTCAGCCTGGAGTCCAGTTACTAATGGTGTGCCACTAGGATCTGTTTTGGGGCCACTGCCGTCTGAAAGTTTTATAAATGACTTAGACCCAGGCATAGGTGGATGGGTTAGTAAGTTTGCAGATGACACTGAAGTCAGTGGAGTGGTGGACAGTGTGGAAGAATGTTACAGGTTGCAGGAGGACTTGGATAAACTGCAGTATTGGGCTGAGAGGTGGCAAATGGAGTTCATTGCAGCTAAATGTGAGGTGATTCACTTTGGGAAGAATAACGGAAGGCAGAGTACTGGATCAATGGAAAGATTCTTGGTAGTGTGGATGTGCAGAGGGATCTTGGGGTCCATGTACATAGATCCCTGAAAGTTTCCACTCAGATTTATCGTGCTGTTGAGAAGGCATACGGTGTGTTAGGTTTTATTAGTAGAGGGATTGAATTCTGGAGCTGTAATATCATGCTGCAACTATACAAAACGCTGGTGCGGCCACGCTTGGAATATTGTGCACAGTCCTGGTCGCCCCATATTTCAGGAAGGATGTGGAAGTATTGAAAAAAGTACAGAGGAGATTTACCAGGATGTTGCCTGGTCTAGAGGAAAGGCTGAGAGACTTGGGTCTGTTCTCATTGGAAAGAAGAAGGTTAAGAGGGGATTTGATAGAGACATACAAGATGATCGGAGGATTAGATAGGGTAGACAGTGAAAGTCTTTTTCCTAGGATGGTGATGTCAGCATGTACGAGGGGGCATAACTACAAATTGAGGGGTGATAGATTTAAGACAGATGTCAGAGGCAGGTTCTTTATGCAGAGAGTGGTAAGGGTGTGGAATGTCCTACCTGCTAATGTAGTCAACTCAGCCACATTAGGGAGATTTAAACAATCCTTAGATAAACACATGGATGATTTTGGGATAGTGTAGGGGGATGAGCTGAGAATAGTTCACAGGTCAACGCAACATCGAGGGCCGAAGGGCCTGTTCTGCACTGTATTGTTCTGTATTCTATGTTCCAACAGCAAATTAGGACAGTCTTCTTGAGTCTCTATAAGTACAGCCACCAGAACTCACAACTGTAACATCAGCAATTTCTCCACATAAAAGCTGGATAATTTCACCGAGTACAGAGCAAATACAAAGTCCAAATTATTTCCATTAAAGCAATCTCAGCCACTTGTGAATGTAGCTGATTGACAGGGAAAGTATCCAGTTATCTCCATTCTTCCCCATTCCAATCACCTTCACCTTCTAAACCCACAACCACTTCCATCTAGAAGGACAAGGGCAGCAGATACATGGAAACACCACCCCCTGCAAATTCCCCTCCAAGCCACTCACCATCCTGACTTGGAAATATATTGCCGTTCTTTCTCTGTCACTGGGTCAAACTCCTGGAATTCCCTCCCTCAGGGCCTTGTGGGTCTACCCACATCACATGGACTGCAGTGGTCCAAAAAGGGCAGCTCAAAGGGGCAACTAGGGACGGGCAATAAATGCTGGGCCCAGCCAGTGACACCTACATTGCACAAGTGAATAAAAACTCAGGTAGAAGGATGTACAGCTGACTTGGAAGTGATTGAATCTGAAAACCCAGAAATGTTTGTGTGCTGTAGAGCTAAAATCAACAAGTGGGTATTGTTTAGCCTGGGGTTATGGTCAGCATGGACTGGTTGGACCGAAGGGTCTGTTTCCATGCTGTATGACTCTGTGATCACTGATAGCTGCCCTATCGTGCACAGGGACCAAGCCAAATTACCTTTATTCAACAGGATAGTTAAACAACATTTCTCCAAATGATTATTAGAACCGTGTTTTAGTGTAGAATTCTGATTCACCTGTAAGTATTAGTATTGTCATGTTGAGGTGTTATCTAAAATGTTAATTTATCACATCATTGACTGAACATTTTTAGGTATTAAAGATATTTTGAAAATAACACTCAGGGAGGGTGGTGTACAGGTGGAACGAGCTGTCAGAGGAAGCGGTGGAAGTGGGTACAATTACAACATTGTATTTGGATGTGTATATGGATAAGAAGGGTTTAAATGGGTATGGGCCAAATGCGGGCAAATGGAACTGAATCAGATTGGGACATCTGGTTGGCAAGTTAGACCGAAGGGTCTATTTCTGTGCTGTATGACTATCTGTAACTTCATGACTCGCTAATGCAAAATGCACAGGCTACAGCAGCAATAATACTGCATTTACAAAGAACAAGGTGGACAAGAAAGGTCTCTTGGTACAACTTTGAAGAAGAGCAGATGTTGTCTCCTGTGTCCTGGCCAATTTTTGTCCCTCGACCATAATTGCTGAAACAGAACAGATGGTTTCAAGCTCACTATCATTTTCAAGCTTGTAGAATCTTGCTGTGCATTATTAACGGTTATGTTCTGCACAACACAGCAGTGATTACAATTTGAAAGTACATTATTTGCTGTAAAACTGTTTGGGAAAAACTGTGGTGTTGAAAGTGCAATAAAAATGCAAATCAACTTCCTTTCTCTGGGTTGTGGTCACTCAATAGAATTCATATCTCAGCCACCTTGTGTTAGGACAACGTTTACACAGATCTTCCTTTCAGGTTTTTCTCTGTCACGACAAGGCTACAAAATAATTTGTTAATGAAGATCTTCTGTTAGCACATTTTGGGAAGATTTGTAGCTCAGGTTGAGGTTCTGGATGTAGGTTTGCTCGCTGAGCTGCAAGGTTCGGGCGTTTTGTCACCATACTAGGTAACATCATCAGTGAGTCTTTGGATGAAGCACTCGTAGTGTAGCCCGCTTTCTATTTATGTGTTTAGGTTTCCTTGTGTTGGTGATGTCATTTCCTGTGGTGATGTAACTTCCTGTTCTTTTCCTCAGGGAGTGGTAAAGGGGATCCAAGTCAATATGTTTGTTGATAGAGTTCCAGTTGGAATGCCATGCGTCTAGGAATTCTCGTGCATGTCTCTGCTTAGATTGTCCTAGGATGGGTAAGTCGAAATTGTGTCCTTCCTCATCTGTATGTAAGGACACTGGTGAGAGTGGGTCATGTCTTTTTGTGGCTAGTTGATGTTCATGTATCCTGGTGGCTAGTTTTCTGTCTGTTTGTCCAATGTAGTGTTTGTTAGTTCTTGCAAGGTATTTTGTAAATGACATTGGAGTTGCTTGTTGTCTGTACAGGGTCTTTCACGTTCATTAGCTGCTGTTTTAGTGTGTTGGTGGGTTTGTGGGCTACCATGATGTCAAGGGGTCTGTGTAGTCTAGCAATCATTTCTGCAATGTCTTTGATATAGGGGAGGGTGGCTAGGGTTTCTGGATGCATTTTGTCTGCTTGTTTGGGTTTGTTGCTGAGAAATCAGCAGACTGCGCTCGTTGGGTACCCGTTCTTTTTGAATATACTGTACGGGTGATTTTCCTCTGCTCTGTTTAGTTCCTCTGTGCTGCAGTTAAAATAATGTTCTAATGCAGCTTTGTATCATTGAGGAGGTTTCAGGCCAATCCACATCCAGCAACCTGGTCTGAAAACTCTGCTCATAATTTGACAACCAGGAGAAATAGTATCACAGCAGCACAGGCAATCCACAACACTCCATATCAATGTCAATTTACCTCCCAAAGTTAACAGATCCTTCCAAAACATTGCAGGATTAAGACCCACAGGTTAAAGTTCTCTATTTGCAATTAGAGTGTGGTTTTGAGTTTCATTGGGCTGAATCTTATGTTTTTTGATGAAGTGGGTGTTTTTGAAGGGATTCTCACTGTAAGGCTGAGCTCATTTTCTCACTGAACGTACCTCATCTCTACGGCAACCTTCTCGTCCCAATCTAGCCTTGATGTGCCATTTCCCAGAACGACTCATCACTCAACATCTGCCAAACCATCAGCAATCTGTGCTCTCAGATGGTCACCACGCCTCGGGTGAGGGGAGAGGTTGAGAAGGAGACTCCTTCAGGGTTACCTCAGCTGGTGCGGGAATTGAACCCATGTAGCTGGCATCGCTCTGCATTGCAAACCAATCATGGCCCTGCTAGAAACATGGGCTGCCTCACATCACCAATCAGAGGGTCTCCTAAGGGTGCAATGAGCCATGTTTCAAGTGGGTATCCTGTCAGTAGCTATCCCTATTTGGCCTTCCCTATCAGGCAGGAGTATTGGGGGAGCTGGTAATGCCGCTAAACTCATAACATCCAAAAATCTCAACCTAAAGTCTGGGGTACATGGGATCAAATCCCCCCCAAAGGCTGATGTTGAAATTTGAATTCATTAAAGGATTTGGAGAATAAAGGTGTGAATTTTGAAGTGGAAGGCCAAGCAGAGTATGTAGGTCAATGGGAACAGGGAACAGGACTTGGTGCAAATTAGGGTGGCAACAGATTGGGGTAATGTTTTTGAGTAAAAGAGCTTTTTAATCAGTTAAGGCATTTTAACCTGGCTCCCCCCATTGGGGGTACTGTCACCTTGGGATTTTAAAGGTCATGCTAAGAACATACATTATCAACTGGAGTTCAGACACAATGCTGAGGGAGGGAGCTGCTGTTTTCTCACTGATATGTTCTGGTCGCCCAGTTATAGGAAGGACATTATTAAGCTCGACAGGATTCTGAAGAGATTTACCAGGATATTGCTGGGTATGTAAGTTTTGAGTTATAAAGAGAGGCTGGATAGGCTGGGACTTTTTTCACCGGCGCGTAGGAGGTGGAGAGGTGACCTGATAGAGGTTTCTAAAATCACAAGGGGCATGGGTAGGATTAATGGTAATTGTCTTTTCCGTAGAATGGGTGATTTCAAGACTGGGGGCATATTTTCAGGTGAGAGGAGAGAGATTTAAAAAAGAGGGGCAAAATTTTCACACAGAGGTTGGTTCGCATGTGGAATGATCTGCCTGAGGACGTGATGGATGTGGACTCAGTTGGAACACTTAAAAGACATTTGGATAAGTACATGGATAGGAAAGGTTTCAGGAGGTATGGGCCAGGAGCAGGCAGGTGAGAATAGTTTAGCTTGGGATTATGTTTGGCATGGACTGGTTGGACCGAAGGATCTGTTTCCATACTGTATGACTCTATGACTCTAAGTTCCAATCAAATACACAGATAGACACACAGACACACACACACACATTCACTCTAAATTTAAAGAGATGTGAAAAATCTCAAAAATGATGAAAAGTCACCGGACTTCACTTTCTCTCCACAGATGCTGCCAGACCTGCTGAGTTTTACCAGAAATTTCTGTTTCTGTTTCAGATCTCCTGCATGTGTAGTTCTTTGTTTCATTTCTGATCTGAGCTTCCTCCCTAAATAACACCATCGAAAACCACAATTATTTGGTACTTTCAATGTTTGTGGCCCCCTACTGTGTGAAAATTGGCTGCTGCATTTGTCTAGAAAACCAACAATGTACTTCAGAACAGAATCTATTGCTTGTCAAGTGCTTAGGGATGCCATGAGGACATGCTGAGGTGCTTCATAAATGCAGGCCTTTCTTGACAACTGGAAGGTCATGTTACACAGCTCTGCACATCTCATTCAGCTGCTCATTCTGAGTTCAATAATGAAAGGATGATCACTTGGGTTTTTACTGCAAATTGATCCCCATTTTCTAAAATAATGAGGATTATTGCTTTCAATCTTGAGGTAAAGAAATGTAATGTTGAGCTTTGAAACGTATAATATAGAGCCCCATTAAGTTCAAATTCATTGTAGGTGGCTTACATTACAGTAGATGTCTCATATTCCACTTTCCTGCAGATATTTTATTGGCTTCCAGTGATCAGCACATTTCATAAATTGTGTGTGTGTGTGTATATCTGTGTCCATGGGTCTCTGTGTCTGTCTGTGTGTGTCTATATGTATGTATTTGTGTGTGTGCATGTGCCTGCATGTATGTGTATGTGTGCATGTGTGTGTGACTGTATCTGTGCGTGTCTGTGTGCACACGTGTGTTTGTGTTTGTGTGTGTCTGTATCTCTGTATGAGTGTGTCTGTATCTGTGTATGTGTGTATGTGTACATACGCATGTTTGTGTGTGTGCGTGTGCATGTCTGTGTGTGTCTGTATCTCTGTGTGAGTATGTCTGTATCTGTGTGTAGGTGTGTGTGCGCACACGTGTTTGTGTGTGAGCGTGTGTGTGTCTGTGTGTGTGTGTGTGTGTGTCTGTATGTATCTTTGCGTGTGTGTCTGTGTTTGGGTGTGTATATAAGTAGTATTATAAAGGTGTTAGAGTTGTACCCTGATGTTCCATAATTGTTTATCTGTACTGTGTGTGTGTGTGTGTGTGCGTGTCTGTGCGTGTATCTGTGTGTATATAATAGTGTTATAAAGGTGTTAGAGTTGTACGCTGATGATCCATAATTGTTTATCTATAGTTAGAAGCTATTTCTTTGTACCAAACAGTAATTCTTGTGAAGTACAGAAACTGATCCAGGCTTTCTGGGTGTAAAGGAGAGGGAAATCAGGGAATTCTGCATACTTTTATAACAGCTTTAACCTTTGTGAAGACTCTGAGAATAGCAGCAATTCATTTTCAGTACACTGCCCCAGTGAGTCATGGCAGTATCCACCCAGTATCACATGCCTCAAATATTAAACGTGTTCTCTTGTTCTTATATCATCAGCTAACGTCTACTGTGTATGAGCCTGTCCCAATATGTACACCATGATCAAACCTCCCCTCAAACCCCTGTGCTCTAGGATGAACAGAACTGAGTTCATAGCACAACCGTGCAATGAAAATCTCCCCAAACCTAGAAACATTTCAGCAGGTCTCCTCCATGTCCTTCAAATCCCAAATCGTGTTGGCCAGAGTTGGATACCAATGCACTAGTTGTAATCTAAAGTTTCGATATAAGTTCTCTACTTTTGTATACAAATGTCTATTTATGAAGCTCAATATCTGATGTGCTTTGCTAATCATGAGATTAAGTACTATTACCTTCAAAGATTGATACATATGAACTACAGGTATATCTGTTCTGGACATCTTTTTGGAATTGTGCTGTATTGACTTTATTGCTTCTCTCAAAAATCATCACACCAAGATCCAAATGCTTAGAATGATTCATGTTTCACCAATTTATTTGCATTTTCTGAAGAGTAACATTCATTGCGGATAAAGGAGAGTGTGATATCACCCACTTAACAGACCGAGACACATAAATAGAAAGTGGGACAGAACACCAGCGCTTCACCAGAGGCTCACTGATGATGTTACCCAGCATTGTGACGAAACATCTGAGAACAAACCGACCAGCTCAGTGAGCACCTTACAACCTGAAAGGGGAGTGTGCAGAGAAACCTCGATTATCCGAAGGACACAGGCAGGGAGTATTTTGTTTGTTTAATCGAATGCTGGTTAGCCAAGTATCGGAACCTTGCGATCTTGTTTGGATAATCAGAAATTCAGTTAATCGATATTCCTCTGTACTTGGATTTTCAGAAAGCATTTGATAAGGTGCAGCATTGCAAGGACATTGAGGATGTTGGTTGGATAGAAGATTGGCTGGTTGGCAGAAAACAAAGAGAATGCTTAATTGGGTCAATTTCTGAATGTCAGACTGTGATAACACTAACTCACAGGGATCTGCACTGGGGAGTCAACCCTTTACAATTTACATCAATGAAGGGTGGGAAAACATGCCAGTTATATTCACAGCTGAGTAGAAACAGGTAGGAAAGTATACCGTGCTCAAGGAATAAGGAGTTTGCAGACAGATGTAGACAGGTTGAGTGAAGGAGCTAAAACCTGGCAGATGGAACATAATGAGGGAAGATGTGAAGTTGTTCATTTTCGTAGAAGGAATGAACAAGCAGATGATTACCTGTACTTTAACAAAGAGCATAGGAACAGAAACTAAAATACTAGTTAGGAGCAAAAGCATGCCATTTGGCCCCTCCAGTCTGCTCCACAATTCAATAAGCTCACTTGGTTACGGTGGCAAAGCAGTTAGTACTGCTACCTCACAACAACAGGGACCCAGGTTCAATTCCAGTGTGGAAGCAGGCTATTCAGCCCATCGTGTCCATGATCTGCCATAGGTCGTCCCACCTAGACCCACCCCACAATCTGTATTTCCCATGGCTAATCCACCACAGCCTGCACATCTTTGGACTGCAGGAGGAAACCCACACAGGCATAGTGAGAATGTGCAACCTCCACACAGACAGTCACCCAAGGGTGGAATTGAACCCAGATCCCTAGCACTGTGAGGCTGCAGTGCTAACCACTGAGCTGCATCTTGGGGACGTAAAGTGGAAGCATTTCTTAGAAAGCACTGTTACAAGGAGGTGGTATTAGGATCTCTCTGGGTTCAGGATCACTCCTCACCTGTAATTAAACACCCAGAGATGGGAAACCCCTCCAGAGACTGTCCATGTACTTAAACAAAATTACTGCCAGGCACTCAAGATGTGGAGGTGGTAGTGTTGGACTGGGGTAGACAAGATCAGAGGAGACTTCCCCTGATGAAGGGGCAGGGCTTGAAAGTTGTGATTCCAAATAAACCTGTTGGACTATAACCTGGTGAGTATGTAAGTTAACTCGCTGACCTGGTGTCATGTGACTTCTGACCTGGTCATTCAAGCATGTTCCTCTGTAAAGGCTGGGTCATTAACGATGTTCAAAACTGAGATAGAGTTTTAATCAGTAAAGGATTCGAGGGTTATGAGACCAAAGCAAGAAAATGGAGTCGAGGATTCCCAGATCAAATCATTGAATGGCAAAGCAGACTAGAGGGGCTGAATGGTCTACTTCTGCGCCTGTGTCTTTGCATAGCCAGGAACAAAAAAAACTTGCATTCATATAGCACCTTTCATAAACCCAGGACACCACCAAGTGCTTTATAATGAAAGTGAACCTTTCGAAGTCTAGCCCCCTCCCCATAAGGAAGTAGGAAGTGTGAAATCTGAGCACAGCATGATCCCACAAACAGGAATGAGATCATGACTAATTTTTCCTCAAAAGGTGTTGGTGGAGATTTAGACGTTGGCCCCAAGCTACAAGGGGATAGCAACCTTGGGACCTTCCTTGATGCAGAGATGCAGGGCCCACCTGAGAGAGTGGAGGGGACTCTCCATTTCAAGTCTCCTTGTGTCTTAGAGGTTCATATTGTGGAAACAGGCCCTTCAGCCCTTCCTGCCCATGCCACCCAGTTTGCACAATGTACCTTGTCCCATTTGCCTGTTTTTGGTCCTTATCCCTCCATACCTATCCCATCCATGTACCTGTCCAAATGTTTCTTAAATGACAAAATCGTACTCGCCTCCATCACTACCTCTGACAGCCCCTTCCAGACACTCACCACCCTCAGTGTGAAACATTTGCCCCTCTGGACCCTTTTACATCTCTCCCCTCTCACCTTAAACCTACGCCTTCTAGTTTAGACTCCCCTACCCTGGGGAAAAAGCTGTTGGCTATCTACCTTATCTGTGCCTCCCATGATTGTATCGACCTCTATAAGGTCACCCTCAGTCTGTTACGCTCCAGAGAAAGAAATCTCAGCCAATCCAGCCTCTCCTTACACCTCAAACCTCGGATAGAGCACCAGGCCTCGGAAACTCCAGCTGGGAGTTCTGTTTCCAGAGTCTGACTTGAATCAATGACTTAGAACATAGAACATAGAAAAGTACAGCACAGAACAGGCCCTTTGGCCCACGATGTTGTGCCAAGATTTAATCCTAATTAAAATATAGTAAAAACCTACACACCCCTCAACTCACTGCTCTCCATGTGCATGTCCAGCAGTTGCTTAAATGTCCCCAATGACTCTGCTTCCAGCACCACAGCCAGCAACGCATTCCATACATTCACAACTCTCTGCGTAAAGAATCTACCTCTGATATCAGCCTCCTTTATACCTTCCTCCTAATATCTTCAAACTATGACCCCTCGTACCAGTCAATCCTGCCCTGGAGAAAAGTCTCTGGCTATTGACTCTATTTATTCCTCTCATTATTTTGTACGCCTCGATCAGGTCTCCTCTCTTTCTCCTTCTCTCCAGAGAGAAAAGTCCGAGCTTATTCAACCTTTCTTCATAAGGCAAGCCCTCCAGTCCAGGCAGCATCCTGGTAAACCTTCTTTGCACCCTCTCCAAAGCCTCTGTATCTTTCCTATAGTAGGGCGACCAGAACTGGACACAATATTCCAAGTGTGGCCTCACCAGGGACTTGTAGAGCTGCAGCAAAAACTCGCGGCTCTTAAACTCGATCCCCTGTTAATGAAAGCCAAAACACCATATGCTTTCTTAACAACCCTATCCACTTGGGTAGCAACTTTGAGGGATCTATGTACTTGCATATCCAGATCCCTCTGTTCCTCTACACTGCCAAGAATCCTGTCTTTAATCCTACATTCAGCATTCAAGTTGGACCTTCCAAAATGCATCACTTTGCATTTATCCAGGTTGAACTCCATCTGCCATTTCTCAGCCCAGCTCTGCATCCTGTCTATGTCGCGCTGCAGTGTGCAATAGCCCTCTATGCTATCGACAACACCTCCAACCTTTGTGTCATCTGCAAATTTACTAACCCACCCTTCAACCTCCTCATCCAAGTCATTTATAAAAACTACAAAGAGCAGAGGCCCAAGAACAGAGCCCTGCGGGACACCACTCAACATTGACCTCCAGGCAGAATACTTTCCATCTATAACCATTTCCTGCCTTCTGTCAGCCAGCCAGTTCTGAATCCAGATAGCCAAATCTCCCTGGATCCCATAATTTCTGACTTCTGGAATTTGAGATGAGAATGTGTGTGTGAGGAAGAGAGAGACAGAGAAAGAGAATTATCTGCTGAGCTGTGGTTAAGAAGATGGAGAGGAACAGTTTAATGATTTTCTTTCACATTCCTTTATAGTAGTGCCAGAAGTAGGTCTTGACATAGATCGCAGGAATAAATCCAGATTCAAAGAGAGGAATCAAAGTCTGAAGACAGAGAATCGATCTTTGCAATGTAAATGGGCATCTCATTGTGTGATTCTATCAGACAGCTCCAAATGTATCCTCCCTTTCATAGTTAATAATACTGAAAAATGCATCTGAAATATGTCTTTAGCACCAAAAGATATTCATTCATCAGAATTTCTGACCTTTATCTGAGTTACCCTAGCCGAGGGCAGAGTAAGTCAAATATTAACCCCTACTGAGAGAAATCTTTACTCTTGCAACAACAACAACTTATATTCATGTAGCTCCGTTCATGCATGCAACTGTCCCACAGTATTTCACAGGAGTGACTTCGAGCAGAATTTGTTATTAAATTATGCAACGAGTTATGAGGCTAGATGAACAAAGTTTGATGGAGACTCAGCAGGACTGTTCCTGGGCTGGAGAAATTCAGCAATGATAGAACGGCTGGGGATTGTCTTCCCTTGGTGAGGTGGGGGTGGGATCTGATTGAAATGCCCAAAGTTCAGGGGGACATAGAGAGGGTAGATAGAGAGAAACCTTTATCCTCAGTCGAGGTGTCAATAACCAGGGGAACATGTTTAAGGTAAGGAGCAGGAGGTTTCGAGGGGATTTGCGGAGCTTGAGTATCTGAATACTTGGAATATTGTGTACAGTTCTGGTCCCCATATTTCTGGAAGGATGTGGAAGCATTAGAAAAGGTGCAGAGGAGATTTACCAGGATGTTGCCTGGTCTGGAGGGAAGGTCTTATGAGGAAAGGCTGAGGGACTTGGGTCTGTTCTCATTGGAGAGAAGAAGGCTAAGAGGGGATTTGATAGAGACATACAAGATGATCAGAGGATTAGGTAGGGTAGACAGTGAGAGTCATTTTCCTAGGATGGTGATGTCAGTGTGTACGAGGGGGGCATAACTACAAATTGAGGGGTGATAGATTTAAGACAAATGTCAGAGGCAGGTTCTTTATGCAGAGAGTGGTAAGGGTGTGGAATGTCCTACCTGTTAATGTAGTCAACTCAGCCACATTAGGGAGATTTAAACAATCCTTAGATAAACACATGGATGATTATGGGATAGTAAGCGGGACGAGCTGAGAATAGTTCACAGGTCAACACAACATCGAGGGCCGAAGGGCCTGTTCTGCGCTGTATTGTTCTATGTTCTATGTTCTATCTGGAACTCACTGCCTGAAAGGTAAGTAGAGGCAGGAACCTCTCAAAACGTCTAAGATGTATTTCGTTAAACACTTGAAACCTCGGAGCACACGAATTTCTGGGCCAAGTGCTGTGAAATAGGTTCAAAATAGATAGATGTTTGAGAATGAGGGTGAACAAGATGGGCCAAAGGGCCTCTTTCCTTATGGATCGATGAGTGTCTTAAAAGAGGAAGAGGGAGGGAGGTTACAGGTCTTGCAGCTTCACTGATAGTGGAAGAAATTGACAGTGTGATAGAGAATGCCCTAAATCCCTCATTTATCTACTCTTCCTGTTAACGCTGCTCACATTCCAAATTCATTGCTGGTAAACCCAAACAAGTTTAATGAGTGGCCCTTGAAGGTTCAATTTCTATTTCAGGGTTAAGTTGCAGGGTTTGCTTGCAGACTCTGGGTTTTTGCAGCCACCTGTAATGACATTTTTGCACAAAATACATCTTTATTCCTGTTCATGCTGAGTTTCACGTGTAAACCACACAGCTTCCCAGCGCAGTTTGGGGTAAATGTACCAACACGGATCTCTTGCTTACTCTTGGTGATGGGAAGTGGGGGGGGTGTCAGGGGGAAGAGGTAGCCAAACCTTGGCCCTCGAGGAAGGACCTTCTCCTTAATACTTGCAGAAGGCCAATGGGCTAACACCTTAATCTTCACAACCATGTCATTTAAACTCTGCCCCTTAGCAAAGAGCTCTTCACTGTAATTGTCCCCTTACTGTACACTGTAATTAAGGATGTATCACTTCACTCAGCATGACCAAGCTGCCTCGATTACAATGCCTTATTTATCCCGAGGGAACGTAAGGGAATTTTTTAAAAAGTAGGAACGCTGCTTTTTACAAAATTATTGCAGTGGAAGGATTTGTAAGGAGCATGCAAATCAAACATTTATTGGAGATGGTTAGGACTGCAGATGCTGGGAATCAGAGTTGATAAAAAGTGGAGCCGAGGTGGCACAGTAGGACAGGCAACATGGAAGGGGCAGGAGAATCAATGTTTCGGGTGGGGACCTTTCATCAGGACTCTCCTGCTCCTCCGATGCTGCTCGACCTGCTGTGCCATTCCAGCTCCACTTTTTATCAACTCTTACAGCATTTATTATTTGTTCAGTGGATGGGCCGACCTGTAATTGCTCATCCCTAATTGCCCCAGAGAAGAACATACATCCCAACAGGTAGCAGCTGTCCATTTGGCCTGTTCCAGATCATGGCTGACCTGATTTCTCCACATTCCCCACCCTCCTCCACACCTCACTTCTCAAGAATCTATCTACCTCTGCCTTCAATGCTCCGAGTCCACCACTTCTTGAAGAAGAGACTCAGGACCTGCTGAGAGAAGAATGATCTCTTTGTATTGGCCTGAAATTGTTGATGCCTTGTTTTGAAACAGTGATCCCCGAGCTCTACATTCTTCCACCAGAGGAAGTATTCTCTCCCTAATCCAACCCGTCATCAAGTCACCTCTTACTCTTCTGAAATCCAGTGAGTACGAGCCTAACCTGTCCAACTTACAGACAACCTACTCATGGCACAATGAGTCTGGTAGACCTTGCCTAAGTTACTTCCAATGCATTTATATCCTTTCTTAAACAAGGTGACTAACACTCTGCACCGTATTCCAGATGTGGTCGAGCCAGTGCCCTGTATACCTGCAGCATATAACAGTATTTAATCCCCCTCACAATTAATTATCACATCCTGTTAGCTTTCTTAATTCTTTGCTGAACCTGTATAAAAACCTTTTGGGATTCATTCACCAGAACTCCCAGATCTCCCTGGCTCTCAGAGTTCTGTCATCTCACACCACTTGGAGAAGATATTTCCTTATCAGGATGGTGAGTGGCTTGGAGCGCAATTTACAGGGGCTGGTGTTCCCATGTATCTGCTGCCTTTATCTTTTCCGATGGAAGTGGTTGTGGGTGGGTGGTTTTGGTGCAGATCTCTGCGTTATACTGGTCGGTGTGCTCACTTCTGCTTGTTCTGGTGGATTAAGAGAGTTAGAGAGACCTCACTGGTTTACTAGTTAGCCCTTGCTCCCTATAAACCCCAGAAATGGATCAATCTGATCATTCCATCAATCTATTGTTTCTGAATCTTCTGTATCGCGTTGTATTGTATTTCCCTCCATTCCAGAGACTACATTTCAAAATGACCTCATTCAGAGTGACTTTCGGATGTCCTGAAACAGTGCAAGGTATTTTATAAAGACAAGCCTTTAGTTCCCTGGTCTGGGCAGCTAGAGATGGTAGAGTGAGGGTGAGGGTGAGGGTGGGGGTGGGGGTGAGGGGTAGGGTGAGGGAGGAGGGTGAGGGGACAGGGTGAGGAGAGTAAGGGGAGAGGGTGATAGGAGAGGGTGGGAGAGAGGGTGAGGGGTGAGGGGGAGGGGAAATGCTGAGGGTAGAGAGTGAGGGGGACGGGGTAGGTTGAGGGGACAGGGTTAGGAGAGAAAGGGGAGAAGGTGAGGGGGAGGGGCAGGGTGAGGGGGAGTGGGGGGGGGAGATGCCAAGTAAAACGTTTGGCCGGTGGACAGGAGATGCCTCTGTGGAAGGAAACACGAGGGAGAGAGGTTTTCACCAATGAAACCTGTTAGTGGTTGCTCAGGTACGGACTAAGGAGCTGAATTTCTGAGGGGAGGTGAGAACGATAGCCCTTGACATTTAGACTGTACTTGACTGAGTGTGGCATCAAGGAGCCCTAGCTCAAGTGGTTCAGGGAAATTCTGATTGGTTGGAATCATACCTGACACATAGGAAGATGGTTGTGGTTGTTGGAGTTCAGTCATCTCAGCTCCAGGACATCTCTGCAGCTGTTCCTCAGGATAGTGTCCTAGGCTCAACCATCTTCAGCTGCTTCATCAATGACCTTCCCTCCAGCAGAAGGTCAGAAGTGGGGATGTTCACCAACGGTTGCACAATGTTCAGCACCATTCACAACTCCTCAAATACTGATGCAGTCCATATTTAAATACAACAAGATGTGGACATTATCCAGGCTTGGGATGACAAGTGGCAAGTAACATTCATGCAACACAAAAGCCTGGCAATGACCACCTTCAACAGGAGAGAATCTAATCATCACCCATTGACATTCAATGTTATTACCATCAACATCAACAGCCTGAGGGTCATCATTGGCCAGAAACTCAACTGGATTTACCACATAAATATTGTGGCTACAAGAGCAGGTCAGAGGCCAGGAATACAGCGGTGAGTAACTCACCTCCTGCCTCCCCAAAAGCTTGTCCACCATCGACAAGGCACTAAGTCAGGAGTGTGATGGAATACTCCCCACTTACCTGGATGGGGGCAGCTTCAACAACACTCAAGAAGCTTGACACCATCCAGGTCAAAGCAACCTGCTTGACTGGCCCCTTCAACAATCGCTCACGCCCGCACCAACTCCACCACCCTGTGGCCCAACATTTCAACTCCCCCCCACCCCACTCTGCCAAGGACATGGAAGTCCTGGGCCTCCTCCACCACTGCTCCCTCACCACCAGATGCCTAGAGGAAGAACGCCTCATCTTCCGCCTCGGAACACTTCAACCCCAGGGCATCAATGTGGACTTCAACAGTTTCCACATTTCCCCTCCCCCCACCTCACTCCAGCTCCAGCCTTCCAGCTCAGCACCACCCTCATGACCTGTCCTACCTGCCTATCTTCCTTCCCACCTATCCACTCTACCCTCCTCTCTGACCTATCACCTTCATCCCACCCCCATTCACCTATTGTACTTTTTGCTACCTTCCCCCACCCTCCTCTCTGATCTATCACCTCCATCACCACCCCCATTCACCTATTGTACTCTATGCTACTTTCTCCCCACCCCCACCCCCCTCTCAGTTATCTCTCCACTCTGCAGGCACCCTGCCTGTATTCCTGATGATGGGCTTTTGCCCGAAATGTCGATTTTCCTGCTCCTCGGATGCTGCCTGACCTGCTGTGCTTTTCCAGAACTACTCTAATGTAGACTCTGGTTTCCAGCATCTGCAGTCCTTGTTTTTACCTACCAGCATACAGCTGCTTCTGTGACCTCTGTCAAACCCATGACCTCTATCACCTCAAAACACCATGGCAGCTGATGTGTGTAAAAATCATCAGTTATAAGTTCCCCACCAAGCCACTCACCATCTTGACTTGGAAATATATCGCCATTTCTTCACTCTCACTGGGTCAGAATCCTGGAATTCCCTCCCTAAGGACATCGCGGGTCTACTTACAGCATACAGACTGTAGCAGTTCAATAAGGCAGCTCCCAACTTCTCAAGGGGCAACTAGGGACAGGCAGTAAATGCTGGGCCCAGCCAGTGAGACTGACCTCCCATGACAAACCAACTCTGTGCAGTTCCCTAATTGACCACAAGGAGAATAAAGGGGGGTCCTCGATTTACAAACATTAGACTTACGAATGTTCAGTCGTTAGAAACACAACCCTACACTGGGGGGCCATTTTAATGATCCAACATCTGAACATTTCCTGTTCCCATGAACAGCTGCTTTCCATCATCCTGCACTGTGTTCCTGCTCGTGTGCAAATCAACTTGGGGACAGCCTAGATTTTTGTAATCCCTTCATATCGGGCTCGCTTTGTTCACAAAGCTATGTCTCAAAAACGAAATCTGTCAGAGTAGAAAACACTGCCTCGTCAGATATTCAATCCACAGAAACCCTCCTGTGCAGGTAAGGGCTGTTCAGCCCACTGAGTCTGCACCAACTCTCCAAACAGCATCTCACCCCATCCCTGTAACACCGCATTTCCCATGGCTAATTCACCTCGCCTACTCACCCTAACCTCTACAACTTCGGACTTTGGGAGCACCCAAACGAAGTCCACAGAGAGACAGAGAGAAGGTGCAAACTTCAGACAGTCACCAGAGGGTGGAATCGAACCCAGGTCTGGTGAGGCAGCAGTGCTAACCACTGAGCCGCTGTGCTGTCCATAACTGGTTCTTGATGAAAATACAAAGCTTTGCAACATCAGTACGGTCCAGTATTCGCTGACACAGTTATCCTGAGCCACCTTTCTGATGCTGCGAGGCCCTTGAATCAATTACATTCAATGGAATTAACTTTCCACATATATAACTACACAAGGCAGCAAAACACTGTTTGAACTCACTGGGCCATTTGCCAAATAACTCCATTATTAATTGTAATTAATACTGGCTGCTCTTGTTTTATTAAGCTCTTTTTATCATGTGTGAAATGAAGACTGACTTGTAACATTTCCTCTCACTGCGTCTAAATTAACTCCGTCTGTGTCCCTGTGTTGACACCTCAGCTGCCAGCTCCAAGTCTCTCTCCAGGGAGATGAGGTCAGGATCCGAGCTGACCCTACCCATACAATACTGCAGCAGTACTGCACTGACAGAGATGTCATCTCCCAGATGAGATGTTAAACCTGGGAACTGTCTGCTCACTCAGCTCTGTGTTTCCAAGAGCAGGAAGATTTCTCCTGGTGCATCAGGCAATATTTAATGCTCAACCAACAGCAGTAAACTAAATGAGTTCGGTATTACCATAACACTAATGGTAGGATCTTGCTGTGTGTGACTTGGGCCCCTGCTGAATTTCCTACCTTAAAAAGGTATCTTTGGGGCAATCCAGTGGCTCAGTGGTTAGCACTGCTGCCTCACAGCGCCAGGGACCCAGGTTCAAGTCCAGTCTCGGGTGACTATCTGTGTGGAGCTTGTACATTCTCCCCGTGTCTGTGTGTGCTTCCTCCGGGTGCTCCGGTTTCCTCCCACAGTCCAATGATGTGCAGGTCAGGTGGATTGGCCATGGGAAATTGCTCATAATGGAAAGGGGTGTGTAAATTAGGTAGATTAGCTGTGGGAAATACAGGGTTATAGGGATAGGGAAGGGGGCTAGGCCTGGGTGGGATCCTTTGCAGAGGGTTGGTGTGGATGCATTGGCCTGAATAGCCTGTTTCCATACTGTAGGAATTCTATGGGTTACACACTGTGGGGAATTGTGAAAGACCAGTATAATACATTAACACTCCCTTGGCGCTGGGTTACTGACGATGGGCTTATGCCCGAAACGTCGATTCTCCTGTTCCTTGGATGCTGCCTGACCTGCTGCGCTTTTCCAGCAACACATTTTCAGCTTCATTGAAAGTTCTGCTCTCTTTGGCCACACAGCCACCAGTAAAGCTCCAGTAGGATTTGCTAAACCAGTGTAAATTCCCTTTAGCCATTTACCCAGGGTCTGTGCTGCAGGTATCAACCAATTAGAGTCATAGAGTCATAGAGATGTACAGCATGGAAACAGACCCTTTAGTCTAACTCAGCCGTGCCGAACAGATATCCTAATCTAATCTAGTCCCATTTACCAGCACTTGGCCCATATCCCTCCAAACCCTTCTTATTCATATACCCATCCAGGTGCCTTTTAAATGTTATAATTGTACCAGTCTCCACCACTTCCTTTGGCAGCTCATTCCATACATGCACCACCGTCTACACGTAAAGTTGCCCCTTAAGTCCCTTCCAAATCTTGCCCCTTTCACCTTAAACCTATCCCTCTAGTTCTAGACTCCCCGACCCCAGGGAAAAGACTTTGTCTATTTATCCTATCCATGCCCCTCATGATTTTGTAAACCTCTATAAGGTCACTCCTCAGCCTTGGACGCTCCAGGGAAAACAGCCCCAGCCTGTTCAGCCTCTCCCTATAGCTCAAATCTTCCAACCCTGGCAACATCCTTGTAAATCTTTTCTGAACCCTTTCAAGTTTCACAACATCCTTCCTATAGGAAGGAGACCAGAATTGCACGTAATATTCCAACAGTGGCTGAACCAATGTCCTGTACAGCCACAACATGACCTCCTAACTCCTATATTCCACTCACTGACCAATAAAGGGAAGCATCCCAAACGCCTTCTTCACTATCCTGTCATTCTGGGGAATCTATTTTCAAGGAGCTATGAACCTGCACTCCAAGGTCACTTTGTTCAGCAACACTCCCTCGGACCATACCATTAAGTGTATAAGTCCTGCCCTGACTTGCCTTTCCAAAATGCAGCACCTCACATTCAACTAAATTAAACTCACTCTTTGTAGACTCATAGAATCATATGGAACAGAAAAGCCCCATCAAGTCCACCCCACTGAAAACCTCCAAAAAAAACCTTGGTATTTTACTGAGGGTTGGGGGAAGCATTACGCTGCTGTCATAGACTGTATTGGTTAGACTCCCCACACCCCCCACCCCCAACTCCTTCTGTGCTCCATACCCAGAACTTGTTGTCCTTAAAAGGTGAGGGTTACAGGATCGATTCATGAGAACGACAATGTGTTAAAAGAATGAACACTACAAGCACAGGTCATATTGCTTCTGCTTACAGTCCCCTGAGTTGGCAAGGTTAAGAGTTAATCTAATAAAGATGCTTAATATTATTAAAGGATTTGACTCACAGCAAATATCCAATTAGGACCAAGCAATTACCTTTGTTTCTTTATGGCAGTGCCTGGGCGCTGACCACAGGAGTGCTGTACTCTCCCTGGAGTGTATTCACCAGAATGATACTGAGTCTAAGAAAGGATTAAATGATGGAGCAGGTTGCTTAGGAGAAAGTGAGGACTGCAGATGCTGGAGATCAGATATTCCTGATGAAGGGATTTTACCTGAAACGTTGATTTTCCTGCTCCTCGGATGTTGCCTGACCTGCAGTGCTTTTCCAGCACCACTTTAATCTCGACTCTGATCTCCAGCACCTGCAGTCCTCACTTCTGCCTATAATAATCTGGTGTTGTATGATTTTTGACCTCGTCCAACCCAATCCAATACCGACACCTCCACATTTTGATATATAAAGAGTGAGTTAAACAAGGTTCCAAAATGTTGATTGAGGATAACTTCCGTGTTCTTTTTCGAATGGTGCCATGGAATCAGTTCCTGAAAGGAAAAACAATGTCTGCAGTTTAACACACTCTCTGAGAGACAGCTCCTCCCATCAGCGCACTGTGTCTTCATTAAGCCCCAGCAATATTCTGATTGCTGCTCACTATACCCACTCCAAGGTCAATATTGTGTGACCTTCTCACAGTGTAGTGCCTGAGTGCAGCTACTGCAGTTGGAGGTCTAGCGAAATCTTCAGCACTACGTCCAATCCATGTCATTGAGACAACAACAGAGCAGTGCCTCTGACCACACTGTACACACCTCAGGAGAAATGGCCGTAGCCACACTGAGCCTTGCAGTGCTGAGACATGAGCCATGTCTATTTCTAACACCGGGATCAGCCACAGTGAAGCCTACACAAGTACACACGCGGCAAAGCATGGGAAGGAATTCATCATTTGTTGACTCTCTCCCTAACAGCCCTTTGTGATGAGAAATGTGAGGGCTGGAGATGGGGAATTGGACAGGGGGATGATTCCTCTGTCTAACACTGACCTCAGAATCCAGGTCAATCACCTAAACTGGAGAAAGTGAGGACTGCAGATGCTGGGGATCAGCCCTTCCTGATGCCTGAACCCATCAATTCTCCTGCTCCTCGGACGCTGCCTGACCAGCTGTGCTTTTCCAGCACCACACTCATTGGCAATCACCTATACAGGAAGACAAAGGATTTGGCACAAGTGGGTTGGAAACCCACACAGAAAGCAGGTGCACCTTCACACTGTTTAGGATATTTGGGTGTAATTTATTTTCGAGAGAGTGGTGCTGGAAAAGCACAGCAGGTCAGTCAGCATCCGAGGAGCAGGAGAATCGACGTTTCAGGCATAAGCTCTTCATCCGGAATGAGGCTTGTGGGCTGGGGGGGTTGCTGAGAGATAAATGGGAAGGGAGTGGGGCAGGGGTGAAGGTATCTGGGAAAGCGGTAGGTAGATGGAGGTCAGGGGGAAGGTGATAGGTCAGAGAGGAGGGTGGAGCGGATAGGTGGGAAAGATGATGGACAGGTCAAGAAGGTGGTGCTGAGTTGGAGGCTTGGGATTGGGATAAGGTGGGGGGAGGGGAGTTGAGGAAACTGGTGAAATGCACATTGATCCCGTGGGGTTGGAGGGTCCCAAGGCGTTCTTCCTCCAGGAGTTGGGTGGTTAGGGTTTGGAGGTGGAGAAGGCCCAGGACCTGCATGTCCTTGGCAGAGTGGGAGGGGAAGTTGAAGTGTTCAGCCACGGGGCGGTGGGGTTGGTGGGTGCAGGAGTCCCAGACATGTTCTCTGGGACGATCCACAAGAAGAGGTCCTGTCTCCCTGATATAGAAGACACCACATTGGGTGCACCAGATGCAATAGATGATATTGGTAGAGGTACAGGTAAATCTCTGTTGGGTGTGGAAGGATCCTTTGTGGCCTTGGATGAAGGTGAGGGGAGTAGTGTGGGCACAGGTTTTGCACTTCCTGTGGTGGCAGGGAAAGGTGCCAGGTGTGGGGTGTGGGCTGGTGGGGGTTGTGGACCTGACAAGTGAGTCGTGGAGGGAATGGTCCCTCCGGAACGGTCATAGGAGTGGGGAGGGAAATATATCTTTGGTTGGTGTGGTCTGTTTGTTGGTGGCGGAAATGGCAGAGGATGATGCGATGTATCCGGAGGTTAGTGGGGTGGAAGGTGAGGACCAGGGGTGTTCTGTCCTTGTCGCGTTGGGAGGAGTGGGGTTCAAGGACGGAGGTGTGGGAAGTGGAGGAGATGCGTTGGAAGGCATCATCAACCACGTGAGAGGCAATTTATTTTTTCTGACACCAGCATTGACATCAAGAGGAAGCCATTTAGCCTCTTGAGACTCTCCAGGTTTTAATTTAACCGCCATGACAGCAGAATCTTCAACACCCTGACCTATCAGATGTCGAACCCTCTCAGTACCTCCTCCCCCAGTCACACCAGCTTATTGGGGTACAGAGCTCCAGGATACGCCTGTCCAGCCTGGCAAGATTCGGGGCATACCCCCACACCACACCCACACCACCTCCACCCCATCCCCCCCACACACAGCAGACAGCAAGGATGTTAGAGTCATAGAGTCAGACAGTCATACAGCATGGGAACAGACCATTCGGTCGAACCAGTCCATGCTGACCATGTTCCAAAACTAAACTATTCCCACCTGCAACCCCCACTTGGCCCATATCCCTCCAAACCTTTCCTATTCACATCCTTCAGCAAATGTCTCCCCATTGGCCAAATCAAAGAGCTCGATGGTATTCAGAAAGTTGCTGCTTGTAAAGAGATCCGCGTTCCCCAGAAAGGAGATCGCTTCAGAAATATGGGGAGTAAGACAGATTAGGAAGAGTCAGCACCAGTGTGATGGAGCACGTGCTCTCCTCCTGCACTGTAAGCATCGTTAAACCCCACCATGGGCCAGAACAGCTTGACCCGAGAGAGATTCACCCTCTCAGTCTCATATACAACGGTGTCCTTCAGCTTCTGGTTCAAATGATGGGTCTCCAACATGAACTGGTTCGATTTGATAAAACCTCACTGCAGTAGGTCAGACAATCTGGGATCCTCACTTGTACGACCTGCAGAGGTACTGGCTGTGCGCTGCCTGGACAGTGTGTAGGGTTTCATATGCCGCATGCAAGAGGCCAGCAGTCACCATTATTTATGAGCAATTTCATTTGTAAATAAATTGGATTGAGAGAGGAGGGAGGGGTTGATTGTTTTTTAAAAATACTTTGATACTTTCTTTCTTTTGAAAAGCAGCCAAGGTGCGTCAGAAAAATTAAGCAAGTGTCTTCAAAGATCAAATTCTAATGCCTATAATCAAGTCTTTCTTCCTTTAACAAAATGACAGGGAGTAATGTTTGGAAGAGAAAGTGGTTTACGTGAGTAATCACTTAGGAAAGGCAGAAAAACGTTAATCAGTCGACAGGAAGTTAATTATTAATCAGAATTATGGTAATTACCCTGCTCTCTCTGCAGTTGGCAGGTCTGAAAATTGCCATTTTTGGTGAAGCATTATCATGTTAATTACAGTGGTAATGCATCACATCCTCCCTCCCTTTATTACCTTGATTCACTCATTCATCAGGTTTATGAGCCCAGCGGGTTTTCAATAAATACCTCTGCATTTAGGATCTGGGAGGGCAGAGTCAAACATCCATGAGCAAAGCAAACTGATTGGAATGAAAACAGCCAGTGCTGGAGAAACTCGGCAGGTCTGGCAGCATCTGAGCGCAGAGAAACAGAGTTAATGTCCTTTCATCAAGTAAAGGTCAATGACCTTTCATCAAGACTGAGTCTCATGAGCGAAGGGTTAAACAGGTTGGGATTCGAATCACTGGAGTTTGGAATGAGAGGTGATCTCATTGAAACCTATCAGAATGTTAAGGGGTTTGACAAGGTCAATGCTGAGAGGCTGTTTCTCCTCATGGGATGGTCTAGGACCAGGGGCACAGTCTCTGAATAAAGGGGCACTGATTTCAGACTAAGATGGGGAGGAATTTCTTCTCTCAGCGGGTTGTGAGTCTTTGGAAGCCCTTACCACAGAGAGCTGTGGGGGCAGAGTCCTTGTGTACAATTAAAGGCTGCAACAGAGAGATTCTTGGTCAGTCGGAGAATCAAGGGAAAAGGACAGGAAAGTGGGTGTGAGAAATGTTGGATCAGCCATGATCCTATGGAATGGCAAAAGAGGTTGGAGGGGCCGAGTGGCCTCCTCCTGTTCCTATTTCTTATGGTGTTATGGATGTTGAATAAAAACATGATGAGGGAGGGCATGCTCCTGATTGCCAAGGTTACCTTTGGGCCATCTGCCATGGGTCAGTGGGGAGCAAACTCCCATCGCAGTGAGGAGGTGGAGGGTTTAACTCCCAGTGCTAAGACCTGAGTGTGAAATGTCAAGGGTGACATGCCCAGCGCAGTACCGAGAGAGTGCTGCACAGTCGGAGGAGCTGCCTTTCAGCTGAAATACTCGATGATTGGAGAAAATGCATTGCTGTCTCAGGGCAACTAGGGATGGGCAATAAGTGTCAACCTGACCAGGACTGCCCCCATTGTCCAACTGGGAAACCTTTATTGGAGGAGCCCAGCACAAAGGGGAATAATCTTTGGAGGGTTGGTGTATACTAAAAAGGGCTGAATGGCCTGCTTCCACACTGTAGGGATTCTAAGAAGCCTGGATGGCGTGTTCCTATCATTGTGAATCATTAGAGGAATGGTGATTGCTGGCTAAGTATAAATGCTAACTCTTCACAGCTCAAAAGATGGCTGGTGGTTCAGAGTTAGAGAGTCATAGAGACATACAGCACAGAAACTGACCCTTTGGTCCAACTCATTCATGCCGACCAGATATCCCAATCTAATCTAGTCCCACCTGCCAGCACCCGGCCCGTATCCCTCCAAACCCTTCCTATTCATATCCCCATCCAAATGCCTTTTAAATGCTGTAATTGTACCAGCCTCCACCACTTCCTCTGGCAGCTCATTCCATACACGAACCACCCTCTGGATGAAAGAGTTGCCCCTTAGTTCTCTTTTATATCTTTCCCCCTCACCCTAAACTTATGCCCTCTAGTTCTGGACTCCCCATACCCCAGGGAAAAGACCTTGTCTACTTACTCTATCCATGTCAGTTGCTCTTTGATTTTCACGACATCTGAGTTAATCCAAACTGATCTTTAATAGGAACACATGTTTAGTTTAATTAGAAGCTGCTTTGTTTCTGGTACTGTTCTAACTGCCCTTCCACTTATACTCAAATCCAATATACAATTTGATGTTATGTTAACTGACTGATTTAATGCTGTGTCAATCCTTTTATAGACAACTGAAACTTCACTACTAATTTAATACGTGACTACACACAGATACACAACAGCAAATGCAAGTAAATCAAGGAAGGGATTGTAACAGCAAAACATACTTACTTTCAAAAGGCCTGCACCATTAGTCTGTCATTATAATGTGGATTAGTGGTGCTGGAAGAGCACAGCAGTTCAGGCAGCATCCCAGATTTCAAAGCTACTTGGATGTTGCCTGAACTGCTGTGCTCTTCCAGCACTACTAATCCAGAATCTGGTTTTCAGCATCTGCAGTCATTGTTTTCACCTTGTCATTATAATGTGGACAGCTGCAAGAATAGCTTCTTCCCCAGGCTTCTGAATGGAGATTTAAATGTTAATCCTGATCTCTCTCTCTCTTCTGCACTTTCTCTGCAGCTGAAAGATGAAAGACTTAATTTAGATTTGCTCAATACTTCAATATATCTTTTGCTATAAATTCTGTGCCTTATTGTCCTGCTTCACAACCACCTGATGAAGGAGCAGCGCTTCAAAAGCTAGTGCCTCCAAAATAAAACCTGTTGGACTACAACCTGGTGTTGTGTGATTCTCAGCAGCTGTAACACTGTATTCTGCACTCTGTTCTGCTCTGCAGCTATAACACTGTATTCTGAACTCTGTTCTGCTCTGCAGCTGTAACACTGTATTCTGCACTCTGCTCTACTCTGCAGTTGTAACACTGTATTCTGCACTCTGTTCTGCTATCCTGCTAGTTTGTCTGTACAGCAGGCAAAACAATTCACTGTATCTTGGTCTGTGTGACAATAATAAACTAATCAATCAATCTGTCCTTTTGCATGTGGTGTGGAGCCCCTTAGGTTAAATCACTAGCAGTTTTAGATTAGATTCCCTATAGTGTGTGGAAACAGGCCATTCAGCCCAACCGATCCACACTGACCCTCTGAAGAGTAATCCACCCAGAACCATTTCCCTCTGACTAATGCACCTAGCACTACGGGCAATTTAGCATGGCCAATTCACCTGACTTGCACATCTTTGGACTGTGGGAGGAAACCAGAGCACCCGGAGGAAACCCACACAGACATTGGGAGAAAGTGTAAACTCCACACAGACAGTCGCCTGAGGCTGAGAATCGAAGCTGGGACCCTGGTGCTGTGAGGTAGCAGTGCCTCTCTCTCTCTCTCTCCCTCAAGGAAAGAGAAGTCCTGTGGCTTTGTAAATGTTTGGTGGCTTTCGTCAGTCTAACCATGGGAGATAAATGCCTGCAGACCTTTAACTTAAATAGTTCAAATTACAAGTGATTGAATTTCAGTCAGAAAGGATTTGGGATCGGATGTTAAAACCAGGTGGATTTAACAGAGGCTGTGTGCTGTTGAATGGAGGTGATTGGTTAATCTGTTGCCTGGAGTTGCCGATGCAGACATGTAACTGACCTCCACCCATTAAACTTCACTGGAGAACTGGGCCTGAGGCACAGTTGATGTCAGACCATCGTGAGTTCAGTTTGATGCAGCAAGTAGAGATTTGAATAAAACACGAAGAAAGAGGTATTTGGAGTGACTGCTAATAGTAATTTCTTTCTTAAATAGACTTCATTTGCTGTCATTAGACAATTCATCACAAATCACACCCTGATCTCCAACCTAATAGTTTTCCATGGTGCTGACAGTGACTGCTAAAATGAGTAAAAGTGAAGGGAGTTCTCTCAATGTTTTGGCCAATATTCATCCCTCTTTTTATTAAAAAAAAAGACATGCTGGTCAATTATCCCACTGTGGGACCTTGCTGTGATCAGGTATGTTTGCTGATAGGACAAATGTCATTGGCTGTGAGACACTTTGGATCCTCTGGAATGTTAGGACCCTTACATTGTGCATGAGAATCATTACTTAACCTGCTCTGGAGCTCATTGAGTAACAGGCCCTTAGTAACAGGCCCTTAGTAACAGGCAATGGCTTGTCCAGCTAGAACTCATCACCGGATCTCTTTACATCATAGACCTGAGCTCTGCTTTAGTGAGTAGCATTCTTGGCTCTAACTCAGATGATTGTGGGATCAAGTCCTATTTTGTGATTTTAAGAGTTAGATCCCAGTTGGTACTCCACGGTAGTGCTGAGGGACAAATTGATGTGACCCCTTTTCTATGGGATTTTGTCTGCATTCTCAGGTCCCACACGGCATACCTGTGGGCCCCTTTCTGGTGCAGAGTGGAGTCCTTACTCTTGAGCTGGAAGGGCTGTGGCTTACATCCCAGCTGTTCCACTGGGTGGCACGGTGGCTCAGTGATTAGCACTGCTGCCTCACAGCGCCAGGGACCAGGGTTTGATTCCACCCTCGGGCAATTGTCTGTGTGGAGTTTGCACATTCTCCCCGTGTCTGCGTGGGTTTCCTCTGGTTGCTCTGGTTTCCTCCCGCAGTCCAAAGATGTGCAGGCTGGGTGGATTGGCCATGGGAAATGTCGGGTTACAGACATCGGGTGGCGGGGTGGATCTGGGCGAGATGCTTTTTGAAAGGGCAGTGTGTACTCGATGGGTTGAATGGCCTGCTTCCACACCGTATATGAGGTGTGTGACAGCATCTTTGAACAGGTCAGTTTGGAAAAATAGGTTAAATTATAAAGTAGACTGGGGGGCTCTTGTTGTAATATCGTTACCTCAGAACCAGGATTTCAGTCTCATCTGCTCTCAAGGTGTGTCACAGCATGTCCAAGCAGGCTAATTAAAATAAATCAATAAAGAGGATCCAGCCAGGTGTCATTGGAGAAGGAGCATGCGGTGACCATCAATGATCTTACTGCCTTTAGAGAGAGCCGGGCACTGCAGAGGGATCCAGTACTGTATGTCCTGCTCTCTCAACCCCTGCCCCTCA